>NC_090827.1:27040224-27688218 GCF_028021215.1 Eschrichtius robustus | reverse complement strand
GGTTCCTTTTAGGGATAGGGCTCGGTTAGGGTTAGGGTTAGGGTTAGGGTTAGGGTTAGGGTTAGGGTTAGGGTAAGCGTACGGCTGAGTGTACGGTTTCGGGTATGGCATAGTGTATGGGCTAGGTTTAGGGTCAGGGTTAGTTTTAGGTTTAGGGCTCGGTTTAGGGTACGGGTTAGGATTAAGGTTAGTGTTAGGGTTATGATAGGGGTTAGGGTTACGGTACGCGTTAGGGTTACGGTAATTATTAAACCTATCCCACTCTCTAGATACCACTTAGCACGTAAAGGAATATTATTTGGGGTCCCGCCATGGAGAAGAGTTTAGACACTAGGATAAGATAAGGAACACACCCATTATAAAGAAATCACATTAGGATTCTCTTTTTAACCTGCTCCTTAAAACACTAGTGCTTAGGAAACCTATTGGAGGCAGAAGCAGTCAAGGGTAGCTTAGGGTTAGGGTTAGGGTTAGGGTATGGCTTAGGGTACGGGTTCTGGTACAGGTTCGGGCACAGCATAGGGTATGGGTTAGAGTTAGGGTTAGGGTTAGTTTTAGTGTTACGGCTCGGTTTATGGTATGGGTTAGGATTAGGGTACGTGTCAGGGTTAGGGTAGGTGTTAGGGTTAGGGTAAGCATAAGGTTAGGGTATTTATTAAACCTATCCCACTGTCTAGATACCATAAATCAGGTAAAGGAATATTATTTTGGGTCCAGCCATAGAGAAGAATTTAGACAGTAGGATAAGATAAGGAACACACCCATGGTAAAGAAATCACTTTAGGATTCTCTTTTTAAGCTGTTCCTTAAAACACTAGTGCTTAGGAAATCTATTGGAGGCAGAAGCTGTCAGGCGTAGGTTAGGGTTAGTGTTACGGTTAGGGTACGGATTAGGGTACGGGTTCTGATACGGGTTCGGGTACGGCGTACGGTATGGGTTAGGGTTAGGGTTAGGCTTAGTTTTAGGGTTGGGGCTCGGTTTAGGGTACGGGTTAGGATTAGGGTACGTGTTACGGTTAAGGTAGGGGTTTGGGTTAGGGTAGGGTATTTATTAAACCTATCTCACTCTCTAGATACCACTTAGCACGTAAAGGAATATTATTTGGGGTCCAGGCATGGAGAAGAGTTTAGACACTAGGATAAGATAAGGAACACACTCAGTATAAAGAATTCACATTAGGATTCTCTTTTTAAGCCGTTCCGTAAAACACTAGTGCTTAGGAAATCTATTGGAGGAAGAAGCAGTCAAGGGTAGCTTAGGGTTAGGTTTAGGGTTAATGTTAGGGTACTGCTAATGGTACGGTTTCGGATACGATGTAGGGTATGTGTTAGGGTTAATGTTAGGGTACTGCTTATGGTACGGGTTCGGATACGATGTAGGGTATGTGTTAGGGTTAGTGTTAGGGTTAGTTTTTGGCTTAGGGCTCGGTTTAGGGTATGGGTTAGGATTAGTGTACGTGTTAGTGTTAGTGTAGGGGTTTGGGTTAGGGTAGGCGTTAGGGTTAGGATATTTATTAAACCTATCCAACTCTCTAGATACCACTTAGTACGTAAAGGAATATTATTTGGGGTCCAGCCATGGAGAAGAGTTTAGACAGTAGGAGAACATAAGGAACACACCCATTAAAAAGAAATCACATTAGGATTCTCTTTTTAACCTGTTCCTTAAAACACTAGTGCTTAGGAAATCTATTGGAGGCAGAAGCAGTCAAGTGTAGCTTAGGGTTAGGTTTAGGGTTAGGGTACGTCTTACGGTATGGGTTCGGGTATGGTGTAGGGTAGGGTTAGGGTTAGGTTTAGGGTACGGTTTAGGGTACGGGTTCAGATACGGCGTAGGATCTGGGTTAGGGTTAGGTTTAGGGGTTTTTTTAGGGTTAGGGCTCAGTTTAGGGTACGGGATAGGAATAGGGTACGTTTTAGGGTTAGGGTACGGGTTAGGGTTAAGGTATGCGTTAGGGTCAGGGTATTTATTAAACCTATTCCACTCTCTAGATACCACTTAGCACGTAAAGGAATATTAATTTGGGTCCAGCCATGGAGAAGAGTTTAGACACTAGGATAAGATAAGGAACACACCCATTATAAAGAAGTCACATTAGGATGCTCTTTTTAACCTGTTCCTTAAAACACTAGTGCTTAGGACATCGATAGGAGGCAGAAGCAGTCAACGGTAGCTTAGGGTTAGGGTTAGGGTTAGGGTTAGGGTTAGGGTTAGGGTAAGTGTATGGCTTAGGGTACGGCTTCGGGTATGACATAGTGTATGGGTTAGTTTTAGGGTTAGGGTTAGTTTTAGGGTTAGTGTTAGGGCTCGGTTTAGGGTACGGGGTAGGATAAGGGTACGTGTTAGGGTTAAGGTAGGGGCTTGGGTTAGGGTACGCATTAAGGTTAGGGTATTTATTAAAGCTATCCCACTCTCTAGGTACCACTTAGCACGTAAAGCATTATTATTTGGGGTCCAGCCATGGAGAAGTGTTTAGACACTAGGATAAGATAAGGAACACACCCATTATAAAGAAGTCACATTAGGATTCTCTTTTTAACCTGTTCCTTAAAACACTAGTGCTTAGGAAATCTAT
The DNA here is from genome assembly GCF_028021215.1 of Eschrichtius robustus. Lineage (NCBI taxonomy): Eukaryota > Metazoa > Chordata > Mammalia > Artiodactyla > Eschrichtiidae > Eschrichtius > Eschrichtius robustus. Next base: position 27,685,642 of record NC_090827.1, on the reverse strand, counting down.
TGGAGGCAGAAGCAGTCAAGAGTAGCTTAGGGTTAGGGTTACGGTTAGGGTTACGGTACGGCTTAGGGTACTGGTTCGGGTATGGTTTCGAGTACGGCGTAGGGTATGGGTTAAGTTTACGGTTAGGTTTAGTTTTAGGGTTAGGGCTCCTGTTTATTGTACGGGTTATTTTTAGGGTTTTTGTTACGGTTAGGGTAGGTGTTAGGGTTAGGGTACGAGTTAGGGTTAGGGTGTTTTTTAAACCTATCCCACTCTCTAGGTATCACTTAGCACGTAAAGGAATATTATTTAGGGTCCAGCCATGGAGAAGAGTTTAGACACTAGGATAAGATAAGGAACACACCCATTATAAAGAAATCATATTAGGATTCTCTTTTTAACCTGTTCCTAAAAACACTAGTGCTTAGGAGATGTATAGGAGGCAGAAGCAGTCAAGGTTAGCTTAGTGTTAGCGTTAGGGTTAGGGTTAGAGTTACGTTTTGGGTACGGCTTAGGGTACGGGTTCGGGTACGGTTTCGGATACGGCGTAGGGTATGGGTTAGGTTTAGGGTTAGGGTTAGTATTAGGGTTAGGGGTTGGTGATAGGTTATGGGTTAGGATTAGCGTACGTGTTAGGGTTAGGGTACGCGTTAGGGTTAGGGTATTTATTAAACCTATCCCACTCTCTAGATACCACTTAGCACTTAAAGGAATATTATTTGGGGTCCAGCCATGGAAAAGTGTTTAGACACTAGGATAAGATATGGAACACACCCATTATGAAGAAATCACATTAGGATTCTCTTTTTAAGCTGTACTGTAAAACACTAGTGCTTAGGAAATCCATTGGAGGCAGAAGCAGTCAAGGGTAGCTTAGGATTAGTGTTAGTGTTAGGGTACTGCTTATGGTACGGGTTCGGTTACAGGTTCGGGTACAGCGTAGGGTATGGGCTCGGGTTAGGCTTAGGGTTAGTTTTAGGGTTAGGGCTCGGTTAAGGGTACGGGTTAGGATTAGGGTACGTGTTAGTGTTATGGTAGGGGTTAGGGTATGCGTTAGGGTTAGGGTATTTATTAAAGCTATCCCAGTTAGCACTTAAAGGAATACTATTTGGGGTCCAGCCATGGAGAAGTATTTAGACACTAGGATAAGATAAGGAACTCACCCATTATAAAGAAATCACATTAGGATTCTCTTTTTAACCTGTTCCTTAAAACACTAGTGCTTAGGAAATGTATTGGAGGCAGAAGCAGTCAAGGGTAGCTTAGGGTTAGGGTTAGGGATAGGGTACGGGTTCGGGTACGGGTTCGGACACGGGTTCGTATACGGCGTAGGGTATGGGTTAGGGTTAGGGTTAGGGTTCCTTTTAGGGATAGGGCTCGGTTAGGGTTAGGGTTAGGGTTAGGGTTAGGGTTAGGGTTAGGGTTAGGGTAAGCGTACGGCTGAGTGTACGGTTTCGGGTATGGCATAGTGTATGGGCTAGGTTTAGGGTCAGGGTTAGTTTTAGGTTTAGGGCTCGGTTTAGGGTACGGGTTAGGATTAAGGTTAGTGTTAGGGTTATGATAGGGGTTAGGGTTACGGTACGCGTTAGGGTTACGGTAATTATTAAACCTATCCCACTCTCTAGATACCACTTAGCACGTAAAGGAATATTATTTGGGGTCCCGCCATGGAGAAGAGTTTAGACACTAGGATAAGATAAGGAACACACCCATTATAAAGAAATCACATTAGGATTCTCTTTTTAACCTGCTCCTTAAAACACTAGTGCTTAGGAAACCTATTGGAGGCAGAAGCAGTCAAGGGTAGCTTAGGGTTAGGGTTAGGGTTAGGGTATGGCTTAGGGTACGGGTTCTGGTACAGGTTCGGGCACAGCATAGGGTATGGGTTAGAGTTAGGGTTAGGGTTAGTTTTAGTGTTACGGCTCGGTTTATGGTATGGGTTAGGATTAGGGTACGTGTCAGGGTTAGGGTAGGTGTTAGGGTTAGGGTAAGCATAAGGTTAGGGTATTTATTAAACCTATCCCACTGTCTAGATACCATAAATCAGGTAAAGGAATATTATTTTGGGTCCAGCCATAGAGAAGAATTTAGACAGTAGGATAAGATAAGGAACACACCCATGGTAAAGAAATCACTTTAGGATTCTCTTTTTAAGCTGTTCCTTAAAACACTAGTGCTTAGGAAATCTATTGGAGGCAGAAGCTGTCAGGCGTAGGTTAGGGTTAGTGTTACGGTTAGGGTACGGATTAGGGTACGGGTTCTGATACGGGTTCGGGTACGGCGTACGGTATGGGTTAGGGTTAGGGTTAGGCTTAGTTTTAGGGTTGGGGCTCGGTTTAGGGTACGGGTTAGGATTAGGGTACGTGTTACGGTTAAGGTAGGGGTTTGGGTTAGGGTAGGGTATTTATTAAACCTATCTCACTCTCTAGATACCACTTAGCACGTAAAGGAATATTATTTGGGGTCCAGGCATGGAGAAGAGTTTAGACACTAGGATAAGATAAGGAACACACCCATTATAAAGAAATCACATTAGGATTCTCTTTTTAACCTGCTCCTTAAAACACTAGTGCTTAGGAAACCTATTGGAGGCAGAAGCAGTCAAGGGTAGCTTAGGGTTAGGGTTAGGGTTAGGGTATGGCTTAGGGTACGGGTTCTGGTACAGGTTCGGGCACAGCATAGGGTATGGGTTAGAGTTAGGGTTAGGGTTAGTTTTAGTGTTACGGCTCGGTTTATGGTATGGGTTAGGATTAGGGTACGTGTCAGGGTTAGGGTAGGTGTTAGGGTTAGGGTAAGCATAAGGTTAGGGTATTTATTAAACCTATCCCACTGTCTAGATACCATAAATCAGGTAAAGGAATATTATTTTGGGTCCAGCCATAGAGAAGAATTTAGACAGTAGGATAAGATAAGGAACACACCCATGGTAAAGAAATCACTTTAGGATTCTCTTTTTAAGCTGTTCCTTAAAACACTAGTGCTTAGGAAATCTATTGGAGGCAGAAGCTGTCAGGCGTAGGTTAGGGTTAGTGTTACGGTTAGGGTACGGATTAGGGTACGGGTTCTGATACGGGTTCGGGTACGGCGTACGGTATGGGTTAGGGTTAGGGTTAGGCTTAGTTTTAGGGTTGGGGCTCGGTTTAGGGTACGGGTTAGGATTAGGGTACGTGTTACGGTTAAGGTAGGGGTTTGGGTTAGGGTAGGGTATTTATTAAACCTATCTCACTCTCTAGATACCACTTAGCACGTAAAGGAATATTATTTGGGGTCCAGGCATGGAGAAGAGTTTAGACACTAGGATAAGATAAGGAACACACTCAGTATAAAGAATTCACATTAGGATTCTCTTTTTAAGCCGTTCCGTAAAACACTAGTGCTTAGGAAATCTATTGGAGGAAGAAGCAGTCAAGGGTAGCTTAGGGTTAGGTTTAGGGTTAATGTTAGGGTACTGCTAATGGTACGGTTTCGGATACGATGTAGGGTATGTGTTAGGGTTAATGTTAGGGTACTGCTTATGGTACGGGTTCGGATACGATGTAGGGTATGTGTTAGGGTTAGTGTTAGGGTTAGTTTTTGGCTTAGGGCTCGGTTTAGGGTATGGGTTAGGATTAGTGTACGTGTTAGTGTTAGTGTAGGGGTTTGGGTTAGGGTAGGCGTTAGGGTTAGGATATTTATTAAACCTATCCAACTCTCTAGATACCACTTAGTACGTAAAGGAATATTATTTGGGGTCCAGCCATGGAGAAGAGTTTAGACAGTAGGAGAACATAAGGAACACACCCATTAAAAAGAAATCACATTAGGATTCTCTTTTTAACCTGTTCCTTAAAACACTAGTGCTTAGGAAATCTATTGGAGGCAGAAGCAGTCAAGTGTAGCTTAGGGTTAGGTTTAGGGTTAGGGTACGTCTTACGGTATGGGTTCGGGTATGGTGTAGGGTAGGGTTAGGGTTAGGTTTAGGGTACGGTTTAGGGTACGGGTTCAGATACGGCGTAGGATCTGGGTTAGGGTTAGGTTTAGGGGTTTTTTTAGGGTTAGGGCTCAGTTTAGGGTACGGGATAGGAATAGGGTACGTTTTAGGGTTAGGGTACGGGTTAGGGTTAAGGTATGCGTTAGGGTCAGGGTATTTATTAAACCTATTCCACTCTCTAGATACCACTTAGCACGTAAAGGAATATTAATTTGGGTCCAGCCATGGAGAAGAGTTTAGACACTAGGATAAGATAAGGAACACACCCATTATAAAGAAGTCACATTAGGATGCTCTTTTTAACCTGTTCCTTAAAACACTAGTGCTTAGGACATCGATAGGAGGCAGAAGCAGTCAACGGTAGCTTAGGGTTAGGGTTAGGGTTAGGGTTAGGGTTAGGGTTAGGGTAAGTGTATGGCTTAGGGTACGGCTTCGGGTATGACATAGTGTATGGGTTAGTTTTAGGGTTAGGGTTAGTTTTAGGGTTAGTGTTAGGGCTCGGTTTAGGGTACGGGGTAGGATAAGGGTACGTGTTAGGGTTAAGGTAGGGGCTTGGGTTAGGGTACGCATTAAGGTTAGGGTATTTATTAAAGCTATCCCACTCTCTAGGTACCACTTAGCACGTAAAGCATTATTATTTGGGGTCCAGCCATGGAGAAGTGTTTAGACACTAGGATAAGATAAGGAACACACCCATTATAAAGAAGTCACATTAGGATTCTCTTTTTAACCTGTTCCTTAAAACACTAGTGCTTAGGAAATCTATTGGAGGCAGAAGCAGTCAAGAGTAGCTTAGGGTTAGGGTTACGGTTAGGGTTACGGTACGGCTTAGGGTACTGGTTCGGGTATGGTTTCGAGTACGGCGTAGGGTATGGGTTAAGTTTACGGTTAGGTTTAGTTTTAGGGTTAGGGCTCCTGTTTATTGTACGGGTTATTTTTAGGGTTTTTGTTACGGTTAGGGTAGGTGTTAGGGTTAGGGTACGAGTTAGGGTTAGGGTGTTTTTTAAACCTATCCCACTCTCTAGGTATCACTTAGCACGTAAAGGAATATTATTTAGGGTCCAGCCATGGAGAAGAGTTTAGACACTAGGATAAGATAAGGAACACACCCATTATAAAGAAATCATATTAGGATTCTCTTTTTAACCTGTTCCTAAAAACACTAGTGCTTAGGAGATGTATAGGAGGCAGAAGCAGTCAAGGTTAGCTTAGTGTTAGCGTTAGGGTTAGGGTTAGAGTTACGTTTTGGGTACGGCTTAGGGTACGGGTTCGGGTACGGTTTCGGATACGGCGTAGGGTATGGGTTAGGTTTAGGGTTAGGGTTAGTATTAGGGTTAGGGGTTGGTGATAGGTTATGGGTTAGGATTAGCGTACGTGTTAGGGTTAGGGTACGCGTTAGGGTTAGGGTATTTATTAAACCTATCCCACTCTCTAGATACCACTTAGCACTTAAAGGAATATTATTTGGGGTCCAGCCATGGAAAAGTGTTTAGACACTAGGATAAGATATGGAACACACCCATTATGAAGAAATCACATTAGGATTCTCTTTTTAAGCTGTACTGTAAAACACTAGTGCTTAGGAAATCCATTGGAGGCAGAAGCAGTCAAGGGTAGCTTAGGATTAGTGTTAGTGTTAGGGTACTGCTTATGGTACGGGTTCGGTTACAGGTTCGGGTACAGCGTAGGGTATGGGCTCGGGTTAGGCTTAGGGTTAGTTTTAGGGTTAGGGCTCGGTTAAGGGTACGGGTTAGGATTAGGGTACGTGTTAGTGTTATGGTAGGGGTTAGGGTATGCGTTAGGGTTAGGGTATTTATTAAAGCTATCCCAGTTAGCACTTAAAGGAATACTATTTGGGGTCCAGCCATGGAGAAGTATTTAGACACTAGGATAAGATAAGGAACTCACCCATTATAAAGAAATCACATTAGGATTCTCTTTTTAACCTGTTCCTTAAAACACTAGTGCTTAGGAAATGTATTGGAGGCAGAAGCAGTCAAGGGTAGCTTAGGGTTAGGGTTAGGGATAGGGTACGGGTTCGGGTACGGGTTCGGACACGGGTTCGTATACGGCGTAGGGTATGGGTTAGGGTTAGGGTTAGGGTTCCTTTTAGGGATAGGGCTCGGTTAGGGTTAGGGTTAGGGTTAGGGTTAGGGTTAGGGTTAGGGTTAGGGTAAGCGTACGGCTGAGTGTACGGTTTCGGGTATGGCATAGTGTATGGGCTAGGTTTAGGGTCAGGGTTAGTTTTAGGTTTAGGGCTCGGTTTAGGGTACGGGTTAGGATTAAGGTTAGTGTTAGGGTTATGATAGGGGTTAGGGTTACGGTACGCGTTAGGGTTACGGTAATTATTAAACCTATCCCACTCTCTAGATACCACTTAGCACGTAAAGGAATATTATTTGGGGTCCCGCCATGGAGAAGAGTTTAGACACTAGGATAAGATAAGGAACACACCCATTATAAAGAAATCACATTAGGATTCTCTTTTTAACCTGCTCCTTAAAACACTAGTGCTTAGGAAACCTATTGGAGGCAGAAGCAGTCAAGGGTAGCTTAGGGTTAGGGTTAGGGTTAGGGTATGGCTTAGGGTACGGGTTCTGGTACAGGTTCGGGCACAGCATAGGGTATGGGTTAGAGTTAGGGTTAGGGTTAGTTTTAGTGTTACGGCTCGGTTTATGGTATGGGTTAGGATTAGGGTACGTGTCAGGGTTAGGGTAGGTGTTAGGGTTAGGGTAAGCATAAGGTTAGGGTATTTATTAAACCTATCCCACTGTCTAGATACCATAAATCAGGTAAAGGAATATTATTTTGGGTCCAGCCATAGAGAAGAATTTAGACAGTAGGATAAGATAAGGAACACACCCATGGTAAAGAAATCACTTTAGGATTCTCTTTTTAAGCTGTTCCTTAAAACACTAGTGCTTAGGAAATCTATTGGAGGCAGAAGCTGTCAGGCGTAGGTTAGGGTTAGTGTTACGGTTAGGGTACGGATTAGGGTACGGGTTCTGATACGGGTTCGGGTACGGCGTACGGTATGGGTTAGGGTTAGGGTTAGGCTTAGTTTTAGGGTTGGGGCTCGGTTTAGGGTACGGGTTAGGATTAGGGTACGTGTTACGGTTAAGGTAGGGGTTTGGGTTAGGGTAGGGTATTTATTAAACCTATCTCACTCTCTAGATACCACTTAGCACGTAAAGGAATATTATTTGGGGTCCAGGCATGGAGAAGAGTTTAGACACTAGGATAAGATAAGGAACACACCCATTATAAAGAAATCACATTAGGATTCTCTTTTTAACCTGCTCCTTAAAACACTAGTGCTTAGGAAACCTATTGGAGGCAGAAGCAGTCAAGGGTAGCTTAGGGTTAGGGTTAGGGTTAGGGTATGGCTTAGGGTACGGGTTCTGGTACAGGTTCGGGCACAGCATAGGGTATGGGTTAGAGTTAGGGTTAGGGTTAGTTTTAGTGTTACGGCTCGGTTTATGGTATGGGTTAGGATTAGGGTACGTGTCAGGGTTAGGGTAGGTGTTAGGGTTAGGGTAAGCATAAGGTTAGGGTATTTATTAAACCTATCCCACTGTCTAGATACCATAAATCAGGTAAAGGAATATTATTTTGGGTCCAGCCATAGAGAAGAATTTAGACAGTAGGATAAGATAAGGAACACACCCATGGTAAAGAAATCACTTTAGGATTCTCTTTTTAAGCTGTTCCTTAAAACACTAGTGCTTAGGAAATCTATTGGAGGCAGAAGCTGTCAGGCGTAGGTTAGGGTTAGTGTTACGGTTAGGGTACGGATTAGGGTACGGGTTCTGATACGGGTTCGGGTACGGCGTACGGTATGGGTTAGGGTTAGGGTTAGGCTTAGTTTTAGGGTTGGGGCTCGGTTTAGGGTACGGGTTAGGATTAGGGTACGTGTTACGGTTAAGGTAGGGGTTTGGGTTAGGGTAGGGTATTTATTAAACCTATCTCACTCTCTAGATACCACTTAGCACGTAAAGGAATATTATTTGGGGTCCAGGCATGGAGAAGAGTTTAGACACTAGGATAAGATAAGGAACACACTCAGTATAAAGAATTCACATTAGGATTCTCTTTTTAAGCCGTTCCGTAAAACACTAGTGCTTAGGAAATCTATTGGAGGAAGAAGCAGTCAAGGGTAGCTTAGGGTTAGGTTTAGGGTTAATGTTAGGGTACTGCTAATGGTACGGTTTCGGATACGATGTAGGGTATGTGTTAGGGTTAATGTTAGGGTACTGCTTATGGTACGGGTTCGGATACGATGTAGGGTATGTGTTAGGGTTAGTGTTAGGGTTAGTTTTTGGCTTAGGGCTCGGTTTAGGGTATGGGTTAGGATTAGTGTACGTGTTAGTGTTAGTGTAGGGGTTTGGGTTAGGGTAGGCGTTAGGGTTAGGATATTTATTAAACCTATCCAACTCTCTAGATACCACTTAGTACGTAAAGGAATATTATTTGGGGTCCAGCCATGGAGAAGAGTTTAGACAGTAGGAGAACATAAGGAACACACCCATTAAAAAGAAATCACATTAGGATTCTCTTTTTAACCTGTTCCTTAAAACACTAGTGCTTAGGAAATCTATTGGAGGCAGAAGCAGTCAAGTGTAGCTTAGGGTTAGGTTTAGGGTTAGGGTACGTCTTACGGTATGGGTTCGGGTATGGTGTAGGGTAGGGTTAGGGTTAGGTTTAGGGTACGGTTTAGGGTACGGGTTCAGATACGGCGTAGGATCTGGGTTAGGGTTAGGTTTAGGGGTTTTTTTAGGGTTAGGGCTCAGTTTAGGGTACGGGATAGGAATAGGGTACGTTTTAGGGTTAGGGTACGGGTTAGGGTTAAGGTATGCGTTAGGGTCAGGGTATTTATTAAACCTATTCCACTCTCTAGATACCACTTAGCACGTAAAGGAATATTAATTTGGGTCCAGCCATGGAGAAGAGTTTAGACACTAGGATAAGATAAGGAACACACCCATTATAAAGAAGTCACATTAGGATGCTCTTTTTAACCTGTTCCTTAAAACACTAGTGCTTAGGACATCGATAGGAGGCAGAAGCAGTCAACGGTAGCTTAGGGTTAGGGTTAGGGTTAGGGTTAGGGTTAGGGTTAGGGTAAGTGTATGGCTTAGGGTACGGCTTCGGGTATGACATAGTGTATGGGTTAGTTTTAGGGTTAGGGTTAGTTTTAGGGTTAGTGTTAGGGCTCGGTTTAGGGTACGGGGTAGGATAAGGGTACGTGTTAGGGTTAAGGTAGGGGCTTGGGTTAGGGTACGCATTAAGGTTAGGGTATTTATTAAAGCTATCCCACTCTCTAGGTACCACTTAGCACGTAAAGCATTATTATTTGGGGTCCAGCCATGGAGAAGTGTTTAGACACTAGGATAAGATAAGGAACACACCCATTATAAAGAAGTCACATTAGGATTCTCTTTTTAACCTGTTCCTTAAAACACTAGTGCTTAGGAAATCTATTGGAGGCAGAAGCAGTCAAGAGTAGCTTAGGGTTAGGGTTACGGTTAGGGTTACGGTACGGCTTAGGGTACTGGTTCGGGTATGGTTTCGAGTACGGCGTAGGGTATGGGTTAAGTTTACGGTTAGGTTTAGTTTTAGGGTTAGGGCTCCTGTTTATTGTACGGGTTATTTTTAGGGTTTTTGTTACGGTTAGGGTAGGTGTTAGGGTTAGGGTACGAGTTAGGGTTAGGGTGTTTTTTAAACCTATCCCACTCTCTAGGTATCACTTAGCACGTAAAGGAATATTATTTAGGGTCCAGCCATGGAGAAGAGTTTAGACACTAGGATAAGATAAGGAACACACCCATTATAAAGAAATCATATTAGGATTCTCTTTTTAACCTGTTCCTAAAAACACTAGTGCTTAGGAGATGTATAGGAGGCAGAAGCAGTCAAGGTTAGCTTAGTGTTAGCGTTAGGGTTAGGGTTAGAGTTACGTTTTGGGTACGGCTTAGGGTACGGGTTCGGGTACGGTTTCGGATACGGCGTAGGGTATGGGTTAGGTTTAGGGTTAGGGTTAGTATTAGGGTTAGGGGTTGGTGATAGGTTATGGGTTAGGATTAGCGTACGTGTTAGGGTTAGGGTACGCGTTAGGGTTAGGGTATTTATTAAACCTATCCCACTCTCTAGATACCACTTAGCACTTAAAGGAATATTATTTGGGGTCCAGCCATGGAAAAGTGTTTAGACACTAGGATAAGATATGGAACACACCCATTATGAAGAAATCACATTAGGATTCTCTTTTTAAGCTGTACTGTAAAACACTAGTGCTTAGGAAATCCATTGGAGGCAGAAGCAGTCAAGGGTAGCTTAGGATTAGTGTTAGTGTTAGGGTACTGCTTATGGTACGGGTTCGGTTACAGGTTCGGGTACAGCGTAGGGTATGGGCTCGGGTTAGGCTTAGGGTTAGTTTTAGGGTTAGGGCTCGGTTAAGGGTACGGGTTAGGATTAGGGTACGTGTTAGTGTTATGGTAGGGGTTAGGGTATGCGTTAGGGTTAGGGTATTTATTAAAGCTATCCCAGTTAGCACTTAAAGGAATACTATTTGGGGTCCAGCCATGGAGAAGTATTTAGACACTACGATAAGATAAGGAACTCACCCATTATAAAGAAATCACATTAGGATTCTCTTTTTAACCTGTTCCTTAAAACACTAGTGCTTAGGAAATGTATTGGAGGCAGAAGCAGTCAAGGGTAGCTTAGGGTTAGGGTTAGGGATAGGGTACGGGTTCGGGTACGGGTTCGGACACGGGTTCGTATACGGCGTAGGGTATGGGTTAGGGTTAGGGTTAGGGTTCCTTTTAGGGATAGGGCTCGGTTAGGGTTAGGGTTAGGGTTAGGGTTAGGGTTAGGGTTAGGGTTAGGGTAAGCGTACGGCTGAGTGTACGGTTTCGGGTATGGCATAGTGTATGGGCTAGGTTTAGGGTCAGGGTTAGTTTTAGGTTTAGGGCTCGGTTTAGGGTACGGGTTAGGATTAAGGTTAGTGTTAGGGTTATGATAGGGGTTAGGGTTACGGTACACGTTAGGGTTACGGTAATTATTAAACCTATCCCACTCTCTAGATACCACTTAGCACGTAAAGGAATATTATTTGGGGTCCCGCCATGGAGAAGAGTTTAGACACTAGGATAAGATAAGGAACACACCCATTATAAAGAAATCACATTAGGATTCTCTTTTTAACCTGCTCCTTAAAACACTAGTGCTTAGGAAACCTATTGGAGGCAGAAGCAGTCAAGGGTAGCTTAGGGTTAGGGTTAGGGTTAGGGTATGGCTTAGGGTACGGGTTCTGGTACAGGTTCGGGCACAGCATAGGGTATGGGTTAGAGTTAGGGTTAGGGTTAGTTTTAGTGTTACGGCTCGGTTTATGGTATGGGTTAGGATTAGGGTACGTGTCAGGGTTAGGGTAGGTGTTAGGGTTAGGGTAAGCATAAGGTTAGGGTATTTATTAAACCTATCCCACTGTCTAGATACCATAAATCAGGTAAAGGAATATTATTTTGGGTCCAGCCATAGAGAAGAATTTAGACAGTAGGATAAGATAAGGAACACACCCATGGTAAAGAAATCACTTTAGGATTCTCTTTTTAAGCTGTTCCTTAAAACACTAGTGCTTAGGAAATCTATTGGAGGCAGAAGCTGTCAGGCGTAGGTTAGGGTTAGTGTTACGGTTAGGTTACGGATTAGGGTACGGGTTCTGATACGGGTTCGGGTACGGCGTACGGTATGGGTTAGGGTTAGGGTTAGGCTTAGTTTTAGGGTTGGGGCTCGGTTTAGGGTACGGGTTAGGATTAGGGTACGTGTTACGGTTAAGGTAGGGGTTTGGGTTAGGGTAGGGTATTTATTAAACCTATCTCACTCTCTAGATACCACTTAGCACGTAAAGGAATATTATTTGGGGTCCAGGCATGGAGAAGAGTTTAGACACTTGGATAAGATAAGGAACACACTCAGTATAAAGAATTCACATTAGGATTCTCTTTTTAAGCCGTTCCGTAAAACACTAGTGCTTAGGAAATCTATTGGAGGAAGAAGCAGTCAAGGGTAGCTTAGGGTTAGGTTTAGGGTTAATGTTAGGGTACTGCCAATGGTACGGTTTCGGATACGATGTAGGGTATGTGTTAGGGTTAATGTTAGGGTACTGCTTATGGTACGGGTTCGGATACGATGTAGGGTATGTGTTAGGGTTAGTGTTAGGGTTAGTTTTTGGCTTAGGGCTCGGTTTAGGGTATGGGTTAGGATTAGTGTACGTGTTAGTGTTAGTGTAGGGGTTTGGGTTAGGGTAGGCGTTAGGGTTAGGATATTTATTAAACCTATCCAACTCTCTAGATACCACTTAGTACGTAAAGGAATATTATTTGGGGTCCAGCCATGGAGAAGAGTTTAGACAGTAGGAGAACATAAGGAACACACCCATTAAAAAGAAATCACATTAGGATTCTCTTTTTAACCTGTTCCTTAAAACACTAGTGCTTAGGAAATCTATTGGAGGCAGAAGCAGTCAAGTGTAGCTTAGGGTTAAGTTTTGGGTTAGGGTACGTCTTACGGTATGGGTTCGGGTATGGTGTAGGGTAGGGTTAGGGTTAGGTTTAGGGTACGGTTTAGGGTACGGGTTCAGATACGGCGTAGGATCTGGGTTAGGGTTAGGTTTAGGGGTTTTTTTAGGGTTAGGGCTCTGTTTGGGGTACGGGATAGGAATAGGGTACGTTTTAGGGTTAGGGTAAGGGTTAGGGTTAAGGTATGCGTTAGGGTCAGGGTATTTATTAAACCTATTCCACTCTCTAGATACCACTTAGCACGTAAAGGAATATTAATTTGGGTCCAGCCATGGAGAAGAGTTTAGACACTAGGATAAGATAAGGAACACACCCATTATAAAGAAGTCACATTAGGATGCTCTTTTTAACCTGTTCCTTAAAACACTAGTGCTTAGGACATCGATAGGAGGCAGAAGCAGTCAACGGTAGCTTAGGGTTAGGGTTAGGGTTAGGGTTAGGGTTAGGGTTAGGGTTAGGGTAAGTGTACGGCTTAGGGTACGGCTTCGGGTATGACATAGTGTATGGGTTAGTTTTAGGGTTAGGGTTAGTTTTAGGGTTAGTGTTAGGGCTCGGTTTAGGGTACGGGGTAGGATAAGGGTACGTGTTAGGGTTAAGGTAGGGGCTTGGGTTAGGGTACGCATTAAGGTTAGGGTATTTATTAAAGCTATCCCACTCTCTAGGTACCACTTAGCACGTAAAGCATTATTATTTGGGGTCCAGCCATGGAGAAGAGTTTAGACACTAGGATAAGATAAGGAACACACCCATTATAAAGAAGTCACATTAGGATTCTCTTTTTAACCTGTTCCTTAAAACACTAGTGCTTAGGAAATCTATTGGAGGCAGAAGCAGTCAAGAGTAGCTTAGGGTTAGGGTTACGGTTAGGGTTACGGTACGGCTTAGGGTACTGGTTCGGGTATGGTTTCGAGTACGGCGTAGGGTATGGGTTAAGTTTACGGTTAGGTTTAGTTTTAGGGTTAGGGCTCCTGTTTATTGTACGGGTTATTTTTAGGGTTTTTGTTACGGTTAGGGTAGGTGTTAGGGTTAGGGTACGAGTTAGGGTTAGGGTGTTTTTTAAACCTATCCCACTCTCTAGGTATCACTTAGCACGTAAAGGAATATTATTTAGGGTCCAGCCATGGAGAAGAGTTTAGACACTAGGATAAGATAAGGAACACACCCATTATAAAGAAATCACATTAGGATTCTCTTTTTAACCTGTTCCTAAAAACACTAGTGCTTAGGAGATGTATAGGAGGCAGAAGCAGTCAAGGTTAGCTTAGTGTTAGCGTTAGGGTTAGGGTTAGAGTTACGTTTTGGGTACGGCTTAGGGTACGGGTTCGGGTACGGTTTCGGATACGGCGTAGGGTATGGGTTAGGTTTAGGGTTAGGGTTAGTATTAGGGTTAGGGGTTGGTGATAGGGTACGGGTTAGGATTAGCGTACGTGTTAGGGTTAGGGTACGCGTTAGGGTTAGGGTATTTATTAAACCTATCCCACTCTCTAGATACCACTTAGCACTTAAAGGAATATTATTTGGGGTCCAGCCATGGAAAAGTGTTTAGACACTAGGATAAGATATGGAACACACCCATTATGAAGAAATCACATTAGGATTCTCTTTTTAAGCTGTACTGTAAAACACTAGTGCTTAGGAAATCCATTGGAGGCAGAAGCAGTCAAGGGTAGCTTAGGATTAGGGTTAGTGTTAGGGTACTGCTTATGGTACGGGTTCGGTTACAGGTTCGGGTACGGCGTAGGGTATGGGCTCGGGTTAGGCTTAGGGTTAGTTTTAGGGTTAGGGCTCGGTTAAGGGTGCGGGTTAGGATTAGGGTACGTGTTAGTGTTATGGTAGGGGTTAGGGTATGCGTTAGGGTTAGGGTATTTATTAAAGCTATCCCAGTTAGCACTTAAAGGAATACTATTTGGGGTCCAGCCATGGAGAAGTATTTAGACACTAGGATAAGATAAGGAACTCACCCATTATAAAGAAATCACATTAGGATTCTCTTTTTAACCTGTTCCTTAAAACACTAGTGCTTAGGAAATGTATTGGAGGCAGAAGCAGTCAAGGGTAGCTTAGGGTTAGGGTTAGGGATAGGGTACGGGTTCGGGTACGGGTTCGGACACGGGTTCGTATACGGCGTAGGGTATGGGTTAGGGTTAGGGTTAGGGTTCCTTTTAGGGATAGGGCTCGGTTAGGGTTAGGGTTAGGGTTAGGGTTAGGGTTAGGGTTAGGGTTAGGGTAAGCGTACGGCTGAGTGTACGGTTTCGGGTATGGCATAGTGTATGGGCTAGGTTTAGGGTCAGGGTTAGTTTTAGGTTTAGGGCTCGGTTTAGGGTACGGGTTAGGATTAAGGTTAGTGTTAGGGTTATGATAGGGGTTAGGGTTACGGTACACGTTAGGGTTACGGTAATTATTAAACCTATCCCACTCTCTAGATACCACTTAGCACGTAAAGGAATATTATTTGGGGTCCCGCCATGGAGAAGAGTTTAGACACTAGGATAAGATAAGGAACACACCCATTATAAAGAAATCACATTAGGATTCTCTTTTTAACCTGCTCCTTAAAACACTAGTGCTTAGGAAACCTATTGGAGGCAGAAGCAGTCAAGGGTAGCTTAGGGTTAGGGTTAGGGTTAGGGTATGGCTTAGGGTACGGGTTCTGGTACAGGTTCGGGCACAGCATAGGGTATGGGTTAGAGTTAGGGTTAGGGTTAGTTTTAGTGTTACGGCTCGGTTTATGGTATGGGTTAGGATTAGGGTACGTGTCAGGGTTAGGGTAGGTGTTAGGGTTAGGGTAAGCATAAGGTTAGGGTATTTATTAAACCTATCCCACTGTCTAGATACCATAAATCAGGTAAAGGAATATTATTTTGGGTCCAGCCATAGAGAAGAATTTAGACAGTAGGATAAGATAAGGAACACACCCATGGTAAAGAAATCACTTTAGGATTCTCTTTTTAAGCTGTTCCTTAAAACACTAGTGCTTAGGAAATCTATTGGAGGCAGAAGCTGTCAGGCGTAGGTTAGGGTTAGTGTTACGGTTAGGTTACGGATTAGGGTACGGGTTCTGATACGGGTTCGGGTACGGCGTACGGTATGGGTTAGTGTTAGGGTTAGGCTTAGTTTTAGGGTTGGGGCTCGGTTTAGGGTACGGGTTAGGATTAGGGTACGTGTTACGGTTAAGGTAGGGGTTTGGGTTAGGGTAGGGTATTTATTAAACCTATCTCACTCTCTAGATACCACTTAGCACGTAAAGGAATATTATTTGGGGTCCAGGCATGGAGAAGAGTTTAGACACTTGGATAAGATAAGGAACACACTCAGTATAAAGAATTCACATTAGGATTCTCTTTTTAAGCCGTTCCGTAAAACACTAGTGCTTAGGAAATCTATTGGAGGAAGAAGCAGTCAAGGGTAGCTTAGGGTTAGGTTTAGGGTTAATGTTAGGGTACTGCCAATGGTACGGTTTCGGATACGATGTAGGGTATGTGTTAGGGTTAATGTTAGGGTACTGCTTATGGTACGGGTTCGGATACGATGTAGGGTATGTGTTAGGGTTAGTGTTAGGGTTAGTTTTTGGCTTAGGGCTCGGTTTAGGGTATGGGTTAGGATTAGTGTACGTGTTAGTGTTAGTGTAGGGGTTTGGGTTAGGGTAGGCGTTAGGGTTAGGATATTTATTAAACCTATCCAACTCTCTAGATACCACTTAGTACGTAAAGGAATATTATTTGGGGTCCAGCCATGGAGAAGAGTTTAGACAGTAGGAGAACATAAGGAACACACCCATTAAAAAGAAATCACATTAGGATTCTCTTTTTAACCTGTTCCTTAAAACACTAGTGCTTAGGAAATCTATTGGAGGCAGAAGCAGTCAAGTGTAGCTTAGGGTTAAGTTTTGGGTTAGGGTACGTCTTACGGTATGGGTTCGGGTATGGTGTAGGGTAGGGTTAGGGTTAGGTTTAGGGTACGGTTTAGGGTACGGGTTCAGATACGGCGTAGGATCTGGGTTAGGGTTAGGTTTAGGGGTTTTTTTAGGGTTAGGGCTCTGTTTGGGGTACGGGATAGGAATAGGGTACGTTTTAGGGTTAGGGTAAGGGTTAGGGTTAAGGTATGCGTTAGGGTCAGGGTATTTATTAAACCTATTCCACTCTCTAGATACCACTTAGCACGTAAAGGAATATTAATTTGGGTCCAGCCATGGAGAAGAGTTTAGACACTAGGATAAGATAAGGAACACACCCATTATAAAGAAGTCACATTAGGATGCTCTTTTTAACCTGTTCCTTAAAACACTAGTGCTTAGGACATCGATAGGAGGCAGAAGCAGTCAACGGTAGCTTAGGGTTAGGGTTAGGGTTAGGGTTAGGGTTAGGGTTAGGGTTAGGGTAAGTGTACGGCTTAGGGTACGGCTTCGGGTATGACATAGTGTATGGGTTAGTTTTAGGGTTAGGGTTAGTTTTAGGGTTAGTGTTAGGGCTCGGTTTAGGGTACGGGGTAGGATAAGGGTACGTGTTAGGGTTAAGGTAGGGGCTTGGGTTAGGGTACGCATTAAGGTTAGGGTATTTATTAAAGCTATCCCACTCTCTAGGTACCACTTAGCACGTAAAGCATTATTATTTGGGGTCCAGCCATGGAGAAGAGTTTAGACACTAGGATAAGATAAGGAACACACCCATTATAAAGAAGTCACATTAGGATTCTCTTTTTAACCTGTTCCTTAAAACACTAGTGCTTAGGAAATCTATTGGAGGCAGAAGCAGTCAAGAGTAGCTTAGGGTTAGGGTTACGGTTAGGGTTACGGTACGGCTTAGGGTACTGGTTCGGGTATGGTTTCGAGTACGGCGTAGGGTATGGGTTAATTTTACGGTTAGGTTTAGTTTTAGGGTTAGGGCTCCTGTTTATTGTACGGGTTATTTTTAGGGTTTTTGTTACGGTTAGGGTAGGTGTTAGGGTTAGGGTACGAGTTAGGGTTAGGGTGTTTTTTAAACCTATCCCACTCTCTAGGTATCACTTAGCACGTAAAGGAATATTATTTAGGGTCCAGCCATGGAGAAGAGTTTAGACACTAGGATAAGATAAGGAACACACCCATTATAAAGAAATCACATTAGGATTCTCTTTTTAACCTGTTCCTAAAAACACTAGTGCTTAGGAGATGTATAGGAGGCAGAAGCAGTCAAGGTTAGCTTAGTGTTAGCGTTAGGGTTAGGGTTAGAGTTACGTTTTGGGTACGGCTTAGGGTACGGGTTCGGGTACGGTTTCGGATACGGCGTAGGGTATGGGTTAGGTTTAGGGTTAGGGTTAGTATTAGGGTTAGGGGTTGGTGATAGGGTACGGGTTAGGATTAGCGTACGTGTTAGGGTTAGGGTACGCGTTAGGGTTAGGGTATTTATTAAACCTATCCCACTCTCTAGATACCACTTAGCACTTAAAGGAATATTATTTGGGGTCCAGCCATGGAAAAGTGTTTAGACACTAGGATAAGATATGGAACACACCCATTATGAAGAAATCACATTAGGATTCTCTTTTTAAGCTGTACTGTAAAACACTAGTGCTTAGGAAATCCATTGGAGGCAGAAGCAGTCAAGGGTAGCTTAGGATTAGGGTTAGTGTTAGGGTACTGCTTATGGTACGGGTTCGGTTACAGGTTCGGGTACGGCGTAGGGTATGGGCTCGGGTTAGGCTTAGGGTTAGTTTTAGGGTTAGGGCTCGGTTAAGGGTGCGGGTTAGGATTAGGGTACGTGTTAGTGTTATGGTAGGGGTTAGGGTATGCGTTAGGGTTAGGGTATTTATTAAAGCTATCCCAGTTAGCACTTAAAGGAATACTATTTGGGGTCCAGCCATGGAGAAGTATTTAGACACTACGATAAGATAAGGAACTCACCCATTATAAAGAAATCACATTAGGATTCTCTTTTTAACCTGTTCCTTAAAACACTAGTGCTTAGGAAATGTATTGGAGGCAGAAGCAGTCAAGGGTAGCTTAGGGTTAGGGTTAGGGATAGGGTACGGGTTCGGGTACGGGTTCGGACACGGGTTCGTATACGGCGTAGGGTAT
Source organism: Eschrichtius robustus (assembly GCF_028021215.1). Classification (NCBI taxonomy): domain Eukaryota; kingdom Metazoa; phylum Chordata; class Mammalia; order Artiodactyla; family Eschrichtiidae; genus Eschrichtius; species Eschrichtius robustus. The sequence continues at coordinate 27,667,062 of NC_090827.1, read as the reverse complement.
GGTTTAGGGTTAGGGTTAGGGTTCCTTTTAGGGATAGGGCTCGGTTAGGGTTAGGGTTAGGGTTAGGGTTAGGGTTAGGGTTAGGGTAAGCGTACGGCTGAGTGTACGGTTTCGGGTATGGCATAGTGTATGGGCTAGGTTTAGGGTCAGGGTTAGTTTTAGGTTTAGGGCTCGGTTTAGGGTACGGGTTAGGATTAAGGTTAGTGTTAGGGTTATGATAGGGGTTAGGGTTACGGTACGCGTTAGGGTTACGGTAATTATTAAACCTATCCCACTCTCTAGATACCACTTAGCACGTAAAGGAATATTATTTGGGGTCCCGCCATGGAGAAGAGTTTAGACACTAGGATAAGATAAGGAACACACCCATTATAAAGAAATCACATTAGGATTCTCTTTTTAACCTGCTCCTTAAAACACTAGTGCTTAGGAAACCTATTGGAGGCAGAAGCAGTCAAGGGTAGCTTAGGGTTAGGGTTAGGGTTAGGGTATGGCTTAGGGTACGGGTTCTGGTACAGGTTCGGGCACAGCATAGGGTATGGGTTAGAGTTAGGGTTAGGGTTAGTTTTAGTGTTACGGCTCGGTTTATGGTATGGGTTAGGATTAGGGTACGTGTCAGGGTTAGGGTAGGTGTTAGGGTTAGGGTAAGCATAAGGTTAGGGTATTTATTAAACCTATCCCACTGTCTAGATACCATAAATCAGGTAAAGGAATATTATTTTGGGTCCAGCCATAGAGAAGAATTTAGACAGTAGGATAAGATAAGGAACACACCCATGGTAAAGAAATCACTTTAGGATTCTCTTTTTAAGCTGTTCCTTAAAACACTAGTGCTTAGGAAATCTATTGGAGGCAGAAGCTGTCAGGCGTAGGTTAGGGTTAGTGTTACGGTTAGGGTACAGATTAGGGTACGGGTTCTGATACGGGTTCGGGTACGGCGTACGGTATGGGTTAGGGTTAGGGTTAGGCTTAGTTTTAGGGTTGGGGCTCGGTTTAGGGTACGGGTTAGGATTAGGGTACGTGTTACGGTTAAGGTAGGGGTTTGGGTTAGGGTAGGGTATTTATTAAACCTATCTCACTCTCTAGATACCACTTAGCACGTAAAGGAATATTATTTGGGGTCCAGGCATGGAGAAGAGTTTAGACACTAGGATAAGATAAGGAACACACTCAGTATAAAGAATTCACATTAGGATTCTCTTTTTAAGCCGTTCCGTAAAACACTAGTGCTTAGGAAATCTATTGGAGGAAGAAGCAGTCAAGGGTAGCTTAGGGTTAGGTTTAGGGTTAATGTTAGGGTACTGCCAATGGTACCGTTTCGGATACGATGTAGGGTATGTGTTAGGGTTAATGTTAGGGTACTGCTTATGGTACGGGTTCGGATACGATGTAGGGTATGTGTTAGGGTTAGTGTTAGGGTTAGTTTTTGGCTTAGGGCTCGGTTTAGGGTATGGGTTAGGATTAGTGTACGTGTTAGTGTTAGTGTAGGGGTTTGGGTTAGGGTAGGCGTTAGGGTTAGGATATTTATTAAACCTATCCAACTCTCTAGATACCACTTAGTACGTAAAGGAATATTATTTGGGGTCCAGCCATGGAGAAGAGTTTAGACAGTAGGAGAACATAAGGAACACACCCATTAAAAAGAAATCACATTAGGATTCTCTTTTTAACCTGTTCCTTAAAACACTAGTGCTTAGGAAATCTATTGGAGGCAGAAGCAGTCAAGTGTAGCTTAGGGTTAAGTTTAGGGTTAGGGTACGTCTTACGGTATGGGTTCGGGTATGGTGTAGGGTAGGGTTAGGGTTAGGTTTAGGGTACGGTTTAGGGTACGGGTTCAGATACGGCGTAGGATCTGGGTTAGGGTTAGGTTTAGGGGTTTTTTTAGGGTTAGGGCTCTGTTTAGGGTACGGGATAGGAATAGGGTACGTTTTAGGGTTAGGGTAAGGGTTAGGGTTAAGGTATGCGTTAGGGTCAGGGTATTTATTAAACCTATTCCACTCTCTAGATACCACTTAGCACGTAAAGGAATATTAATTTGGGTCCAGCCATGGAGAAGAGTTTAGACACTAGGATAAGATAAGGAACACACCCATTATAAAGAAGTCACATTAGGATGCTCTTTTTAACCTGTTCCTTAAAACACTAGTGCTTAGGACATCGATTGGAGGCAAAAGCAGTCAACGGTAGCTTAGGGTTAGGGTTAGGGTTAGGGTTAGGGTTAGGGTTAGGGTTAGGGTAAGTGTACGGCTTAGGGTACGGCTTCGGGTATGACATAGTGTATGGGTTAGTTTTAGGGTTAGGGTTAGTTTTAGGGTTAGTGTTAGGGCTCGGTTTAGGGTACGGGGTAGGATAAGGGTACGTGTTAGGGTTAAGGTAGGGGCTTGGGTTAGGGTACGCATTAAGGTTAGGGTATTTATTAAAGCTATCCCACTCTCTAGGTACCACTTAGCACGTAAAGCATTATTATTTGGGGTCCAGCCATGGAGAAGAGTTTAGACACTAGGATAAGATAAGGAACACACCCATTATAAAGAAGTCACATTAGGATTCTCTTTTTAACCTGTTCCTTAAAACACTAGTGCTTAGGAAATCTATTGGAGGCAGAAGCAGTCAAGAGTAGCTTAGGGTTAGGGTTACGGTTAGGGTTACGGTACGGCTTAGGGTACTGGTTCGGGTATGGTTTCGAGTACGGCGTAGGGTATGGGTTAAGTTCACGGTTAGGTTTAGTTTTAGGGTTAGGGCTCCTGTTTATTGTACGGGTTATTTTTAGGGTTTTTGTTACGGTTAGGGTAGGTGTTAGGGTTAGGGTACGAGTTAGGGTTAGGGTGTTTTTTAAACCTATCCCACTCTCTAGGTATCACTTAGCACGTAAAGGAATATTATTTAGGGTCCAGCCATGGAGAAGAGTTTAGACACTAGGATAAGATAAGGAACACACCCATTATAAAGAAATCACATTAGGATTCTCTTTTTAACCTGTTCCTAAAAACACTAGTGCTTAGGAGATGTATAGGAGGCAGAAGCAGTCAAGGTTAGCTTAGTGTTAGCGTTAGGGTTAGGGTTAGAGTTACGTTTTGGGTACGGCTTAGGGTACGGGTTCGGGTACGGTTTCGGATACGGCGTAGGGTATGGGTTAGGTTTAGGGTTAGGGTTAGTATTAGGGTTAGGGGTTGGTGATAGGGTACGGGTTAGGATTAGCGTACGTGTTAGGGTTAGGGTACGCGTTAGGGTTAGGGTATTTATTAAACCTATCCCACTCTCTAGATACCACTTAGCACTTAAAGGAATATTATTTGGAGTCCAGCCATGGAAAAGTGTTTAGACACTAGGATAAGATATGGAACACACCCATTATGAAGAAATCACATTAGGATTCTCTTTTTAAGCTGTACTGTAAAACACTAGTGCTTAGGAAATCCATTGGAGGCAGAAGCAGTCAAGGGTAGCTTAGGATTAGGGTTAGTGTTAGGGTACTGCTTATGGTACGGGTTCGGTTACAGGTTCGGGTACGGCGTAGGGTATGGGCTCGGGTTAGGCTTAGGGTTAGTTTTAGGGTTAGGGCTCGGTTAAGGGTACGGGTTAGGATTAGGGTACGTGTTAGTGTTATGGTAGGGGTTAGGGTATGCGTTAGGGTTAGGGTATTTATTAAAGCTATCCCACTTAGCACTTAAAGGAATACTATTTGTGGTCCAGCCATGGAGAAGAGTTTAGACACTAGGATAAGATAAGGAACACACCCATTATAAAGAAGTCACATTAGGATGCTCTTTTTAACCTGTTCCTTAAAACACTAGTGCTTAGGACATCGATTGGAGGCAAAAGCAGTCAACGGTAGCTTAGGGTTAGGGTTAGGGTTAGGGTTAGGGTTAGGGTTAGGGTTAGGGTAAGTGTACGGCTTAGGGTACGGCTTCGGGTATGACATAGTGTATGGGTTAGTTTTAGGGTTAGGGTTAGTTTTAGGGTTAGTGTTAGGGCTCGGTTTAGGGTACGGGGTAGGATAAGGGTACGTGTTAGGGTTAAGGTAGGGGCTTGGGTTAGGGTACGCATTAAGGTTAGGGTATTTATTAAAGCTATCCCACTCTCTAGGTACCACTTAGCACGTAAAGCATTATTATTTGGGGTCCAGCCATGGAGAAGAGTTTAGACACTAGGATAAGATAAGGAACACACCCATTATAAAGAAATCACATTAGGATTCTCTTTTTAACCTGCTCCTTAAAACACTAGTGCTTAGGAAACCTATTGGAGGCAGAAGCAGTCAAGGGTAGCTTAGGGTTAGGGTTAGGGTTAGGGTATGGCTTAGGGTACGGGTTCTGGTACAGGTTCGGGCACAGCATAGGGTATGGGTTAGAGTTAGGGTTAGGGTTAGTTTTAGTGTTACGGCTCGGTTTATGGTATGGGTTAGGATTAGGGTACGTGTCAGGGTTAGGGTAGGTGTTAGGGTTAGGGTAAGCATAAGGTTAGGGTATTTATTAAACCTATCCCACTGTCTAGATACCATAAATCAGGTAAAGGAATATTATTTTGGGTCCAGCCATAGAGAAGAATTTAGACAGTAGGATAAGATAAGGAACACACCCATGGTAAAGAAATCACTTTAGGATTCTCTTTTTAAGCTGTTCCTTAAAACACTAGTGCTTAGGAAATCTATTGGAGGCAGAAGCTGTCAGGCGTAGGTTAGGGTTAGTGTTACGGTTAGGGTACAGATTAGGGTACGGGTTCTGATACGGGTTCGGGTACGGCGTACGGTATGGGTTAGGGTTAGGGTTAGGCTTAGTTTTAGGGTTGGGGCTCGGTTTAGGGTACGGGTTAGGATTAGGGTACGTGTTACGGTTAAGGTAGGGGTTTGGGTTAGGGTAGGGTATTTATTAAACCTATCTCACTCTCTAGATACCACTTAGCACGTAAAGGAATATTATTTGGGGTCCAGGCATGGAGAAGAGTTTAGACACTAGGATAAGATAAGGAACACACTCAGTATAAAGAATTCACATTAGGATTCTCTTTTTAAGCCGTTCCGTAAAACACTAGTGCTTAGGAAATCTATTGGAGGAAGAAGCAGTCAAGGGTAGCTTAGGGTTAGGTTTAGGGTTAATGTTAGGGTACTGCCAATGGTACCGTTTCGGATACGATGTAGGGTATGTGTTAGGGTTAATGTTAGGGTACTGCTTATGGTACGGGTTCGGATACGATGTAGGGTATGTGTTAGGGTTAGTGTTAGGGTTAGTTTTTGGCTTAGGGCTCGGTTTAGGGTATGGGTTAGGATTAGTGTACGTGTTAGTGTTAGTGTAGGGGTTTGGGTTAGGGTAGGCGTTAGGGTTAGGATATTTATTAAACCTATCCAACTCTCTAGATACCACTTAGTACGTAAAGGAATATTATTTGGGGTCCAGCCATGGAGAAGAGTTTAGACAGTAGGAGAACATAAGGAACACACCCATTAAAAAGAAATCACATTAGGATTCTCTTTTTAACCTGTTCCTTAAAACACTAGTGCTTAGGAAATCTATTGGAGGCAGAAGCAGTCAAGTGTAGCTTAGGGTTAAGTTTAGGGTTAGGGTACGTCTTACGGTATGGGTTCGGGTATGGTGTAGGGTAGGGTTAGGGTTAGGTTTAGGGTACGGTTTAGGGTACGGGTTCAGATACGGCGTAGGATCTGGGTTAGGGTTAGGTTTAGGGGTTTTTTTAGGGTTAGGGCTCTGTTTAGGGTACGGGATAGGAATAGGGTACGTTTTAGGGTTAGGGTAAGGGTTAGGGTTAAGGTATGCGTTAGGGTCAGGGTATTTATTAAACCTATTCCACTCTCTAGATACCACTTAGCACGTAAAGGAATATTAATTTGGGTCCAGCCATGGAGAAGAGTTTAGACACTAGGATAAGATAAGGAACACACCCATTATAAAGAAGTCACATTAGGATGCTCTTTTTAACCTGTTCCTTAAAACACTAGTGCTTAGGACATCGATTGGAGGCAAAAGCAGTCAACGGTAGCTTAGGGTTAGGGTTAGGGTTAGGGTTAGGGTTAGGGTTAGGGTTAGGGTAAGTGTACGGCTTAGGGTACGGCTTCGGGTATGACATAGTGTATGGGTTAGTTTTAGGGTTAGGGTTAGTTTTAGGGTTAGTGTTAGGGCTCGGTTTAGGGTACGGGGTAGGATAAGGGTACGTGTTAGGGTTAAGGTAGGGGCTTGGGTTAGGGTACGCATTAAGGTTAGGGTATTTATTAAAGCTATCCCACTCTCTAGGTACCACTTAGCACGTAAAGCATTATTATTTGGGGTCCAGCCATGGAGAAGAGTTTAGACACTAGGATAAGATAAGGAACACACCCATTATAAAGAAGTCACATTAGGATTCTCTTTTTAACCTGTTCCTTAAAACACTAGTGCTTAGGAAATCTATTGGAGGCAGAAGCAGTCAAGAGTAGCTTAGGGTTAGGGTTACGGTTAGGGTTACGGTACGGCTTAGGGTACTGGTTCGGGTATGGTTTCGAGTACGGCGTAGGGTATGGGTTAAGTTCACGGTTAGGTTTAGTTTTAGGGTTAGGGCTCCTGTTTATTGTACGGGTTATTTTTAGGGTTTTTGTTACGGTTAGGGTAGGTGTTAGGGTTAGGGTACGAGTTAGGGTTAGGGTGTTTTTTAAACCTATCCCACTCTCTAGGTATCACTTAGCACGTAAAGGAATATTATTTAGGGTCCAGCCATGGAGAAGAGTTTAGACACTAGGATAAGATAAGGAACACACCCATTATAAAGAAATCACATTAGGATTCTCTTTTTAACCTGTTCCTAAAAACACTAGTGCTTAGGAGATGTATAGGAGGCAGAAGCAGTCAAGGTTAGCTTAGTGTTAGCGTTAGGGTTAGGGTTAGAGTTACGTTTTGGGTACGGCTTAGGGTACGGGTTCGGGTACGGTTTCGGATACGGCGTAGGGTATGGGTTAGGTTTAGGGTTAGGGTTAGTATTAGGGTTAGGGGTTGGTGATAGGGTACGGGTTAGGATTAGCGTACGTGTTAGGGTTAGGGTACGCGTTAGGGTTAGGGTATTTATTAAACCTATCCCACTCTCTAGATACCACTTAGCACTTAAAGGAATATTATTTGGAGTCCAGCCATGGAAAAGTGTTTAGACACTAGGATAAGATATGGAACACACCCATTATGAAGAAATCACATTAGGATTCTCTTTTTAAGCTGTACTGTAAAACACTAGTGCTTAGGAAATCCATTGGAGGCAGAAGCAGTCAAGGGTAGCTTAGGATTAGGGTTAGTGTTAGGGTACTGCTTATGGTACGGGTTCGGTTACAGGTTCGGGTACGGCGTAGGGTATGGGCTCGGGTTAGGCTTAGGGTTAGTTTTAGGGTTAGGGCTCGGTTAAGGGTACGGGTTAGGATTAGGGTACGTGTTAGTGTTATGGTAGGGGTTAGGGTATGCGTTAGGGTTAGGGTATTTATTAAAGCTATCCCAGTTAGCACTTAAAGGAATACTATTTGGGGTCCAGCCATGGAGAAGTATTTAGACACTAGGATAAGATAAGGAACTCACCCATTATAAAGAAATCACATTAGGATTCTCTTTTTAACCTGTTCCTTAAAACACTAGTGCTTAGGAAATGTATTGGAGGCAGAAGCAGTCAAGGGTAGCTTAGGGTTAGGGTTAGGGATAGGGTACGGGTTCGGGTACGGGTTCGGACACGGGTTCGTATACGGCGTAGGGTATGGGTTAGGGTTAGGGTTAGGGTTCCTTTTAGGGATAGGGCTCGGTTAGGGTTAGGGTTAGGGTTAGGGTTAGGGTTAGGGTTAGGGTAAGCGTACGGCTGAGTGTACGGTTTCGGGTATGGCATAGTGTATGGGCTAGGTTTAGGGTCAGGGTTAGTTTTAGGTTTAGGGCTCGGTTTAGGGTACGGGTTAGGATTAAGGTTAGTGTTAGGGTTATGATAGGGGTTAGGGTTACGGTACGCGTTAGGGTTACGGTAATTATTAAACCTATCCCACTCTCTAGATACCACTTAGCACGTAAAGGAATATTATTTGGGGTCCCGCCATGGAGAAGAGTTTAGACACTAGGATAAGATAAGGAACACACCCATTATAAAGAAATCACATTAGGATTCTCTTTTTAACCTGCTCCTTAAAACACTAGTGCTTAGGAAACCTATTGGAGGCAGAAGCAGTCAAGGGTAGCTTAGGGTTAGGGTTAGGGTTAGGGTATGGCTTAGGGTACGGGTTCTGGTACAGGTTCGGGCACAGCATAGGGTATGGGTTAGAGTTAGGGTTAGGGTTAGTTTTAGTGTTACGGCTCGGTTTATGGTATGGGTTAGGATTAGGGTACGTGTCAGGGTTAGGGTAGGTGTTAGGGTTAGGGTAAGCATAAGGTTAGGGTATTTATTAAACCTATCCCACTGTCTAGATACCATAAATCAGGTAAAGGAATATTATTTTGGGTCCAGCCATAGAGAAGAATTTAGACAGTAGGATAAGATAAGGAACACACCCATGGTAAAGAAATCACTTTAGGATTCTCTTTTTAAGCTGTTCCTTAAAACACTAGTGCTTAGGAAATCTATTGGAGGCAGAAGCTGTCAGGCGTAGGTTAGGGTTAGTGTTACGGTTAGGGTACGGATTAGGGTACGGGTTCTGATACGGGTTCGGGTACGGCGTACGGTATGGGTTAGGGTTAGGGTTAGGCTTAGTTTTAGGGTTGGGGCTCGGTTTAGGGTACGGGTTAGGATTAGGGTACGTGTTACGGTTAAGGTAGGGGTTTGGGTTAGGGTAGGGTATTTATTAAACCTATCTCACTCTCTAGATACCACTTAGCACGTAAAGGAATATTATTTGGGGTCCAGGCATGGAGAAGAGTTTAGACACTAGGATAAGATAAGGAACACACTCAGTATAAAGAATTCACATTAGGATTCTCTTTTTAAGCCGTTCCGTAAAACACTAGTGCTTAGGAAATCTATTGGAGGAAGAAGCAGTCAAGGGTAGCTTAGGGTTAGGTTTAGGGTTAATGTTAGGGTACTGCTAATGGTACGGTTTCGGATACGATGTAGGGTATGTGTTAGGGTTAATGTTAGGGTACTGCTTATGGTACGGGTTCGGATACGATGTAGGGTATGTGTTAGGGTTAGTGTTAGGGTTAGTTTTTGGCTTAGGGCTCGGTTTAGGGTATGGGTTAGGATTAGTGTACGTGTTAGTGTTAGTGTAGGGGTTTGGGTTAGGGTAGGCGTTAGGGTTAGGATATTTATTAAACCTATCCAACTCTCTAGATACCACTTAGTACGTAAAGGAATATTATTTGGGGTCCAGCCATGGAGAAGAGTTTAGACAGTAGGAGAACATAAGGAACACACCCATTAAAAAGAAATCACATTAGGATTCTCTTTTTAACCTGTTCCTTAAAACACTAGTGCTTAGGAAATCTATTGGAGGCAGAAGCAGTCAAGTGTAGCTTAGGGTTAGGTTTAGGGTTAGGGTACGTCTTACGGTATGGGTTCGGGTATGGTGTAGGGTAGGGTTAGGGTTAGGTTTAGGGTACGGTTTAGGGTACGGGTTCAGATACGGCGTAGGATCTGGGTTAGGGTTAGGTTTAGGGGTTTTTTTAGGGTTAGGGCTCAGTTTAGGGTACGGGATAGGAATAGGGTACGTTTTAGGGTTAGGGTACGGGTTAGGGTTAAGGTATGCGTTAGGGTCAGGGTATTTATTAAACCTATTCCACTCTCTAGATACCACTTAGCACGTAAAGGAATATTAATTTGGGTCCAGCCATGGAGAAGAGTTTAGACACTAGGATAAGATAAGGAACACACCCATTATAAAGAAGTCACATTAGGATGCTCTTTTTAACCTGTTCCTTAAAACACTAGTGCTTAGGACATCGATAGGAGGCAGAAGCAGTCAACGGTAGCTTAGGGTTAGGGTTAGGGTTAGGGTTAGGGTTAGGGTTAGGGTAAGTGTATGGCTTAGGGTACGGCTTCGGGTATGACATAGTGTATGGGTTAGTTTTAGGGTTAGGGTTAGTTTTAGGGTTAGTGTTAGGGCTCGGTTTAGGGTACGGGGTAGGATAAGGGTACGTGTTAGGGTTAAGGTAGGGGCTTGGGTTAGGGTACGCATTAAGGTTAGGGTATTTATTAAAGCTATCCCACTCTCTAGGTACCACTTAGCACGTAAAGCATTATTATTTGGGGTCCAGCCATGGAGAAGTGTTTAGACACTAGGATAAGATAAGGAACACACCCATTATAAAGAAGTCACATTAGGATTCTCTTTTTAACCTGTTCCTTAAAACACTAGTGCTTAGGAAATCTATTGGAGGCAGAAGCAGTCAAGAGTAGCTTAGGGTTAGGGTTACGGTTAGGGTTACGGTACGGCTTAGGGTACTGGTTCGGGTATGGTTTCGAGTACGGCGTAGGGTATGGGTTAAGTTTACGGTTAGGTTTAGTTTTAGGGTTAGGGCTCCTGTTTATTGTACGGGTTATTTTTAGGGTTTTTGTTACGGTTAGGGTAGGTGTTAGGGTTAGGGTACGAGTTAGGGTTAGGGTGTTTTTTAAACCTATCCCACTCTCTAGGTATCACTTAGCACGTAAAGGAATATTATTTAGGGTCCAGCCATGGAGAAGAGTTTAGACACTAGGATAAGATAAGGAACACACCCATTATAAAGAAATCATATTAGGATTCTCTTTTTAACCTGTTCCTAAAAACACTAGTGCTTAGGAGATGTATAGGAGGCAGAAGCAGTCAAGGTTAGCTTAGTGTTAGCGTTAGGGTTAGGGTTAGAGTTACGTTTTGGGTACGGCTTAGGGTACGGGTTCGGGTACGGTTTCGGATACGGCGTAGGGTATGGGTTAGGTTTAGGGTTAGGGTTAGTATTAGGGTTAGGGGTTGGTGATAGGTTATGGGTTAGGATTAGCGTACGTGTTAGGGTTAGGGTACGCGTTAGGGTTAGGGTATTTATTAAACCTATCCCACTCTCTAGATACCACTTAGCACTTAAAGGAATATTATTTGGGGTCCAGCCATGGAAAAGTGTTTAGACACTAGGATAAGATATGGAACACACCCATTATGAAGAAATCACATTAGGATTCTCTTTTTAAGCTGTACTGTAAAACACTAGTGCTTAGGAAATCCATTGGAGGCAGAAGCAGTCAAGGGTAGCTTAGGATTAGTGTTAGTGTTAGGGTACTGCTTATGGTACGGGTTCGGTTACAGGTTCGGGTACAGCGTAGGGTATGGGCTCGGGTTAGGCTTAGGGTTAGTTTTAGGGTTAGGGCTCGGTTAAGGGTACGGGTTAGGATTAGGGTACGTGTTAGTGTTATGGTAGGGGTTAGGGTATGCGTTAGGGTTAGGGTATTTATTAAAGCTATCCCAGTTAGCACTTAAAGGAATACTATTTGGGGTCCAGCCATGGAGAAGTATTTAGACACTAGGATAAGATAAGGAACTCACCCATTATAAAGAAATCACATTAGGATTCTCTTTTTAACCTGTTCCTTAAAACACTAGTGCTTAGGAAATGTATTGGAGGCAGAAGCAGTCAAGGGTAGCTTAGGGTTAGGGTTAGGGATAGGGTACGGGTTCGGGTACGGGTTCGGACACGGGTTCGTATACGGCGTAGGGTATGGGTTAGGGTTAGGGTTAGGGTTCCTTTTAGGGATAGGGCTCGGTTAGGGTTAGGGTTAGGGTTAGGGTTAGGGTTAGGGTTAGGGTAAGCGTACGGCTGAGTGTACGGTTTCGGGTATGGCATAGTGTATGGGCTAGGTTTAGGGTCAGGGTTAGTTTTAGGTTTAGGGCTCGGTTTAGGGTACGGGTTAGGATTAAGGTTAGTGTTAGGGTTATGATAGGGGTTAGGGTTACGGTACGCGTTAGGGTTACGGTAATTATTAAACCTATCCCACTCTCTAGATACCACTTAGCACGTAAAGGAATATTATTTGGGGTCCCGCCATGGAGAAGAGTTTAGACACTAGGATAAGATAAGGAACACACCCATTATAAAGAAATCACATTAGGATTCTCTTTTTAACCTGCTCCTTAAAACACTAGTGCTTAGGAAACCTATTGGAGGCAGAAGCAGTCAAGGGTAGCTTAGGGTTAGGGTTAGGGTTAGGGTATGGCTTAGGGTACGGGTTCTGGTACAGGTTCGGGCACAGCATAGGGTATGGGTTAGAGTTAGGGTTAGGGTTAGTTTTAGTGTTACGGCTCGGTTTATGGTATGGGTTAGGATTAGGGTACGTGTCAGGGTTAGGGTAGGTGTTAGGGTTAGGGTAAGCATAAGGTTAGGGTATTTATTAAACCTATCCCACTGTCTAGATACCATAAATCAGGTAAAGGAATATTATTTTGGGTCCAGCCATAGAGAAGAATTTAGACAGTAGGATAAGATAAGGAACACACCCATGGTAAAGAAATCACTTTAGGATTCTCTTTTTAAGCTGTTCCTTAAAACACTAGTGCTTAGGAAATCTATTGGAGGCAGAAGCTGTCAGGCGTAGGTTAGGGTTAGTGTTACGGTTAGGGTACGGATTAGGGTACGGGTTCTGATACGGGTTCGGGTACGGCGTACGGTATGGGTTAGGGTTAGGGTTAGGCTTAGTTTTAGGGTTGGGGCTCGGTTTAGGGTACGGGTTAGGATTAGGGTACGTGTTACGGTTAAGGTAGGGGTTTGGGTTAGGGTAGGGTATTTATTAAACCTATCTCACTCTCTAGATACCACTTAGCACGTAAAGGAATATTATTTGGGGTCCAGGCATGGAGAAGAGTTTAGACACTAGGATAAGATAAGGAACACACTCAGTATAAAGAATTCACATTAGGATTCTCTTTTTAAGCCGTTCCGTAAAACACTAGTGCTTAGGAAATCTATTGGAGGAAGAAGCAGTCAAGGGTAGCTTAGGGTTAGGTTTAGGGTTAATGTTAGGGTACTGCTAATGGTACGGTTTCGGATACGATGTAGGGTATGTGTTAGGGTTAATGTTAGGGTACTGCTTATGGTACGGGTTCGGATACGATGTAGGGTATGTGTTAGGGTTAGTGTTAGGGTTAGTTTTTGGCTTAGGGCTCGGTTTAGGGTATGGGTTAGGATTAGTGTACGTGTTAGTGTTAGTGTAGGGGTTTGGGTTAGGGTAGGCGTTAGGGTTAGGATATTTATTAAACCTATCCAACTCTCTAGATACCACTTAGTACGTAAAGGAATATTATTTGGGGTCCAGCCATGGAGAAGAGTTTAGACAGTAGGAGAACATAAGGAACACACCCATTAAAAAGAAATCACATTAGGATTCTCTTTTTAACCTGTTCCTTAAAACACTAGTGCTTAGGAAATCTATTGGAGGCAGAAGCAGTCAAGTGTAGCTTAGGGTTAGGTTTAGGGTTAGGGTACGTCTTACGGTATGGGTTCGGGTATGGTGTAGGGTAGGGTTAGGGTTAGGTTTAGGGTACGGTTTAGGGTACGGGTTCAGATACGGCGTAGGATCTGGGTTAGGGTTAGGTTTAGGGGTTTTTTTAGGGTTAGGGCTCTGTTTAGGGTACGGGATAGGAATAGGGTACGTTTTAGGGTTAGGGTACGGGTTAGGGTTAAGGTATGCGTTAGGGTCAGGGTATTTATTAAACCTATTCCACTCTCTAGATACCACTTAGCACGTAAAGGAATATTAATTTGGGTCCAGCCATGGAGAAGAGTTTAGACACTAGGATAAGATAAGGAACACACCCATTATAAAGAAGTCACATTAGGATGCTCTTTTTAACCTGTTCCTTAAAACACTAGTGCTTAGGACATCGATAGTAGGCAGAAGCAGTCAACGGTAGCTTAGGGTTAGGGTTAGGGTTAGGGTTAGGGTTAGGGTTAGGGTAAGTGTACGGCTTAGGGTACGGCTTCGGGTATGACATAGTGTATGGGTTAGTTTTAGGGTTAGGGTTAGTTTTAGGGTTAGTGTTAGGGCTCGGTTTAGGGTACGGGGTAGGATAAGGGTACGTGTTAGGGTTAAGGTAGGGGCTTGGGTTAGGGTACGCATTAAGGTTAGGGTATTTATTAAAGCTATCCCACTCTCTAGGTACCACTTAGCACGTAAAGCATTATTATTTGGGGTCCAGCCATGGAGAAGAGTTTAGACACTAGGATAAGATAAGGAACACACCCATTATAAAGAAGTCACATTAGGATTCTCTTTTTAACCTGTTCCTTAAAACACTAGTGCTTAGGAAATCTATTGGAGGCAGAAGCAGTCAAGAGTAGCTTAGGGTTAGGGTTACGGTTAGGGTTACGGTACGGCTTAGGGTACTGGTTCGGGTATGGTTTCGAGTACGGCGTAGGGTATGGGTTAAGTTTACGGTTAGGTTTAGTTTTAGGGTTAGGGCTCCTGTTTATTGTACGGGTTATTTTTAGGGTTTTTGTTACGGTTAGGGTAGGTGTTAGGGTTAGGGTACGAGTTAGGGTTAGGGTGTTTTTTAAACCTATCCCACTCTCTAGGTATCACTTAGCACGTAAAGGAATATTATTTAGGGTCCAGCCATGGAGAAGAGTTTAGACACTAGGATAAGATAAGGAACACACCCATTATAAAGAAATCATATTAGGATTCTCTTTTTAACCTGTTCCTAAAAACACTAGTGCTTAGGAGATGTATAGGAGGCAGAAGCAGTCAAGGTTAGCTTAGTGTTAGCGTTAGGGTTAGGGTTAGAGTTACGTTTTGGGTACGGCTTAGGGTACGGGTTCGGGTACGGTTTCGGATACGGCGTAGGGTATGGGTTAGGTTTAGGGTTAGGGTTAGTATTAGGGTTAGGGGTTGGTGATAGGGTACGGGTTAGGATTAGCGTACGTGTTAGGGTTAGGGTACGCGTTAGGGTTAGGGTATTTATTAAACCTATCCCACTCTCTAGATACCACTTAGCACTTAAAGGAATATTATTTGGAGTCCAGCCATGGAAAAGTGTTTAGACACTAGGATAAGATATGGAACACACCCATTATGAAGAAATCACATTAGGATTCTCTTTTTAAGCTGTACTGTAAAACACTAGTGCTTAGGAAATCCATTGGAGGCAGAAGCAGTCAAGGGTAGCTTAGGATTAGGGTTAGTGTTAGGGTACTGCTTATGGTACGGGTTCGGTTACAGGTTCGGGTACAGCGTAGGGTATGGGCTCGGGTTAGGCTTAGGGTTAGTTTTAGGGTTAGGGCTCGGTTAAGGGTACGGGTTAGGATTAGGGTACGTGTTAGTGTTATGGTAGGGGTTAGGGTATGCGTTAGGGTTAGGGTATTTATTAAAGCTATCCCAGTTAGCACTTAAAGGAATACTATTTGGGGTCCAGCCATGGAGAAGTATTTAGACACTAGGATAAGATAAGGAACTCACCCATTATAAAGAAATCACATTAGGATTCTCTTTTTAACCTGTTCCTTAAAACACTAGTGCTTAGGAAATGTATTGGAGGCAGAAGCAGTCAAGGGTAGCTTAGGGTTAGGGTTAGGGATAGGGTACGGGTTCGGGTACGGGTTCGGACACGGGTTCGTATACGGCGTAGGGTATGGGTTAGGGTTAGGGTTAGGGTTCCTTTTAGGGATAGGGCTCGGTTAGGGTTAGGGTTAGGGTTAGGGTTAGGGTTAGGGTTAGGGTTAGGGTAAGCGTACGGCTGAGTGTACGGTTTCGGGTATGGCATAGTGTATGGGCTAGGTTTAGGGTCAGGGTTAGTTTTAGGTTTAGGGCTCGGTTTAGGGTACGGGTTAGGATTAAGGTTAGTGTTAGGGTTATGATAGGGGTTAGGGTTACGGTACGCGTTAGGGTTACGGTAATTATTAAACCTATCCCACTCTCTAGATACCACTTAGCACGTAAAGGAATATTATTTGGGGTCCCGCCATGGAGAAGAGTTTAGACACTAGGATAAGATAAGGAACACACCCATTATAAAGAAATCACATTAGGATTCTCTTTTTAACCTGCTCCTTAAAACACTAGTGCTTAGGAAACCTATTGGAGGCAGAAGCAGTCAAGGGTAGCTTAGGGTTAGGGTTAGGGTTAGGGTATGGCTTAGGGTACGGGTTCTGGTACAGGTTCGGGCACAGCATAGGGTATGGGTTAGAGTTAGGGTTAGGGTTAGTTTTAGTGTTACGGCTCGGTTTATGGTATGGGTTAGGATTAGGGTACGTGTCAGGGTTAGGGTAGGTGTTAGGGTTAGGGTAAGCATAAGGTTAGGGTATTTATTAAACCTATCCCACTGTCTAGATACCATAAATCAGGTAAAGGAATATTATTTTGGGTCCAGCCATAGAGAAGAATTTAGACAGTAGGATAAGATAAGGAACACACCCATGGTAAAGAAATCACTTTAGGATTCTCTTTTTAAGCTGTTCCTTAAAACACTAGTGCTTAGGAAATCTATTGGAGGCAGAAGCTGTCAGGCGTAGGTTAGGGTTAGTGTTACGGTTAGGGTACGGATTAGGGTACGGGTTCTGATACGGGTTCGGGTACGGCGTACGGTATGGGTTAGGGTTAGGGTTAGGCTTAGTTTTAGGGTTGGGGCTCGGTTTAGGGTACGGGTTAGGATTAGGGTACGTGTTACGGTTAAGGTAGGGGTTTGGGTTAGGGTAGGGTATTTATTAAACCTATCTCACTCTCTAGATACCACTTAGCACGTAAAGGAATATTATTTGGGGTCCAGGCATGGAGAAGAGTTTAGACACTAGGATAAGATAAGGAACACACTCAGTATAAAGAATTCACATTAGGATTCTCTTTTTAAGCCGTTCCGTAAAACACTAGTGCTTAGGAAATCTATTGGAGGAAGAAGCAGTCAAGGGTAGCTTAGGGTTAGGTTTAGGGTTAATGTTAGGGTACTGCTAATGGTACGGTTTCGGATACGATGTAGGGTATGTGTTAGGGTTAATGTTAGGGTACTGCTTATGGTACGGGTTCGGATACGATGTAGGGTATGTGTTAGGGTTAGTGTTAGGGTTAGTTTTTGGCTTAGGGCTCGGTTTAGGGTATGGGTTAGGATTAGTGTACGTGTTAGTGTTAGTGTAGGGGTTTGGGTTAGGGTAGGCGTTAGGGTTAGGATATTTATTAAACCTATCCAACTCTCTAGATACCACTTAGTACGTAAAGGAATATTATTTGGGGTCCAGCCATGGAGAAGAGTTTAGACAGTAGGAGAACATAAGGAACACACCCATTAAAAAGAAATCACATTAGGATTCTCTTTTTAACCTGTTCCTTAAAACACTAGTGCTTAGGAAATCTATTGGAGGCAGAAGCAGTCAAGTGTAGCTTAGGGTTAGGTTTAGGGTTAGGGTACGTCTTACGGTATGGGTTCGGGTATGGTGTAGGGTAGGGTTAGGGTTAGGTTTAGGGTACGGTTTAGGGTACGGGTTCAGATACGGCGTAGGATCTGGGTTAGGGTTAGGTTTAGGGGTTTTTTTAGGGTTAGGGCTCAGTTTAGGGTACGGGATAGGAATAGGGTACGTTTTAGGGTTAGGGTACGGGTTAGGGTTAAGGTATGCGTTAGGGTCAGGGTATTTATTAAACCTATTCCACTCTCTAGATACCACTTAGCACGTAAAGGAATATTAATTTGGGTCCAGCCATGGAGAAGAGTTTAGACACTAGGATAAGATAAGGAACACACCCATTATAAAGAAGTCACATTAGGATGCTCTTTTTAACCTGTTCCTTAAAACACTAGTGCTTAGGACATCGATAGGAGGCAGAAGCAGTCAACGGTAGCTTAGGGTTAGGGTTAGGGTTAGGGTTAGGGTTAGGGTTAGGGTAAGTGTATGGCTTAGGGTACGGCTTCGGGTATGACATAGTGTATGGGTTAGTTTTAGGGTTAGGGTTAGTTTTAGGGTTAGTGTTAGGGCTCGGTTTAGGGTACGGGGTAGGATAAGGGTACGTGTTAGGGTTAAGGTAGGGGCTTGGGTTAGGGTACGCATTAAGGTTAGGGTATTTATTAAAGCTATCCCACTCTCTAGGTACCACTTAGCACGTAAAGCATTATTATTTGGGGTCCAGCCATGGAGAAGTGTTTAGACACTAGGATAAGATAAGGAACACACCCATTATAAAGAAGTCACATTAGGATTCTCTTTTTAACCTGTTCCTTAAAACACTAGTGCTTAGGAAATCTATTGGAGGCAGAAGCAGTCAAGAGTAGCTTAGGGTTAGGGTTACGGTTAGGGTTACGGTACGGCTTAGGGTACTGGTTCGGGTATGGTTTCGAGTACGGCGTAGGGTATGGGTTAAGTTTACGGTTAGGTTTAGTTTTAGGGTTAGGGCTCCTGTTTATTGTACGGGTTATTTTTAGGGTTTTTGTTACGGTTAGGGTAGGTGTTAGGGTTAGGGTACGAGTTAGGGTTAGGGTGTTTTTTAAACCTATCCCACTCTCTAGGTATCACTTAGCACGTAAAGGAATATTATTTAGGGTCCAGCCATGGAGAAGAGTTTAGACACTAGGATAAGATAAGGAACACACCCATTATAAAGAAATCATATTAGGATTCTCTTTTTAACCTGTTCCTAAAAACACTAGTGCTTAGGAGATGTATAGGAGGCAGAAGCAGTCAAGGTTAGCTTAGTGTTAGCGTTAGGGTTAGGGTTAGAGTTACGTTTTGGGTACGGCTTAGGGTACGGGTTCGGGTACGGTTTCGGATACGGCGTAGGGTATGGGTTAGGTTTAGGGTTAGGGTTAGTATTAGGGTTAGGGGTTGGTGATAGGTTATGGGTTAGGATTAGCGTACGTGTTAGGGTTAGGGTACGCGTTAGGGTTAGGGTATTTATTAAACCTATCCCACTCTCTAGATACCACTTAGCACTTAAAGGAATATTATTTGGGGTCCAGCCATGGAAAAGTGTTTAGACACTAGGATAAGATATGGAACACACCCATTATGAAGAAATCACATTAGGATTCTCTTTTTAAGCTGTACTGTAAAACACTAGTGCTTAGGAAATCCATTGGAGGCAGAAGCAGTCAAGGGTAGCTTAGGATTAGTGTTAGTGTTAGGGTACTGCTTATGGTACGGGTTCGGTTACAGGTTCGGGTACAGCGTAGGGTATGGGCTCGGGTTAGGCTTAGGGTTAGTTTTAGGGTTAGGGCTCGGTTAAGGGTACGGGTTAGGATTAGGGTACGTGTTAGTGTTATGGTAGGGGTTAGGGTATGCGTTAGGGTTAGGGTATTTATTAAAGCTATCCCAGTTAGCACTTAAAGGAATACTATTTGGGGTCCAGCCATGGAGAAGTATTTAGACACTAGGATAAGATAAGGAACTCACCCATTATAAAGAAATCACATTAGGATTCTCTTTTTAACCTGTTCCTTAAAACACTAGTGCTTAGGAAATGTATTGGAGGCAGAAGCAGTCAAGGGTAGCTTAGGGTTAGGGTTAGGGATAGGGTACGGGTTCGGGTACGGGTTCGGACACGGGTTCGTATACGGCGTAGGGTATGGGTTAGGGTTAGGGTTAGGGTTCCTTTTAGGGATAGGGCTCGGTTAGGGTTAGGGTTAGGGTTAGGGTTAGGGTTAGGGTTAGGGTTAGGGTAAGCGTACGGCTGAGTGTACGGTTTCGGGTATGGCATAGTGTATGGGCTAGGTTTAGGGTCAGGGTTAGTTTTAGGTTTAGGGCTCGGTTTAGGGTACGGGTTAGGATTAAGGTTAGTGTTAGGGTTATGATAGGGGTTAGGGTTACGGTACGCGTTAGGGTTACGGTAATTATTAAACCTATCCCACTCTCTAGATACCACTTAGCACGTAAAGGAATATTATTTGGGGTCCCGCCATGGAGAAGAGTTTAGACACTAGGATAAGATAAGGAACACACCCATTATAAAGAAATCACATTAGGATTCTCTTTTTAACCTGCTCCTTAAAACACTAGTGCTTAGGAAACCTATTGGAGGCAGAAGCAGTCAAGGGTAGCTTAGGGTTAGGGTTAGGGTTAGGGTATGGCTTAGGGTACGGGTTCTGGTACAGGTTCGGGCACAGCATAGGGTATGGGTTAGAGTTAGGGTTAGGGTTAGTTTTAGTGTTACGGCTCGGTTTATGGTATGGGTTAGGATTAGGGTACGTGTCAGGGTTAGGGTAGGTGTTAGGGTTAGGGTAAGCATAAGGTTAGGGTATTTATTAAACCTATCCCACTGTCTAGATACCATAAATCAGGTAAAGGAATATTATTTTGGGTCCAGCCATAGAGAAGAATTTAGACAGTAGGATAAGATAAGGAACACACCCATGGTAAAGAAATCACTTTAGGATTCTCTTTTTAAGCTGTTCCTTAAAACACTAGTGCTTAGGAAATCTATTGGAGGCAGAAGCTGTCAGGCGTAGGTTAGGGTTAGTGTTACGGTTAGGGTACGGATTAGGGTACGGGTTCTGATACGGGTTCGGGTACGGCGTACGGTATGGGTTAGGGTTAGGGTTAGGCTTAGTTTTAGGGTTGGGGCTCGGTTTAGGGTACGGGTTAGGATTAGGGTACGTGTTACGGTTAAGGTAGGGGTTTGGGTTAGGGTAGGGTATTTATTAAACCTATCTCACTCTCTAGATACCACTTAGCACGTAAAGGAATATTATTTGGGGTCCAGGCATGGAGAAGAGTTTAGACACTAGGATAAGATAAGGAACACACTCAGTATAAAGAATTCACATTAGGATTCTCTTTTTAAGCCGTTCCGTAAAACACTAGTGCTTAGGAAATCTATTGGAGGAAGAAGCAGTCAAGGGTAGCTTAGGGTTAGGTTTAGGGTTAATGTTAGGGTACTGCTAATGGTACGGTTTCGGATACGATGTAGGGTATGTGTTAGGGTTAATGTTAGGGTACTGCTTATGGTACGGGTTCGGATACGATGTAGGGTATGTGTTAGGGTTAGTGTTAGGGTTAGTTTTTGGCTTAGGGCTCGGTTTAGGGTATGGGTTAGGATTAGTGTACGTGTTAGTGTTAGTGTAGGGGTTTGGGTTAGGGTAGGCGTTAGGGTTAGGATATTTATTAAACCTATCCAACTCTCTAGATACCACTTAGTACGTAAAGGAATATTATTTGGGGTCCAGCCATGGAGAAGAGTTTAGACAGTAGGAGAACATAAGGAACACACCCATTAAAAAGAAATCACATTAGGATTCTCTTTTTAACCTGTTCCTTAAAACACTAGTGCTTAGGAAATCTATTGGAGGCAGAAGCAGTCAAGTGTAGCTTAGGGTTAGGTTTAGGGTTAGGGTACGTCTTACGGTATGGGTTCGGGTATGGTGTAGGGTAGGGTTAGGGTTAGGTTTAGGGTACGGTTTAGGGTACGGGTTCAGATACGGCGTAGGATCTGGGTTAGGGTTAGGTTTAGGGGTTTTTTTAGGGTTAGGGCTCAGTTTAGGGTACGGGATAGGAATAGGGTACGTTTTAGGGTTAGGGTACGGGTTAGGGTTAAGGTATGCGTTAGGGTCAGGGTATTTATTAAACCTATTCCACTCTCTAGATACCACTTAGCACGTAAAGGAATATTAATTTGGGTCCAGCCATGGAGAAGAGTTTAGACACTAGGATAAGATAAGGAACACACCCATTATAAAGAAGTCACATTAGGATGCTCTTTTTAACCTGTTCCTTAAAACACTAGTGCTTAGGACATCGATAGGAGGCAGAAGCAGTCAACGGTAGCTTAGGGTTAGGGTTAGGGTTAGGGTTAGGGTTAGGGTTAGGGTAAGTGTATGGCTTAGGGTACGGCTTCGGGTATGACATAGTGTATGGGTTAGTTTTAGGGTTAGGGTTAGTTTTAGGGTTAGTGTTAGGGCTCGGTTTAGGGTACGGGGTAGGATAAGGGTACGTGTTAGGGTTAAGGTAGGGGCTTGGGTTAGGGTACGCATTAAGGTTAGGGTATTTATTAAAGCTATCCCACTCTCTAGGTACCACTTAGCACGTAAAGCATTATTATTTGGGGTCCAGCCATGGAGAAGTGTTTAGACACTAGGATAAGATAAGGAACACACCCATTATAAAGAAGTCACATTAGGATTCTCTTTTTAACCTGTTCCTTAAAACACTAGTGCTTAGGAAATCTATTGGAGGCAGAAGCAGTCAAGAGTAGCTTAGGGTTAGGGTTACGGTTAGGGTTACGGTACGGCTTAGGGTACTGGTTCGGGTATGGTTTCGAGTACGGCGTAGGGTATGGGTTAAGTTTACGGTTAGGTTTAGTTTTAGGGTTAGGGCTCCTGTTTATTGTACGGGTTATTTTTAGGGTTTTTGTTACGGTTAGGGTAGGTGTTAGGGTTAGGGTACGAGTTAGGGTTAGGGTGTTTTTTAAACCTATCCCACTCTCTAGGTATCACTTAGCACGTAAAGGAATATTATTTAGGGTCCAGCCATGGAGAAGAGTTTAGACACTAGGATAAGATAAGGAACACACCCATTATAAAGAAATCATATTAGGATTCTCTTTTTAACCTGTTCCTAAAAACACTAGTGCTTAGGAGATGTATAGGAGGCAGAAGCAGTCAAGGTTAGCTTAGTGTTAGCGTTAGGGTTAGGGTTAGAGTTACGTTTTGGGTACGGCTTAGGGTACGGGTTCGGGTACGGTTTCGGATACGGCGTAGGGTATGGGTTAGGTTTAGGGTTAGGGTTAGTATTAGGGTTAGGGGTTGGTGATAGGTTATGGGTTAGGATTAGCGTACGTGTTAGGGTTAGGGTACGCGTTAGGGTTAGGGTATTTATTAAACCTATCCCACTCTCTAGATACCACTTAGCACTTAAAGGAATATTATTTGGGGTCCAGCCATGGAAAAGTGTTTAGACACTAGGATAAGATATGGAACACACCCATTATGAAGAAATCACATTAGGATTCTCTTTTTAAGCTGTACTGTAAAACACTAGTGCTTAGGAAATCCATTGGAGGCAGAAGCAGTCAAGGGTAGCTTAGGATTAGTGTTAGTGTTAGGGTACTGCTTATGGTACGGGTTCGGTTACAGGTTCGGGTACAGCGTAGGGTATGGGCTCGGGTTAGGCTTAGGGTTAGTTTTAGGGTTAGGGCTCGGTTAAGGGTACGGGTTAGGATTAGGGTACGTGTTAGTGTTATGGTAGGGGTTAGGGTATGCGTTAGGGTTAGGGTATTTATTAAAGCTATCCCAGTTAGCACTTAAAGGAATACTATTTGGGGTCCAGCCATGGAGAAGTATTTAGACACTAGGATAAGATAAGGAACTCACCCATTATAAAGAAATCACATTAGGATTCTCTTTTTAACCTGTTCCTTAAAACACTAGTGCTTAGGAAATGTATTGGAGGCAGAAGCAGTCAAGGGTAGCTTAGGGTTAGGGTTAGGGATAGGGTACGGGTTCGGGTACGGGTTCGGACACGGGTTCGTATACGGCGTAGGGTATGGGTTAGGGTTAGGGTTAGGGTTCCTTTTAGGGATAGGGCTCGGTTAGGGTTAGGGTTAGGGTTAGGGTTAGGGTTAGGGTTAGGGTTAGGGTAAGCGTACGGCTGAGTGTACGGTTTCGGGTATGGCATAGTGTATGGGCTAGGTTTAGGGTCAGGGTTAGTTTTAGGTTTAGGGCTCGGTTTAGGGTACGGGTTAGGATTAAGGTTAGTGTTAGGGTTATGATAGGGGTTAGGGTTACGGTACGCGTTAGGGTTACGGTAATTATTAAACCTATCCCACTCTCTAGATACCACTTAGCACGTAAAGGAATATTATTTGGGGTCCCGCCATGGAGAAGAGTTTAGACACTAGGATAAGATAAGGAACACACCCATTATAAAGAAATCACATTAGGATTCTCTTTTTAACCTGCTCCTTAAAACACTAGTGCTTAGGAAACCTATTGGAGGCAGAAGCAGTCAAGGGTAGCTTAGGGTTAGGGTTAGGGTTAGGGTATGGCTTAGGGTACGGGTTCTGGTACAGGTTCGGGCACAGCATAGGGTATGGGTTAGAGTTAGGGTTAGGGTTAGTTTTAGTGTTACGGCTCGGTTTATGGTATGGGTTAGGATTAGGGTACGTGTCAGGGTTAGGGTAGGTGTTAGGGTTAGGGTAAGCATAAGGTTAGGGTATTTATTAAACCTATCCCACTGTCTAGATACCATAAATCAGGTAAAGGAATATTATTTTGGGTCCAGCCATAGAGAAGAATTTAGACAGTAGGATAAGATAAGGAACACACCCATGGTAAAGAAATCACTTTAGGATTCTCTTTTTAAGCTGTTCCTTAAAACACTAGTGCTTAGGAAATCTATTGGAGGCAGAAGCTGTCAGGCGTAGGTTAGGGTTAGTGTTACGGTTAGGGTACGGATTAGGGTACGGGTTCTGATACGGGTTCGGGTACGGCGTACGGTATGGGTTAGGGTTAGGGTTAGGCTTAGTTTTAGGGTTGGGGCTCGGTTTAGGGTACGGGTTAGGATTAGGGTACGTGTTACGGTTAAGGTAGGGGTTTGGGTTAGGGTAGGGTATTTATTAAACCTATCTCACTCTCTAGATACCACTTAGCACGTAAAGGAATATTATTTGGGGTCCAGGCATGGAGAAGAGTTTAGACACTAGGATAAGATAAGGAACACACCCATTATAAAGAAATCACATTAGGATTCTCTTTTTAACCTGCTCCTTAAAACACTAGTGCTTAGGAAACCTATTGGAGGCAGAAGCAGTCAAGGGTAGCTTAGGGTTAGGGTTAGGGTTAGGGTATGGCTTAGGGTACGGGTTCTGGTACAGGTTCGGGCACAGCATAGGGTATGGGTTAGAGTTAGGGTTAGGGTTAGTTTTAGTGTTACGGCTCGGTTTATGGTATGGGTTAGGATTAGGGTACGTGTCAGGGTTAGGGTAGGTGTTAGGGTTAGGGTAAGCATAAGGTTAGGGTATTTATTAAACCTATCCCACTGTCTAGATACCATAAATCAGGTAAAGGAATATTATTTTGGGTCCAGCCATAGAGAAGAATTTAGACAGTAGGATAAGATAAGGAACACACCCATGGTAAAGAAATCACTTTAGGATTCTCTTTTTAAGCTGTTCCTTAAAACACTAGTGCTTAGGAAATCTATTGGAGGCAGAAGCTGTCAGGCGTAGGTTAGGGTTAGTGTTACGGTTAGGGTACGGATTAGGGTACGGGTTCTGATACGGGTTCGGGTACGGCGTACGGTATGGGTTAGGGTTAGGGTTAGGCTTAGTTTTAGGGTTGGGGCTCGGTTTAGGGTACGGGTTAGGATTAGGGTACGTGTTACGGTTAAGGTAGGGGTTTGGGTTAGGGTAGGGTATTTATTAAACCTATCTCACTCTCTAGATACCACTTAGCACGTAAAGGAATATTATTTGGGGTCCAGGCATGGAGAAGAGTTTAGACACTAGGATAAGATAAGGAACACACTCAGTATAAAGAATTCACATTAGGATTCTCTTTTTAAGCCGTTCCGTAAAACACTAGTGCTTAGGAAATCTATTGGAGGAAGAAGCAGTCAAGGGTAGCTTAGGGTTAGGTTTAGGGTTAATGTTAGGGTACTGCTAATGGTACGGTTTCGGATACGATGTAGGGTATGTGTTAGGGTTAATGTTAGGGTACTGCTTATGGTACGGGTTCGGATACGATGTAGGGTATGTGTTAGGGTTAGTGTTAGGGTTAGTTTTTGGCTTAGGGCTCGGTTTAGGGTATGGGTTAGGATTAGTGTACGTGTTAGTGTTAGTGTAGGGGTTTGGGTTAGGGTAGGCGTTAGGGTTAGGATATTTATTAAACCTATCCAACTCTCTAGATACCACTTAGTACGTAAAGGAATATTATTTGGGGTCCAGCCATGGAGAAGAGTTTAGACAGTAGGAGAACATAAGGAACACACCCATTAAAAAGAAATCACATTAGGATTCTCTTTTTAACCTGTTCCTTAAAACACTAGTGCTTAGGAAATCTATTGGAGGCAGAAGCAGTCAAGTGTAGCTTAGGGTTAGGTTTAGGGTTAGGGTACGTCTTACGGTATGGGTTCGGGTATGGTGTAGGGTAGGGTTAGGGTTAGGTTTAGGGTACGGTTTAGGGTACGGGTTCAGATACGGCGTAGGATCTGGGTTAGGGTTAGGTTTAGGGGTTTTTTTAGGGTTAGGGCTCAGTTTAGGGTACGGGATAGGAATAGGGTACGTTTTAGGGTTAGGGTACGGGTTAGGGTTAAGGTATGCGTTAGGGTCAGGGTATTTATTAAACCTATTCCACTCTCTAGATACCACTTAGCACGTAAAGGAATATTAATTTGGGTCCAGCCATGGAGAAGAGTTTAGACACTAGGATAAGATAAGGAACACACCCATTATAAAGAAGTCACATTAGGATGCTCTTTTTAACCTGTTCCTTAAAACACTAGTGCTTAGGACATCGATAGGAGGCAGAAGCAGTCAACGGTAGCTTAGGGTTAGGGTTAGGGTTAGGGTTAGGGTTAGGGTTAGGGTAAGTGTATGGCTTAGGGTACGGCTTCGGGTATGACATAGTGTATGGGTTAGTTTTAGGGTTAGGGTTAGTTTTAGGGTTAGTGTTAGGGCTCGGTTTAGGGTACGGGGTAGGATAAGGGTACGTGTTAGGGTTAAGGTAGGGGCTTGGGTTAGGGTACGCATTAAGGTTAGGGTATTTATTAAAGCTATCCCACTCTCTAGGTACCACTTAGCACGTAAAGCATTATTATTTGGGGTCCAGCCATGGAGAAGTGTTTAGACACTAGGATAAGATAAGGAACACACCCATTATAAAGAAGTCACATTAGGATTCTCTTTTTAACCTGTTCCTTAAAACACTAGTGCTTAGGAAATCTATTGGAGGCAGAAGCAGTCAAGAGTAGCTTAGGGTTAGGGTTACGGTTAGGGTTACGGTACGGCTTAGGGTACTGGTTCGGGTATGGTTTCGAGTACGGCGTAGGGTATGGGTTAAGTTTACGGTTAGGTTTAGTTTTAGGGTTAGGGCTCCTGTTTATTGTACGGGTTATTTTTAGGGTTTTTGTTACGGTTAGGGTAGGTGTTAGGGTTAGGGTACGAGTTAGGGTTAGGGTGTTTTTTAAACCTATCCCACTCTCTAGGTATCACTTAGCACGTAAAGGAATATTATTTAGGGTCCAGCCATGGAGAAGAGTTTAGACACTAGGATAAGATAAGGAACACACCCATTATAAAGAAATCATATTAGGATTCTCTTTTTAACCTGTTCCTAAAAACACTAGTGCTTAGGAGATGTATAGGAGGCAGAAGCAGTCAAGGTTAGCTTAGTGTTAGCGTTAGGGTTAGGGTTAGAGTTACGTTTTGGGTACGGCTTAGGGTACGGGTTCGGGTACGGTTTCGGATACGGCGTAGGGTATGGGTTAGGTTTAGGGTTAGGGTTAGTATTAGGGTTAGGGGTTGGTGATAGGTTATGGGTTAGGATTAGCGTACGTGTTAGGGTTAGGGTACGCGTTAGGGTTAGGGTATTTATTAAACCTATCCCACTCTCTAGATACCACTTAGCACTTAAAGGAATATTATTTGGGGTCCAGCCATGGAAAAGTGTTTAGACACTAGGATAAGATATGGAACACACCCATTATGAAGAAATCACATTAGGATTCTCTTTTTAAGCTGTACTGTAAAACACTAGTGCTTAGGAAATCCATTGGAGGCAGAAGCAGTCAAGGGTAGCTTAGGATTAGTGTTAGTGTTAGGGTACTGCTTATGGTACGGGTTCGGTTACAGGTTCGGGTACAGCGTAGGGTATGGGCTCGGGTTAGGCTTAGGGTTAGTTTTAGGGTTAGGGCTCGGTTAAGGGTACGGGTTAGGATTAGGGTACGTGTTAGTGTTATGGTAGGGGTTAGGGTATGCGTTAGGGTTAGGGTATTTATTAAAGCTATCCCAGTTAGCACTTAAAGGAATACTATTTGGGGTCCAGCCATGGAGAAGTATTTAGACACTACGATAAGATAAGGAACTCACCCATTATAAAGAAATCACATTAGGATTCTCTTTTTAACCTGTTCCTTAAAACACTAGTGCTTAGGAAATGTATTGGAGGCAGAAGCAGTCAAGGGTAGCTTAGGGTTAGGGTTAGGGATAGGGTACGGGTTCGGGTACGGGTTCGGACACGGGTTCGTATACGGCGTAGGGTATGGGTTAGGGTTAGGGTTAGGGTTCCTTTTAGGGATAGGGCTCGGTTAGGGTTAGGGTTAGGGTTAGGGTTAGGGTTAGGGTTAGGGTTAGGGTAAGCGTACGGCTGAGTGTACGGTTTCGGGTATGGCATAGTGTATGGGCTAGGTTTAGGGTCAGGGTTAGTTTTAGGTTTAGGGCTCGGTTTAGGGTACGGGTTAGGATTAAGGTTAGTGTTAGGGTTATGATAGGGGTTAGGGTTACGGTACGCGTTAGGGTTACGGTAATTATTAAACCTATCCCACTCTCTAGATACCACTTAGCACGTAAAGGAATATTATTTGGGGTCCCGCCATGGAGAAGAGTTTAGACACTAGGATAAGATAAGGAACACACCCATTATAAAGAAATCACATTAGGATTCTCTTTTTAACCTGCTCCTTAAAACACTAGTGCTTAGGAAACCTATTGGAGGCAGAAGCAGTCAAGGGTAGCTTAGGGTTAGGGTTAGGGTTAGGGTATGGCTTAGGGTACGGGTTCTGGTACAGGTTCGGGCACAGCATAGGGTATGGGTTAGAGTTAGGGTTAGGGTTAGTTTTAGTGTTACGGCTCGGTTTATGGTATGGGTTAGGATTAGGGTACGTGTCAGGGTTAGGGTAGGTGTTAGGGTTAGGGTAAGCATAAGGTTAGGGTATTTATTAAACCTATCCCACTGTCTAGATACCATAAATCAGGTAAAGGAATATTATTTTGGGTCCAGCCATAGAGAAGAATTTAGACAGTAGGATAAGATAAGGAACACACCCATGGTAAAGAAATCACTTTAGGATTCTCTTTTTAAGCTGTTCCTTAAAACACTAGTGCTTAGGAAATCTATTGGAGGCAGAAGCTGTCAGGCGTAGGTTAGGGTTAGTGTTACGGTTAGGGTACGGATTAGGGTACGGGTTCTGATACGGGTTCGGGTACGGCGTACGGTATGGGTTAGGGTTAGGGTTAGGCTTAGTTTTAGGGTTGGGGCTCGGTTTAGGGTACGGGTTAGGATTAGGGTACGTGTTACGGTTAAGGTAGGGGTTTGGGTTAGGGTAGGGTATTTATTAAACCTATCTCACTCTCTAGATACCACTTAGCACGTAAAGGAATATTATTTGGGGTCCAGGCATGGAGAAGAGTTTAGACACTAGGATAAGATAAGGAACACACTCAGTATAAAGAATTCACATTAGGATTCTCTTTTTAAGCCGTTCCGTAAAACACTAGTGCTTAGGAAATCTATTGGAGGAAGAAGCAGTCAAGGGTAGCTTAGGGTTAGGTTTAGGGTTAATGTTAGGGTACTGCTAATGGTACGGTTTCGGATACGATGTAGGGTATGTGTTAGGGTTAATGTTAGGGTACTGCTTATGGTACGGGTTCGGATACGATGTAGGGTATGTGTTAGGGTTAGTGTTAGGGTTAGTTTTTGGCTTAGGGCTCGGTTTAGGGTATGGGTTAGGATTAGTGTACGTGTTAGTGTTAGTGTAGGGGTTTGGGTTAGGGTAGGCGTTAGGGTTAGGATATTTATTAAACCTATCCAACTCTCTAGATACCACTTAGTACGTAAAGGAATATTATTTGGGGTCCAGCCATGGAGAAGAGTTTAGACAGTAGGAGAACATAAGGAACACACCCATTAAAAAGAAATCACATTAGGATTCTCTTTTTAACCTGTTCCTTAAAACACTAGTGCTTAGGAAATCTATTGGAGGCAGAAGCAGTCAAGTGTAGCTTAGGGTTAGGTTTAGGGTTAGGGTACGTCTTAAGGTATGGGTTCGGGTATGGTGTAGGGTAGGGTTAGGGTTAGGTTTAGGGTACGGTTTAGGGTACGGGTTCAGATACGGCGTAGGATCTGGGTTAGGGTTAGGTTTAGGGGTTTTTTTAGGGTTAGGGCTCTGTTTAGGGTACGGGATAGGAATAGGGTACGTTTTAGGGTTAGGGTACGGGTTAGGGTTAAGGTATGCGTTAGGGTCAGGGTATTTATTAAACCTATTCCACTCTCTAGATACCACTTAGCACGTAAAGGAATATTAATTTGGGTCCAGCCATGGAGAAGAGTTTAGACACTAGGATAAGATAAGGAACACACCCATTATAAAGAAGTCACATTAGGATGCTCTTTTTAACCTGTTCCTTAAAACACTAGTGCTTAGGACATCGATAGTAGGCAGAAGCAGTCAACGGTAGCTTAGGGTTAGGGTTAGGGTTAGGGTTAGGGTTAGGGTTAGGGTAAGTGTACGGCTTAGGGTACGGCTTCGGGTATGACATAGTGTATGGGTTAGTTTTAGGGTTAGGGTTAGTTTTAGGGTTAGTGTTAGGGCTCGGTTTAGGGTACGGGGTAGGATAAGGGTACGTGTTAGGGTTAAGGTAGGGGCTTGGGTTAGGGTACGCATTAAGGTTAGGGTATTTATTAAAGCTATCCCACTCTCTAGGTACCACTTAGCACGTAAAGCATTATTATTTGGGGTCCAGCCATGGAGAAGAGTTTAGACACTAGGATAAGATAAGGAACACACCCATTATAAAGAAGTCACATTAGGATTCTCTTTTTAACCTGTTCCTTAAAACACTAGTGCTTAGGAAATCTATTGGAGGCAGAAGCAGTCAAGAGTAGCTTAGGGTTAGGGTTACGGTTAGGGTTACGGTACGGCTTAGGGTACTGGTTCGGGTATGGTTTCGAGTACGGCGTAGGGTATGGGTTAAGTTTACGGTTAGGTTTAGTTTTAGGGTTAGGGCTCCTGTTTATTGTACGGGTTATTTTTAGGGTTTTTGTTACGGTTAGGGTAGGTGTTAGGGTTAGGGTACGAGTTAGGGTTAGGGTGTTTTTTAAACCTATCCCACTCTCTAGGTATCACTTAGCACGTAAAGGAATATTATTTAGGGTCCAGCCATGGAGAAGAGTTTAGACACTAGGATAAGATAAGGAACACACCCATTATAAAGAAATCACATTAGGATTCTCTTTTTAACCTGTTCCTAAAAACACTAGTGCTTAGGAGATGTATAGGAGGCAGAAGCAGTCAAGGTTAGCTTAGTGTTAGCGTTAGGGTTAGGGTTAGAGTTACGTTTTGGGTACGGCTTAGGGTACGGGTTCGGGTACGGTTTCGGATACGGCGTAGGGTATGGGTTAGGTTTAGGGTTAGGGTTAGTATTAGGGTTAGGGGTTGGTGATAGGGTACGGGTTAGGATTAGCGTACGTGTTAGGGTTAGGGTACGCGTTAGGGTTAGGGTATTTATTAAACCTATCCCACTCTCTAGATACCACTTAGCACTTAAAGGAATATTATTTGGAGTCCAGCCATGGAAAAGTGTTTAGACACTAGGATAAGATATGGAACACACCCATTATGAAGAAATCACATTAGGATTCTCTTTTTAAGCTGTACTGTAAAACACTAGTGCTTAGGAAATCCATTGGAGGCAGAAGCAGTCAAGGGTAGCTTAGGATTAGGGTTAGTGTTAGGGTACTGCTTATGGTACGGGTTCGGTTACAGGTTCGGGTACAGCGTAGGGTATGGGCTCGGGTTAGGCTTAGGGTTACTTTTAGGGTTAGGGCTCGGTTAAGGGTACGGGTTAGGATTAGGGTACGTGTTAGTGTTATGGTAGGGGTTAGGGTATGCGTTAGGGTTAGGGTATTTATTAAAGCTATCCCAGTTAGCACTTAAAGGAATACTATTTGGGGTCCAGCCATGGAGAAGTATTTAGACACTACGATAAGATAAGGAACTCACCCATTATAAAGAAATCACATTAGGATTCTCTTTTTAACCTGTTCCTTAAAACACTAGTGCTTAGGAAATGTATTGGAGGCAGAAGCAGTCAAGGGTAGCTTAGGGTTAGGGTTAGGGATAGGGTACGGGTTCGGGTACGGGTTCGGACACGGGTTCGTATACGGCGTAGGGTATGGGTTAGGGTTAGGGTTAGGGTTCCTTTTAGGGATAGGGCTCGGTTAGGGTTAGGGTTAGGGTTAGGGTTAGGGTTAGGGTTAGGGTTAGGGTAAGCGTACGGCTGAGTGTACGGTTTCGGGTATGGCATAGTGTATGGGCTAGGTTTAGGGTCAGGGTTAGTTTTAGGTTTAGGGCTCGGTTTAGGGTACGGGTTAGGATTAAGGTTAGTGTTAGGGTTATGATAGGGGTTAGGGTTACGGTACGCGTTAGGGTTACGGTAATTATTAAACCTATCCCACTCTCTAGATACCACTTAGCACGTAAAGGAATATTATTTGGGGTCCCGCCATGGAGAAGAGTTTAGACACTAGGATAAGATAAGGAACACACCCATTATAAAGAAATCACATTAGGATTCTCTTTTTAACCTGCTCCTTAAAACACTAGTGCTTAGGAAACCTATTGGAGGCAGAAGCAGTCAAGGGTAGCTTAGGGTTAGGGTTAGGGTTAGGGTATGGCTTAGGGTACGGGTTCTGGTACAGGTTCGGGCACAGCATAGGGTATGGGTTAGAGTTAGGGTTAGGGTTAGTTTTAGTGTTACGGCTCGGTTTATGGTATGGGTTAGGATTAGGGTACGTGTCAGGGTTAGGGTAGGTGTTAGGGTTAGGGTAAGCATAAGGTTAGGGTATTTATTAAACCTATCCCACTGTCTAGATACCATAAATCAGGTAAAGGAATATTATTTTGGGTCCAGCCATAGAGAAGAATTTAGACAGTAGGATAAGATAAGGAACACACCCATGGTAAAGAAATCACTTTAGGATTCTCTTTTTAAGCTGTTCCTTAAAACACTAGTGCTTAGGAAATCTATTGGAGGCAGAAGCTGTCAGGCGTAGGTTAGGGTTAGTGTTACGGTTAGGGTACGGATTAGGGTACGGGTTCTGATACGGGTTCGGGTACGGCGTACGGTATGGGTTAGGGTTAGGGTTAGGCTTAGTTTTAGGGTTGGGGCTCGGTTTAGGGTACGGGTTAGGATTAGGGTACGTGTTACGGTTAAGGTAGGGGTTTGGGTTAGGGTAGGGTATTTATTAAACCTATCTCACTCTCTAGATACCACTTAGCACGTAAAGGAATATTATTTGGGGTCCAGGCATGGAGAAGAGTTTAGACACTAGGATAAGATAAGGAACACACTCAGTATAAAGAATTCACATTAGGATTCTCTTTTTAAGCCGTTCCGTAAAACACTAGTGCTTAGGAAATCTATTGGAGGAAGAAGCAGTCAAGGGTAGCTTAGGGTTAGGTTTAGGGTTAATGTTAGGGTACTGCTAATGGTACGGTTTCGGATACGATGTAGGGTATGTGTTAGGGTTAATGTTAGGGTACTGCTTATGGTACGGGTTCGGATACGATGTAGGGTATGTGTTAGGGTTAGTGTTAGGGTTAGTTTTTGGCTTAGGGCTCGGTTTAGGGTATGGGTTAGGATTAGTGTACGTGTTAGTGTTAGTGTAGGGGTTTGGGTTAGGGTAGGCGTTAGGGTTAGGATATTTATTAAACCTATCCAACTCTCTAGATACCACTTAGTACGTAAAGCAATATTCTTTGGGGTCCAGCCATGGAGAAGAGTTTAGACAGTAGGAGAACATAAGGAACACACCCATTAAAAAGAAATCACATTAGGATTCTCTTTTTAACCTGTTCCTTAAAACACTAGTGCTTAGGAAATCTATTGGAGGCAGAAGCAGTCAAGTGTAGCTTAGGGTTAGGTTTAGGGTTAGGGTACGTCTTACGGTATGGGTTCGGGTATGGTGTAGGGTAGGGTTAGGGTTAGGTTTAGGGTACGGTTTAGGGTACGGGTTCAGATACGGCGTAGGATCTGGGTTAGGGTTAGGTTTAGGGGTTTTTTTAGGGTTAGGGCTCTGTTTAGGGTACGGGATAGGAATAGGGTACGTTTTAGGGTTAGGGTACGGGTTAGGGTTAAGGTATGCGTTAGGGTCAGTGTATTTATTAAACCTATTCCACTCTCTAGATACCACTTAGCACGTAAAGGAATATTAATTTGGGTCCAGCCATGGAGAAGAGTTTAGACACTAGGATAAGATAAGGAACACACCCATTATAAAGAAGTCACATTAGGATGCTCTTTTTAACCTGTTCCTTAAAACACTAGTGCTTAGGACATCGATAGGAGGCAGAAGCAGTCAACGGTAGCTTAGGGTTAGGGTTAGGGTTAGGGTTAGGGTAAGTGTACGGCTTAGGGTACGGCTTCGGGTATGACATAGTGTATGGGTTAGTTTTAGGGTTAGGGTTAGTTTTAGGGTTAGTGTTAGGGCTCGGTTTAGGGTACGGGGTAGGATAAGGGTACGTGTTAGGGTTAAGGTAGGGGCTTGGGTTAGGGTACGCATTAAGGTTAGGGTATTTATTAAAGCTATCCCACTCTCTAGGTACCACTTAGCACGTAAAGCATTATTATTTGGGGTCCAGCCATGGAGAAGAGTTTAGACACTAGGATAAGATAAGGAACACACCCATTATAAAGAAGTCACATTAGGATTCTCTTTTTAACCTGTTCCTTAAAACACTAGTGCTTAGGAAATCTATTGGAGGCAGAAGCAGTCAAGAGTAGCTTAGGGTTAGGGTTACGGTTAGGGTTACGGTACGGCTTAGGGTACTGGTTCGGGTATGGTTTCGAGTACGGCGTAGGGTATGGGTTAAGTTTACGGTTAGGTTTAGTTTTAGGGTTAGGGCTCCTGTTTATTGTACGGGTTATTTTTAGGGTTTTTGTTACGGTTAGGGTAGGTGTTAGGGTTAGGGTACGAGTTAGGGTTAGGGTGTTTTTTAAACCTATCCCACTCTCTAGGTATCACTTAGCACGTAAAGGAATATTATTTAGGGTCCAGCCATGGAGAAGAGTTTAGACACTAGGATAAGATAAGGAACACACCCATTATAAAGAAATCACATTAGGATTCTCTTTTTAACCTGTTCCTAAAAACACTAGTGCTTAGGAGATGTATAGGAGGCAGAAGCAGTCAAGGTTAGCTTAGTGTTAGCGTTAGGGTTAGGGTTAGAGTTACGTTTTGGGTACGGCTTAGGGTACGGGTTCGGGTACGGTTTCGGATACGGCGTAGGGTATGGGTTAGGTTTAGGGTTAGGGTTAGTATTAGGGTTAGGGGTTGGTGATAGGGTACGGGTTAGGATTAGCGTACGTGTTAGGGTTAGGGTACGCGTTAGGGTTAGGGTATTTATTAAACCTATCCCACTCTCTAGATACCACTTTGCACTTAAAGGAATATTATTTGGAGTCCAGCCATGGAAAAGTGTTTAGACACTAGGATAAGATATGGAACACACCCATTATGAAGAAATCACATTAGGATTCTCTTTTTAAGCTGTACTGTAAAACACTAGTGCTTAGGAAATCCATTGGAGGCA
Source organism: Eschrichtius robustus (assembly GCF_028021215.1). Taxonomy (NCBI): domain Eukaryota; kingdom Metazoa; phylum Chordata; class Mammalia; order Artiodactyla; family Eschrichtiidae; genus Eschrichtius; species Eschrichtius robustus. The sequence goes on along the minus strand of NC_090827.1, from coordinate 27,631,672 downwards.
GAAGCAGTCAAGGGTAGCTTAGGATTAGGGTTAGTGTTAGGGTACTGCTTATGGTACGGGTTCGGTTACAGGTTCGGGTACGGCGTAGGGTTTGGGCTCGGGTTAGGCTTAGGGTTAGTTTTAGGGTTAGGGCTCGGTTAAGGGTACGGGTTAGGATTAGGGTCCGTGTTAGTGTTATGGTAGGGGTTAGGGTATGCGTTAGGGTTAGGGTATTTATTAAAGCTATCCCAGTTAGCACTTAAAGGAATACTATTTGGGGTCCAGCCATGGAGAAGTATTTAGACACTAGGATAAGATAAGGAACTCACCCATTATAAAGAAATCACATTAGGATTCTCTTTTTAACCTGTTCCTTAAAACACTAGTGCTTAGGAAATGTATTGGAGGCAGAAGCAGTCAAGGGTAGCTTAGGGTTAGGGTTAGGGATAGGGTACGGGTTCGGGTACGGGTTCGGACACGGGTTCGTATACGGCGTAGGGTATGGGTTAGGGTTAGGGTTAGGGTTCCTTTTAGGGATAGGGCTCGGTTAGGGTTAGGGTTAGGGTTAGGTTTAGGGTTAGGGTTAGGGTAAGCGTACGGCTGAGTGTACGGTTTCGGGTATGGCATAGTGTATGGGCTAGGTTTAGGGTCAGGGTTAGTTTTAGGTTTAGGGCTCGGTTTAGGGTACGGGTTAGGATTAAGGTTAGTGTTAGGGTTATGATAGGGGTTAGGGTTACGGTACGCGTTAGGGTTACGGTAATTATTAAACCTATCCCACTCTCTAGATACCACTTAGCACGTAAAGGAATATTATTTGGGGTCCCGCCATGGAGAAGAGTTTAGACACTAGGATAAGATAAGGAACACACCCATTATAAAGAAATCACATTAGGATTCTCTTTTTAACCTGCTCCTTAAAACACTAGTGCTTAGGAAACCTATTGGAGGCAGAAGCAGTCAAGGGTAGCTTAGGGTTAGGGTTAGGGTTAGGGTATGGCTTAGGGTACGGGTTCTGGTACAGGTTCGGGCACAGCATAGGGTATGGGTTAGAGTTAGGGTTAGGGTTAGTTTTAGAGTTACGGCTCGGTTTATGGTATGGGTTAGGATTAGGGTACGTGTCAGGGTTAGGGTAGGTGTTAGGGTTAGGGTAAGCATAAGGTTAGGGTATTTATTAAACCTATCCCACTGTCTAGATACCATAAATCAGGTAAAGGAATATTATTTTGGGTCCAGCCATAGAGAAGAATTTAGACAGTAGGATAAGATAAGGAACACACCCATGGTAAAGAAATCACTTTAGGATTCTCTTTTTAAGCTGTTCCTTAAAACACTAGTGCTTAGGAAATCTATTGGAGGCAGAAGCTGTCAGGCGTAGGTTAGGGTTAGTGTTACGGTTAGGGTACGGATTAGGGTACGGGTTCTGATACGGGTTCGGGTACGGCGTACGGTATGGGTTAGGGTTAGGGTTAGGCTTAGTTTTAGGGTTGGGGCTCGGTTTAGGGTACGGGTTAGGATTAGGGTACGTGTTACGGTTAAGGTAGGGGTTTGGGTTAGGGTAGGGTATTTATTAAACCTATCTCACTCTCTAGATACCACTTAGCACGTAAAGGAATATTATTTGGGGTCCAGGCATGGAGAAGAGTTTAGACACTAGGATAAGATAAGGAACACACTCAGTATAAAGAATTCACATTAGGATTCTCTTTTTAAGCCGTTCCGTAAAACACTAGTGCTTAGGAAATCTATTGGAGGAAGAAGCAGTCAAGGGTAGCTTAGGGTTAGGTTTAGGGTTAATGTTAGGGTACTGCTAATGGTACGGTTTCGGATACGATGTAGGGTATGTGTTAGGGTTAATGTTAGGGTACTGCTTATGGTACGGGTTCGGATACGATGTAGGGTATGTGTTAGGGTTAGTGTTAGGGTTAGTTTTTGGCTTAGGGCTCGGTTTAGGGTATGGGTTAGGATTAGTGTACGTGTTAGTGTTAGTGTAGGGGTTTGGGTTAGGGTAGGCGTTAGGGTTAGGATATTTATTAAACCTATCCAACTCTCTAGATACCACTTAGCACGTAAAGGAATATTATTTGGGGTCCAGCCATGGAGAACAGTTTAGACAGTAGGAGAACATAAGGAACACACCCATTAAAAAGAAATCACATTAGGATTCTCTTTTTAACCTGTTCCTTAAAACACTAGTGCTTAGGAAATCTATTGGAGGCAGAAGCAGTCAAGTGTAGCTTAGGGTTAGGTTTAGGGTTAGGGTACGTCTTACGGTATGGGTTCGGGTATGGTGTAGGGTAGGGTTAGGGTTAGGTTTAGGGTACGGTTTAGGGTACGGGTTCAGATACGGCGTAGGATCTGGGTTAGGGTTAGGTTTAGGGGTTTTTTTAGGGTTAGGGCTCTGTTTAGGGTACGGGATAGGAATAGGGTACGTTTTAGGGTTAGGGTACGGGTTAGGGTTAAGGTATGCGTTAGGGTCAGTGTATTTATTAAACCTATTCCACTCTCTAGATACCACTTAGCACGTAAAGGAATATTAATTTGGGTCCAGCCATGGAGAAGAGTTTAGACACTAGGATAAGATAAGGAACACACCCATTATAAAGAAGTCACATTAGGATGCTCTTTTTAACCTGTTCCTTAAAACACTAGTGCTTAGGACATCGATAGGAGGCAGAAGCAGTCAACGGTAGCTTAGGGTTAGGGTTAGGGTTAGGGTTAGGGTAAGTGTACGGCTTAGGGTACGGCTTCGGGTATGACATAGTGTATGGGTTAGTTTTAGGGTTAGGGTTAGTTTTAGGGTTAGTGTTAGGGCTCGGTTTAGGGTACGGGGTAGGATAAGGGTACGTGTTAGGGTTAAGGTAGGGGCTTGGGTTAGGGTACGCATTAAGGTTAGGGTATTTATTAAAGCTATCCCACTCTCTAGGTACCACTTAGCACGTAAAGCATTATTATTTGGGGTCCAGCCATGGAGAAGAGTTTAGACACTAGGATAAGATAAGGAACACACCCATTATAAAGAAGTCACATTAGGATTCTCTTTTTTACCTGTTCCTTAAAACACTAGTGCTTAGGAAATCTATTGGAGGCAGAAGCAGTCAAGAGTAGCTTAGGGTTAGGGTTACGGTTAGGGTTACGGTACGGCTTAGGGTACTGGTTCGGGTATGGTTTCGAGTACGGCGTAGGGTATGGGTTAAGTTTACGGTTAGGTTTAGTTTTAGGGTTAGGGCTCCTGTTTATTGTACGGGTTATTTTTAGGGTTTTTGTTACGGTTAGGGTAGGTGTTAGGGTTAGGGTACGAGTTAGGGTTAGGGTGTTTTTTAAACCTATCCCACTCTCTAGGTATCACTTAGCACGTAAAGGAATATTATTTAGGGTCCAGCCATGGAGAAGAGTTTAGACACTAGGATAAGATAAGGAACACACCCATTATAAAGAAATCACATTAGGATTCTCTTTTTAACCTGTTCCTAAAAACACTAGTGCTTAGGAGATGTATAGGAGGCAGAAGCAGTCAAGGTTAGCTTAGTGTTAGCGTTAGGGTTAGGGTTAGAGTTACGTTTTGGGTACGGCTTAGGGTACGGGTTCGGGTACGGTTTCGGATACGGCGTAGGGTATGGGTTAGGTTTAGGGTTAGGGTTAGTATTAGGGTTAGGGGTTGGTGATAGGGTACGGGTTAGGATTAGCGTACGTGTTAGGGTTAGGGTACGCGTTAGGGTTAGGGTATTTATTAAACCTATCCCACTCTCTAGATACCACTTAGCACTTAAAGGAATATTATTTGGAGTCCAGCCATGGAAAAGTGTTTAGACACTAGGATAAGATATGGAACACACCCATTATGAAGAAATCACATTAGGATTCTCTTTTTAAGCTGTACTGTAAAACACTAGTGCTTAGGAAATCCATTGGAGGCAGAAGCAGTCAAGGGTAGCTTAGGATTAGGGTTAGTGTTAGGGTACTGCTTATGGTACGGGTTCGGTTACAGGTTCGGGTACGGCGTAGGGTATGGGCTCGGGTTAGGCTTAGGGTTAGTTTTAGGGTTAGGGCTCGGTTAAGGGTACGGGTTAGGATTAGGGTACGTGTTAGTGTTATGGTAGGGGTTAGGGTATGCGTTAGGGTTAGGGTATTTATTAAAGCTATCCCAGTTAGCACTTAAAGGAATACTATTTGGGGTCCAGCCATGGAGAAATATTTAGACACTAGGATAAGATAAGGAACTCACCCATTATAAAGAAATCACATTAGGATTCTCTTTTTAACCTGTTCCTTGAAACACTAGTGCTTAGGAAATGTATTGGAGGCAGAAGCAGTCAAGGGTAGCTTAGGGTTAGGGTTAGGGATAGGGTACGGGTTCGGGTACGGGTTCGGACACGGGTTCGTATACGGCGTAGGGTATGGGTTAGGGTTAGGGTTAGGGTTCCTTTTAGGGATAGGGCTCGGTTAGGGTTAGGGTTAGGGTTAGGGTTAGGGTTAGGGTTAGGGTAAGCGTACGGCTGAGTGTACGGTTTCGGGTATGGCATAGTGTATGGGCTAGGTTTAGGGTCAGGGTTAGTTTTAGGTTTAGGGCTCGGTTTAGGGTACGGGTTAGGATTAAGGTTAGTGTTAGGGTTATGATAGGGGTTAGGGTTACGGTACGCGTTAGGGTTACGGTAATTATTAAACCTATCCCACTCTCTAGATACCACTTAGCACGTAAAGGAATATTATTTGGGTCCCGCCATGGAGAAGAGTTTAGACACTAGGATAAGATAAGGAACACACCCATTATAAAGAAATCACATTAGGATTCTCTTTTTAACCTGCTCCTTAAAACACTAGTGCTTAGGAAACCTATTGGAGGCAGAAGCAGTCAAGGGTAGCTAGGGTTAGGGTTAGGGTTAGGGTATGGCTTAGGGTACGGGTTCTGGTACAGGTTCGGGCACAGCATAGGGTATGGGTTAGAGTTAGGGTTAGGGTTAGTTTTAGTGTTACGGCTCGGTTTATGGTATGGGTTAGGATTAGGGTACGTGTCAGGGTTAGGGTAGGTGTTAGGGTTAGGGTAAGCATAAGGTTAGGGTATTTATTAAACCTATCCCACTGTCTAGATACCATAAATCAGGTAAAGGAATATTATTTTGGGTCCAGCCATAGAGAAGAATTTAGACAGTAGGATAAGATAAGGAACACACCCATGGTAAAGAAATCACTTTAGGATTCTCTTTTTAAGCTGTTCCTTAAAACACTAGTGCTTAGGAAATCTATTGGAGGCAGAAGCTGTCAGGCGTAGGTTAGGGTTAGTGTTACGGTTAGGGTACGATTAGGGTACGGGTTCTGATACGGGTTCGGGTACGGCGTACGGTATGGGTTAGGGTTAGGGTTAGGCTTAGTTTTAGGGTTGGGGCTCGGTTTAGGGTACGGGTTAGGATTAGGGTACGTGTTACGGTTAAGGTAGGGGTTTGGGTTAGGGTAGGGTATTTATTAAACCTATCTCACTCTCTAGATACCACTTAGCACGTAAAGGAATATTATTTGGGGTCCAGGCATGGAGAAGAGTTTAGACACTAGGATAAGATAAGGAACACACTCAGTATAAAGAATTCACATTAGGATTCTCTTTTTAAGCCGTTCCGTAAAACACTAGTGCTTAGGAAATCTATTGGAGGAAGAAGCAGTCAAGGGTAGCTTAGGGTTAGGTTTAGGGTTAATGTTAGGGTACTGCTAATGGTACGGTTTCGGATACGATGTAGGGTATGTGTTAGGGTTAATGTTAGGGTACTGCTTATGGTACGGGTTCGGATACGATGTAGGGTATGTGTTAGGGTTAGTGTTAGGGTTAGTTTTTGGCTTAGGGCTCGGTTTAGGGTATGGGTTAGGATTAGTGTACGTGTTAGTGTTAGTGTAGGGGTTTGGGTTAGGGTAGGAGTTAGGGTTAGGATATTTATTAAACCTATCCAACTCTCTAGATACCACTTAGTACGTAAAGGAATATTATTTGGGGTCCAGCCATGGAGAAGAGTTTAGACAGTAGGAGAACATAAGGAACACACCCATTAAAAAGAAATCACATTAGGATTCTCTTTTTAACCTGTTCCTTAAAACACTAGTGCTTAGGAAATCTATTGGAGGCAGAAGCAGTCAAGTGTAGCTTAGGGTTAGGTTTAGGGTTAGGGTACGTCTTACGGTATGGGTTCGGGTATGGTGTAGGGTAGGGTTAGGGTTAGGTTTAGGGTACGGTTTAGGGTACGGGTTCAGATACGGCGTAGGATCTGGGTTAGGGTTAGGTTTAGGGGTTTTTTTAGGGTTAGGGCTCTGTTTAGGGTACGGGATAGGAATAGGGTACGTTTTAGGGTTAGGGTACGGGTTAGGGTTAAGGTATGCGTTAGGGTCAGGGTATTTATTAAACCTATTCCACTCTCTAGATACCACTTAGCACGTAAAGGAATATTAATTTGGGTCCAGCCATGGAGAAGAGTTTAGACACTAGGATAAGATAAGGAACACACCCATTATAAAGAAGTCACATTAGGATTCTCTTTTTAACCTGTTCCTTAAAACACTAGTGCTTAGGACATCGATAGGAGGCAGAAGCAGTCAACGGTAGCTTAGGGTTAGGGTTAGGGTTAGGGTTAGGGTAAGTGTACGGCTTAGGGTACGGCTTCGGGTATGACATAGTGTATGGGTTAGTTTTAGGGTTAGGGTTAGTTTTAGGGTTAGTGTTAGGGCTCGGTTTAGGGTACGGGGTAGGATAAGGGTACGTGTTAGGGTTAAGGTAGGGGCTTGGGTTAGGGTACGCATTAAGGTTAGGGTATTTATTAAAGCTATCCCACTCTCTAGGTACCACTTAGCACGTAAAGCATTATTATTTGGGGTCCAGCCATGGAGAAGAGTTTAGACACTAGGATAAGATAAGGAACACACCCATTATAAAGAAGTCACATTAGGATTCTCTTTTTAACCTGTTCCTTAAAACACTAGTGCTTAGGAAATCTATTGGAGGCAGAAGCAGTCAAGAGTAGCTTAGGGTTAGGGTTACGGTTAGGGTTACGGTACGGCTTAGGGTACTGGTTCGGGTATGGTTTCGAGTACGGCGTAGGGTATGGGTTAAGTTTACGGTTAGGTTTAGTTTTAGGGTTAGGGCTCCTGTTTATTGTACGGGTTATTTTTAGGGTTTTTGTTACGGTTAGGGTAGGTGTTAGGGTTAGGGTACGAGTTAGGGTTAGGGTGTTTTTTAAACCTATCCCACTCTCTAGGTATCACTTAGCACGTAAAGGAATATTATTTAGGGTCCAGCCATGGAGAAGAGTTTAGACACTAGGATAAGATAAGGAACACACCCATTATAAAGAAATCACATTAGGATTCTCTTTTTAACCTGTTCCTAAAAACACTAGTGCTTAGGAGATGTATAGGAGGCAGAAGCAGTCAAGGTTAGCTTAGTGTTAGCGTTAGGGTTAGGGTTAGAGTTACGTTTTGGGTACGGCTTAGGGTACGGGTTCGGGTACGGTTTCGGATACGGCGTAGGGTATGGGTTAGGTTTAGGGTTAGGGTTAGTATTAGGGTTAGGGGTTGGTGATAGGTTATGGGTTAGGATTAGCGTACGTGTTAGGGTTAGGGTACGCGTTAGGGTTAGGGTATTTATTAAACCTATCCCACTCTCTAGATACCACTTAGCACTTAAAGGAATATTATTTGGAGTCCAGCCATGGAAAAGTGTTTAGACACTAGGATAAGATATGGAACACACCCATTATGAAGAAATCACATTAGGATTCTCTTTTTAAGCTGTACTGTAAAACACTAGTGCTTAGGAAATCCATTGGAGGCAGAAGCAGTCAAGGGTAGCTTAGGATTAGTGTTAGTGTTAGGGTACTGCTTATGGTACGGGTTCGGTTACAGGTTCGGGTACGGCGTAGGGTATGGGCTCGGGTTAGGCTTAGGGTTAGTTTTAGGGTTAGGGCTCGGTTAAGGGTACGGGTTAGGATTAGGGTACGTGTTAGTGTTATGGTAGGGGTTAGGGTATGCGTTAGGGTTAGGGTATTTATTAAAGCTATCCCAGTTAGCACTTAAAGGAATACTATTTGGGGTCCAGCCATGGAGAAGTATTTAGACACTACGATAAGATAAGGAACTCACCCATTATAAAGAAATCACATTAGGATTCTCTTTTTAACCTGTTCCTTAAAACACTAGTGCTTAGGAAATGTATTGGAGGCAGAAGCAGTCAAGGGTAGCTTAGGGTTAGGGTTAGGGATAGGGTACGGGTTCGGGTACGGGTTCGGACACGGGTTCGTATACGGCGTAGGGTATGGGTTAGGGTTAGGGTTAGGGTTCCTTTTAGGGATAGGGCTCGGTTAGGGTTAGGGTTAGGGTTAGGGTTAGGGTTAGGGTTAGGGTTAGGGTAAGCGTACGGCTGAGTGTACGGTTTCGGGTATGGCATAGTGTATGGGCTAGGTTTAGGGTCAGGGTTAGTTTTAGGTTTAGGGCTCGGTTTAGGGTACGGGTTAGGATTAAGGTTAGTGTTAGGGTTATGATAGGGGTTAGGGTTACGGTACGCGTTAGGGTTACGGTAATTATTAAACCTATCCCACTCTCTAGATACCACTTAGCACGTAAAGGAATATTATTTGGGGTCCCGCCATGGAGAAGAGTTTAGACACTAGGATAAGATAAGGAACACACCCATTATAAAGAAATCACATTAGGATTCTCTTTTTAACCTGCTCCTTAAAACACTAGTGCTTAGGAAACCTATTGGAGGCAGAAGCAGTCAAGGGTAGCTTAGGGTTAGGGTTAGGGTTAGGGTATGGCTTAGGGTACGGGTTCTGGTACAGGTTCGGGCACAGCATAGGGTATGGGTTAGAGTTAGGGTTAGGGTTAGTTTTAGTGTTACGGCTCGGTTTATGGTATGGGTTAGGATTAGGGTACGTGTCAGGGTTAGGGTAGGTGTTAGGGTTAGGGTAAGCATAAGGTTAGGGTATTTATTAAACCTATCCCACTGTCTAGATACCATAAATCAGGTAAAGGAATATTATTTTGGGTCCAGCCATAGAGAAGAATTTAGACAGTAGGATAAGATAAGGAACACACCCATGGTAAAGAAATCACTTTAGGATTCTCTTTTTAAGCTGTTCCTTAAAACACTAGTGCTTAGGAAGTCTATTGGAGGCAGAAGCTGTCAGGCGTAGGTTAGGGTTAGTGTTACGGTTAGGGTACGGATTAGGGTACGGGTTCTGATACGGGTTCGGGTACGGCGTACGGTATGGGTTAGGGTTAGGGTTAGGCTTAGTTTTAGGGTTGGGGCTCGGTTTAGGGTACGGGTTAGGATTAGGGTACGTGTTACGGTTAAGGTAGGGGTTTGGGTTAGGGTAGGGTATTTATTAAACCTATCTCACTCTCTAGATACCACTTAGCACGTAAAGGAATATTATTTGGGGTCCAGGCATGGAGAAGAGTTTAGACACTAGGATAAGATAAGGAACACACTCAGTATAAAGAATTCACATTAGGATTCTCTTTTTAAGCCGTTCCGTAAGACACTATTGCTTAGGAAATCTATTGGAGGAAGAAGCAGTCAAGGGTAGCTTAGGGTTAGGTTTAGGGTTAATGTTAGGGTACTGCTAATGGTACGGTTTCGGATACGATGTAGGGTATGTGTTAGGGTTAATGTTAGGGTACTGCTTATGGTACGGGTTCGGATACGATGTAGGGTATGTGTTAGGGTTAGTGTTAGGGTTAGTTTTTGGCTTAGGGCTCGGTTTAGGGTATGGGTTAGGATTAGTGTACGTGTTACTGTTAGTGTAGGGGTTTGGGTTAGGGTAGGCGTTAGGGTTAGGATATTTATTAAACCTATCCAACTCTCTAGATACCACTTAGTACGTAAAGGAATATTATTTGGGGTCCAGCCATGGAGAAGAGTTTAGACAGTAGGAGAACATAAGGAACACACCCATTAAAAAGAAATCACATTAGGATTCTCTTTTTAACCTGTTCCTTAAAACACTAGTGCTTAGGAAATCTATTGGAGGCAGAAGCAGTCAAGTGTAGCTTAGGGTTAGGTTTAGGGTTAGGGTACGTCTTACGGTATGGGTTCGGGTATGGTGTAGGGTAGGGTTAGGGTTAGGTTTAGGGTACGGTTTAGGGTACGGGTTCAGATACGGCGTAGGATCTGGGTTAGGGTTAGGTTTAGGGGTTTTTTTAGGGTTAGGGCTCTGTTTAGGGTACGGGATAGGAATAGGGTACGTTTTAGGGTTAGGGTACGGGTTAGGGTTAAGGTATGCGTTAGGGTCAGGGTATTTATTAAACCTATTCCACTCTCTAGATACCACTTAGCACGTAAAGGAATATTAATTTGGGTCCAGCCATGGAGAAGAGTTTAGACACTAGGATAAGATAAGGAACACACCCATTATAAAGAAGTCACATTAGGATGCTCTTTTTAACCTGTTCCTTAAAACACTAGTGCTTAGGACATCGATAGGAGGCAGAAGCAGTCAACGGTAGCTTAGGGTTAGGGTTAGGGTTAGGGTTAGGGTTAGGGTTAGGGTAAGTGTACGGCTTAGGGTACGGCTTCGGGTATGACATAGTGTATGGGTTAGTTTTAGGGTTAGGGTTAGTTTTAGGGTTAGTGTTAGGGCTCGGTTTAGGGTACGGGGTAGGATAAGGGTACGTGTTAGGGTTAAGGTAGGGGCTTGGGTTAGGGTACGCATTAAGGTTAGGGTATTTATTAAAGCTATCCCACTCTCTAGGTACCACTTAGCACGTAAAGCATTATTATTTGGGGTCCAGCCATGGAGAAGAGTTTAGACACTAGGATAAGATAAGGAACACACCCATTATAAAGAAGTCACATTAGGATTCTCTTTTTAACCTGTTCCTTAAAACACTAGTGCTTAGGAAATCTATTGGAGGCAGAAGCAGTCAAGAGTAGCTTAGGGTTAGGGTTACGGTTAGGGTTACGGTACGGCTTAGGGTACTGGTTCGGGTATGGTTTCGAGTACGGCGTAGGGTATGGGTTAAGTTTACGGTTAGGTTTAGTTTTAGGGTTAGGGCTCCTGTTTATTGTACGGGTTATTTTTAGGGTTTTTGTTACGGTTAGGGTAGGTGTTAGGGTTAGGGTACGAGTTAGGGTTAGGGTGTTTTTTAAACCTATCCCACTCTCTAGGTATCACTTAGCACGTAAAGGAATATTATTTAGGGTCCAGCCATGGAGAAGAGTTTAGACACTAGGATAAGATAAGGAACACACCCATTATAAAGAAATCACATTAGGATTCTCTTTTTAACCTGTTCCTAAAAACACTAGTGCTTAGGAGATGTATAGGAGGCAGAAGCAGTCAAGGTTAGCTTAGTGTTAGCGTTAGGGTTAGGGTTAGAGTTACGTTTTGGGTACGGCTTAGGGTACGGGTTCGGGTACGGTTTCGGATACGGCGTAGGGTATGGGTTAGGTTTAGGGTTAGGGTTAGTATTAGGGTTAGGGGTTGGTGATAGGGTACGGGTTAGGATTAGCGTACGTGTTAGGGTTAGGGTACGCGTTAGGGTTAGGGTATTTATTAAAGCTATCCCAGTTAGCACTTAAAGGAATACTATTTGGGGTCCAGCCATGGAGAAGTATTTAGACACTACGATAAGATAAGGAACTCACCCATTATAAAGAAATCACATTAGGATTCTCTTTTTAACCTGTTCCTTAAAACACTAGTGCTTAGGAAATGTATTGGAGGCAGAAGCAGTCAAGGGTAGCTTAGGGTTAGGGTTAGGGATAGGGTACGGGTTCGGGTACGGGTTCGGACACGGGTTCGTATACGGCGTAGGGTATGGGTTAGGGTTAGGGTTAGGGTTCCTTTTAGGGATAGGGCTCGGTTAGGGTTAGGGTTAGGGTTAGGGTTAGGGTTAGGGTTAGGGTAAGCGTACGGCTGAGTGTACGGTTTCGGGTATGGCATAGTGTATGGGCTAGGTTTAGGGTCAGGGTTAGTTTTAGGTTTAGGGCTCGGTTTAGGGTACGGGTTAGGATTAAGGTTAGTGTTAGGGTTATGATAGGGGTTAGGGTTACGGTACGCGTTAGGGTTACGGTAATTATTAAACCTATCCCACTCTCTAGATACCACTTAGCACGTAAAGGAATATTATTTGGGGTCCCGCCATGGAGAAGAGTTTAGACACTAGGATAAGATAAGGAACACACCCATTATAAAGAAATCACATTAGGATTCTCTTTTTAACCTGCTCCTTAAAACACTAGTGCTTAGGAAACCTATTGGAGGCAGAAGCAGTCAAGGGTAGCTTAGGGTTAGGGTTAGGGTTAGGGTATGGCTTAGGGTACGGGTTCTGGTACAGGTTCGGGCACAGCATAGGGTATGGGTTAGAGTTAGGGTTAGGGTTAGTTTTAGTGTTACGGCTCGGTTTATGGTATGGGTTAGGATTAGGGTACGTGTCAGGGTTAGGGTAGGTGTTAGGGTTAGGGTAAGCATAAGGTTAGGGTATTTATTAAACCTATCCCACTGTCTAGATACCATAAATCAGGTAAAGGAATATTATTTTGGGTCCAGCCATAGAGAAGAATTTAGACAGTAGGATAAGATAAGGAACACACCCATGGTAAAGAAATCACTTTAGGATTCTCTTTTTAAGCTGTTCCTTAAAACACTAGTGCTTAGGAAATCTATTGGAGGCAGAAGCTGTCAGGCGTAGGTTAGGGTTAGTGTTACGGTTAGGGTATGGATTAGGGTACGGGTTCTGATACGGGTTCGGGTACGGCGTACGGTATGGGTTAGGGTTAGGGTTAGGCTTAGTTTTAGGGTTGGGGCTCGGTTTAGGGTACGGGTTAGGATTAGGGTACGTGTTACGGTTAAGGTAGGGGTTTGGGTTAGGGTAGGGTATTTATTAAACCTATCTCACTCTCTAGATACCACTTAGCACGTAAAGGAATATTATTTGGGGTCCAGGCATGGAGAAGAGTTTAGACACTAGGATAAGATAAGGAACACACTCAGTATAAAGAATTCACATTAGGATTCTCTTTTTAAGCCGTTCCGTAAGACACTAGTGCTTAGGAAATCTATTGGAGGAAGAAGCAGTCAAGGGTAGCTTAGGGTTAGGTTTAGGGTTAATGTTAGGGTACTGCTAATGGTACGGTTTCGGATACGATGTAGGGTATGTGTTAGGGTTAATGTTAGGGTACTGCTTATGGTACGGGTTCGGATACGATGTAGGGTATGTGTTAGGGTTAGTGTTAGGGTTAGTTTTTGGCTTAGGGCTCGGTTTAGGGTATGGGTTAGGATTAGTGTACGTGTTACTGTTAGTGTAGGGGTTTGGGTTAGGGTAGGCGTTAGGGTTAGGATATTTATTAAACCTATCCAACTCTCTAGATACCACTTAGTACGTAAAGGAATATTATTTGGGGTCCAGCCATGGAGAAGAGTTTAGACAGTAGGAGAACATAAGGAACACACCCATTAAAAAGAAATCACATTAGGATTCTCTTTTTAACCTGTTCCTTAAAACACTAGTGCTTAGGAAATCTATTGGAGGCAGAAGCAGTCAAGTGTAGCTTAGGGTTAGGTTTAGGGTTAGGGTACGTCTTACGGTATGGGTTCGGGTATGGTGTAGGGTAGGGTTAGGGTTAGGTTTAGGGTACGGTTTAGGGTACGGGTTCAGATACGGCGTAGGATCTGGGTTAGGGTTAGGTTTAGGGGTTTTTTTAGGGTTAGGGCTCTGTTTAGGGTACGGGATAGGAATAGGGTACGTTTTAGGGTTAGGGTACGGGTTAGGGTTAAGGTATGCGTTAGGGTCAGGGTATTTATTAAACCTATTCCACTCTCTAGATACCACTTAGCACGTAAAGGAATATTAATTTGGGTCCAGCCATGGAGAAGAGTTTAGACACTAGGATAAGATAAGGAACACACCCATTATAAAGAAGTCACATTAGGATGCTCTTTTTAACCTGTTCCTTAAAACACTAGTGCTTAGGACATCGATAGGAGGCAGAAGCAGTCAACGGTAGCTTAGGGTTAGGGTTAGGGTTAGGGTTAGGGTTAGGGTTAGGGTAAGTGTACGGCTTAGGGTACGGCTTCGGGTATGACATAGTGTATGGGTTAGTTTTAGGGTTAGGGTTAGTTTTAGGGTTAGTGTTAGGGCTCGGTTTAGGGTACGGGGTAGGATAAGGGTACGTGTTAGGGTTAAGGTAGGGGCTTGGGTTAGGGTACGCATTAAGGTTAGGGTATTTATTAAAGCTATCCCACTCTCTAGGTACCACTTAGCACGTAAAGCATTATTATTTGGGGTCCAGCCATGGAGAAGAGTTTAGACACTAGGATAAGATAAGGAACACACCCATTATAAAGAAGTCACATTAGGATTCTCTTTTTAACCTGTTCCTTAAAACACTAGTGCTTAGGAAATCTATTGGAGGCAGAAGCAGTCAAGAGTAGCTTAGGGTTAGGGTTACGGTTAGGGTTACGGTACGGCTTAGGGTACTGGTTCGGGTATGGTTTCGAGTACGGCGTAGGGTATGGGTTAAGTTTACGGTTAGGTTTAGTTTTAGGGTTAGGGCTCCTGTTTATTGTACGGGTTATTTTTAGGGTTTTTGTTACGGTTAGGGTAGGTGTTAGGGTTAGGGTACGAGTTAGGGTTAGGGTGTTTTTTAAACCTATCCCACTCTCTAGGTATCACTTAGCACGTAAAGGAATATTATTTAGGGTCCAGCCATGGAGAAGAGTTTAGACACTAGGATAAGATAAGGAACACACCCATTATAAAGAAATCACATTAGGATTCTCTTTTTAACCTGTTCCTAAAAACACTAGTGCTTAGGAGATGTATAGGAGGCAGAAGCAGTCAAGGTTAGCTTAGTGTTAGCGTTAGGGTTAGGGTTAGAGTTACGTTTTGGGTACGGCTTAGGGTACGGGTTCGGGTACGGTTTCGGATACGGCGTAGGGTATGGGTTAGGTTTAGGGTTAGGGTTAGTATTAGGGTTAGGGGTTGGTGATAGGGTACGGGTTAGGATTAGCGTACGTGTTAGGGTTAGGGTACGCGTTAGGGTTAGGGTATTTATTAAACCTATCCCACTCTCTAGATACCACTTAGCACTTAAAGGAATATTATTTGGGGTCCAGCCATGGAAAAGTGTTTAGACACTAGGATAAGATATGGAACACACCCATTATGAAGAAATCACATTAGGATTCTCTTTTTAAGCTGTACTGTAAAACACTAGTGCTTAGGAAATCCATTGGAGGCAGAAGCAGTCAAGGGTAGCTTAGGATTAGTGTTAGTGTTAGGGTACTGCTTATGGTACGGGTTCGGTTACAGGTTCGGGTACGGCGTAGGGTATGGGCTCGGGTTAGGCTTAGGGTTAGTTTTAGGGTTAGGGCTCGGTTAAGGGTACGGGTTAGGATTAGGGTACGTGTTAGTGTTATGGTAGGGGTTAGGGTATGCGTTAGGGTTAGGGTATTTATTAAAGCTATCCCAGTTAGCACTTAAAGGAATACTATTTGGGGTCCAGCCATGGAGAAGTATTTAGACACTACGATAAGATAAGGAACTCACCCATTATAAAGAAATCACATTAGGATTCTCTTTTTAACCTGTTCCTTAAAACACTAGTGCTTAGGAAATGTATTGGAGGCAGAAGCAGTCAAGGGTAGCTTAGGGTTAGGGTTAGGGATAGGGTACGGGTTCGGGTACGGGTTCGGACACGGGTTCGTATACGGCGTAGGGTATGGGTTAGGGTTAGGGTTAGGGTTCCTTTTAGGGATAGGGCTCGGTTAGGGTTAGGGTTAGGGTTAGGGTTAGGGTTAGGGTTAGGGTTAGGGTAAGCGTACGGCTGAGTGTACGGTTTCGGGTATGGCATAGTGTATGGGCTAGGTTTAGGGTCAGGGTTAGTTTTAGGTTTAGGGCTCGGTTTAGGGTACGGGTTAGGATTAAGGTTAGTGTTAGGGTTATGATAGGGGTTAGGGTTACGGTACGCGTTAGGGTTACGGTAATTATTAAACCTATCCCACTCTCTAGATACCACTTAGCACGTAAAGGAATATTATTTGGGGTCCCGCCATGGAGAAGAGTTTAGACACTAGGATAAGATAAGGAACACACCCATTATAAAGAAATCACATTAGGATTCTCTTTTTAACCTGCTCCTTAAAACACTAGTGCTTAGGAAACCTATTGGAGGCAGAAGCAGTCAAGGGTAGCTTAGGGTTAGGGTTAGGGTTAGGGTATGGCTTAGGGTACGGGTTCTGGTACAGGTTCGGGCACAGCATAGGGTATGGGTTAGAGTTAGGGTTAGGGTTAGTTTTAGTGTTACGGCTCGGTTTATGGTATGGGTTAGGATTAGGGTACGTGTCAGGGTTAGGGTAGGTGTTAGGGTTAGGGTAAGCATAAGGTTAGGGTATTTATTAAACCTATCCCACTGTCTAGATACCATAAATCAGGTAAAGGAATATTATTTTGGGTCCAGCCATAGAGAAGAATTTAGACAGTAGGATAAGATAAGGAACACACCCATGGTAAAGAAATCACTTTAGGATTCTCTTTTTAAGCTGTTCCTTAAAACACTAGTGCTTAGGAAGTCTATTGGAGGCAGAAGCTGTCAGGCGTAGGTTAGGGTTAGTGTTACGGTTAGGGTACGGATTAGGGTACGGGTTCTGATACGGGTTCGGGTACGGCGTACGGTATGGGTTAGGGTTAGGGTTAGGCTTAGTTTTAGGGTTGGGGCTCGGTTTAGGGTACGGGTTAGGATTAGGGTACGTGTTACGGTTAAGGTAGGGGTTTGGGTTAGGGTAGGGTATTTATTAAACCTATCTCACTCTCTAGATACCACTTAGCACGTAAAGGAATATTATTTGGGGTCCAGGCATGGAGAAGAGTTTAGACACTAGGATAAGATAAGGAACACACTCAGTATAAAGAATTCACATTAGGATTCTCTTTTTAAGCCGTTCCGTAAGACACTATTGCTTAGGAAATCTATTGGAGGAAGAAGCAGTCAAGGGTAGCTTAGGGTTAGGTTTAGGGTTAATGTTAGGGTACTGCTAATGGTACGGTTTCGGATACGATGTAGGGTATGTGTTAGGGTTAATGTTAGGGTACTGCTTATGGTACGGGTTCGGATACGATGTAGGGTATGTGTTAGGGTTAGTGTTAGGGTTAGTTTTTGGCTTAGGGCTCGGTTTAGGGTATGGGTTAGGATTAGTGTACGTGTTACTGTTAGTGTAGGGGTTTGGGTTAGGGTAGGCGTTAGGGTTAGGATATTTATTAAACCTATCCAACTCTCTAGATACCACTTAGTACGTAAAGGAATATTATTTGGGGTCCAGCCATGGAGAAGAGTTTAGACAGTAGGAGAACATAAGGAACACACCCATTAAAAAGAAATCACATTAGGATTCTCTTTTTAACCTGTTCCTTAAAACACTAGTGCTTAGGAAATCTATTGGAGGCAGAAGCAGTCAAGTGTAGCTTAGGGTTAGGTTTAGGGTTAGGGTACGTCTTACGGTATGGGTTCGGGTATGGTGTAGGGTAGGGTTAGGGTTAGGTTTAGGGTACGGTTTAGGGTACGGGTTCAGATACGGCGTAGGATCTGGGTTAGGGTTAGGTTTAGGGGTTTTTTTAGGGTTAGGGCTCTGTTTAGGGTACGGGATAGGAATAGGGTACGTTTTAGGGTTAGGGTACGGGTTAGGGTTAAGGTATGCGTTAGGGTCAGGGTATTTATTAAACCTATTCCACTCTCTAGATACCACTTAGCACGTAAAGGAATATTAATTTGGGTCCAGCCATGGAGAAGAGTTTAGACACTAGGATAAGATAAGGAACACACCCATTATAAAGAAGTCACATTAGGATGCTCTTTTTAACCTGTTCCTTAAAACACTAGTGCTTAGGACATCGATAGGAGGCAGAAGCAGTCAACGGTAGCTTAGGGTTAGGGTTAGGGTTAGGGTTAGGGTTAGGGTTAGGGTAAGTGTACGGCTTAGGGTACGGCTTCGGGTATGACATAGTGTATGGGTTAGTTTTAGGGTTAGGGTTAGTTTTAGGGTTAGTGTTAGGGCTCGGTTTAGGGTACGGGGTAGGATAAGGGTACGTGTTAGGGTTAAGGTAGGGGCTTGGGTTAGGGTACGCATTAAGGTTAGGGTATTTATTAAAGCTATCCCACTCTCTAGGTACCACTTAGCACGTAAAGCATTATTATTTGGGGTCCAGCCATGGAGAAGAGTTTAGACACTAGGATAAGATAAGGAACACACCCATTATAAAGAAGTCACATTAGGATTCTCTTTTTAACCTGTTCCTTAAAACACTAGTGCTTAGGAAATCTATTGGAGGCAGAAGCAGTCAAGAGTAGCTTAGGGTTAGGGTTACGGTTAGGGTTACGGTACGGCTTAGGGTACTGGTTCGGGTATGGTTTCGAGTACGGCGTAGGGTATGGGTTAAGTTTACGGTTAGGTTTAGTTTTAGGGTTAGGGCTCCTGTTTATTGTACGGGTTATTTTTAGGGTTTTTGTTACGGTTAGGGTAGGTGTTAGGGTTAGGGTACGAGTTAGGGTTAGGGTGTTTTTTAAACCTATCCCACTCTCTAGGTATCACTTAGCACGTAAAGGAATATTATTTAGGGTCCAGCCATGGAGAAGAGTTTAGACACTAGGATAAGATAAGGAACACACCCATTATAAAGAAATCACATTAGGATTCTCTTTTTAACCTGTTCCTAAAAACACTAGTGCTTAGGAGATGTATAGGAGGCAGAAGCAGTCAAGGTTAGCTTAGTGTTAGCGTTAGGGTTAGGGTTAGAGTTACGTTTTGGGTACGGCTTAGGGTACGGGTTCGGGTACGGTTTCGGATACGGCGTAGGGTATGGGTTAGGTTTAGGGTTAGGGTTAGTATTAGGGTTAGGGGTTGGTGATAGGGTACGGGTTAGGATTAGCGTACGTGTTAGGGTTAGGGTACGCGTTAGGGTTAGGGTATTTATTAAAGCTATCCCAGTTAGCACTTAAAGGAATACTATTTGGGGTCCAGCCATGGAGAAGTATTTAGACACTACGATAAGATAAGGAACTCACCCATTATAAAGAAATCACATTAGGATTCTCTTTTTAACCTGTTCCTTAAAACACTAGTGCTTAGGAAATGTATTGGAGGCAGAAGCAGTCAAGGGTAGCTTAGGGTTAGGGTTAGGGATAGGGTACGGGTTCGGGTACGGGTTCGGACACGGGTTCGTATACGGCGTAGGGTATGGGTTAGGGTTAGGGTTAGGGTTCCTTTTAGGGATAGGGCTCGGTTAGGGTTAGGGTTAGGGTTAGGGTTAGGGTTAGGGTTAGGGTAAGCGTACGGCTGAGTGTACGGTTTCGGGTATGGCATAGTGTATGGGCTAGGTTTAGGGTCAGGGTTAGTTTTAGGTTTAGGGCTCGGTTTAGGGTACGGGTTAGGATTAAGGTTAGTGTTAGGGTTATGATAGGGGTTAGGGTTACGGTACGCGTTAGGGTTACGGTAATTATTAAACCTATCCCACTCTCTAGATACCACTTAGCACGTAAAGGAATATTATTTGGGGTCCCGCCATGGAGAAGAGTTTAGACACTAGGATAAGATAAGGAACACACCCATTATAAAGAAATCACATTAGGATTCTCTTTTTAACCTGCTCCTTAAAACACTAGTGCTTAGGAAACCTATTGGAGGCAGAAGCAGTCAAGGGTAGCTTAGGGTTAGGGTTAGGGTTAGGGTATGGCTTAGGGTACGGGTTCTGGTACAGGTTCGGGCACAGCATAGGGTATGGGTTAGAGTTAGGGTTAGGGTTAGTTTTAGTGTTACGGCTCGGTTTATGGTATGGGTTAGGATTAGGGTACGTGTCAGGGTTAGGGTAGGTGTTAGGGTTAGGGTAAGCATAAGGTTAGGGTATTTATTAAACCTATCCCACTGTCTAGATACCATAAATCAGGTAAAGGAATATTATTTTGGGTCCAGCCATAGAGAAGAATTTAGACAGTAGGATAAGATAAGGAACACACCCATGGTAAAGAAATCACTTTAGGATTCTCTTTTTAAGCTGTTCCTTAAAACACTAGTGCTTAGGAAATCTATTGGAGGCAGAAGCTGTCAGGCGTAGGTTAGGGTTAGTGTTACGGTTAGGGTATGGATTAGGGTACGGGTTCTGATACGGGTTCGGGTACGGCGTACGGTATGGGTTAGGGTTAGGGTTAGGCTTAGTTTTAGGGTTGGGGCTCGGTTTAGGGTACGGGTTAGGATTAGGGTACGTGTTACGGTTAAGGTAGGGGTTTGGGTTAGGGTAGGGTATTTATTAAACCTATCTCACTCTCTAGATACCACTTAGCACGTAAAGGAATATTATTTGGGGTCCAGGCATGGAGAAGAGTTTAGACACTAGGATAAGATAAGGAACACACTCAGTATAAAGAATTCACATTAGGATTCTCTTTTTAAGCCGTTCCGTAAGACACTAGTGCTTAGGAAATCTATTGGAGGAAGAAGCAGTCAAGGGTAGCTTAGGGTTAGGTTTAGGGTTAATGTTAGGGTACTGCTAATGGTACGGTTTCGGATACGATGTAGGGTATGTGTTAGGGTTAATGTTAGGGTACTGCTTATGGTACGGGTTCGGATACGATGTAGGGTATGTGTTAGGGTTAGTGTTAGGGTTAGTTTTTGGCTTAGGGCTCGGTTTAGGGTATGGGTTAGGATTAGTGTACGTGTTACTGTTAGTGTAGGGGTTTGGGTTAGGGTAGGCGTTAGGGTTAGGATATTTATTAAACCTATCCAACTCTCTAGATACCACTTAGTACGTAAAGGAATATTATTTGGGGTCCAGCCATGGAGAAGAGTTTAGACAGTAGGAGAACATAAGGAACACACCCATTAAAAAGAAATCACATTAGGATTCTCTTTTTAACCTGTTCCTTAAAACACTAGTGCTTAGGAAATCTATTGGAGGCAGAAGCAGTCAAGTGTAGCTTAGGGTTAGGTTTAGGGTTAGGGTACGTCTTACGGTATGGGTTCGGGTATGGTGTAGGGTAGGGTTAGGGTTAGGTTTAGGGTACGGTTTAGGGTACGGGTTCAGATACGGCGTAGGATCTGGGTTAGGGTTAGGTTTAGGGGTTTTTTTAGGGTTAGGGCTCTGTTTAGGGTACGGGATAGGAATAGGGTACGTTTTAGGGTTAGGGTACGGGTTAGGGTTAAGGTATGCGTTAGGGTCAGGGTATTTATTAAACCTATTCCACTCTCTAGATACCACTTAGCACGTAAAGGAATATTAATTTGGGTCCAGCCATGGAGAAGAGTTTAGACACTAGGATAAGATAAGGAACACACCCATTATAAAGAAGTCACATTAGGATGCTCTTTTTAACCTGTTCCTTAAAACACTAGTGCTTAGGACATCGATAGGAGGCAGAAGCAGTCAACGGTAGCTTAGGGTTAGGGTTAGGGTTAGGGTTAGGGTTAGGGTTAGGGTAAGTGTACGGCTTAGGGTACGGCTTCGGGTATGACATAGTGTATGGGTTAGTTTTAGGGTTAGGGTTAGTTTTAGGGTTAGTGTTAGGGCTCGGTTTAGGGTACGGGGTAGGATAAGGGTACGTGTTAGGGTTAAGGTAGGGGCTTGGGTTAGGGTACGCATTAAGGTTAGGGTATTTATTAAAGCTATCCCACTCTCTAGGTACCACTTAGCACGTAAAGCATTATTATTTGGGGTCCAGCCATGGAGAAGAGTTTAGACACTAGGATAAGATAAGGAACACACCCATTATAAAGAAGTCACATTAGGATTCTCTTTTTAACCTGTTCCTTAAAACACTAGTGCTTAGGAAATCTATTGGAGGCAGAAGCAGTCAAGAGTAGCTTAGGGTTAGGGTTACGGTTAGGGTTACGGTACGGCTTAGGGTACTGGTTCGGGTATGGTTTCGAGTACGGCGTAGGGTATGGGTTAAGTTTACGGTTAGGTTTAGTTTTAGGGTTAGGGCTCCTGTTTATTGTACGGGTTATTTTTAGGGTTTTTGTTACGGTTAGGGTAGGTGTTAGGGTTAGGGTACGAGTTAGGGTTAGGGTGTTTTTTAAACCTATCCCACTCTCTAGGTATCACTTAGCACGTAAAGGAATATTATTTAGGGTCCAGCCATGGAGAAGAGTTTAGACACTAGGATAAGATAAGGAACACACCCATTATAAAGAAATCACATTAGGATTCTCTTTTTAACCTGTTCCTAAAAACACTAGTGCTTAGGAGATGTATAGGAGGCAGAAGCAGTCAAGGTTAGCTTAGTGTTAGCGTTAGGGTTAGGGTTAGAGTTACGTTTTGGGTACGGCTTAGGGTACGGGTTCGGGTACGGTTTCGGATACGGCGTAGGGTATGGGTTAGGTTTAGGGTTAGGGTTAGTATTAGGGTTAGGGGTTGGTGATAGGGTACGGGTTAGGATTAGCGTACGTGTTAGGGTTAGGGTACGCGTTAGGGTTAGGGTATTTATTAAACCTATCCCACTCTCTAGATACCACTTAGCACTTAAAGGAATATTATTTGGGGTCCAGCCATGGAAAAGTGTTTAGACACTAGGATAAGATATGGAACACACCCATTATGAAGAAATCACATTAGGATTCTCTTTTTAAGCTGTACTGTAAAACACTAGTGCTTAGGAAATCCATTGGAGGCAGAAGCAGTCAAGGGTAGCTTAGGATTAGGGTTAGTGTTAGGGTACTGCTTATGGTACGGGTTCGGTTACAGGTTCGGGTACAGCGTAGGGTATGGGCTCGGGTTAGGCTTAGGGTTAGTTTTAGGGTTAGGGCTCGGTTAAGGGTACGGGTTAGGATTAGGGTACGTGTTAGTGTTATGGTAGGGGTTAGGGTATGCGTTAGGGTTAGGGTATTTATTAAAGCTATCCCAGTTAGCACTTAAAGGAATACTATTTGGGGTCCAGCCATGGAGAAGTATTTAGACACTAGGATAAGATAAGGAACTCACCCATTATAAAGAAATCACATTAGGATTCTCTTTTTAACCTGTTCCTTAAAACACTAGTGCTTAGGAAATGTATTGGAGGCAGAAGCAGTCAAGGGTAGCTTAGGGTTAGGGTTAGGGATAGGGTACGGGTTCGGGTACGGGTTCGGACACGGGTTCGTATACGGCGTAGGGTATGGGTTAGGGTTAGGGTTAGGGTTCCTTTTAGGGATAGGGCTCGGTTAGGGTTAGGGTTAGAGTTAGGGTTAGGGTTAGGGTTAGGGTTAGGGTAAGCGTACGGCTGAGTGTACGGTTTCGGGTATGGCATAGTGTATGGGCTAGGTTTAGGGTCAGGGTTAGTTTTAGGTTTAGGGCTCGGTTTAGGGTACGGGTTAGGATTAAGGTTAGTGTTAGGGTTATGATAGGGGTTAGGGTTACGGTACGCGTTAGGGTTACGGTAATTATTAAACCTATCCCACTCTCTAGATACCACTTAGCACGTAAAGGAATATTATTTGGGGTCCCGCCATGGAGAAGAGTTTAGACACTAGGATAAGATAAGGAACACACCCATTATAAAGAAATCACATTAGGATTCTCTTTTTAACCTGCTCCTTAAAACACTAGTGCTTAGGAAACCTATTGGAGGCAGAAGCAGTCAAGGGTAGCTTAGGGTTAGGGTTAGGGTTAGGGTATGGCTTAGGGTACGGGTTCTGGTACAGGTTCGGGCACAGCATAGGGTATGGGTTAGAGTTAGGGTTAGGGTTAGTTTTAGTGTTACGGCTCGGTTTATGGTATGGGTTAGGATTAGGGTACGTGTCAGGGTTAGGGTAGGTGTTAGGGTTAGGGTAAGCATAAGGTTAGGGTATTTATTAAACCTATCCCACTGTCTAGATACCATAAATCAGGTAAAGGAATATTATTTTGGGTCCAGCCATAGAGAAGAATTTAGACAGTAGGATAAGATAAGGAACACACCCATGGTAAAGAAATCACTTTAGGATTCTCTTTTTAAGCTGTTCCTTAAAACACTAGTGCTTAGGAAATCTATTGGAGGCAGAAGCTGTCAGGCGTAGGTTAGGGTTAGTGTTACGGTTAGGGTACGGATTAGGGTACGGGTTCTGATACGGGTTCGGGTACGGCGTACGGTATGGGTTAGGGTTAGGGTTAGGCTTAGTTTTAGGGTTGGGGCTCGGTTTAGGGTACGGGTTAGGATTAGGGTACGTGTTACGGTTAAGGTAGGGGTTTGGGTTAGGGTAGGGTATTTATTAAACCTATCTCACTCTCTAGATACCACTTAGCACGTAAAGGAATATTATTTGGGGTCCAGGCATGGAGAAGAGTTTAGACACTAGGATAAGATAAGGAACACACTCAGTATAAAGAATTCACATTAGGATTCTCTTTTTAAGCCGTTCCGTAAGACACTAGTGCTTAGGAAATCTATTGGAGGAAGAAGCAGTCAAGGGTAGCTTAGGGTTAGGTTTAGGGTTAATGTTAGGGTACTGCTAATGGTACGGTTTCGGATACGATGTAGGGTATGTGTTAGGGTTAATGTTAGGGTACTGCTTATGGTACGGGTTCGGATACGATGTAGGGTATGTGTTAGGGTTAGTGTTAGGGTTAGTTTTTGGCTTAGGGCTCGGTTTAGGGTATGGGTTAGGATTAGTGTACGTGTTAGTGTTAGTGTAGGGGTTTGGGTTAGGGTAGGCGTTAGGGTTAGGATATTTATTAAACCTATCCAACTCTCTAGATACCACTTAGTACGTAAAGGAATATTATTTGGGGTCCAGCCATGGAGAAGAGTTTAGACAGTAGGAGAACATAAGGAACACACCCATTAAAAAGAAATCACATTAGGATTCTCTTTTTAACCTGTTCCTTAAAACACTAGTGCTTAGGAAATCTATTGGAGGCAGAAGCAGTCAAGTGTAGCTTAGGGTTAGGTTTAGGGTTAGGGTACGTCTTACGGTATGGGTTCGGGTATGGTGTAGGGTAGGGTTAGGGTTAGGTTTAGGGTACGGTTTAGAGTACGGGTTCAGATACGGCGTAGGATCTGGGTTAGGGTTAGGTTTAGGGGTTTTTTTAGGGTTAGGGCTCAGTTTAGGGTACGGGATAGGAATAGGGTACGTTTTAGGGTTAGGGTACGGGTTAGGGTTAAGGTATGCGTTAGGGTCAGGGTATTTATTAAACCTATTCCACTCTCTAGATACCACTTAGCACGTAAAGGAATATTAATTTGGGTCCAGCCATGGAGAAGAGTTTAGACATTAGGATAAGATAAGGAACACACCCATTATAAAGAAGTCACATTAGGATGCTCTTTTTAACCTGTTCCTTAAAACACTAGTGCTTAGGACATCGATAGGAGGCAGAAGCAGTCAACGGTAGCTTAGGGTTAGGGTTAGGGTTAGGGTTAGGGTTAGGGTAAGTGTACGGCTTAGGGTACGGCTTCGGGTATGACATAGTGTATGGGTTAGTTTTAGGGTTAGGGTTAGTTTTAGGGTTAGTGTTAGGGCTCGGTTTAGGGTACGGGGTAGGATAAGGGTACGTGTTAGGGTTAAGGTAGGGGCTTGGGTTAGGGTACGCATTAAGGTTAGGGTATTTATTAAAGCTATCCCACTCTCTAGGTACCACTTAGCACGTAAAGCATTATTATTTGGGGTCCAGCCATGGAGAAGAGTTTAGACACTAGGATAAGATAAGGAACACACCCATTATAAAGAAGTCACATTAGGATTCTCTTTTTAACCTGTTCCTTAAAACACTAGTGCTTAGGAAATCTATTGGAGGCAGAAGCAGTCAAGAGTAGCTTAGGGTTAGGGTTACGGTTAGGGTTACGGTACGGCTTAGGGTACTGGTTCGGGTATGGTTTCGAGTACGGCGTAGGGTATGGGTTAAGTTTACGGTTAGGTTTAGTTTTAGGGTTAGGGCTCCTGTTTATTGTACGGGTTATTTTTAGGGTTTTTGTTACGGTTAGGGTAGGTGTTAGGGTTAGGGTACGAGTTAGGGTTAGGGTGTTTTTTAAACCTATCCCACTCTCTAGGTATCACTTAGCACGTAAAGGAATATTATTTAGGGTCCAGCCATGGAGAAGAGTTTAGACACTAGGATAAGATAAGGAACACACCCATTATAAAGAAATCACATTAGGATTCTCTTTTTAACCTGTTCCTAAAAACACTAGTGCTTAGGAGATGTATAGGAGGCAGAAGCAGTCAAGGTTAGCTTAGTGTTAGCGTTAGGGTTAGGGTTAGAGTTACGTTTTGGGTACGGCTTAGGGTACGGGTTCGGGTACGGTTTCGGATACGGCGTAGGGTATGGGTTAGGTTTAGGGTTAGGGTTAGTATTAGGGTTAGGGGTTGGTGATAGGGTACGGGTTAGGATTAGCGTACGTGTTAGGGTTAGGGTACGCGTTAGGGTTAGGGTATTTATTAAACCTATCCCACTCTCTAGATACCACTTAGCACTTAAAGGAATATTATTTGGGGTCCAGCCATGGAAAAGTGTTTAGACACTAGGATAAGATATGGAACACACCCATTATGAAGAAATCACATTAGGATTCTCTTTTTAAGCTGTACTGTAAAACACTAGTGCTTAGGAAATCCATTGGAGGCAGAAGCAGTCAAGGGTAGCTTAGGATTAGGGTTAGTGTTAGGGTACTGCTTATGGTACGGGTTCAGTTACAGGTTCGGGTACAGCGTAGGGTATGGGCTCGGGTTAGGCT
This sequence comes from Eschrichtius robustus, assembly GCF_028021215.1. Lineage (NCBI taxonomy): Eukaryota > Metazoa > Chordata > Mammalia > Artiodactyla > Eschrichtiidae > Eschrichtius > Eschrichtius robustus. Next base: position 27,605,049 of record NC_090827.1, on the reverse strand, counting down.
TAGGGTTAGTTTTAGGGTTAGGGCTCGGTTAAGGGTACGGGTTAGGATTAGGGTACGTGTTAGTGTTATGGTAGGGGTTAGGGTATGCGTTAGGGTTAGGGTATTTATTAAAGCTATCCCAGTTAGCACTTAAAGGAATACTATTTGGGGTCCAGCCATGGAGAAGTGTTTACACACTAGGATAAGATAAGGAACTCACCCATTATAAAGAAATCACATTAGGATTCTCTTTTTAACCTGTTCCTTAAAACACTAGTGCTTAGGAAATGTATTGGAGGCAGAAGCAGTCAAGGGTAGCTTAGGGTTAGGGTTAGGGATAGGGTACGGGTTCGGGTACGGGTTCGGACACGGGTTCGTATACGGCGTAGGGTATGGGTTAGGGTTAGGGTTAGGGTTCCTTTTAGGGATAGGGCTCGGTTAGGGTTAGGGTTAGGGTTAGGGTTAGGGTAAGCGTACGGCTGAGTGTACGGTTTCGGGTATGGCATAGTGTATGGGCTAGGTTTAGGGTCAGGGTTAGTTTTAGGTTTAGGGCTCGGTTTAGGGTACGGGTTAGGATTAAGGTTAGTGTTAGGGTTATGATAGGGGTTAGGGTTACGGTACGCGTTAGGGTTACGGTAATTATTAAACCTATCCCACTCTCTAGATACCACTTAGCACGTAAAGGAATATTATTTGGGGTCCCGCCATGGAGAAGAGTTTAGACACTAGTATAAGATAAGGAACACACCCATTATAAAGAAATCACATTAGGATTCTCTTTTTAACCTGCTCCTTAAAACACTAGTGCTTAGGAAACCTATTGGAGGCAGAAGCAGTCAAGGGTAGCTTAGGGTTAGGGTTAGGGTTAGGGTATGGCTTAGGGTACGGGTTCTGGTACAGGTTCGGGCACAGCATAGGGTATGGGTTAGAGTTAGGGTTAGGGTTAGTTTTAGTGTTACGGCTCGGTTTATGGTATGGGTTAGGATTAGGGTACGTGTCAGGGTTAGAGTAGGTGTTAGGGTTAGGGTAAGCATAAGGTTAGGGTATTTATTAAACCGATCCCACTGTCTAGATACCATAAATCAGGTAAAGGAATATTATTTTGGGTCCAGCCATAGAGAAGAATTTAGACAGTAGGATAAGATAAGGAACACACCCATGGTAAAGAAATCACTTTAGGATTCTCTTTTTAAGCTGTTCCTTAAAACACTAGTGCTTAGGAAATCTATTGGAGGCAGAAGCTGTCAGGCGTAGGTTAGGGTTAGTGTTACGGTTAGGGTACGGATTAGGGTACGGGTTCTGATACGGGTTCGGGTACGGCGTACGGTATGGGTTAGGGTTAGGGTTAGGCTTAGTTTTAGGGTTGGGGCTCGGTTTAGGGTACGGGTTAGGATTAGGGTACGTGTTACGGTTAAGGTAGGGGTTTGGGTTAGGGTAGGGTATTTATTAAACCTATCTCACTCTCTAGATACCACTTAGCACGTAAAGGAATATTATTTGGGGTCCAGGCATGGAGAAGAGTTTAGACACTAGGATAAGATAAGGAACACACTCAGTATAAAGAATTCACATTAGGATTCTCTTTTTAAGCCGTTCCGTAAAACACTAGTGCTTAGGAAATCTATTGGAGGAAGAAGCAGTCAAGGGTAGCTTAGGGTTAGGTTTAGGGTTAATGTTAGGGTACTGCTAATGGTACGGTTTCGGATACGATGTAGGGTATGTGTTAGGGTTAATGTTAGGGTACTGCTTATGGTACGGGTTCGGATACGATGTAGGGTATGTGTTAGGGTTAGTGTTAGGGTTAGTTTTTGGCTTAGGGCTCGGTTTAGGGTATGGGTTAGGATTAGTGTACGTGTTAGTGTTAGTGTAGGGGTTTGGGTTAGGGTAGGCGTTAGGGTTAGGATATTTATTAAACCTATCCAACTCTCTAGATACCACTTAGTACGTAAAGGAATATTATTTGGGGTCCAGCCATGGAGAAGAGTTTAGACAGTAGGAGAACATAAGGAACACACCCATTAAAAAGAAATCACATTAGGATTCTCTTTTTAACCTGTTCCTTAAAACACTAGTGCTTAGGAAATCTATTGGAGGCAGAAGCAGTCAAGTGTAGCTTAGGGTTAGGTTTAGGGTTAGGGTACGTCTTACGGTATGGGTTCGGGTATGGTGTAGGGTAGGGTTAGGGTTAGGTTTAGGGTACGGTTTAGGGTACGGGTTCAGATACGGCGTAGGATCTGGGTTAGGGTTAGGTTTAGGGGTTTTTTTAGGGTTAGGGCTCTGTTTAGGGTACGGGATAGGAATAGGGTACGTTTTAGGGTTAGGGTACGGGTTAGGGTTAAGGTATGCGTTAGGGTCAGTGTATTTATTAAACCTATTCCACTCTCTAGATACCACTTAGCACGTAAAGGAATATTAATTTGGGTCCAGCCATGGAGAAGAGTTTAGACACTAGGATAAGATAAGGAACACACCCATTATAAAGAAGTCACATTAGGATGCTCTTTTTAACCTGTTCCTTAAAACACTAGTGCTTAGGACATCGATAGGAGGCAGAAGCAGTCAACGGTAGCTTAGGGTTAGGGTTAGGGTTAGGGTTAGGGTTAGGGTTAGGGTAAGTGTACGGCTTAGGGTACGGCTTCGGGTATGACATAGTGTATGGGTTAGTTTTAGGGTTAGGGTTAGTTTTAGGGTTAGTGTTAGGGCTCGGTTTAGGGTACGGGGTAGGATAAGGGTACGTGTTAGGGTTAAGGTAGGGGCTTGGGTTAGGGTACGCATTAAGGTTAGGGTATTTATTAAAGCTATCCCACTCTCTAGGTACCACTTAGCACGTAAAGCATTATTATTTGGGGTCCAGCCATGGAGAAGAGTTTAGACACTAGGATAAGATAAGGAACACACCCATTATAAAGAAGTCACATTAGGATTCTCTTTTTAACCTGTTCCTTAAAACACTAGTGCTTAGGAAATCTATTGGAGGCAGAAGCAGTCAAGAGTAGCTTAGGGTTAGGGTTACGGTTAGGGTTACGGTACGGCTTAGGGTACTGGTTCGGGTATGGTTTCGAGTACGGCGTAGGGTATGGGTTAAGTTTACGGTTAGGTTTAGTTTTAGGGTTAGGGCTCCTGTTTATTGTACGGGTTATTTTTAGGGTTTTTGTTACGGTTAGGGTAGGTGTTAGGGTTAGGGTACGAGTTAGGGTTAGGGTGTTTTTTAAACCTATCCCACTCTCTAGGTATCACTTAGCACGTAAAGGAATATTATTTAGGGTCCAGCCATGGAGAAGAGTTTAGACACTAGGATAAGATAAGGAACACACCCATTATAAAGAAATCACATTAGGATTCTCTTTTTAACCTGTTCCTAAAAACACTAGTGCTTAGGAGATGTATAGGAGGCAGAAGCAGTCAAGGTTAGCTTAGTGTTAGCGTTAGGGTTAGGGTTAGAGTTACGTTTTGGGTACGGCTTAGGGTACGGGTTCGGGTACGGTTTCGGATACGGCGTAGGGTATGGGTTAGGTTTAGGGTTAGGGTTAGTATTAGGGTTAGGGGTTGGTGATAGGGTACGGGTTAGGATTAGCGTACGTGTTAGGGTTAGGGTACGCGTTAGGGTTAGGGTATTTATTAAACCTATCCCACTCTCTAGATACCACTTAGCACTTAAAGGAATATTATTTGGGGTCCAGCCATGGAAAAGTGTTTAGACACTAGGATAAGATATGGAACACACCCATTATGAAGAAATCACATTAGGATTCTCTTTTTAAGCTGTACTGTAAAACACTAGTGCTTAGGAAATCCATTGGAGGCAGAAGCAGTCAAGGGTAGCTTAGGATTAGTGTTAGTGTTAGGGTACTGCTTATGGTACGGGTTCGGTTACAGGTTCGGGTACAGCGTAGGGTATGGGCTCGGGTTAGGCTTAGGGTTAGTTTTAGGGTTAGGGCTCGGTTAAGGGTACGGGTTAGGATTAGGGTACGTGTTAGTGTTATGGTAGGGGTTAGGGTATGCGTTAGGGTTAGGGTATTTATTAAAGCTATCCCAGTTAGCACTTAAAGGAATACTATTTGGGGTCCAGCCATGGAGAAGTATTTAGACACTAGGATAAGATAAGGAACTCACCCATTATAAAGAAATCACATTAGGATTCTCTTTTTAACCTGTTCCTTAAAACACTAGTGCTTAGGAAATGTATTGGAGGCAGAAGCAGTCAAGGGTAGCTTAGGGTTAGGGTTAGGGATAGGGTACGGGTTCGGACACGGGTTCGTATACGGCGTAGGGTATGGGTTAGGGTTAGGGTTAGGGTTCCTTTTAGGGATAGGGCTCGGTTAGGGTTAGGGTTAGAGTTAGGGTTAGGGTTAGGGTTAGGGTTAGGGTAAGCGTACGGCTGAGTGTACGGTTTCGGGTATGGCATAGTGTATGGGCTAGGTTTAGGGTCAGGGTTAGTTTTAGGTTTAGGGCTCGGTTTAGGGTACGGGTTAGGATTAAGGTTAGTGTTAGGGTTATGATAGGGGTTAGGGTTACGGTACGCGTTAGGGTTACGGTAATTATTAAACCTATCCCACTCTCTAGATACCACTTAGCACGTAAAGGAATATTATTTGGGGTCCCGCCATGGAGAAGAGTTTAGACACTAGGATAAGATAAGGAACACACCCATTATAAAGAAATCACATTAGGATTCTCTTTTTAACCTGCTCCTTAAAACACTAGTGCTTAGGAAACCTATTGGAGGCAGAAGCAGTCAAGGGTAGCTTAGGGTTAGGGTTAGGGTTAGGGTATGGCTTAGGGTACGGGTTCTGGTACAGGTTCGGGCACAGCATAGGGTATGGGTTAGAGTTAGGGTTAGGGTTAGTTTTAGTGTTACGGCTCGGTTTATGGTATGGGTTAGGATTAGGGTACGTGTCAGGGTTAGAGTAGGTGTTAGGGTTAGGGTAAGCATAAGGTTAGGGTATTTATTAAACCGATCCCACTGTCTAGATACCATAAATCAGGTAAAGGAATATTATTTTGGGTCCAGCCATAGAGAAGAATTTAGACAGTAGGATAAGATAAGGAACACACCCATGGTAAAGAAATCACTTTAGGATTCTCTTTTTAAGCTGTTCCTTAAAACACTAGTGCTTAGGAAATCTATTGGAGGCAGAAGCTGTCAGGCGTAGGTTAGGGTTAGTGTTACGGTTAGGGTACGGATTAGGGTACGGGTTCTGATACGGGTTCGGGTACGGCGTACGGTATGGGTTAGGGTTAGGGTTAGGCTTAGTTTTAGGGTTGGGGCTCGGTTTAGGGTACGGGTTAGGATTAGGGTACGTGTTACGGTTAAGGTAGGGGTTTGGGTTAGGGTAGGGTATTTATTAAACCTATCTCACTCTCTAGATACCACTTAGCACGTAAAGGAATATTATTTGGGGTCCAGGCATGGAGAAGAGTTTAGACACTAGGATAAGATAAGGAACACACTCAGTATAAAGAATTCACATTAGGATTCTCTTTTTAAGCCGTTCCGTAAAACACTAGTGCTTAGGAAATCTATTGGAGGAAGAAGCAGTCAAGGGTAGCTTAGGGTTAGGTTTAGGGTTAATGTTAGGGTACTGCTAATGGTACGGTTTCGGATACGATGTAGGGTATGTGTTAGGGTTAATGTTAGGGTACTGCTTATGGTACGGGTTCGGATACGATGTAGGGTATGTGTTAGGGTTAGTGTTAGGGTTAGTTTTTGGCTTAGGGCTCGGTTTAGGGTATGGGTTAGGATTAGTGTACGTGTTAGTGTTAGTGTAGGGGTTTGGGTTAGGGTAGGCGTTAGGGTTAGGATATTTATTAAACCTATCCAACTCTCTAGATACCACTTAGTACGTAAAGGAATATTATTTGGGGTCCAGCCATGGAGAAGAGTTTAGACAGTAGGAGAACATAAGGAACACACCCATTAAAAAGAAATCACATTAGGATTCTCTTTTTAACCTGTTCCTTAAAACACTAGTGCTTAGGAAATCTATTGGAGGCAGAAGCAGTCAAGTGTAGCTTAGGGTTAGGTTTAGGGTTAGGGTACGTCTTACGGTATGGGTTCGGGTATGGTGTAGGGTAGGGTTAGGGTTAGGTTTAGGGTACGGTTTAGGGTACGGGTTCAGATACGGCGTAGGATCTGGGTTAGGGTTAGGTTTAGGGGTTTTTTTAGGGTTAGGGCTCTGTTTAGGGTACGGGATAGGAATAGGGTACGTTTTAGGGTTAGGGTACGGGTTAGGGTTAAGGTATGCGTTAGGGTCAGTGTATTTATTAAACCTATTCCACTCTCTAGATACCACTTAGCACGTAAAGGAATATTAATTTGGGTCCAGCCATGGAGAAGAGTTTAGACACTAGGATAAGATAAGGAACACACCCATTATAAAGAAGTCACATTAGGATGCTCTTTTTAACCTGTTCCTTAAAACACTAGTGCTTAGGACATCGATAGGAGGCAGAAGCAGTCAACGGTAGCTTAGGGTTAGGGTTAGGGTTAGGGTTAGGGTTAGGGTTAGGGTAAGTGTACGGCTTAGGGTACGGCTTCGGGTATGACATAGTGTATGGGTTAGTTTTAGGGTTAGGGTTAGTTTTAGGGTTAGTGTTAGGGCTCGGTTTAGGGTACGGGGTAGGATAAGGGTACGTGTTAGGGTTAAGGTAGGGGCTTGGGTTAGGGTACGCATTAAGGTTAGGGTATTTATTAAAGCTATCCCACTCTCTAGGTACCACTTAGCACGTAAAGCATTATTATTTGGGGTCCAGCCATGGAGAAGAGTTTAGACACTAGGATAAGATAAGGAACACACCCATTATAAAGAAGTCACATTAGGATTCTCTTTTTAACCTGTTCCTTAAAACACTAGTGCTTAGGAAATCTATTGGAGGCAGAAGCAGTCAAGAGTAGCTTAGGGTTAGGGTTACGGTTAGGGTTACGGTACGGCTTAGGGTACTGGTTCGGGTATGGTTTCGAGTACGGCGTAGGGTATGGGTTAAGTTTACGGTTAGGTTTAGTTTTAGGGTTAGGGCTCCTGTTTATTGTACGGGTTATTTTTAGGGTTTTTGTTACGGTTAGGGTAGGTGTTAGGGTTAGGGTACGAGTTAGGGTTAGGGTGTTTTTTAAACCTATCCCACTCTCTAGGTATCACTTAGCACGTAAAGGAATATTATTTAGGGTCCAGCCATGGAGAAGAGTTTAGACACTAGGATAAGATAAGGAACACACCCATTATAAAGAAATCACATTAGGATTCTCTTTTTAACCTGTTCCTAAAAACACTAGTGCTTAGGAGATGTATAGGAGGCAGAAGCAGTCAAGGTTAGCTTAGTGTTAGCGTTAGGGTTAGGGTTAGAGTTACGTTTTGGGTACGGCTTAGGGTACGGGTTCGGGTACGGTTTCGGATACGGCGTAGGGTATGGGTTAGGTTTAGGGTTAGGGTTAGTATTAGGGTTAGGGGTTGGTGATAGGGTACGGGTTAGGATTAGCGTACGTGTTAGGGTTAGGGTACGCGTTAGGGTTAGGGTATTTATTAAACCTATCCCACTCTCTAGATACCACTTAGCACTTAAAGGAATATTATTTGGGGTCCAGCCATGGAAAAGTGTTTAGACACTAGGATAAGATATGGAACACACCCATTATGAAGAAATCACATTAGGATTCTCTTTTTAAGCTGTACTGTAAAACACTAGTGCTTAGGAAATCCATTGGAGGCAGAAGCAGTCAAGGGTAGCTTAGGATTAGGGTTAGTGTTAGGGTACTGCTTATGGTACGGGTTCGGTTACAGGTTCGGGTACAGCGTAGGGTATGGGCTCGGGTTAGGCTTAGGGTTAGTTTTAGGGTTAGGGCTCGGTTAAGGGTACGGGTTAGGATTAGGGTACGTGTTAGTGTTATGGTAGGGGTTAGGGTATGCGTTAGGGTTAGGGTATTTATTAAAGCTATCCCAGTTAGCACTTAAAGGAATACTATTTGGGGTCCAGCCATGGAGAAGTATTTAGACACTAGGATAAGATAAGGAACTCACCCATTATAAAGAAATCACATTAGGATTCTCTTTTTAACCTGTTCCTTAAAACACTAGTGCTTAGGAAATGTATTGGAGGCAGAAGCAGTCAAGGGTAGCTTAGGGTTAGGGTTAGGGATAGGGTACGGGTTCGGACACGGGTTCGTATACGGCGTAGGGTATGGGTTAGGGTTAGGGTTAGGGTTCCTTTTAGGGATAGGGCTCGGTTAGGGTTAGGGTTAGAGTTAGGGTTAGGGTTAGGGTTAGGGTTAGGGTAAGCGTACGGCTGAGTGTACGGTTTCGGGTATGGCATAGTGTATGGGCTAGGTTTAGGGTCAGGGTTAGTTTTAGGTTTAGGGCTCGGTTTAGGGTACGGGTTAGGATTAAGGTTAGTGTTAGGGTTATGATAGGGGTTAGGGTTACGGTACGCGTTAGGGTTACGGTAATTATTAAACCTATCCCACTCTCTAGATACCACTTAGCACGTAAAGGAATATTATTTGGGGTCCCGCCATGGAGAAGAGTTTAGACACTAGGATAAGATAAGGAACACACCCATTATAAAGAAATCACATTAGGATTCTCTTTTTAACCTGCTCCTTAAAACACTAGTGCTTAGGAAACCTATTGGAGGCAGAAGCAGTCAAGGGTAGCTTAGGGTTAGGGTTAGGGTTAGGGTATGGCTTAGGGTACGGGTTCTGGTACAGGTTCGGGCACAGCATAGGGTATGGGTTAGAGTTAGGGTTAGGGTTAGTTTTAGTGTTACGGCTCGGTTTATGGTATGGGTTAGGATTAGGGTACGTGTCAGGGTTAGAGTAGGTGTTAGGGTTAGGGTAAGCATAAGGTTAGGGTATTTATTAAACCGATCCCACTGTCTAGATACCATAAATCAGGTAAAGGAATATTATTTTGGGTCCAGCCATAGAGAAGAATTTAGACAGTAGGATAAGATAAGGAACACACCCATGGTAAAGAAATCACTTTAGGATTCTCTTTTTAAGCTGTTCCTTAAAACACTAGTGCTTAGGAAATCTATTGGAGGCAGAAGCTGTCAGGCGTAGGTTAGGGTTAGTGTTACGGTTAGGGTACGGATTAGGGTACGGGTTCTGATACGGGTTCGGGTACGGCGTACGGTATGGGTTAGGGTTAGGGTTAGGCTTAGTTTTAGGGTTGGGGCTCGGTTTAGGGTACGGGTTAGGATTAGGGTACGTGTTACGGTTAAGGTAGGGGTTTGGGTTAGGGTAGGGTATTTATTAAACCTATCTCACTCTCTAGATACCACTTAGCACGTAAAGGAATATTATTTGGGGTCCAGGCATGGAGAAGAGTTTAGACACTAGGATAAGATAAGGAACACACTCAGTATAAAGAATTCACATTAGGATTCTCTTTTTAAGCCGTTCCGTAAAACACTAGTGCTTAGGAAATCTATTGGAGGAAGAAGCAGTCAAGGGTAGCTTAGGGTTAGGTTTAGGGTTAATGTTAGGGTACTGCTAATGGTACGGTTTCGGATACGATGTAGGGTATGTGTTAGGGTTAATGTTAGGGTACTGCTTATGGTACGGGTTCGGATACGATGTAGGGTATGTGTTAGGGTTAGTGTTAGGGTTAGTTTTTGGCTTAGGGCTCGGTTTAGGGTATGGGTTAGGATTAGTGTACGTGTTAGTGTTAGTGTAGGGGTTTGGGTTAGGGTAGGCGTTAGGGTTAGGATATTTATTAAACCTATCCAACTCTCTAGATACCACTTAGTACGTAAAGGAATATTATTTGGGGTCCAGCCATGGAGAAGAGTTTAGACAGTAGGAGAACATAAGGAACACACCCATTAAAAAGAAATCACATTAGGATTCTCTTTTTAACCTGTTCCTTAAAACACTAGTGCTTAGGAAATCTATTGGAGGCAGAAGCAGTCAAGTGTAGCTTAGGGTTAGGTTTAGGGTTAGGGTACGTCTTACGGTATGGGTTCGGGTATGGTGTAGGGTAGGGTTAGGGTTAGGTTTAGGGTACGGTTTAGGGTACGGGTTCAGATACGGCGTAGGATCTGGGTTAGGGTTAGGTTTAGGGGTTTTTTTAGGGTTAGGGCTCTGTTTAGGGTACGGGATAGGAATAGGGTACGTTTTAGGGTTAGGGTACGGGTTAGGGTTAAGGTATGCGTTAGGGTCAGTGTATTTATTAAACCTATTCCACTCTCTAGATACCACTTAGCACGTAAAGGAATATTAATTTGGGTCCAGCCATGGAGAAGAGTTTAGACACTAGGATAAGATAAGGAACACACCCATTATAAAGAAGTCACATTAGGATGCTCTTTTTAACCTGTTCCTTAAAACACTAGTGCTTAGGACATCGATAGGAGGCAGAAGCAGTCAACGGTAGCTTAGGGTTAGGGTTAGGGTTAGGGTTAGGGTTAGGGTTAGGGTAAGTGTACGGCTTAGGGTACGGCTTCGGGTATGACATAGTGTATGGGTTAGTTTTAGGGTTAGGGTTAGTTTTAGGGTTAGTGTTAGGGCTCGGTTTAGGGTACGGGGTAGGATAAGGGTACGTGTTAGGGTTAAGGTAGGGGCTTGGGTTAGGGTACGCATTAAGGTTAGGGTATTTATTAAAGCTATCCCACTCTCTAGGTACCACTTAGCACGTAAAGCATTATTATTTGGGGTCCAGCCATGGAGAAGAGTTTAGACACTAGGATAAGATAAGGAACACACCCATTATAAAGAAGTCACATTAGGATTCTCTTTTTAACCTGTTCCTTAAAACACTAGTGCTTAGGAAATCTATTGGAGGCAGAAGCAGTCAAGAGTAGCTTAGGGTTAGGGTTACGGTTAGGGTTACGGTACGGCTTAGGGTACTGGTTCGGGTATGGTTTCGAGTACGGCGTAGGGTATGGGTTAAGTTTACGGTTAGGTTTAGTTTTAGGGTTAGGGCTCCTGTTTATTGTACGGGTTATTTTTAGGGTTTTTGTTACGGTTAGGGTAGGTGTTAGGGTTAGGGTACGAGTTAGGGTTAGGGTGTTTTTTAAACCTATCCCACTCTCTAGGTATCACTTAGCACGTAAAGGAATATTATTTAGGGTCCAGCCATGGAGAAGAGTTTAGACACTAGGATAAGATAAGGAACACACCCATTATAAAGAAATCACATTAGGATTCTCTTTTTAACCTGTTCCTAAAAACACTAGTGCTTAGGAGATGTATAGGAGGCAGAAGCAGTCAAGGTTAGCTTAGTGTTAGCGTTAGGGTTAGGGTTAGAGTTACGTTTTGGGTACGGCTTAGGGTACGGGTTCGGGTACGGTTTCGGATACGGCGTAGGGTATGGGTTAGGTTTAGGGTTAGGGTTAGTATTAGGGTTAGGGGTTGGTGATAGGGTACGGGTTAGGATTAGCGTACGTGTTAGGGTTAGGGTACGCGTTAGGGTTAGGGTATTTATTAAACCTATCCCACTCTCTAGATACCACTTAGCACTTAAAGGAATATTATTTGGGGTCCAGCCATGGAAAAGTGTTTAGACACTAGGATAAGATATGGAACACACCCATTATGAAGAAATCACATTAGGATTCTCTTTTTAAGCTGTACTGTAAAACACTAGTGCTTAGGAAATCCATTGGAGGCAGAAGCAGTCAAGGGTAGCTTAGGATTAGGGTTAGTGTTAGGGTACTGCTTATGGTACGGGTTCGGTTACAGGTTCGGGTACAGCGTAGGGTATGGGCTCGGGTTAGGCTTAGGGTTAGTTTTAGGGTTAGGGCTCGGTTAAGGGTACGGGTTAGGATTAGGGTACGTGTTAGTGTTATGGTAGGGGTTAGGGTATGCGTTAGGGTTAGGGTATTTATTAAAGCTATCCCAGTTAGCACTTAAAGGAATACTATTTGGGGTCCAGCCATGGAGAAGTATTTAGACACTAGGATAAGATAAGGAACTCACCCATTATAAAGAAATCACATTAGGATTCTCTTTTTAACCTGTTCCTTAAAACACTAGTGCTTAGGAAATGTATTGGAGGCAGAAGCAGTCAAGGGTAGCTTAGGGTTAGGGTTAGGGATAGGGTACGGGTTCGGGTACGGGTTCGGACACGGGTTCGTATACGGCGTAGGGTATGGGTTAGGGTTAGGGTTAGGGTTCCTTTTAGGGATAGGGCTCGGTTAGGGTTAGGGTTAGAGTTAGGGTTAGGGTTAGGGTTAGGGTTAGGGTAAGCGTACGGCTGAGTGTACGGTTTCGGGTATGGCATAGTGTATGGGCTAGGTTTAGGGTCAGGGTTAGTTTTAGGTTTAGGGCTCGGTTTAGGGTACGGGTTAGGATTAAGGTTAGTGTTAGGGTTATGATAGGGGTTAGGGTTACGGTACGCGTTAGGGTTACGGTAATTATTAAACCTATCCCACTCTCTAGATACCACTTAGCACGTAAAGGAATATTATTTGGGGTCCCGCCATGGAGAAGAGTTTAGACACTAGGATAAGATAAGGAACACACCCATTATAAAGAAATCACATTAGGATTCTCTTTTTAACCTGCTCCTTAAAACACTAGTGCTTAGGAAACCTATTGGAGGCAGAAGCAGTCAAGGGTAGCTTAGGGTTAGGGTTAGGGTTAGGGTATGGCTTAGGGTACGGGTTCTGGTACAGGTTCGGGCACAGCATAGGGTATGGGTTAGAGTTAGGGTTAGGGTTAGTTTTAGTGTTACGGCTCGGTTTATGGTATGGGTTAGGATTAGGGTACGTGTCAGGGTTAGGGTAGGTGTTAGGGTTAGGGTAAGCATAAGGTTAGGGTATTTATTAAACCTATCCCACTGTCTAGATACCATAAATCAGGTAAAGGAATATTATTTTGGGTCCAGCCATAGAGAAGAATTTAGACAGTAGGATAAGATAAGGAACACACCCATGGTAAAGAAATCACTTTAGGATTCTCTTTTTAAGCTGTTCCTTAAAACACTAGTGCTTAGGAAATCTATTGGAGGCAGAAGCTGTCAGGCGTAGGTTAGGGTTAGTGTTACGGTTAGGGTACGGATTAGGGTACGGGTTCTGATACGGGTTCGGGTACGGCGTACGGTATGGGTTAGGGTTAGGGTTAGGCTTAGTTTTAGGGTTGGGGCTCGGTTTAGGGTACGGGTTAGGATTAGGGTACGTGTTACGGTTAAGGTACGGGTTTGGGTTAGGGTAGGGTATTTATTAAACCTATCTCACTCTCTAGATACCACTTAGCACGTAAAGGAATATTATTTGGGGTCCAGGCATGGAGAAGAGTTTAGACACTAGGATAAGATAAGGAACACACTCAGTATAAAGAATTCACATTAGGATTCTCTTTTTAAGCCGTTCCGTAAGACACTAGTGCTTAGGAAATCTATTGGAGGAAGAAGCAGTCAAGGGTAGCTTAGGGTTAGGTTTAGGGTTAATGTTAGGGTACTGCTAATGGTACGGTTTCGGATACGATGTAGGGTATGTGTTAGGGTTAATGTTAGGGTACTGCTTATGGTACGGGTTCGGATACGATGTAGGGTATGTGTTAGGGTTAGTGTTAGGGTTAGTTTTTGGCTTAGGGCTCGGTTTAGGGTATGGGTTAGGATTAGTGTACGTGTTAGTGTTAGTGTAGGGGTTTGGGTTAGGGTAGGCGTTAGGGTTAGGATATTTATTAAACCTATCCAACTCTCTAGATACCACTTAGTACGTAAAGGAATATTATTTGGGGTCCAGCCATGGAGAAGAGTTTAGACAGTAGGAGAACATAAGGAACACACCCATTAAAAAGAAATCACATTAGGATTCTCTTTTTAACCTGTTCCTTAAAACACTAGTGCTTAGGAAATCTATTGGAGGCAGAAGCAGTCAAGTGTAGCTTAGGGTTAGGTTTAGGGTTAGGGTACGTCTTACGGTATGGGTTCGGGTATGGTGTAGGGTAGGGTTAGGGTTAGGTTTAGGGTACGGTTTAGGGTACGGGTTCAGATACGGCGTAGGATCTGGGTTAGGGTTAGGTTTAGGGGTTTTTTTAGGGTTAGGGCTCTGTTTAGGGTACGGGATAGGAATAGGGTACGTTTTAGGGTTAGGGTACGGGTTAGGGTTAAGGTATGCGTTAGGGTCAGTGTATTTATTAAACCTATTCCACTCTCTAGATACCACTTAGCACGTAAAGGAATATTAATTTGGGTCCAGCCATGGAGAAGAGTTTAGACACTAGGATAAGATAAGGAACACACCCATTATAAAGAAGTCACATTAGGATGCTCTTTTTAACCTGTTCCTTAAAACACTAGTGCTTAGGACATCGATAGGAGGCAGAAGCAGTCAACGGTAGCTTAGGGTTAGGGTTAGGGTTAGGGTTAGGGTTAGGGTTAGGGTAAGTGTACGGCTTAGGGTACGGCTTCGGGTATGACATAGTGTATGGGTTAGTTTTAGGGTTAGGGTTAGTTTTAGGGTTAGTGTTAGGGCTCGGTTTAGCGTACGGGGTAGGATAAGGGTACGTGTTAGGGTTAAGGTAGGGGCTTGGGTTAGGGTACGCATTAAGGTTAGGGTATTTATTAAAGCTATCCCACTCTCTAGGTACCACTTAGCACGTAAAGCATTATTATTTGGGGTCCAGCCATGGAGAAGAGTTTAGACACTAGGATAAGATAAGGAACACACCCATTATAAAGAAGTCACATTAGGATTCTCTTTTTAACCTGTTCCTTAAAACACTAGTGCTTAGGAAATCTATTGGAGGCAGAAGCAGTCAAGAGTAGCTTAGGGTTAGGGTTACGGTTAGGGTTACGGTACGGCTTAGGGTACTGGTTCGGGTATGGTTTCGAGTACGGCGTAGGGTATGGGTTAAGTTTACGGTTAGGTTTAGTTTTAGGGTTAGGGCTCCTGTTTATTGTACGGGTTATTTTTAGGGTTTTTGTTACGGTTAGGGTAGGTGTTAGGGTTAGGGTACGAGTTAGGGTTAGGGTGTTTTTTAAACCTATCCCACTCTCTAGGTATCACTTAGCACGTAAAGGAATATTATTTAGGGTCCAGCCATGGAGAAGAGTTTAGACACTAGGATAAGATAAGGAACACACCCATTATAAAGAAATCACATTAGGATTCTCTTTTTAACCTGTTCCTAAAAACACTAGTGCTTAGGAGATGTATAGGAGGCAGAAGCAGTCAAGGTTAGCTTAGTGTTAGCGTTAGGGTTAGGGTTAGAGTTACGTTTTGGGTACGGCTTAGGGTACGGGTTCGGGTACGGTTTCGGATACGGCGTAGGGTATGGGTTAGGTTTAGGGTTAGGGTTAGTATTAGGGTTAGGGGTTGGTGATAGGGTACGGGTTAGGATTAGCGTACGTGTTAGGGTTAGGGTACGCGTTAGGGTTAGGGTATTTATTAAACCTATCCCACTCTCTAGATACCACTTAGCACTTAAAGGAATATTATTTGGGGTCCAGCCATGGAAAAGTGTTTAGACACTAGGATAAGATATGGAACACACCCATTATGAAGAAATCACATTAGGATTCTCTTTTTAAGCTGTACTGTAAAACACTAGTGCTTAGGAAATCCATTGGAGGCAGAAGCAGTCAAGGGTAGCTTAGGATTAGGGTTAGTGTTAGGGTACTGCTTATGGTACGGGTTCGGTTACAGGTTCGGGTACAGCGTAGGGTATGGGCTCGGGTTAGGCTTAGGGTTAGTTTTAGGGTTAGGGCTCGGTTAAGGGTACGGGTTAGGATTAGGGTACGTGTTAGTGTTATGGTAGGGGTTAGGGTATGCGTTAGGGTTAGGGTATTTATTAAAGCTATCCCAGTTAGCACTTAAAGGAATACTATTTGGGGTCCAGCCATGGAGAAGTATTTAGACACTAGGATAAGATAAGGAACTCACCCATTATAAAGAAATCACATTAGGATTCTCTTTTTAACCTGTTCCTTAAAACACTAGTGCTTAGGAAATGTATTGGAGGCAGAAGCAGTCAAGGGTAGCTTAGGGTTAGGGTTAGGGATAGGGTACGGGTTCGGGTACGGGTTCGGACACGGGTTCGTATACGGCGTAGGGTATGGGTTAGGGTTAGGGTTAGGGTTCCTTTTAGGGATAGGGCTCGGTTAGGGTTAGGGTTAGAGTTAGGGTTAGGGTTAGGGTTAGGGTTAGGGTAAGCGTACGGCTGAGTGTACGGTTTCGGGTATGGCATAGTGTATGGGCTAGGTTTAGGGTCAGGGTTAGTTTTAGGTTTAGGGCTCGGTTTAGGGTACGGGTTAGGATTAAGGTTAGTGTTAGGGTTATGATAGGGGTTAGGGTTACGGTACGCGTTAGGGTTACGGTAATTATTAAACCTATCCCACTCTCTAGATACCACTTAGCACGTAAAGGAATATTATTTGGGGTCCCGCCATGGAGAAGAGTTTAGACACTAGGATAAGATAAGGAACACACCCATTATAAAGAAATCACATTAGGATTCTCTTTTTAACCTGCTCCTTAAAACACTAGTGCTTAGGAAACCTATTGGAGGCAGAAGCAGTCAAGGGTAGCTTAGGGTTAGGGTTAGGGTTAGGGTATGGCTTAGGGTACGGGTTCTGGTACAGGTTCGGGCACAGCATAGGGTATGGGTTAGAGTTAGGGTTAGGGTTAGTTTTAGTGTTACGGCTCGGTTTATGGTATGGGTTAGGATTAGGGTACGTGTCAGGGTTAGGGTAGGTGTTAGGGTTAGGGTAAGCATAAGGTTAGGGTATTTATTAAACCTATCCCACTGTCTAGATACCATAAATCAGGTAAAGGAATATTATTTTGGGTCCAGCCATAGAGAAGAATTTAGACAGTAGGATAAGATAAGGAACACACCCATGGTAAAGAAATCACTTTAGGATTCTCTTTTTAAGCTGTTCCTTAAAACACTAGTGCTTAGGAAATCTATTGGAGGCAGAAGCTGTCAGGCGTAGGTTAGGGTTAGTGTTACGGTTAGGGTACGGATTAGGGTACGGGTTCTGATACGGGTTCGGGTACGGCGTACGGTATGGGTTAGGGTTAGGGTTAGGCTTAGTTTTAGGGTTGGGGCTCGGTTTAGGGTACGGGTTAGGATTAGGGTACGTGTTACGGTTAAGGTAGGGGTTTGGGTTAGGGTAGGGTATTTATTAAACCTATCTCACTCTCTAGATACCACTTAGCACGTAAAGGAATATTATTTGGGGTCCAGGCATGGAGAAGAGTTTAGACACTAGGATAAGATAAGGAACACACTCAGTATAAAGAATTCACATTAGGATTCTCTTTTTAAGCCGTTCCGTAAGACACTAGTGCTTAGGAAATCTATTGGAGGAAGAAGCAGTCAAGGGTAGCTTAGGGTTAGGTTTAGGGTTAATGTTAGGGTACTGCTAATGGTACGGTTTCGGATACGATGTAGGGTATGTGTTAGGGTTAATGTTAGGGTACTGCTTATGGTACGGGTTCGGATACGATGTAGGGTATGTGTTAGGGTTAGTGTTAGGGTTAGTTTTTGGCTTAGGGCTCGGTTTAGGGTATGGGTTAGGATTAGTGTACGTGTTAGTGTTAGTGTAGGGGTTTGGGTTAGGGTAGGCGTTAGGGTTAGGATATTTATTAAACCTATCCAACTCTCTAGATACCACTTAGTACGTAAAGGAATATTATTTGGGGTCCAGCCATGGAGAAGAGTTTAGACAGTAGGAGAACATAAGGAACACACCCATTAAAAAGAAATCACATTAGGATTCTCTTTTTAACCTGTTCCTTAAAACACTAGTGCTTAGGAAATCTATTGGAGGCAGAAGCAGTCAAGTGTAGCTTAGGGTTAGGTTTAGGGTTAGGGTACGTCTTACGGTATGGGTTCGGGTATGGTGTAGGGTAGGGTTAGGGTTAGGTTTAGGGTACGGTTTAGAGTACGGGTTCAGATACGGCGTAGGATCTGGGTTAGGGTTAGGTTTAGGGGTTTTTTTAGGGTTAGGGCTCAGTTTAGGGTACGGGATAGGAATAGGGTACGTTTTAGGGTTAGGGTACGGGTTAGGGTTAAGGTATGCGTTAGGGTCAGGGTATTTATTAAACCTATTCCACTCTCTAGATACCACTTAGCACGTAAAGGAATATTAATTTGGGTCCAGCCATGGAGAAGAGTTTAGACATTAGGATAAGATAAGGAACACACCCATTATAAAGAAGTCACATTAGGATGCTCTTTTTAACCTGTTCCTTAAAACACTAGTGCTTAGGACATCGATAGGAGGCAGAAGCAGTCAACGGTAGCTTAGGGTTAGGGTTAGGGTTAGGGTTAGGGTTAGGGTAAGTGTACGGCTTAGGGTACGGCTTCGGGTATGACATAGTGTATGGGTTAGTTTTAGGGTTAGGGTTAGTTTTAGGGTTAGTGTTAGGGCTCGGTTTAGGGTACGGGGTAGGATAAGGGTACGTGTTAGGGTTAAGGTAGGGGCTTGGGTTAGGGTACGCATTAAGGTTAGGGTATTTATTAAAGCTATCCCACTCTCTAGGTACCACTTAGCACGTAAAGCATTATTATTTGGGGTCCAGCCATGGAGAAGAGTTTAGACACTAGGATAAGATAAGGAACACACCCATTATAAAGAAGTCATATTAGGATTCTCTTTTTAACCTGTTCCTTAAAACACTAGTGCTTAGGAAATCTATTGGAGGCAGAAGCAGTCAAGAGTAGCTTAGGGTTAGGGTTACGGTTAGGGTTACGGTACGGCTTAGGGTACTGGTTCGGGTATGGTTTCGAGTACGGCGTAGGGTATGGGTTAAGTTTACGGTTAGGTTTAGTTTTAGGGTTAGGGCTCCTGTTTATTGTACGGGTTATTTTTAGGGTTTTTGTTACGGTTAGGGTAGGTGTTAGGGTTAGGGTACGAGTTAGGGTTAGGGTGTTTTTTAAACCTATCCCACTCTCTAGGTATCACTTAGCACGTAAAGGAATATTATTTAGGGTCCAGCCATGGAGAAGAGTTTAGACACTAGGATAAGATAAGGAACACACCCATTATAAAGAAATCACATTAGGATTCTCTTTTTAACCTGTTCCTAAAAACACTAGTGCTTAGGAGATGTATAGGAGGCAGAAGCAGTCAAGGTTAGCTTAGTGTTAGCGTTAGGGTTAGGGTTAGAGTTACGTTTTGGGTACGGCTTAGGGTACGGGTTCGGGTACGGTTTCGGATACGGCGTAGGGTATGGGTTAGGTTTAGGGTTAGGGTTAGTATTAGGGTTAGGGGTTGGTGATAGGGTACGGGTTAGGATTAGCGTACGTGTTAGGGTTAGGGTACGCGTTAGGGTTAGGGTATTTATTAAACCTATCCCACTCTCTAGATACCACTTAGCACTTAAAGGAATATTATTTGGGGTCCAGCCATGGAAAAGTGTTTAGACACTAGGATAAGATATGGAACACACCCATTATGAAGAAATCACATTAGGATTCTCTTTTTAAGCTGTACTGTAAAACACTAGTGCTTAGGAAATCCATTGGAGGCAGAAGCAGTCAAGGGTAGCTTAGGATTAGGGTTAGTGTTAGGGTACTGCTTATGGTACGGGTTCAGTTACAGGTTCGGGTACAGCGTAGGGTATGGGCTCGGGTTAGGCTTAGGGTTAGTTTTAGGGTTAGGGCTCGGTTAAGGGTACGGGTTAGGATTAGGGTACGTGTTAGTGTTATGGTAGGGGTTAGGGTATGCGTTAGGGTTAGGGTATTTATTAAAGCTATCCCAGTTAGCACTTAAAGGAATACTATTTGGGGTCCAGCCATGGAGAAGTGTTTACACACTAGGATAAGATAAGGAACTCACCCATTATAAAGAAATCACATTAGGATTCTCTTTTTAACCTGTTCCTTAAAACACTAGTGCTTAGGAAATGTATTGGAGGCAGAAGCAGTCAAGGGTAGCTTAGGGTTAGGGTTAGGGATAGGGTACGGGTTCGGGTACGGGTTCGGACACGGGTTCGTATACGGCGTAGGGTATGGGTTAGGGTTAGGGTTAGGGTTCCTTTTAGGGATAGGGCTCGGTTAGGGTTAGGGTTAGGGTTAGGGTTAGGGTAAGCGTACGGCTGAGTGTACGGTTTCGGGTATGGCATAGTGTATGGGCTAGGTTTAGGGTCAGGGTTAGTTTTAGGTTTAGGGCTCGGTTTAGGGTACGGGTTAGGATTAAGGTTAGTGTTAGGGTTATGATAGGGGTTAGGGTTACGGTACGCGTTAGGGTTACGGTAATTATTAAACCTATCCCACTCTCTAGATACCACTTAGCACGTAAAGGAATATTATTTGGGGTCCCGCCATGGAGAAGAGTTTAGACACTAGGATAAGATAAGGAACACACCCATTATAAAGAAATCACATTAGGATTCTCTTTTTAACCTGCTCCTTAAAACACTAGTGCTTAGGAAACCTATTGGAGGCAGAAGCAGTCAAGGGTAGCTTAGGGTTAGGGTTAGGGTTAGGGTATGGCTTAGGGTACGGGTTCTGGTACAGGTTCGGGCACAGCATAGGGTATGGGTTAGAGTTAGGGTTAGGGTTAGTTTTAGTGTTACGGCTCGGTTTATGGTATGGGTTAGGATTAGGGTACGTGTCAGGGTTAGAGTAGGTGTTAGGGTTAGGGTAAGCATAAGGTTAGGGTATTTATTAAACCGATCCCACTGTCTAGATACCATAAATCAGGTAAAGGAATATTATTTTGGGTCCAGCCATAGAGAAGAATTTAGACAGTAGGATAAGATAAGGAACACACCCATGGTAAAGAAATCACTTTAGGATTCTCTTTTTAAGCTGTTCCTTAAAACACTAGTGCTTAGGAAATCTATTGGAGGCAGAAGCTGTCAGGCGTAGGTTAGGGTTAGTGTTACGGTTAGGGTACGGATTAGGGTACGGGTTCTGATACGGGTTCGGGTACGGCGTACGGTATGGGTTAGGGTTAGGGTTAGGCTTAG
The DNA here is from genome assembly GCF_028021215.1 of Eschrichtius robustus. Taxonomy (NCBI): domain Eukaryota; kingdom Metazoa; phylum Chordata; class Mammalia; order Artiodactyla; family Eschrichtiidae; genus Eschrichtius; species Eschrichtius robustus. The sequence continues at coordinate 27,584,208 of NC_090827.1, read as the reverse complement.
TTTTAGGGTTGGGGCTCGGTTTAGGGTACGGGTTAGGATTAGGGTACGTGTTACGGTTAAGGTAGGGGTTTGGGTTAGGGTAGGGTATTTATTAAACCTATCTCACTCTCTAGATACCACTTAGCACGTAAAGGAATATTATTTGGGATCCAGGCATGGAGAAGAGTTTAGACACTAGGATAACATAAGGAACACACTCAGTATAAAGAATTCACATTAGGATTCTCTTTTTAAGCCGTTCCGTAAAACACTAGTGCTTAGGAAATCTATTGGAGGAAGAAGCAGTCAAGGGTAGCTTAGGGTTAGGTTTAGGGTTAATGTTAGGGTACTGCTAATGGTACGGTTTCGGATACGATGTAGGGTATGTGTTAGGGTTAATGTTAGGGTACTGCTTATGGTACGGGTTCGGATACGATGTAGGGTATGTGTTAGGGTTAGTGTTAGGGTTAGTTTTTGGCTTAGGGCTCGGTTTAGGGTATGGGTTAGGATTAGTGTACGTGTTAGTGTTAGTGTAGGGGTTTGGGTTAGGGTAGGCGTTAGGGTTAGGATATTTATTAAACCTATCCAACTCTCTAGATACCACTTAGTACGTAAAGGAATATTATTTGGGGTCCAGCCATGGAGAAGAGTTTAGACAGTAGGAGAACATAAGGAACACACCCATTAAAAAGAAATCACATTAGGATTCTCTTTTTAACCTGTTCCTTAAAACACTAGTGCTTAGGAAATCTATTGGAGGCAGAAGCAGTCAAGTGTAGCTTAGGGTTAGGTTTAGGGTTAGGGTACGTCTTACGGTATGGGTTCGGGTATGGTGTAGGGTAGGGTTAGGGTTAGGTTTAGGGTACGGTTTAGGGTACGGGTTCAGATACGGCGTAGGATCTGGGTTAGGGTTAGGTTTAGGGGTTTTTTTAGGGTTAGGGCTCTGTTTAGGGTACGGGATAGGAATAGGGTACGTTTTAGGGTTAGGGTACGGGTTAGGGTTAAGGTATGCGTTAGGGTCAGTGTATTTATTAAACCTATTCCACTCTCTAGATACCACTTAGCACGTAAAGGAATATTAATTTGGGTCCAGCCATGGAGAAGAGTTTAGACACTAGGATAAGATAAGGAACACACCCATTATAAAGAAGTCACATTAGGATGCTCTTTTTAACCTGTTCCTTAAAACACTAGTGCTTAGGACATCGATAGGAGGCAGAAGCAGTCAACGGTAGCTTAGGGTTAGGGTTAGGGTTAGGGTTAGGGTTAGGGTTAGGGTAAGTGTACGGCTTAGGGTACAGCTTCGGGTATGACATAGTGTATGGGTTAGTTTTAGGGTTAGGGTTAGTTTTAGGGTTAGTGTTAGGGCTCGGTTTAGGGTACGGGGTAGTATAAGGGTACGGGTTAGGGTTAAGGTAGGGGCTTGGGTTAGGGTACGCATTAAGGTTAGGGTATTTATTAAAGCTATCCCACTCTCTAGGTACCACTTAGCACGTAAAGCATTATTATTTGGGGTCCAGCCATGGAGAAGAGTTTAGACACTAGGATAAGATAAGGAACACACCCATTATAAAGAAGTCACATTAGGATTCTCTTTTTAACCTGTTCCTTAAAACACTAGTGCTTAGGAAATCTATTGGAGGCAGAAGCAGTCAAGAGTAGCTTAGGGTTAGGGTTACGGTTAGGGTTACGGTACGGCTTAGGGTACTGGTTCGGGTATGGTTTCGAGTACGGCGTAGGGTATGGGTTAAGTTTACGGTTAGGTTTAGTTTTAGGGTTAGGGCTCCTGTTTATTGTACGGGTTATTTTTAGGGTTTTTGTTACGGTTAGGGTAGGTGTTAGGGTTAGGGTACGAGTTAGGGTTAGGGTGTTTTTTAAACCTATCCCACTCTCTAGGTATCACTTAGCACGTAAAGGAATATTATTTAGGGTCCAGCCATGGAGAAGAGTTTAGACACTAGGATAAGATAAGGAACACACCCATTATAAAGAAATCACATTAGGATTCTCTTTTTAACCTGTTCCTAAAAACACTAGTGCTTAGGAGATGTATAGGAGGCAGAAGCAGTCAAGGTTAGCTTAGTGTTAGCGTTAGGGTTAGGGTTAGAGTTACGTTTTGGGTACGGCTTAGGGTACGGGTTCGGGTACGGTTTCGGATACGGTGTAGGGTATGGGTTAGGTTTAGGGTTAGGGTTAGTATTAGGGTTAGGGGTTGGTGATAGGGTACGGGTTAGGATTAGCGTACGTGTTAGGGTTAGGGTACGCGTTAGGGTTAGGGTATTTATTAAACCTATCCCACTCTCTAGATACCACTTAGCACTTAAAGGAATATTATTTGGGGTCCAGCCATGGAAAAGTGTTTAGACACTAGGATAAGATATGGAACACACCCATTATGAAGAAATCACATTAGGATTCTCTTTTTAAGCTGTACTGTAAAACACTAGTGCTTAGGAAATCCATTGGAGGCAGAAGCAGTCAAGGGTAGCTTAGGATTAGGGTTAGTGTTAGGGTACTGCTTATGGTACGGGTTCGGTTACAGGTTCGGGTACAGCGTAGGGTATGGGCTCGGGTTAGGCTTAGGGTTAGTTTTAGGGTTAGGGCTCGGTTAAGGGTACGGGTTAGGATTAGGGTACGTGTTAGTGTTATGGTAGGGGTTAGGGTATGCGTTAGGGTTAGGGTATTTATTAAAGCTATCCCAGTTAGCACTTAAAGGAATACTATTTGGGGTCCAGCCATGGAGAAGTATTTAGACACTAGGATAAGATAAGGAACTCACCCATTATAAAGAAATCACATTAGGATTCTCTTTTTAACCTGTTCCTTAAAACACTAGTGCTTAGGAAATGTATTGGAGGCAGAAGCAGTCAAGGGTAGCTTAGGGTTAGGGTTAGGGATAGGGTACGGGTTCGGGTACGGGTTCGGACACGGGTTCGTATACGGCGTAGGGTATGGGTTAGGGTTAGGGTTAGGGTTCCTTTTAGGGATAGGGCTCGGTTAGGGTTAGGGTTAGAGTTAGGGTTAGGGTTAGGGTTAGGGTTAGGGTAAGCGTACGGCTGAGTGTACGGTTTCGGGTATGGCATAGTGTATGGGCTAGGTTTAGGGTCAGGGTTAGTTTTAGGTTTAGGGCTCGGTTTAGGGTACGGGTTAGGATTAAGGTTAGTGTTAGGGTTATGATAGGGGTTAGGGTTACGGTACGCGTTAGGGTTACGGTAATTATTAAACCTATCCCACTCTCTAGATACCACTTAGCACGTAAAGGAATATTATTTGGGGTCCCGCCATGGAGAAGAGTTTAGACACTAGGATAAGATAAGGAACACACCCATTATAAAGAAATCACATTAGGATTCTCTTTTTAACCTGCTCCTTAAAACACTAGTGCTTAGGAAACCTATTGGAGGCAGAAGCAGTCAAGGGTAGCTTAGGGTTAGGGTTAGGGTTAGGGTATGGCTTAGGGTACGGGTTCTGGTACAGGTTCGGGCACAGCATAGGGTATGGGTTAGAGTTAGGGTTAGGGTTAGTTTTAGTGTTACGGCTCGGTTTATGGTATGGGTTAGGATTAGGGTACGTGTCAGGGTTAGGGTAGGTGTTAGGGTTAGGGTAAGCATAAGGTTAGGGTATTTATTAAACCTATCCCACTGTCTAGATACCATAAATCAGGTAAAGGAATATTATTTTGGGTCCAGCCATAGAGAAGAATTTAGACAGTAGGATAAGATAAGGAACACACCCATGGTAAAGAAATCACTTTAGGATTCTCTTTTTAAGCTGTTCCTTAAAACACTAGTGCTTAGGAAATCTATTGGAGGCAGAAGCTGTCAGGCGTAGGTTAGGGTTAGTGTTACGGTTAGGGTACGGATTAGGGTACGGGTTCTGATACGGGTTCGGGTACGGCGTACGGTATGGGTTAGGGTTAGGGTTAGGCTTAGTTTTAGGGTTGGGGCTCGGTTTAGGGTACGGGTTAGGATTAGGGTACGTGTTACGGTTAAGGTAGGGGTTTGGGTTAGGGTAGGGTATTTATTAAACCTATCTCACTCTCTAGATACCACTTAGCACGTAAAGGAATATTATTTGGGGTCCAGGCATGGAGAAGAGTTTAGACACTAGGATAAGATAAGGAACACACTCAGTATAAAGAATTCACATTAGGATTCTCTTTTTAAGCCGTTCCGTAAGACACTAGTGCTTAGGAAATCTATTGGAGGAAGAAGCAGTCAAGGGTAGCTTAGGGTTAGGTTTAGGGTTAATGTTAGGGTACTGCTAATGGTACGGTTTCGGATACGATGTAGGGTATGTGTTAGGGTTAATGTTAGGGTACTGCTTATGGTACGGGTTCGGATACGATGTAGGGTATGTGTTAGGGTTAGTGTTAGGGTTAGTTTTTGGCTTAGGGCTCGGTTTAGGGTATGGGTTAGGATTAGTGTACGTGTTAGTGTTAGTGTAGGGGTTTGGGTTAGGGTAGGCGTTAGGGTTAGGATATTTATTAAACCTATCCAACTCTCTAGATACCACTTAGTACGTAAAGGAATATTATTTGGGGTCCAGCCATGGAGAAGAGTTTAGACAGTAGGAGAACATAAGGAACACACCCATTAAAAAGAAATCACATTAGGATTCTCTTTTTAACCTGTTCCTTAAAACACTAGTGCTTAGGAAATCTATTGGAGGCAGAAGCAGTCAAGTGTAGCTTAGGGTTAGGTTTAGGGTTAGGGTACGTCTTACGGTATGGGTTCGGGTATGGTGTAGGGTAGGGTTAGGGTTAGGTTTAGGGTACGGTTTAGGGTACGGGTTCAGATACGGCGTAGGATCTGGGTTAGGGTTAGGTTTAGGGGTTTTTTTAGGGTTAGGGCTCAGTTTAGGGTACGGGATAGGAATAGGGTACGTTTTAGGGTTAGGGTACGGGTTAGGGTTAAGGTATGCGTTAGGGTCAGGGTATTTATTAAACCTATTCCACTCTCTAGATACCACTTAGCACGTAAAGGAATATTAATTTGGGTCCAGCCATGGAGAAGAGTTTAGACACTAGGATAAGATAAGGAACACACCCATTATAAAGAAGTCACATTAGGATGCTCTTTTTAACCTGTTCCTTAAAACACTAGTGCTTAGGACATCGATAGGAGGCAGAAGCAGTCAACGGTAGCTTAGGGTTAGGGTTAGGGTTAGGGTTAGGGTTAGGGTTAGGGTAAGTGTATGGCTTAGGGTACGGCTTCGGGTATGACATAGTGTATGGGTTAGTTTTAGGGTTAGGGTTAGTTTTAGGGTTAGTGTTAGGGCTCGGTTTAGGGTACGGGGTAGGATAAGGGTACGTGTTAGGGTTAAGGTAGGGGCTTGGGTTAGGGTACGCATTAAGGTTAGGGTATTTATTAAAGCTATCCCACTCTCTAGGTACCACTTAGCACGTAAAGCATTATTATTTGGGGTCCAGCCATGGAGAAGAGTTTAGACACTAGGATAAGATAAGGAACACACCCATTATAAAGAAGTCACATTAGGATTCTCTTTTTAACCTGTTCCTTAAAACACTAGTGCTTAGGAAATCTATTGGAGGCAGAAGCAGTCAAGAGTAGCTTAGGGTTAGGGTTACGGTTAGGGTTACGGTACGGCTTAGGGTACTGGTTCGGGTATGGTTTCGAGTACGGCGTAGGGTATGGGTTAAGTTTACGGTTAGGTTTAGTTTTAGGGTTAGGGCTCCTGTTTATTGTACGGGTTATTTTTAGGGTTTTTGTTACGGTTAGGGTAGGTGTTAGGGTTAGGGTACGAGTTAGGGTTAGGGTGTTTTTTAAACCTATCCCACTCTCTAGGTATCACTTAGCACGTAAAGGAATATTATTTAGGGTCCAGCCATGGAGAAGAGTTTAGACACTAGGATAAGATAAGGAACACACCCATTATAAAGAAATCACATTAGGATTCTCTTTTTAACCTGTTCCTAAAAACACTAGTGCTTAGGAGATGTATAGGAGGCAGAAGCAGTCAAGGTTAGCTTAGTGTTAGCGTTAGGGTTAGGGTTAGAGTTACGTTTTGGGTACGGCTTAGGGTACGGGTTCGGGTACGGTTTCGGATACGGCGTAGGGTATGGGTTAGGTTTAGGGTTAGGGTTAGTATTAGGGTTAGGGGTTGGTGATAGGGTACGGGTTAGGATTAGCGTACGTGTTAGGGTTAGGGTACGCGTTAGGGTTAGGGTATTTATTAAACCTATCCCACTCTCTAGATACCACTTAGCACTTAAAGGAATATTATTTGGGGTCCAGCCATGGAAAAGTGTTTAGACACTAGGATAAGATATGGAACACACCCATTATGAAGAAATCACATTAGGATTCTCTTTTTAAGCTGTACTGTAAAACACTAGTGCTTAGGAAATCCATTGGAGGCAGAAGCAGTCAAGGGTAGCTTAGGATTAGGGTTAGTGTTAGGGTACTGCTTATGGTACGGGTTCAGTTACAGGTTCGGGTACAGCGTAGGGTATGGGCTCGGGTTAGGCTTAGGGTTAGTTTTAGGGTTAGGGCTCGGTTAAGGGTACGGGTTAGGATTAGGGTACGTGTTAGTGTTATGGTAGGGGTTAGGGTATGCGTTAGGGTTAGGGTATTTATTAAAGCTATCCCAGTTAGCACTTAAAGGAATACTATTTGGGATCCAGCCATGGAGAAGTGTTTACACACTAGGATAAGATAAGGAACTCACCCATTATAAAGAAATCACATTAGGATTCTCTTTTTAACCTGTTCCTTAAAACACTAGTGCTTAGGAAATGTATTGGAGGCAGAAGCAGTCAAGGGTAGCTTAGGGTTAGGGTTAGGGATAGGGTACGGGTTCGGGTACGGGTTCGGACACGGGTTCGTATACGGCGTAGGGTATGGGTTAGGGTTAGGGTTAGGGTTCCTTTTAGGATAGGGCTCGGTTAGGGTTAGGGTTAGGGTTAGGGTTAGGGTAAGCGTACGGCTGAGTGTACGGTTTCGGGTATGGCATAGTGTATGGGCTAGGTTTAGGGTCAGGGTTAGTTTTAGGTTTAGGGCTCGGTTTAGGGTACGGGTTAGGATTAAGGTTAGTGTTAGGGTTATGATAGGGGTTAGGGTTACGGTACGCGTTAGGGTTACGGTAATTATTAAACCTATCCCACTCTCTAGATACCACTTAGCACGTAAAGGAATATTATTTGGGGTCCCGCCATGGAGAAGAGTTTAGACACTAGGATAAGATAAGGAACACACCCATTATAAAGAAATCACATTAGGATTCTCTTTTTAACCTGCTCCTTAAAACACTAGTGCTTAGGAAACCTATTGGAGGCAGAAGCAGTCAAGGGTAGCTTAGGGTTAGGGTTAGGGTTAGGGTATGGCTTAGGGTACGGGTTCTGGTACAGGTTCGGGCACAGCATAGGGTATGGGTTAGAGTTAGGGTTAGGGTTAGTTTTAGTGTTACGGCTCGGTTTATAGTATGGGTTAGGATTAGGGTACGTGTCAGGGTTAGGGTAGGTGTTAGGGTTAGGGTAAGCATAAGGTTAGGGTATTTATTAAACCGATCCCACTGTCTAGATACCATAAATCAGGTAAAGGAATATTATTTTGGGTCCAGCCATAGAGAAGAATTTAGACAGTAGGATAAGATAAGGAACACACCCATGGTAAAGAAATCACTTTAGGATTCTCTTTTTAAGCTGTTCCTTAAAACACTAGTGCTTAGGAAATCTATTGGAGGCAGAAGCTGTCAGGCGTAGGTTAGGGTTAGTGTTACGGTTAGGGTACGGATTAGGGTACGGGTTCTGATACAGGTTCGGGTACGTCGTACGGTATGGGTTAGGGTTAGGGTTAGGCTTAGTTTTAGGGTTGGGGCTCGGTTTAGGGTACGGGTTAGGATTAGGGTACGTGTTACGGTTAAGGTAGGGGTTTGGGTTAGGGTAGGGTATTTATTAAACCTATCTCACTCTCTAGATACCACTTAGCACGTAAAGGAATATTATTTGGGGTCCAGGCATGGAGAAGAGTTTAGACACTAGGATAAGATAAGGAACACACTCAGTATAAAGAATTCACATTAGGATTCTCTTTTTAAGCCGTTCCGTAAAACACTAGTGCTTAGGAAATCTATTGGAGGAAGAAGCAGTCAAGGGTAGCTTAGGGTTAGGTTTAGGGTTAATGTTAGGGTACTGCTAATGGTACGGTTTCGGATACGATGTAGGGTATGTGTTAGGGTTAATGTTAGGGTACTGCTTATGGTACGGGTTCGGATACGATGTAGGGTATGTGTTAGGGTTAGTGTTAGGGTTAGTTTTTGGCTTAGGGCTCGGTTTAGGGTATGGGTTAGGATTAGTGTACGTGTTAGTGTTAGTGTAGGGGTTTGGGTTAGGGTAGGCGTTAGGGTTAGGATATTTATTAAACCTATCCAACTCTCTAGATACCACTTAGCACGTAAAGGAATATTATTTGGGGTCCAGCCATGGAGAAGAGTTTAGACAGTAGGAGAACATAAGGAACACACCCATTAAAAAGAAATCACATTAGGATTCTCTTTTTAACCTGTTCCTTAAAACACTAGTGCTTAGGAAATCTATTGGAGGCAGAAGCAGTCAAGTGTAGCTTAGGGTTAGGTTTAGGGTTAGGGTACGTCTTACGGTATGGGTTCGGGTATGGTGTAGGGTAGGGTTAGGGTGAGGTTTAGGGTACGGTTTAGGGTACGGGTTCAGATATGGCGTAGGATCTGGGTTAGGGTTAGGTTTAGGGTTTTTTTTAGGGTTAGGGCTCAGTTTAGGGTACGGGATAGGAATAGGGTACGTTTTAGGGTTAGGGTAAGGGTTAGGGTTAAGGTATGCGTTAGGGTCAGGGTATTTATTAAACCTATTCCACTCTCTAGATACCACTTAGCACGTAAAGGAATATTAATTTGGGTCCAGCCATGGAGAAGAGTTTAGACCCTAGGATAAGATAAGGAACACACCCATTATAAAGAAGTCACATTAGGATGCTCTTTTTAACCTGTTCCTTAAAACACTAGTGCTTAGGACATCGATAGGAGGCAGAAGCAGTCAACGGTAGCTTAGGGTTAGGGTTAGGGTTAGGGTTAGGGTTAGGGTTAGGGTAAGTGTACGGCTTAGGGTACAGCTTCGGGTATGACATAGTGTATGGGTTAGTTTTAGGGTTAGGGTTAGTTTTAGGGTTAGTGTTAGGGCTCGGTTTAGGGTACGGGGTAGTATAAGGGTACGGGTTAGGGTTAAGGTAGGGGCTTGGGTTAGGGTACGCATTAAGGTTAGGGTATTTATTAAAGCTATCCCACTCTCTAGGTACCACTTAGCACGTAAAGCATTATTATTTGGGGTCCAGCCATGGAGAAGAGTTTAGACACTAGGATAAGATAAGGAACACACCCATTATAAAGAAGTCACATTAGGATTCTCTTTTTAACCTGTTCCTTAAAACACTAGTGCTTAGGAAATCTATTGGAGGCAGAAGCAGTCAAGAGTAGCTTAGGGTTAGGGTTACGGTTAGGGTTACGGTACGGCTTAGGGTACTGGTTCGGGTATGGTTTCGAGTACGGCGTAGGGTATGGGTTAAGTTTACGGTTAGGTTTAGTTTTAGGGTTAGGGCTCCTGTTTATTGTACGGGTTATTTTTAGGGTTTTTGTTACGGTTAGGGTAGGTGTTAGGGTTAGGGTACGAGTTAGGGTTAGGGTGTTTTTTAAACCTATCCCACTCTCTAGGTATCACTTAGCACGTAAAGGAATATTATTTAGGGTCCAGCCATGGAGAAGAGTTTAGACACTAGGATAAGATAAGGAACACACCCATTATAAAGAAATCACATTAGGATTCTCTTTTTAACCTGTTCCTAAAAACACTAGTGCTTAGGAGATGTATAGGAGGCAGAAGCAGTCAAGGTTAGCTTAGTGTTAGCGTTAGGGTTAGGGTTAGAGTTACGTTTTGGGTACGGCTTAGGGTACGGGTTCGGGTACGGTTTCGGATACGGCGTAGGGTATGGGTTAGGTTTAGGGTTAGGGTTAGTATTAGGGTTAGGGGTTGGTGATAGGGTACGGGTTAGGATTAGCGTACGTGTTAGGGTTAGGGTACGCGTTAGGGTTAGGGTATTTATTAAACCTATCCCACTCTCTAGATACCACTTAGCACTTAAAGGAATATTATTTGGGGTCCAGCCATGGAAAAGTGTTTAGACACTAGGATAAGATATGGAACACACCCATTATGAAGAAATCACATTAGGATTCTCTTTTTAAGCTGTACTGTAAAACACTAGTGCTTAGGAAATCCATTGGAGGCAGAAGCAGTCAAGGGTAGCTTAGGATTAGGGTTAGTGTTAGGGTACTGCTTATGGTACGGGTTCGGTTACAGGTTCGGGTACGGCGTAGGGTATGGGCTCGGGTTAGGCTTAGGGTTAGTTTTAGGTTTAGGGCTCGGTTAAGGGTACGGGTTAGGATTAGGGTACGTGTTAGTGTTATGGTAGGGGTTAGGGTATGCGTTAGGGTTAGGGTATTTATTAAAGCTATCCCAGTTAGCACTTAAAGGAATACTATTTGGGGTCCAGCCATGGAGAAGTATTTAGACACTAGGATAAGATAAGGAACTCACCCATTATAAAGAAATCACATTAGGATTCTCTTTTTAACCTGTTCCTTAAAACACTAGTGCTTAGGAAATGTATTGGAGGCAGAAGCAGTCAAGGGTAGCTTAGGGTTAGGGTTAGGGATAGGGTACGGGTTCGGGTACGGGTTCGGACACGGGTTCGTATACGGCATAGGGTATGGGTTAGGGTTAGGGTTAGGGTTCCTTTTAGGGATAGGGCTCGGTTAGGGTTAGGGATAGGGTTAGGTTTAGGGTTAGGGTTAGGGTTAGGGTAAGCGTACGGCTGAGTGTACGGTTTCGGGTATGGCATAGTGTATGGGCTAGGTTTAGGGTCAGGGTTAGTTTTAGGTTTAGGGCTCGGTTTAGGGTACGGGTTAGGATTAAGGTTAGTGTTAGGGTTATGATAGGGGTTAGGGTTACGGTACGCGTTAGGGTTACGGTAATTATTAAACCTATCCCACTCTCTAGATACCACTTAGCACGTAAAGGAATATTATTTGGGGTCCCGCCATGGAGAAGAGTTTAGACACTAGGATAAGATAAGGAACACACCCATTATAAAGAAATCACATTAGGATTCTCTTTTTAACCTGCTCCTTAAAACACTAGTGCTTAGGAAACCTATTGGAGGCAGAAGCAGTCAAGGGTAGCTTAGGGTTAGGGTTAGGGTTAGGGTATGGCTTAGGGTACGGGTTCTGGTACAGGTTCGGGCACAGCATAGGGTATGGGTTAGAGTTAGGGTTAGGGTTAGTTTTAGTGTTACGGCTCGGTTTATGGTATGGGTTAGGATTAGGGTACGTGTCAGGGTTAGGGTAGGTGTTAGGGTTAGGGTAAGCATAAGGTTAGGGTATTTATTAAACCTATCCCACTGTCTAGATACCATAAATCAGGTAAAGGAATATTATTTTGGGTCCAGCCATAGAGAAGAATTTAGACAGTAGGATAAGATAAGGAACACACCCATGGTAAAGAAATCACTTTAGGATTCTCTTTTTAAGCTGTTCCTTAAAACACTAGTGCTTAGGAAATCTATTGGAGGCAGAAGCTGTCAGGCGTAGGTTAGGGTTAGTGTTACGGTTAGGGTACGGATTAGGGTACGGGTTCTGATACAGGTTCGGGTACGTCGTATGGTATGGGTTAGGGTTAGGGTTAGGCTTAGTTTTAGGGTTGGGGCTCGGTTTAGGGTACGGGTTAGGATTAGGGTACGTGTTACGGTTAAGGTAGGGGTTTGGGTTAGGGTAGGGTATTTATTAAACCTATCTCACTCTCTAGATACCACTTAGCACGTAAAGGAATATTATTTGGGGTCCAGGCATGGAGAAGAGTTTAGACACTAGGATAAGATAAGGAACACACTCAGTATAAAGAATTCACATTAGGATTCTCTTTTTAAGCCGTTCCGTAAAACACTAGTGCTTAGGAAATCTATTGGAGGAAGAAGCAGTCAAGGGTAGCTTAGTGTTAGGTTTAGGGTTAATGTTAGGGTACTGCTAATGGTACGGTTTCGGATACGATGTAGGGTATGTGTTAGGGTTAATGTTAGGGTACTGCTTATGGTACGGGTTCGGATACGATGTAGGGTATGTGTTAGGGTTAGTGTTAGGGTTAGTTTTTGGCTTAGGGCTCGGTTTAGGGTATGGGTTAGGATTAGTGTACGTGTTAGTGTTAGTGTAGGGGTTTGGGTTAGGGTAGGCGTTAGGGTTAGGATATTTATTAAACCTATCCAACTCTCTAGATACCACTTAGCACGTAAAGGAATATTATTTGGGGTCCAGCCATGGAGAAGAGTTTAGACAGTAGGAGAACATAAGGAACACACCCATTAAAAAGAAATCACATTAGGATTCTCTTTTTAACCTGTTCCTTAAAACACTAGTGCTTAGGAAATCTATTGGAGGCAGAAGCAGTCAAGTGTAGCTTAGGGTTAGGTTTAGGGTTAGGGTACGTCTTACGGTATGGGTTCGGGTATGGTGTAGGGTAGGGTTAGGGTTAGGTTTAGGGTATGGTTTAGGGTACGGGTTCAGATATGGCGTAGGATCTGGGTTAGGGTTAGGTTTAGTGTTTTTTTTCGGGTTAGGGCTCAGTTTAGGGTACGGGATAGGAATAGGGTACGTTTTAGGGTTAGGGTACGGGTTAGGGTTAAGGTATGCGTTAGGGTCAGGGTATTTATTAAACCTATTCCACTCTCTAGATACCACTTAGCACGTAAAGGAATATTAATTTGGGTCCAGCCATGGAGAAGAGTTTAGACACTAGGATAAGATAAGGAACACACCCATTATAAAGAAGTCACATTAGGATGCTCTTTTTAACCTGTTCCTTAAAACACTAGTGCATAGGACATAGATAGGAGGCAGAAGCAGTCAACGGTAGCTTAGGGTTAGGGTTAGGGTTAGGGTTAGGGTTAGGGTTAGGGTAAGTGTACGGCTTAGGGTACGGCTTCGGGTATGACATAGTGTATGGGTTAGTTTTAGGGTTAGGGTTAGTTTTAGGGTTAGTGTTAGGGCTCGGTTTAGGGTACGGGGTAGGATAAGGGTACGTGTTAGGGTTAAGGTAGGGGCTTGGGTTAGGGTACGCATTAAGGTTAGGGTATTTATTAAAGCTATCCCACTCTCTAGGTACCACTTATCACGTAAAGCATTATTATTTGGGGTCCAGCCATGGAGAAGAGTTTAGACACTAGGATAAGATAAGGAACACACCCATTATAAAGAAGTCACATTAGGATTCTCTTTTTAACCTGTTCCTTAAAACACTAGTGCTTAGGAAATCTATTGGAGGCAGAAGCAGTCAAGAGTAGCTTAGGGTTAGGGTTACGGTTAGGGTTACGGTACGGCTTAGGGTACTGGTTCGGGTATGGTTTCGAGTACGGCGTAGGGTATGGGTTAAGTTTACGGTTAGGTTTAGTTTTAGGGTTAGGGCTCCTGTTTATTGTACGGGTTATTTTTAGGGTTTTTGTTACGGTTAGGGTAGGTGTTAGGGTTAGGGTACGAGTTAGGGTTAGGGTGTTTTTTAAACCTTTCCCACTCTCTAGGTATCACTTAGCACGTAAAGGAATATTATTTAGGTTCCAGCCATGGAGAAGAGTTTAGACACTAGGATAAGATAAGGAACACACCCATTATAAAGAAATCACATTAGGATTCTCTTTTTAACCTGTTCCTAAAAACACTAGTGCTTAGGAGATGTATAGGAGGCAGAAGCAGTCAAGGTTAGCTTAGTGTTAGCGTTAGGGTTAGGGTTAGAGTTACGTTTTGGGTACGGCTTAGGGTACGGGTTCGGGTACGGTTTCGGATACGGCGTAGGGTATGGGTTAGGTTTAGGGTTAGGGTTAGTATTAGGGTTAGGGGTTGGTGATAGGGTACGGGTTAGGATTAGCGTACGTGTTAGGGTTAGGGTACGCGTTAGGGTTAGGGTATTTATTAAACCTATCCCACTCTCTAGATACCACTTAGCACTTAAAGGAATATTATTTGGGGTCCAGCCATGGAAAAGTGTTTAGACACTAGGATAAGATATGGAACACACCCATTATGAAGAAATCACATTAGGATTCTCTTTTTAAGCTGTACTGTAAAACACTAGTGCTTAGGAAATCCATTGGAGGCAGAAGCAGTCAAGGGTAGCTTAGGATTAGGGTTAGTGTTAGGGTACTGCTTATGGTACGGGTTCGGTTACAGGTTCGGGTACGGCGTAGGGTATGGGCTCGGGTTAGGCTTAGGGTTAGTTTTAGGGTTAGGGCTCGGTTAAGGGTACGGGTTAGGATTAGGGTACGTGTTAGTGTTATGGTAGGGGTTAGGGTATGCGTTAGGGTTAGGGTATTTATTAAGGCTATCCCAGTTAGCACTTAAAGGAATACTATTTGGGGTCCAGCCATGGAGAAGTATTTAGACACTAGGATAAGATAAGGAACTCACCCATTATAAAGAAATCACATTAGGATTCTCTTTTTAACCTGTTCCTTAAAACACTAGTGCTTAGGAAATGTATTGGAGGCAGAAGCAGTCAAGGGTAGCTTAGGGTTAGGGTTAGGGATAGGGTACGGGTTCGGACACGGGTTCGTATACGGCGTAGGGTATGGGTTAGGGTTAGGGTTAGGGTTCCTTTTAGGGATAGGGCTCGGTTAGGGTTAGGGTTAGGGTTAGGGTTAGGGTTAGGGTTAGGGTAAGCGTACGGCTGAGTGTACAGTTTCGGGTATGGCATAGTGTATGGGCTAGGTTTAGGGTCAGGGTTAGTTTTAGGTTTAGGGCTCGGTTTAGGGTACGGGTTAGGATTAAGGTTAGTGTTAGGGTTGTGATAGGGGTTAGGGTTACGGTACGCGTTAGGGTTACGGTAATTATTAAACCTATCCCACTCTCTAGATACCACTTAGCACGTAAAGGAATATTATTTGGGGTCCCGCCATGGAGAAGAGTTTAGACACTAGGATAAGATAAGGAACACACCCATTATAAAGAAATCACATTAGGATTCTCTTTTTAACCTGCTCCTTAAAACACTAGTGCTTAGGAAACCTATTGGAGGCAGAAGCAGTCAAGGGTAGCTTAGGGTTAGGGTTAGGGTTAGGGTATGGCTTAGGGTACGGGTTCTGGTACAGGTTTGGGCACAGCATAGGGTATGGGTTAGAGTTAGGGTTAGGGTTAGTTTTAGTGTTACGCCTCGGTTTATGGTATGGGTTAGGATTAGGGTACGTGTCAGGGTTAGGGTAGGTGTTAGGGTTAGGGTAAGCATAAGGTTAGGGTATTTATTAAACCTATCCCACTGTCTAGATACCATAAATCAGGTAAAGGAATATTATTTTGGGTCCAGCCATAGAGAAGAATTTAGATAGTAGGATAAGATAAGGAACACACCCATGGTAGAGAAATCACTTTAGGATTCTCTTTTTAAGCTGTTCCTTAAAACACTAGTGCTTAGGAAATCTATTGGAGGCAGAAGCTGTCAGGCGTAGGTTAGGGTTAGTGTTACGGTTAGGGTACGGATTAGGGTACGGGTTCTGATACGGGTTCGGGTACGGCGTACGGTATGGGTTAGGGTTAGGGTTAGGCTTAGTTTTAGGGTTGGGGCTCGGTTTAGGGTACGGGTTAGGATTAGGGTACGTGTTACGGTTAAGGTAGGGGTTTGGGTTAGGGTAGGGTATTTATTAAACCTATCTCACTCTCTAGATACCACTTAGCACGTAAAGGAATATTATTTGGGGTCCAGGCATGGAGAAGAGTTTAGACACTAGGATAAGATAAGGAACACACTCAGTATAAAGAATTCACATTAGGATTCTCTTTTTAAGCCGTTCTGTAAAACACTAGTGCTTAGGAAATCTATTGGAGGAAAAAGCAGTCAAGGGTAGCTTAGGGTTAGGTTTAGGGTTAATGTTAGGGTACTGCTAATGGTACGGGTTCGGATACGATGTAGGGTATGTGTTAGGGTTAATGTTAGGGTACTGCTTATGGTACGGGTTCGGATACGATGTAGGGTATGTGTTAGGGTTAGTGTTAGGGTTAGTTTTTGGCTTAGGGCTCGGTTTAGGGTATGGGTTAGGATTAGTGTACGTGTTAGTGTTAGTGTAGGGGTTTGGGTTAGGGTAGGCGTTAGGGTTAGGATATTTATTAAACCTATCCAACTCTGTAGATACCACTTAGCACGTAAAGGAATATTATTTGGGGTCCAGCCATGGAGAAGAGTTTAGACAGTAGGAGAACATAAGGAACACACCCATTAAAAAGAAATCACATTAGGATTCTCTTTTTAACCTGTTCCTTAAAACTCTAGTGCTTAGGAAATCTATTGGAGGCAGAAGCAGTCAAGTGTAGCTTAGGGTTAGGTTTAGGGTTAGGGTACGTCTTACGGTATGGGTTCGGGTATGGTGTAGGGTAGGGTTAGGGTTAGGTTTAGGGTACGGTTTAGGGTACGGGTTCAGATACGGCGTAGGATATGGGTTAGGGTTAGGTTTAGGGTTTTTTTTAGGGTTAGGGCTCAGTTTAGGGTACGGGATAGGAATAGGGTACGTTTTAGGGTTAGGGTACGGGTTAGGGTTAATGTATGCGTTAGGGTCAGGGTATTTATTAAACCTATTCCACTCTCTAGATACCACTTATCACGTAAAGGAATATTAATTTGGGTCCAGCCATGGAGAAGAGTTTAGACACTAGGATAAGATAAGGAACACACCCATTATAAAGAAGTCACATTAGGATTCTCTTTTTAACCTGTTCCTTAAAACACTAGTGCTTAGGACATCGATAGGAGGCAGAAGCAGTCAACGGTAGCTTAGGGTTAGTGTTAGGGTTAGGGTTAGGGTTAGGGTTACGGTTAGGGTAAGTGTGCGGCTTAGGGTACGGCTTCGGGTATGACATAGTGTATGGGTTAGTTTTAGGGTTAGGGTTAGTTTTAGGGTTAGTGTTAGGCCTCGGTTTAGGGTGCGGGGTAGGATAAGGGTACGTGTTAGGGTTAAGGTAGGGGCTTGGGTTAGGGTACGCATTAAGGTTAGGGTATTTATTAAAGCTATCCCACTCTCTAGGTACCACTTAGCACGTAAAGCATTATTATTTGGGGTCCAGCCATGGAGAAGAGTTTAGACACTAGGATAAGATAAGGAACACACCCATTATAAAGAAGTCACATTAGGATTCTCTTTTTAACCTGTTCCTTAAAACACTAGTGCTTAGGAAATCTATTGGAGGCAGAAGCAGTCAAGAGTAGCTTAGGGTTAGGGTTACGGTTAGGGTTACGGTACGGCTTAGGGTACTGGTTCGGGTATGGTTTCGAGTACGGCGTAGGGTATGGGTTAAGTTTACGGTTAGGTTTAGTTTTAGGGTTAGGGCTCCTGTTTATTGTACGGGTTATTTTTAGGGTTTTTGTTACGGTTAGGGTAGGTGTTAGGGTTAGGGTACGAGTTAGGGTTAGGGTGTTTTTTAAACCTATCCCACTCTCTAGGTATCACTTAGCACGTAAAGGAATATTATTTAGGGTCCAGCCATGGAGAAGAGTTTAGACACTAGGATAAGATAAGGAACACACCCATTATAAAGAAATCACATTAGGATTCTCTTTTTAACCTGTTCCTAAAAACACTAGTGCTTAGGAGATGTATAGGAGGCAGAAGCAGTCAAGGTTAGCTTAGTGTTAGCGTTAGGGTTAGGGTTAGAGTTACGTTTTGGGTACGGCTTAGGGTACGGGTTCGGGTACGGTTTCGGATACGGCGTAGGGTATGGGTTAGGTTTAGGGTTAGGGTTAGTATTAGGGTTAGGGGTTGGTGATAGGGTACGGGTTAGGATTAGCGTACGTGTTAGGGTTAGGGTACGCGTTAGGGTTAGGGTATTCATTAAACCTATCCCACTCTCTAGATACCACTTAGCACTTAAAGGAATATTATTTGGGGTCCAGCCATGGAAAAGTGTTTAGACACTAGGATAAGATATGGAACACACCCATTATGAAGAAATCACATTAGGATTCTCTTTTTAAGCTGTACTGTAAAACACTAGTGCTTAGGAAATCCATTGGAGGCAGAAGCAGTCAAGGGTAGCTTAGGATTAGGGTTAGTGTTAGGGTACTGCTTATGGTACGGGTTCGGTTACAGGTTTGGGTACGGCGTAGGGTATGGGCTCGGGTTAGGCTTAGGGTTAGTTTTAGGGTTAGGGCTCGGTTAAGGGTACGGGTTAGGATTAGGGTACGTGTTAGTGTTATGGTAGGGGTTAGGGTATGCGTTAGGGTTAGGGTATTTATTAAAGCTATCCCAGTTAGCACTTAAAGGAATACTATTTGGGGTCCAGCCATGGAGAAGTATTTAGACACTAGGATAAGATAAGGAACTCACCCATTATAAAGAAATCACATTAGGATTCTCTTTTTAACCTGTTCCTTAAAACACTAGTGCTTAGGAAATGTATTGGAGGCAGAAGCAGTCAAGGGTAGCTTAGGGTTAGGGTTAGGGATAGGGTACGGGTTCGGGTACGGGTTCGGACACGGGTTCGTATACGGCGTAGGGTATGGGTTAGGGTTAGGGTTAGGGTTCCTTTTAGGGATATGGCTCGGTTAGGGTCAGGGTTAGGGTTAGGGTTAGGGTTAGGGTTAGGGTTAGGGTAAGCGTACGGCTGAGTGTACGGTTTCGGGTATGGCATAGTGTATGGGCTAGGTTTAGGGTCAGGGTTAGTTTTAGGTTTAGGGCTCGGTTTAGGGTACGGGTTAGGATTAAGGTTAGTGTTAGGGTTATGATAGGGGTTAGGGTTACGGTACGCGTTAGGGTTACGGTAATTATTAAACCTATCCCACTCTCTAGATACCACTTAGCACGTAAAGGAATATTATTTGGGGTCCCGCCATGGAGAAGAGTTTAGACACTAGGATAAGATAAGGAACACACCCATTATAAAGAAATCACATTAGGATTCTCTTTTTAACCTGCTCCTTAAAACACTAGTGCTTAGGAAACCTATTGGAGGCAGAAGCAGTCAAGGGTAGCTTAGGGTTAGGGTTAGGGTTAGGGTATGGCTTAGGGTACGGGTTCTGGTACAGGTTCGGGCACAGCATAGGGTGTGGGTTAGAGTTAGGGTTAGGGTTAGTTTTAGTGTTACGGCTCGGTTTATGGTATGGGTTAGGATTAGGGTACGTGTCAGGGTTAGGGTAGGTGTTAGGGTTAGGGTAAGCATAAGGTTAGGGTATTTATTAAACCTATCCCACTGTCTAGATACCATAAATCAGGTAAAGGAATATTATTTTGGGTCCAGCCATAGAGAAGAGTTTAGACAGTAGGATAAGATAAGGAACACACCCATGGTAGAGAAATCACTTTAGGATTCTCTTTTTAAGCTGTTCCTTAAAACACTAGTGCTTAGGAAATCTATTGGAGGCAGAAGCTGTCAGGCGTAGGTTAGGGTTAGTGTTACGGTTAGGGTACGGATTAGGGTACGGGTTCTGATACGGGTTCGGGTACGGCGTACGGTATGGGTTAGGGTTAGGGTTAGGCTTAGTTTTAGGGTTGGGGCTCGGTTTAGGGTACGGGTTAGGATTAGGGTACGTGTTACGGTTAAGGTAGGGGTTTGGGTTAGGGTAGGGTATTTATTAAACCTATCTCACTCTCTAGATACCACTTAGCACGTAAAGGAATATTATTTGGGGTCCAGGCATGGAGAAGAGTTTAGACACTAGGATAAGATAAGGAACACACTCAGTATAAAGAATTCACATTAGGATTCTCTTTTTAAGCCGTTCTGTAAAACACTAGTGCTTAGGAAATCTATTGGAGGAAAAAGCAGTCAAGGGTAGCTTAGGGTTAGGTTTAGGGTTAATGTTAGGGTACTGCTAATGGTACGGGTTCGGATACGATGTAGGGTATGTGTTAGGGTTAATGTTAGGGTACTGCTTATGGTACGGGTTCGGATACGATGTAGGGTATGTGTTAGGGTTAGTGTTAGGGTTAGTTTTTGGCTTAGGGCTCGGTTTAGGGTATGGGTTAGGATTAGTGTACGTGTTAGTGTTAGTGTAGGGGTTTGGGTTAGGGTAGGCGTTAGGGTTAGGATATTTATTAAACCTATCCAACTCTCTAGATACCACTTAGCACGTAAAGGAATATTATTTGGGGTCCAGCCATGGAGAAGAGTTT
This sequence comes from Eschrichtius robustus, assembly GCF_028021215.1. Classification (NCBI taxonomy): domain Eukaryota; kingdom Metazoa; phylum Chordata; class Mammalia; order Artiodactyla; family Eschrichtiidae; genus Eschrichtius; species Eschrichtius robustus. Next base: position 27,564,052 of record NC_090827.1, on the reverse strand, counting down.
AGACAGTAGGAGAACATAAGGAACACACCCATTAAAAAGAAATCACATTAGGATTCTCTTTTTAACCTGTTCCTTAAAACTCTAGTGCTTAGGAAATCTATTGGAGGCAGAAGCAGTCAAGTGTAGCTTAGGGTTAGGTTTAGGGTTAGGGTACGTCTTACGGTATGGGTTCGGGTATGGTGTAGGGTAGGGTTAGGGTTAGGTTTAGGGTACGGTTTAGGGTACGGGTTCAGATACGGCGTAGGATATGGGTTAGGGTTAGTTTTAGGGTTTTTTTTAGGGTTAGGGCTCAGTTTAGGGTACGGGATAGGAATAGGGTACGTTTTAGGGTTAGGGTACGGGTTAGGGTTAAGGTATGCGTTAGGGTCAGGGTATTTATTAAACCTATTCCACTCTCTAGATACCACTTATCACGTAAAGGAATATTAATTTGGGTCCAGCCATGGAGAAGAGTTTAGACACTAGGATAAGATAAGGAACACACCCATTATAAAGAAGTCACATTAGGATTCTCTTTTTAACCTGTTCCTTAAAACACTAGTGCTTAGGACATCGATAGGAGGCAGAAGCAGTCAACGGTAGCTTAGGGTTAGGGTTAGGGTTAGGGATAGGGTTAGGGTTAGGGTTAGGGTAAGTGTGCGGCTTAGGGTACGGCTTCGGGTATGACATAGTGTATGGGTTAGTTTTAGGGTTAGGGTTAGTTTTAGGGTTAGTGTTAGGGCTCGGTTTAGGGTACGGGGTAGGATAAGGGTACGTGTTAGGGTTAAGGTAGGGGCTTGGGTTAGGGTACGCATTAAGGTTAGGGTATTTATTAAAGCTATCCCACTCTCTAGGTACCACTTAGCACGTAAAGCATTATTATTTGGGGTCCAGCCATGGAGAAGAGTTTAGACACTAGGATAAGATAAGGAACACACCCATTATAAAGAAGTCACATTAGGATTCTCTTTTTAACCTGTTCCTTAAAACACTAGTGCTTAGGAAATCTATTGGAGGCAGAAGCAGTCAAGAGTAGCTTAGGCTTAGGGTTACGGTTAGGGTTACGGTACGGCTTAGGGTACTGGTTCGGGTATGGTTTCGAGTACGGCGTAGGGTATGGGTTAAGTTTACGGTTAGGTTTAGTTTTAGGGTTAGGGCTCCTGTTTATTGTACGGGTTATTTTTAGGGTTTTTGTTACGGTTAGGGTAGGTGTTAGGGTTAGGGTACGAGTTAGGGTTAGGGTGTTTTTTAAACCTATCCCACTCTCTAGGTATCACTTAGCACGTAAAGGAATATTATTTAGGGTCCAACCATGGAGAAGAGTTTAGACACTAGGATAAGATAAGGAACACACCCATTATAAAGAAATCACATTAGGATTCTCTTTTTAACCTGTTCCTAAAAACACTAGTGCTTAGGAGATGTATAGGAGGCAGAAGCAGTCAAGGTTAGCTTAGTGTTAACGTTAGGGTTAGGGTTAGAGTTACGTTTTGGGTACGGCTTAGGGTACGGGTTCGGGTACGGTTTCGGATACGGCGTAGGGTATGGGTTAGGTTTAGGGTTAGGGTTAGTATTAGGGTTAGGGGTTGGTGATAGGGTACGGGTTAGGATTAGCGTACGTGTTAGGGTTAGGGTACGCGTTAGGGTTAGGGTATTTATTAAACCTATCCCACTCTCTAGATACCACTTAGCACTTAAAGGAATATTATTTGGGGTCCAGCCATGGAAAAGTGTTTAGACACTAGGATAAGATAAGGAACACACCCATTATAAAGAAATCACATTAGGATTCTCTTTTTAACCTGTTCCTTAAAACACTAGTGATTAGGAAATCTATTGGAGGAAGAAGCAGTCAAGTTTAGCTTAGGGTTAGGTTTAGGGTTAATGTTAGGGTACTGCTAATGGTACGGATTCGGATACGATGTAGGGTATGTGTTAGGGTTAATGTTAGGGTTAGTTTTAGGCTTAGGGCTCGGTTTAGGGTATGGGTTAGGATTAGTGTACGTGTTAGTGTTAGTGTAGGGGTTTGGGTTAGGGTAGGCGTTAGGGTTAGGATATTTATTAAACCTATCCAACTCTCTAGATACTACTTAGCACGTAAAGGAATATTATTTGGGGTCCAGCCATGGAGAAGAGTTTAGACAGTAGGAGAACATAAGGAACACACCCATTAAAAAGAAATCACATTAGGATTCCCTTTTTAACCTGTTCCTTAAAACACTAGTGCTTAGGAAATCTATTGGAGGCAGAAGCAGTCAAGTGTAGCTTAGGGTTAGGTTTAGGGTTAGGGTACGTCTTACGGTATGGGTTCGGGTATGGTGTAGGGTAGGGTTAGGGTTAGGTTTAGGGTACGGTTTAGGGTACGGGTTCAGATACGGCGTAGGATATGGGTTAGGGTTAGGTTTAGGGTTTTTTTTAGGGTTAGGGCTCAGTTTAGGGTACGGGATAGGAATAGGGTACGTTTTAGGGTTAGGGTATGGGTTAGGGTTAAGGTATGCGTTAGGGTCAGGGTATTTCTTAAACCTATTCCACTCTCTAGATACCACTTAGCACGTAAAGGAATATTAATTTGGGTCCAGCCATGGAGAAGAGTTTAGACACTAGGATAAGATAAGGAACACACCCATTATAAAGAAGTCACATTAGGATGCTCTTTTTAACCTGTTCCTTAAAACACTAGTGCTTAGGACATCGATAGGAGGCAGAAGCAGTCAACGGTAGCTTAGGGTTAGGGTTAGGGTTAGGGTTAGGGTTAGGGTTAGGGTAAGTGTACGGCTTAGGGTACGGCTTCGGGTATGACATAGTGTATGGGTTAGTTTTAGGGTTAGGGTTAGTTTTAGGGTTAGTGTTAGGGCTCGGTTTAGGGTACGGGGTAGGATAAGGGTACGTGTTAGGGTTAAGGTAGGGGCTTGGGTTAGGGTACGCATTAAGGTTAGGGTATTTATTAAAGCTATCCCACTCTCTAGGTACCACTTATCACGTAAAGCATTATTATTTGGGGTCCAGCCATGGAGAAGAGTTTAGACACTAGGATAAGATAAGGAACACACCCATTATAAAGAAGTCACATTAGGATTCTCTTTTTAACCTGTTCCTTAAAACACTAGTGCTTAGGAAATCTATTGGAGGCAGAAGCAGTCAAGAGTAGCTTAGGGTTAGGGTTACGGTTAGGGTTACGGTACGGCTTAGGGTACTGGTTCGGGTATGGTTTCGAGTACGGCGTAGGGTATGGGTTAAGTTTACGGTTAGGTTTAGTTTTAGGGTTAGGGCTCCTGTTTATTGTACGGGTTATTTTTAGGGTTTTTGTTACGGTTAGGGTAGGTGTTAGGGTTAGGGTACGAGTTAGGGTTAGGGTGTTTTTTAAACCTTTCCCACTCTCTAGGTATCACTTAGCACGTAAAGGAATATTATTTAGGTTCCAGCCATGGAGAAGAGTTTAGACACTAGGATAAGATAAGGAACACACCCATTATAAAGAAATCACATTAGGATTCTCTTTTTAACCTGTTCCTAAAAACACTAGTGCTTAGGAGATGTATAGGAGGCAGAAGCAGTCAAGGTTAGCTTAGTGTTAGCGTTAGGGTTAGGGTTAGAGTTACGTTTTGGGTACGGCTTAGGGTACGGGTTCGGGTACGGTTTCGGATACGGCGTAGGGTATGGGTTAGGTTTAGGGTTAGGGTTAGTATTAGGGTTAGGGGTTGGTGATAGGGTACGGGTTAGGATTAGCGTACGTGTTAGGGTTAGGGTACGCGTTAGGGTTAGGGTATTTATTAAACCTATCCCACTCTCTAGATACCACTTAGCACTTAAAGGAATATTATTTGGGGTCCAGCCATGGAAAAGTGTTTAGACACTAGGATAAGATATGGAACACACCCATTATGAAGAAATCACATTAGGATTCTCTTTTTAAGCTGTACTGTAAAACACTAGTGCTTAGGAAATCCATTGGAGGCAGAAGCAGTCAAGGGTAGCTTAGGATTAGGGTTAGTGTTAGGGTACTGCTTATGGTACGGGTTCGGTTACAGGTTCGGGTACGGCGTAGGGTATGGGCTCGGGTTAGGCTTAGGGTTAGTTTTAGGGTTAGGGCTCGGTTAAGGGTACGGGTTAGGATTAGGGTACGTGTTAGTGTTATGGTAGGGGTTAGGGTATGCGTTAGGGTTAGGGTATTTATTAAGGCTATCCCAGTTAGCACTTAAAGGAATACTATTTGGGGTCCAGCCATGGAGAAGTATTTAGACACTAGGATAAGATAAGGAACTCACCCATTATAAAGAAATCACATTAGGATTCTCTTTTTAACCTGTTCCTTAAAACACTAGTGCTTAGGAAATGTATTGGAGGCAGAAGCAGTCAAGGGTAGCTTAGGGTTAGGGTTAGGGATAGGGTACGGGTTCGGACACGGGTTCGTATACGGCGTAGGGTATGGGTTAGGGTTAGGGTTAGGGTTCCTTTTAGGGATAGGGCTCGGTTAGGGTTAGGGTTAGGGTTAGGGTTAGGGTTAGGGTTAGGGTAAGCGTACGGCTGAGTGTACAGTTTCGGGTATGGCATAGTGTATGGGCTAGGTTTAGGGTCAGGGTTAGTTTTAGGTTTAGGGCTCGGTTTAGGGTACGGGTTAGGATTAAGGTTAGTGTTAGGGTTGTGATAGGGGTTAGGGTTACGGTACGCGTTAGGGTTACGGTAATTATTAAACCTATCCCACTCTCTAGATACCACTTAGCACGTAAAGGAATATTATTTGGGGTCCCGCCATGGAGAAGAGTTTAGACACTAGGATAAGATAAGGAACACACCCATTATAAAGAAATCACATTAGGATTCTCTTTTTAACCTGCTCCTTAAAACACTAGTGCTTAGGAAACCTATTGGAGGCAGAAGCAGTCAAGGGTAGCTTAGGGTTAGGGTTAGGGTTAGGGTATGGCTTAGGGTACGGGTTCTGGTACAGGTTTGGGCACAGCATAGGGTATGGGTTAGAGTTAGGGTTAGGGTTAGTTTTAGTGTTACGCCTCGGTTTATGGTATGGGTTAGGATTAGGGTACGTGTCAGGGTTAGGGTAGGTGTTAGGGTTAGGGTAAGCATAAGGTTAGGGTATTTATTAAACCTATCCCACTGTCTAGATACCATAAATCAGGTAAAGGAATATTATTTTGGGTCCAGCCATAGAGAAGAATTTAGATAGTAGGATAAGATAAGGAACACACCCATGGTAGAGAAATCACTTTAGGATTCTCTTTTTAAGCTGTTCCTTAAAACACTAGTGCTTAGGAAATCTATTGGAGGCAGAAGCTGTCAGGCGTAGGTTAGGGTTAGTGTTACGGTTAGGGTACGGATTAGGGTACGGGTTCTGATACGGGTTCGGGTACGGCGTACGGTATGGGTTAGGGTTAGGGTTAGGCTTAGTTTTAGGGTTGGGGCTCGGTTTAGGGTACGGGTTAGGATTAGGGTACGTGTTACGGTTAAGGTAGGGGTTTGGGTTAGGGTAGGGTATTTATTAAACCTATCTCACTCTCTAGATACCACTTAGCACGTAAAGGAATATTATTTGGGGTCCAGGCATGGAGAAGAGTTTAGACACTAGGATAAGATAAGGAACACACTCAGTATAAAGAATTCACATTAGGATTCTCTTTTTAAGCCGTTCTGTAAAACACTAGTGCTTAGGAAATCTATTGGAGGAAAAAGCAGTCAAGGGTAGCTTAGGGTTAGGTTTAGGGTTAATGTTAGGGTACTGCTAATGGTACGGGTTCGGATACGATGTAGGGTATGTGTTAGGGTTAATGTTAGGGTACTGCTTATGGTACGGGTTCGGATACGATGTAGGGTATGTGTTAGGGTTAGTGTTAGGGTTAGTTTTTGGCTTAGGGCTCGGTTTAGGGTATGGGTTAGGATTAGTGTACGTGTTAGTGTTAGTGTAGGGGTTTGGGTTAGGGTAGGCGTTAGGGTTAGGATATTTATTAAACCTATCCAACTCTGTAGATACCACTTAGCACGTAAAGGAATATTATTTGGGGTCCAGCCATGGAGAAGAGTTTAGACAGTAGGAGAACATAAGGAACACACCCATTAAAAAGAAATCACATTAGGATTCTCTTTTTAACCTGTTCCTTAAAACTCTAGTGCTTAGGAAATCTATTGGAGGCAGAAGCAGTCAAGTGTAGCTTAGGGTTAGGTTTAGGGTTAGGGTACGTCTTACGGTATGGGTTCGGGTATGGTGTAGGGTAGGGTTAGGGTTAGGTTTAGGGTACGGTTTAGGGTACGGGTTCAGATACGGCGTAGGATATGGGTTAGGGTTAGGTTTAGGGTTTTTTTTAGGGTTAGGGCTCAGTTTAGGGTACGGGATAGGAATAGGGTACGTTTTAGGGTTAGGGTACGGGTTAGGGTTAAGGTATGCGTTAGGGTCAGGGTATTTATTAAACCTATTCCACTCTCTAGATACCACTTATCACGTAAAGGAATATTAATTTGGGTCCAGCCATGGAGAAGAGTTTAGACACTAGGATAAGATAAGGAACACACCCATTATAAAGAAGTCACATTAGGATTCTCTTTTTAACCTGTTCCTTAAAACACTAGTGCTTAGGACATCGATAGGAGGCAGAAGCAGTCAACGGTAGCTTAGGGTTAGGGTTAGGGTTAGGGTTAGGGTTAGGGTTACGGTTAGGGTAAGTGTGCGGCTTAGGGTACGGCTTCGGGTATGACATAGTGTATGGGTTAGTTTTAGGGTTAGGGTTAGTTTTAGGGTTAGTGTTAGGCCTCGGTTTAGGGTGCGGGGTAGGATAAGGGTACGTGTTAGGGTTAAGGTAGGGGCTTGGGTTAGGGTACGCATTAAGGTTAGGGTATTTATTAAAGCTATCCCACTCTCTAGGTACCACTTAGCACGTAAAGCATTATTATTTGGGGTCCAGCCATGGAGAAGAGTTTAGACACTAGGATAAGATAAGGAACACACTCATTATAAAGAAGTCACATTAGGATTCTCTTTTTAACCTGTTCCTTAAAACACTAGTGCTTAGGAAATCTATTGGAGGCAGAAGCAGTCAAGAGTAGCTTAGGGTTAGGGTTACGGTTAGGGTTACGGTACGGCTTAGGGTACTGGTTCGGGTATGGTTTCGAGTACGGCGTAGGGTATGGGTTAAGTTTACGGTTAGGTTTAGTTTTAGGGTTAGGGCTCCTGTTTATTGTACGGGTTATTTTTAGGGTTTTTGTTACGGTTAGGGTAGGTGTTAGGGTTAGGGTACGAGTTAGGGTTAGGGTGTTTTTTAAACCTATCCCACTCTCTAGGTATCACTTAGCACGTAAAGGAATATTATTTAGGGTCCAGCCATGGAGAAGAGTTTAGACACTAGGATAAGATAAGGAACACACCCATTATAAAGAAATCACATTAGGATTCTCTTTTTAACCTGTTCCTAAAAACACTAGTGCTTAGGAGATGTATAGGAGGCAGAAGCAGTCAAGGTTAGCTTAGTGTTAGCGTTAGGGTTAGGGTTAGAGTTACGTTTTGGGTACGGCTTAGGGTACGGGTTCGGGTACGGTTTCGGATACGGCGTAGGGTATGGGTTAGGTTTAGGGTTAGGGTTAGTATTAGGGTTAGGGGTTGGTGATAGGGTACGGGTTAGGATTAGCGTACGTGTTAGGGTTAGGGTACGCGTTAGGGTTAGGGTATTCATTAAACCTATCCCACTCTCTAGATACCACTTAGCACTTAAAGGAATATTATTTGGGGTCCAGCCATGGAAAAGTGTTTAGACACTAGGATAAGATATGGAACACACCCATTATGAAGAAATCACATTAGGATTCTCTTTTTAAGCTGTACTGTAAAACACTAGTGCTTAGGAAATCCATTGGAGGCAGAAGCAGTCAAGGGTAGCTTAGGATTAGGGTTAGTGTTAGGGTACTGCTTATGGTACGGGTTCGGTTACAGGTTTGGGTACGGCGTAGGGTATGGGCTCGGGTTAGGCTTAGGGTTAGTTTTAGGGTTAGGGCTCGGTTAAGGGTACGGGTTAGGATTAGGGTACGTGTTAGTGTTATGGTAGGGGTTAGGGTATGCGTTAGGGTTAGGGTATTTATTAAAGCTATCCCAGTTAGCACTTAAAGGAATACTATTTGGGGTCCAGCCATGGAGAAGTATTTAGACACTAGGATAAGATAAGGAACTCACCCATTATAAAGAAATCACATTAGGATTCTCTTTTTAACCTGTTCCTTAAAACACTAGTGCTTAGGAAATGTATTGGAGGCAGAAGCAGTCAAGGGTAGCTTAGGGTTAGGGTTAGGGATAGGGTACGGGTTCGGGTACGGGTTCGGACACGGGTTCGTATACGGCGTAGGGTATGGGTTAGGGTTAGGGTTAGGGTTCCTTTTAGGGATATGGCTCGGTTAGGGTCAGGGTTAGGGTTAGGGTTAGGGTTAGGGTTAGGGTTAGGGTAAGCGTACGGCTGAGTGTACGGTTTCGGGTATGGCATAGTGTATGGGCTAGGTTTAGGGTCAGGGTTAGTTTTAGGTTTAGGGCTCGGTTTAGGGTACGGGTTAGGATTAAGGTTAGTGTTAGGGTTATGATAGGGGTTAGGGTTACGGTACGCGTTAGGGTTACGGTAATTATTAAACCTATCCCACTCTCTAGATACCACTTAGCACGTAAAGGAATATTATTTGGGGTCCCGCCATGGAGAAGAGTTTAGACACTAGGATAAGATAAGGAACACACCCATTATAAAGAAATCACATTAGGATTCTCTTTTTAACCTGCTCCTTAAAACACTAGTGCTTAGGAAACCTATTGGAGGCAGAAGCAGTCAAGGGTAGCTTAGGGTTAGGGTTAGGGTTAGGGTATGGCTTAGGGTACGGGTTCTGGTACAGGTTCGGGCACAGCATAGGGTATGGGTTAGAGTTAGGGTTAGGGTTAGTTTTAGTGTTACGGCTCGGTTTATGGTATGGGTTAGGATTAGGGTACGTGTCAGGGTTAGGGTAGGTGTTAGGGTTAGGGTAAGCATAAGGTTAGGGTATTTATTAAACCTATCCCACTGTCTAGATACCATAAATCAGGTAAAGGAATATTATTTTGGGTCCAGCCATAGAGAAGAATTTAGACAGTAGGATAAGATAAGGAACACACCCATGGTAAAGAAATCACTTTAGGATTCTCTTTTTAAGCTGTTCCTTAAAACACTAGTGCTTAGGAAATCTATTGGAGGCAGAAGCTGTCAGGCGTAGGTTAGGGTTAGTGTTACGGTTAGGGTATGGATTAGGGTACGGGTTCTGATACGGGTTCGGGTACGGCGTACGGTATGGGTTAGGGTTAGGGTTAGGCTTAGTTTTAGGGTTGGGGCTCGGTTTAGGGTACGGGTTAGGATTAGGGTACGTGTTACGGTTAAGGTAGGGGTTTGGGTTAGGGTAGGGTATTTATTAAACCTATCTCACTCTCTAGATACCACTTAGCACGTAAAGGAATATTATTTGGGGTCCAGGCATGGAGAAGAGTTTAGACACTAGGATAAGATAAGGAACACACTCAGTATAAAGAATTCACATTAGGATTCTCTTTTTAAGCCGTTCCGTAAGACACTAGTGCTTAGGAAATCTATTGGAGGAAGAAGCAGTCAAGGGTAGCTTAGGGTTAGGTTTAGGGTTAATGTTAGGGTACTGCTAATGGTACGGTTTCGGATACGATGTAGGGTATGTGTTAGGGTTAATGTTAGGGTACTGCTTATGGTACGGGTTCGGATACGATGTAGGGTATGTGTTAGGGTTAGTGTTAGGGTTAGTTTTTGGCTTAGGGCTCGGTTTAGGGTATGGGTTAGGATTAGTGTACGTGTTACTGTTAGTGTAGGGGTTTGGGTTAGGGTAGGCGTTAGGGTTAGGATATTTATTAAACCTATCCAACTCTCTAGATACCACTTAGTACGTAAAGGAATATTATTTGGGGTCCAGCCATGGAGAAGAGTTTAGACAGTAGGAGAACATAAGGAACACACCCATTAAAAAGAAATCACATTAGGATTCTCTTTTTAACCTGTTCCTTAAAACACTAGTGCTTAGGAAATCTATTGGAGGCAGAAGCAGTCAAGTGTAGCTTAGGGTTAGGTTTAGGGTTAGGGTACGTCTTACGGTATGGGTTCGGGTATGGTGTAGGGTAGGGTTAGGGTTAGGTTTAGGGTACGGTTTAGGGTACGGGTTCAGATACGGCGTAGGATCTGGGTTAGGGTTAGGTTTAGGGGTTTTTTTAGGGTTAGGGCTCAGTTTAGGGTACGGGATAGGAATAGGGTACGTTTTAGGGTTAGGGTACGGGTTAGGGTTAAGGTATGCGTTAGGGTCAGGGTATTTATTAAACCTATTCCACTCTCTAGATACCACTTATCACGTAAAGGAATATTAATTTGGGTCCAGCCATGGAGAAGAGTTTAGACACTAGGATAAGATAAGGAACACACCCATTATAAAGAAGTCACATTAGGATTCTCTTTTTAACCTGTTCCTTAAAACACTAGTGCTTAGGACATCGATAGGAGGCAGAAGCAGTCAACGGTAGCTTAGGGTTAGGGTTAGGGTTAGGGTTAGGGTTAGGGTTACGGTTAGGGTAAGTGTGCGGCTTAGGGTACGGCTTCGGGTATGACATAGTGTATGGGTTAGTTTTAGGGTTAGGGTTAGTTTTAGGGTTAGTGTTAGGCCTCGGTTTAGGGTGCGGGGTAGGATAAGGGTACGTGTTAGGGTTAAGGTAGGGGCTTGGGTTAGGGTACGCATTAAGGTTAGGGTATTTATTAAAGCTATCCCACTCTCTAGGTACCACTTAGCACGTAAAGCATTATTATTTGGGGTCCAGCCATGGAGAAGAGTTTAGACACTAGGATAAGATAAGGAACACACCCATTATAAAGAAGTCACATTAGGATTCTCTTTTTAACCTGTTCCTTAAAACACTAGTGCTTAGGAAATCTATTGGAGGCAGAAGCAGTCAAGAGTAGCTTAGGGTTAGGGTTACGGTTAGGGTTACGGTACGGCTTAGGGTACTGGTTCGGGTATGGTTTCGAGTACGGCGTAGGGTATGGGTTAAGTTTACGGTTAGGTTTAGTTTTAGGGTTAGGGCTCCTGTTTATTGTACGGGTTATTTTTAGGGTTTTTGTTACGGTTAGGGTAGGTGTTAGGGTTAGGGTACGAGTTAGGGTTAGGGTGTTTTTTAAACCTATCCCACTCTCTAGGTATCACTTAGCACGTAAAGGAATATTATTTAGGGTCCAGCCATGGAGAAGAGTTTAGACACTAGGATAAGATAAGGAACACACCCATTATAAAGAAATCACATTAGGATTCTCTTTTTAACCTGTTCCTAAAAACACTAGTGCTTAGGAGATGTATAGGAGGCAGAAGCAGTCAAGGTTAGCTTAGTGTTAGCGTTAGGGTTAGGGTTAGAGTTACGTTTTGGGTACGGCTTAGGGTACGGGTTCGGGTACGGTTTCGGATACGGCGTAGGGTATGGGTTAGGTTTAGGGTTAGGGTTAGTATTAGGGTTAGGGGTTGGTGATAGGGTACGGGTTAGGATTAGCGTACGTGTTAGGGTTAGGGTACGCGTTAGGGTTAGGGTATTCATTAAACCTATCCCACTCTCTAGATACCACTTAGCACTTAAAGGAATATTATTTGGGGTCCAGCCATGGAAAAGTGTTTAGACACTAGGATAAGATATGGAACACACCCATTATGAAGAAATCACATTAGGATTCTCTTTTTAAGCTGTACTGTAAAACACTAGTGCTTAGGAAATCCATTGGAGGCAGAAGCAGTCAAGGGTAGCTTAGGATTAGGGTTAGTGTTAGGGTACTGCTTATGGTACGGGTTCGGTTACAGGTTTGGGTACGGCGTAGGGTATGGGCTCGGGTTAGGCTTAGGGTTAGTTTTAGGGTTAGGGCTCGGTTAAGGGTACGGGTTAGGATTAGGGTACGTGTTAGTGTTATGGTAGGGGTTAGGGTATGCGTTAGGGTTAGGGTATTTATTAAAGCTATCCCAGTTAGCACTTAAAGGAATACTATTTGGGGTCCAGCCATGGAGAAGTATTTAGACACTAGGATAAGATAAGGAACTCACCCATTATAAAGAAATCACATTAGGATTCTCTTTTTAACCTGTTCCTTAAAACACTAGTGCTTAGGAAATGTATTGGAGGCAGAAGCAGTCAAGGGTAGCTTAGGGTTAGGGTTAGGGATAGGGTACGGGTTCGGGTACGGGTTCGGACACGGGTTCGTATACGGCGTAGGGTATGGGTTAGGGTTAGGGTTAGGGTTCCTTTTAGGGATATGGCTCGGTTAGGGTCAGGGTTAGGGTTAGGGTTAGGGTTAGGGTTAGGGTTAGGGTAAGCGTACGGCTGAGTGTACGGTTTCGGGTATGGCATAGTGTATGGGCTAGGTTTAGGGTCAGGGTTAGTTTTAGGTTTAGGGCTCGGTTTAGGGTACGGGTTAGGATTAAGGTTAGTGTTAGGGTTATGATAGGGGTTAGGGTTACGGTACGCGTTAGGGTTACGGTAATTATTAAACCTATCCCACTCTCTAGATACCACTTAGCACGTAAAGGAATATTATTTGGGGTCCCGCCATGGAGAAGAGTTTAGACACTAGGATAAGATAAGGAACACACCCATTATAAAGAAATCACATTAGGATTCTCTTTTTAACCTGCTCCTTAAAACACTAGTGCTTAGGAAACCTATTGGAGGCAGAAGCAGTCAAGGGTAGCTTAGGGTTAGGGTTAGGGTTAGGGTATGGCTTAGGGTACGGGTTCTGGTACAGGTTCGGGCACAGCATAGGGTGTGGGTTAGAGTTAGGGTTAGGGTTAGTTTTAGTGTTACGCCTCGGTTTATGGTATGGGTTAGGATTAGGGTACGTGTCAGGGTTAGGGTAGGTGTTAGGGTTAGGGTAAGCATAAGGTTAGGGTATTTATTAAACCTATCCCACTGTCTAGATACCATAAATCAGGTAAAGGAATATTATTTTGGGTCCAGCCATAGAGAAGAGTTTAGACAGTAGGATAAGATAAGGAACACACCCATGGTAGAGAAATCACTTTAGGATTCTCTTTTTAAGCTGTTCCTTAAAACACTAGTGCTTAGGAAATCTATTGGAGGCAGAAGCTGTCAGGCGTAGGTTAGGGTTAGTGTTACGGTTAGGGTACGGATTAGGGTACGGGTTCTGATACGGGTTCGGGTACGGCGTACGGTATGGGTTAGGGTTAGGGTTAGGCTTAGTTTTAGGGTTGGGGCTCGGTTTAGGGTACGGTTTAGGATTAGGGTACGTGTTACGGTTAAGGTAGGGGTTTGGGTTAGGGTAGGGTATTTATTAAACCTATCTCACTCTCTAGATACCACTTAGCACGTAAAGGAATATTATTTGGGGTCCAGGCATGGAGAAGAGTTTAGACACTAGGATAAGATAAGGAACACACTCAGTATAAAGAATTCACATTAGGATTCTCTTTTTAAGCCGTTCTGTAAAACACTAGTGCTTAGGAAATCTATTGGAGGAAAAAGCAGTCAAGGGTAGCTTAGGGTTAGGTTTAGGGTTAATGTTAGGGTACTGCTAATGGTACGGGTTCGGATACGATGTAGGGTATGTGTTAGGGTTAATGTTAGGGTACTGCTTATGGTACGGGTTCGGATACGATGTAGGGTATGTGTTAGGGTTAGTGTTAGGGTTAGTTTTTGGCTTAGGGCTCGGTTTAGGGTATGGGTTAGGATTAGTGTACGTGTTAGTGTTAGTGTAGGGGTTTGGGTTAGGGTAGGCGTTAGGGTTAGGATATTTATTAAACCTATCCAACTCTCTAGATACCACTTAGCACGTAAAGGAATATTATTTGGGGTCCAGCCATGGAGAAGAGTTTAGACAGTAGGAGAACATAAGGAACACACCCATTAAAAAGAAATCACATTAGGATTCTCTTTTTAACCTGTTCCTTAAAACTCTAGTGCTTAGGAAATCTATTGGAGGCAGAAGCAGTCAAGTGTAGCTTAGGGTTAGGTTTAGGGTTAGGGTACGTCTTACGGTATGGGTTCGGGTATGGTGTAGGGTAGGGTTAGGGTTAGGTTTAGGGTACGGTTTAGGGTACGGGTTCAGATACGGCGTAGGATATGGGTTAGGGTTAGTTTTAGGGTTTTTTTTAGGGTTAGGGCTCAGTTTAGGGTACGGGATAGGAATAGGGTACGTTTTAGGGTTAGGGTACGGGTTAGGGTTAAGGTATGCGTTAGGGTCAGGGTATTTATTAAACCTATTCCACTCTCTAGATACCACTTATCACGTAAAGGAATATTAATTTGGGTCCAGCCATGGAGAAGAGTTTAGACACTAGGATAAGATAAGGAACACACCCATTATAAAGAAGTCACATTAGGATTCTCTTTTTAACCTGTTCCTTAAAACACTAGTGCTTAGGACATCGATAGGAGGCAGAAGCAGTCAACGGTAGCTTAGGGTTAGGGTTAGGGTTAGGGATAGGGTTAGGGTTAGGGTTAGGGTAAGTGTGCGGCTTAGGGTACGGCTTCGGGTATGACATAGTGTATGGGTTAGTTTTAGGGTTAGGGTTAGTTTTAGGGTTAGTGTTAGGGCTCGGTTTAGGGTACGGGGTAGGATAAGGGTACGTGTTAGGGTTAAGGTAGGGGCTTGGGTTAGGGTACGCATTAAGGTTAGGGTATTTATTAAAGCTATCCCACTCTCTAGGTACCACTTAGCACGTAAAGCATTATTATTTGGGGTCCAGCCATGGAGAAGAGTTTAGACACTAGGATAAGATAAGGAACACACCCATTATAAAGAAGTCACATTAGGATTCTCTTTTTAACCTGTTCCTTAAAACACTAGTGCTTAGGAAATCTATTGGAGGCAGAAGCAGTCAAGAGTAGCTTAGGCTTAGGGTTACGGTTAGGGTTACGGTACGGCTTAGGGTACTGGTTCGGGTATGGTTTCGAGTACGGCGTAGGGTATGGGTTAAGTTTACGGTTAGGTTTAGTTTTAGGGTTAGGGCTCCTGTTTATTGTACGGGTTATTTTTAGGGTTTTTGTTACGGTTAGGGTAGGTGTTAGGGTTAGGGTACGAGTTAGGGTTAGGGTGTTTTTTAAACCTATCCCACTCTCTAGGTATCACTTAGCACGTAAAGGAATATTATTTAGGGTCCAACCATGGAGAAGAGTTTAGACACTAGGATAAGATAAGGAACACACCCATTATAAAGAAATCACATTAGGATTCTCTTTTTAACCTGTTCCTAAAAACACTAGTGCTTAGGAGATGTATAGGAGGCAGAAGCAGTCAAGGTTAGCTTAGTGTTAACGTTAGGGTTAGGGTTAGAGTTACGTTTTGGGTACGGCTTAGGGTACGGGTTCGGGTACGGTTTCGGATACGGCGTAGGGTATGGGTTAGGTTTAGGGTTAGGGTTAGTATTAGGGTTAGGGGTTGGTGATAGGGTACGGGTTAGGATTAGCGTACGTGTTAGGGTTAGGGTACGCGTTAGGGTTAGGGTATTTATTAAACCTATCCCACTCTCTAGATACCACTTAGCACTTAAAGGAATATTATTTGGGGTCCAGCCATGGAAAAGTGTTTAGACACTAGGATAAGATAAGGAACACACCCATTATAAAGAAATCACATTAGGATTCTCTTTTTAACCTGTTCCTTAAAACACTAGTGATTAGGAAATCTATTGGAGGAAGAAGCAGTCAAGTTTAGCTTAGGGTTAGGTTTAGGGTTAATGTTAGGGTACTGCTAATGGTACGGATTCGGATACGATGTAGGGTATGTGTTAGGGTTAATGTTAGGGTTAGTTTTAGGCTTAGGGCTCGGTTTAGGGTATGGGTTAGGATTAGTGTACGTGTTAGTGTTAGTGTAGGGGTTTGGGTTAGGGTAGGCGTTAGGGTTAGGATATTTATTAAACCTATCCAACTCTCTAGATACTACTTAGCACGTAAAGGAATATTATTTGGGGTCCAGCCATGGAGAAGAGTTTAGACAGTAGGAGAACATAAGGAACACACCCATTAAAAAGAAATCACATTAGGATTCCCTTTTTAACCTGTTCCTTAAAACACTAGTGCTTAGGAAATCTATTGGAGGCAGAAGCAGTCAAGTGTAGCTTAGGGTTAGGTTTAGGGTTAGGGTACGTCTTACGGTATGGGTTCGGGTATGGTGTAGGGTAGGGTTAGGGTTAGGTTTAGGGTACGGTTTAGGGTACGGGTTCAGATACGGCGTAGGATATGGGTTAGGGTTAGGTTTAGGGTTTTTTTTAGGGTTAGGGCTCAGTTTAGGGTACGGGATAGGAATAGGGTACGTTTTAGGGTTAGGGTATGGGTTAGGGTTAAGGTATGCGTTAGGGTCAGGGTATTTCTTAAACCTATTCCACTCTCTAGATACCACTTAGCACGTAAAGGAATATTAATTTGGGTCCAGCCATGGAGAAGAGTTTAGACACTAGGATAAGATAAGGAACACACCCATTATAAAGAAGTCACATTAGGATGCTCTTTTTAACCTGTTCCTTAAAACACTAGTGCTTAGGACATCGATAGGAGGCAGAAGCAGTCAACGGTAGCTTAGGGTTAGGGTTAGGGTTAGGGTTAGGGTAAGTGTACGGCTTAGGGTACGGCTTCGGGTATGACATAGTGTATGGGTTAGTTTTAGGGTTAGGGTTAGTTTTAGGGTTAGTGTTAGGGCTCGGTTTAGGGTACGGGGTAGGATAAGGGTACGTGTTAGGGTTAAGGTAGGGGCTTGGGTTAGGGTACGCATTAAGGTTAGGGTATTTATTAAAGCTATCCCACTCTCTAGGTACCACTTATCACGTAAAGCATTATTATTTGGGGTCCAGCCATGGAGAAGAGTTTAGACACTAGGATAAGATAAGGAACACACCCATTATAAAGAAGTCACATTAGGATTCTCTTTTTAACCTGTTCCTTAAAACACTAGTGCTTAGGAAATCTATTGGAGGCAGAAGCAGTCAAGAGTAGCTTAGGGTTAGGGTTACGGTTAGGGTTACGGTACGGCTTAGGGTACTGGTTCGGGTATGGTTTCGAGTACGGCGTAGGGTATGGGTTAAGTTTACGGTTAGGTTTAGTTTTAGGGTTAGGGCTCCTGTTTATTGTACGGGTTATTTTTAGGGTTTTTGTTACGGTTAGGGTAGGTGTTAGGGTTAGGGTACGAGTTAGGGTTAGGGTGTTTTTTAAACCTTTCCCACTCTCTAGGTATCACTTAGCACGTAAAGGAATATTATTTAGGTTCCAGCCATGGAGAAGAGTTTAGACACTAGGATAAGATAAGGAACACACCCATTATAAAGAAATCACATTAGGATTCTCTTTTTAACCTGTTCCTAAAAACACTAGTGCTTAGGAGATGTATAGGAGGCAGAAGCAGTCAAGGTTAGCTTAGTGTTAGCGTTAGGGTTAGGGTTAGAGTTACGTTTTGGGTACGGCTTAGGGTACGGGTTCGGGTACGGTTTCGGATACGGCGTAGGGTATGGGTTAGGTTTAGGGTTAGGGTTAGTATTAGGGTTAGGGGTTGGTGATAGGGTACGGGTTAGGATTAGCGTACGTGTTAGGGTTAGGGTACGCGTTAGGGTTAGGGTATTTATTAAACCTATCCCACTCTCTAGATACCACTTAGCACTTAAAGGAATATTATTTGGGGTCAGCCATGGAAAAGTGTTTAGACACTAGGATAAGATATGGAACACACCCATTATGAAGAAATCACATTAGGATTCTCTTTTTAAGCTGTACTGTAAAACACTAGTGCTTAGGAAATCCATTGGAGGCAGAAGCAGTCAAGGGTAGCTTAGGATTAGGGTTAGTGTTAGGGTACTGCTTATGGTACGGGTTCGGTTACAGGTTCGGGTACGGCGTAGGGTATGGGCTCGGGTTAGGCTTAGGGTTAGTTTTAGGGTTAGGGCTCGGTTAAGGGTACGGGTTAGGATTAGGGTACGTGTTAGTGTTATGGTAGGGGTTAGGGTATGCGTTAGGGTTAGGGTATTTATTAAGGCTATCCCAGTTAGCACTTAAAGGAATACTATTTGGGGTCCAGCCATGGAGAAGTATTTAGACACTAGGATAAGATAAGGAACTCACCCATTATAAAGAAATCACATTAGGATTCTCTTTTTAACCTGTTCCTTAAAACACTAGTGCTTAGGAAATGTATTGGAGGCAGAAGCAGTCAAGGGTAGCTTAGGGTTAGGGTTAGGGATAGGGTACGGGTTCGGACACGGGTTCGTATACGGCGTAGGGTATGGGTTAGGGTTAGGGTTAGGGTTCCTTTTAGGGATAGGGCTCGGTTAGGGTTAGGGTTAGGGTTAGGGTTAGGGTTAGGGTTAGGGTAAGCGTACGGCTGAGTGTACAGTTTCGGGTATGGCATAGTGTATGGGCTAGGTTTAGGGTCAGGGTTAGTTTTAGGTTTAGGGCTCGGTTTAGGGTACGGGTTAGGATTAAGGTTAGTGTTAGGGTTGTGATAGGGGTTAGGGTTACGGTACGCGTTAGGGTTACGGTAATTATTAAACCTATCCCACTCTCTAGATACCACTTAGCACGTAAAGGAATATTATTTGGGGTCCCGCCATGGAGAAGAGTTTAGACACTAGGATAAGATAAGGAACACACCCATTATAAAGAAATCACATTAGGATTCTCTTTTTAACCTGCTCCTTAAAACACTAGTGCTTAGGAAACCTATTGGAGGCAGAAGCAGTCAAGGGTAGCTTAGGGTTAGGGTTAGGGTTAGGGTATGGCTTAGGGTACGGGTTCTGGTACAGGTTTGGGCACAGCATAGGGTATGGGTTAGAGTTAGGGTTAGGGTTAGTTTTAGTGTTACGCCTCGGTTTATGGTATGGGTTAGGATTAGGGTACGTGTCAGGGTTAGGGTAGGTGTTAGGGTTAGGGTAAGCATAAGGTTAGGGTATTTATTAAACCTATCCCACTGTCTAGATACCATAAATCAGGTAAAGGAATATTATTTTGGGTCCAGCCATAGAGAAGAATTTAGATAGTAGGATAAGATAAGGAACACACCCATGGTAGAGAAATCACTTTAGGATTCTCTTTTTAAGCTGTTCCTTAAAACACTAGTGCTTAGGAAATCTATTGGAGGCAGAAGCTGTCAGGCGTAGGTTAGGGTTAGTGTTACGGTTAGGGTACGGATTAGGGTACGGGTTCTGATACGGGTTCGGGTACGGCGTACGGTATGGGTTAGGGTTAGGGTTAGGCTTAGTTTTAGGGTTGGGGCTCGGTTTAGGGTACGGGTTAGGATTAGGGTACGTGTTACGGTTAAGGTAGGGGTTTGGGTTAGGGTAGGGTATTTATTAAACCTATCTCACTCTCTAGATACCACTTAGCACGTAAAGGAATATTATTTGGGGTCCAGGCATGGAGAAGAGTTTAGACACTAGGATAAGATAAGGAACACACTCAGTATAAAGAATTCACATTAGGATTCTCTTTTTAAGCCGTTCTGTAAAACACTAGTGCTTAGGAAATCTATTGGAGGAAAAAGCAGTCAAGGGTAGCTTAGGGTTAGGTTTAGGGTTAATGTTAGGGTACTGCTAATGGTACGGGTTCGGATACGATGTAGGGTATGTGTTAGGGTTAATGTTAGGGTACTGCTTATGGTACGGGTTCGGATACGATGTAGGGTATGTGTTAGGGTTAGTGTTAGGGTTAGTTTTTGGCTTAGGGCTCGGTTTAGGGTACGGGTTAGGATTAGTGTACGTGTTAGTGTTAGTGTAGGGGTTTGGGTTAGGGTAGGCGTTAGGGTTAGGATATTTATTAAACCTATCCAACTCTGTAGATACCACTTAGCACGTAAAGGAATATTATTTGGGGTCCAGCCATGGAGAAGAGTTTAGACAGTAGGAGAACATAAGGAACACACCCATTAAAAAGAAATCACATTAGGATTCTCTTTTTAACCTGTTCCTTAAAACTCTAGTGCTTAGGAAATCTATTGGAGGCAGAAGCAGTCAAGTGTAGCTTAGGGTTAGGTTTAGGGTTAGGGTACGTCTTACGGTATGGGTTCGGGTATGGTGTAGGGTAGGGTTAGGGTTAGGTTTAGGGTACGGTTTAGGGTACGGGTTCAGATACGGCGTAGGATATGGGTTAGGGTTAGGTTTAGGGTTTTTTTTAGGGTTAGGGCTCAGTTTAGGGTACGGGATAGGAATAGGGTACGTTTTAGGGTTAGGGTACGGGTTAGGGTTAAGGTATGCGTTAGGGTCAGGGTATTTATTAAACCTATTCCACTCTCTAGATACCACTTATCACGTAAAGGAATATTAATTTGGGTCCAGCCATGGAGAAGAGTTTAGACACTAGGATAAGATAAGGAACACACCCATTATAAAGAAGTCACATTAGGATTCTCTTTTTAACCTGTTCCTTAAAACACTAGTGCTTAGGACATCGATAGGAGGCAGAAGCAGTCAACGGTAGCTTAGGGTTAGGGTTAGGGTTAGGGTTAGGGTTAGGGTTACGGTTAGGGTAAGTGTGCGGCTTAGGGTACGGCTTCGGGTATGACATAGTGTATGGGTTAGTTTTAGGGTTAGGGTTAGTTTTAGGGTTAGTGTTAGGCCTCGGTTTAGGGTGCGGGGTAGGATAAGGGTACGTGTTAGGGTTAAGGTAGGGGCTTGGGTTAGGGTACGCATTAAGGTTAGGGTATTTATTAAAGCTATCCCACTCTCTAGGTACCACTTAGCACGTAAAGCATTATTATTTGGGGTCCAGCCATGGAGAAGAGTTTAGACACTAGGATAAGATAAGGAACACACCCATTATAAAGAAGTCACATTAGGATTCTCTTTTTAACCTGTTCCTTAAAACACTAGTGCTTAGGAAATCTATTGGAGGCAGAAGCAGTCAAGAGTAGCTTAGGGTTAGGGTTACGGTTAGGGTTACGGTACGGCTTAGGGTACTGGTTCGGGTATGGTTTCGAGTACGGCGTAGGGTATGGGTTAAGTTTACGGTTAGGTTTAGTTTTAGGGTTAGGGCTCCTGTTTATTGTACGGGTTATTTTTAGGGTTTTTGTTACGGTTAGGGTAGGTGTTAGGGTTAGGGTACGAGTTAGGGTTAGGGTGTTTTTTAAACCTATCCCACTCTCTAGGTATCACTTAGCACGTAAAGGAATATTATTTAGGGTCCAGCCATGGAGAAGAGTTTAGACACTAGGATAAGATAAGGAACACACCCATTATAAAGAAATCACATTAGGATTCTCTTTTTAACCTGTTCCTAAAAACACTAGTGCTTAGGAGATGTATAGGAGGCAGAAGCAGTCAAGGTTAGCTTAGTGTTAGCGTTAGGGTTAGGGTTAGAGTTACGTTTTGGGTACGGCTTAGGGTACGGGTTCGGGTACGGTTTCGGATACGGCGTAGGGTATGGGTTAGGTTTAGGGTTAGGGTTAGTATTAGGGTTAGGGGTTGGTGATAGGGTACGGGTTAGGATTAGCGTACGTGTTAGGGTTAGGGTACGCGTTAGGGTTAGGGTATTCATTAAACCTATCCCACTCTCTAGATACCACTTAGCACTTAAAGGAATATTATTTGGGGTCCAGCCATGGAAAAGTGTTTAGACACTAGGATAAGATATGGAACACACCCATTATGAAGAAATCACATTAGGATTCTCTTTTTAAGCTGTACTGTAAAACACTAGTGCTTAGGAAATCCATTGGAGGCAGAAGCAGTCAAGGGTAGCTTAGGATTAGGGTTAGTGTTAGGGTACTGCTTATGGTACGGGTTCGGTTACAGGTTTGGGTACGGCGTAGGGTATGGGCTCGGGTTAGGCTTAGGGTTAGTTTTAGGGTTAGGGCTCGGTTAAGGGTACGGGTTAGGATTAGGGTACGTGTTAGTGTTATGGTAGGGGTTAGGGTATGCGTTAGGGTTAGGGTATTTATTAAAGCTATCCCAGTTAGCACTTAAAGGAATACTATTTGGGGTCCAGCCATGGAGAAGTATTTAGACACTAGGATAAGATAAGGAACTCACCCATTATAAAGAAATCACATTAGGATTCTCTTTTTAACCTGTTCCTTAAAACACTAGTGCTTAGGAAATGTATTGGAGGCAGAAGCAGTCAAGGGTAGCTTAGGGTTAGGGTTAGGGATAGGGTACGGGTTCGGGTACGGGTTCGGACACGGGTTCGTATACGGCGTAGGGTATGGGTTAGGGTTAGGGTTAGGGTTCCTTTTAGGGATATGGCTCGGTTAGGGTCAGGGTTAGGGTTAGGGTTAGGGTTAGGGTTAGGGTTAGGGTAAGCGTACGGCTGAGTGTACGGTTTCGGGTATGGCATAGTGTATGGGCTAGGTTTAGGGTCAGGGTTAGTTTTAGGTTTAGGGCTCGGTTTAGGGTACGGGTTAGGATTAAGGTTAGTGTTAGGGTTATGATAGGGGTTAGGGTTACGGTACGCGTTAGGGTTACGGTAATTATTAAACCTATCCCACTCTCTAGATACCACTTAGCACGTAAAGGAATATTATTTGGGGTCCCGCCATGGAGAAGAGTTTAGACACTAGGATAAGATAAGGAACACACCCATTATAAAGAAATCACATTAGGATTCTCTTTTTAACCTGCTCCTTAAAACACTAGTGCTTAGGAAACCTATTGGAGGCAGAAGCAGTCAAGGGTAGCTTAGGGTTAGGGTTAGGGTTAGGGTATGGCTTAGGGTACGGGTTCTGGTACAGGTTCGGGCACAGCATAGGGTGTGGGTTAGAGTTAGGGTTAGGGTTAGTTTTAGTGTTACGGCTCGGTTTATGGTATGGGTTAGGATTAGGGTACGTGTCAGGGTTAGGGTAGGTGTTAGGGTTAGGGTAAGCATAAGGTTAGGGTATTTATTAAACCTATCCCACTGTCTAGATACCATAAATCAGGTAAAGGAATATTATTTTGGGTCCAGCCATAGAGAAGAGTTTAGACAGTAGGATAAGATAAGGAACACACCCATGGTAGAGAAATCACTTTAGGATTCTCTTTTTAAGCTGTTCCTTAAAACACTAGTGCTTAGGAAATCTATTGGAGGCAGAAGCTGTCAGGCGTAGGTTAGGGTTAGTGTTACGGTTAGGGTACGGATTAGGGTACGGGTTCTGATACGGGTTCGGGTACGGCGTACGGTATGGGTTAGGGTTAGGGTTAGGCTTAGTTTTAGGGTTGGGGCTCGGTTTAGGGTACGGGTTAGGATTAGGGTACGTGTTACGGTTAAGGTAGGGGTTTGGGTTAGGGTAGGGTATTTATTAAACCTATCTCACTCTCTAGATACCACTTAGCACGTAAAGGAATATTATTTGGGGTCCAGGCATGGAGAAGAGTTTAGACACTAGGATAAGATAAGGAACACACTCAGTATAAAGAATTCACATTAGGATTCTCTTTTTAAGCCGTTCTGTAAAACACTAGTGCTTAGGAAATCTATTGGAGGAAAAAGCAGTCAAGGGTAGCTTAGGGTTAGGTTTAGGGTTAATGTTAGGGTACTGCTAATGGTACGGGTTCGGATACGATGTAGGGTATGTGTTAGGGTTAATGTTAGGGTACTGCTTATGGTACGGGTTCGGATACGATGTAGGGTATGTGTTAGGGTTAGTGTTAGGGTTAGTTTTTGGCTTAGGGCTCGGTTTAGGGTATGGGTTAGGATTAGTGTACGTGTTAGTGTTAGTGTAGGGGTTTGGGTTAGGGTAGGCGTTAGGGTTAGGATATTTATTAAACCTATCCAACTCTCTAGATACCACTTAGCACGTAAAGGAATATTATTTGGGGTCCAGCCATGGAGAAGAGTTTAGACAGTAGGAGAACATAAGGAACACACCCATTAAAAAGAAATCACATTAGGATTCTCTTTTTAACCTGTTCCTTAAAACTCTAGTGCTTAGGAAATCTATTGGAGGCAGAAGCAGTCAAGTGTAGCTTAGGGTTAGGTTTAGGGTTAGGGTACGTCTTACGGTATGGGTTCGGGTATGGTGTAGGGTAGGGTTAGGGTTAGGTTTAGGGTACGGTTTAGGGTACGGGTTCAGATACGGCGTAGGATATGGGTTAGGGTTAGTTTTAGGGTTTTTTTTAGGGTTAGGGCTCAGTTTAGGGTACGGGATAGGAATAGGGTACGTTTTAGGGTTAGGGTACGGGTTAGGGTTAAGGTATGCGTTAGGGTCAGGGTATTTATTAAACCTATTCCACTCTCTAGATACCACTTATCACGTAAAGGAATATTAATTTGGGTCCAGCCATGGAGAAGAGTTTAGACACTAGGATAAGATAAGGAACACACCCATTATAAAGAAGTCACATTAGGATTCTCTTTTTAACCTGTTCCTTAAAACACTAGTGCTTAGGACATCGATAGGAGGCAGAAGCAGTCAACGGTAGCTTAGGGTTAGGGTTAGGGTTAGGGATAGGGTTAGGGTTAGGGTTAGGGTAAGTGTGCGGCTTAGGGTACGGCTTCGGGTATGACATAGTGTATGGGTTAGTTTTAGGGTTAGGGTTAGTTTTAGGGTTAGTGTTAGGGCTCGGTTTAGGGTACGGGGTAGGATAAGGGTACGTGTTAGGGTTAAGGTAGGGGCTTGGGTTAGGGTACGCATTAAGGTTAGGGTATTTATTAAAGCTATCCCACTCTCTAGGTACCACTTAGCACGTAAAGCATTATTATTTGGGGTCCAGCCATGGAGAAGAGTTTAGACACTAGGATAAGATAAGGAACACACCCATTATAAAGAAGTCACATTAGGATTCTCTTTTTAACCTGTTCCTTAAAACACTAGTGCTTAGGAAATCTATTGGAGGCAGAAGCAGTCAAGAGTAGCTTAGGCTTAGGGTTACGGTTAGGGTTACGGTACGGCTTAGGGTACTGGTTCGGGTATGGTTTCGAGTACGGCGTAGGGTATGGGTTAAGTTTACGGTTAGGTTTAGTTTTAGGGTTAGGGCTCCTGTTTATTGTACGGGTTATTTTTAGGGTTTTTGTTACGGTTAGGGTAGGTGTTAGGGTTAGGGTACGAGTTAGGGTTAGGGTGTTTTTTAAACCTATCCCACTCTCTAGGTATCACTTAGCACGTAAAGGAATATTATTTAGGGTCCAACCATGGAGAAGAGTTTAGACACTAGGATAAGATAAGGAACACACCCATTATAAAGAAATCACATTAGGATTCTCTTTTTAACCTGTTCCTAAAAACACTAGTGCTTAGGAGATGTATAGGAGGCAGAAGCAGTCAAGGTTAGCTTAGTGTTAACGTTAGGGTTAGGGTTAGAGTTACGTTTTGGGTACGGCTTAGGGTACGGGTTCGGGTACGGTTTCGGATACGGCGTAGGGTATGGGTTAGGTTTAGGGTTAGGGTTAGTATTAGGGTTAGGGGTTGGTGATAGGGTACGGGTTAGGATTAGCGTACGTGTTAGGGTTAGGGTACGCGTTAGGGTTAGGGTATTTATTAAACCTATCCCACTCTCTAGATACCACTTAGCACTTAAAGGAATATTATTTGGGGTCCAGCCATGGAAAAGTGTTTAGACACTAGGATAAGATAAGGAACACACCCATTATAAAGAAATCACATTAGGATTCTCTTTTTAACCTGTTCCTTAAAACACTAGTGATTAGGAAATCTATTGGAGGAAGAAGCAGTCAAGTTTAGCTTAGGGTTAGGTTTAGGGTTAATGTTAGGGTACTGCTAATGGTACGGATTCGGATACGATGTAGGGTATGTGTTAGGGTTAATGTTAGGGTTAGTTTTAGGCTTAGGGCTCGGTTTAGGGTATGGGTTAGGATTAGTGTACGTGTTAGTGTTAGTGTAGGGGTTTGGGTTAGGGTAGGCGTTAGGGTTAGGATATTTATTAAACCTATCCAACTCTCTAGATACTACTTAGCACGTAAAGGAATATTATTTGGGGTCCAGCCATGGAGAAGAGTTTAGACAGTAGGAGAACATAAGGAACACACCCATTAAAAAGAAATCACATTAGGATTCCCTTTTTAACCTGTTCCTTAAAACACTAGTGCTTAGGAAATCTATTGGAGGCAGAAGCAGTCAAGTGTAGCTTAGGGTTAGGTTTAGGGTTAGGGTACGTCTTACGGTATGGGTTCGGGTATGGTGTAGGGTAGGGTTAGGGTTAGGTTTAGGGTACGGTTTAGGGTACGGGTTCAGATACGGCGTAGGATATGGGTTAGGGTTAGGTTTAGGGTTTTTTTTAGGGTTAGGGCTCAGTTTAGGGTACGGGATAGGAATAGGGTACGTTTTAGGGTTAGGGTATGGGTTAGGGTTAAGGTATGCGTTAGGGTCAGGGTATTTCTTAAACCTATTCCACTCTCTAGATACCACTTAGCACGTAAAGGAATATTAATTTGGGTCCAGCCATGGAGAAGAGTTTAGACACTAGGATAAGATAAGGAACACACCCATTATAAAGAAGTCACATTAGGATTCTATTTTAAGCTGTACTGTAAAACACTAGTGCTTAGGAAATCCATTGGAGGCAGAAGCAGTCAAGGGTAGCTTAGGATTAGGGTTAGTGTTAGGGTACTGCTTATGGTACGGGTTCGGTTACAGGTTCGGGTACGGCGTAGGGTATGGGCTAGGGTTAGTCTTAGGGTTAGTTTTAGGGTTAGGGCTCGGTTTAGGGTACGGGTTAGGATTAGGGTACGTGTTAGTGTTATGGTAGGGGTTAGGGTATGCGTTAGGGTTAGGGTATTTATTAAAGCTATCCCAGTTAGCACTTAAAGGAATATTATTTGGGGTCCAGCCATGGAGAAGTGTTTAGACACTAGGATAAGATAAGGAACTCACCCATTATAAAGAAATCACATTAGGATTCTCTTTTTAACCTGTTCCTTAAAACACTAGTGCTTAGGAAATGTATTGGAGGCAGAAGCTGTCAAGGGTAGCTTAGGGTTAGGGTTAGGGATAGGGTACGGGTTCGGGTACGGGTTCGGGTACGGGTTCGTATACGGCGTAGGGTATGGGTTAGGGTTAGGGTTAGGGTTACTTTTAGGGATAGGGCTCGGTTAGGGTTAGGGTTAGGGTTAGGGTTAGGGTTAGGGTAAGCGTACGGCTGAATGTACGGTTTCGGGTATGGCATAGTGTATGGGCTAGGTTTAGGGTCAGGGTTAGTTTTAGGTTTAGGGCTCGGTTTAGGGTACGGGTTAGGATTAAGGTTAGTGTTAGGGTTATGATAGGGGTTAGGGTTAGGGTATGCGTTAGGGTTACGGTAATTATTAAACCTATCCCACTCTCTAGATACCACTTAGCACGTAAAGGAATATTATTTGGGGTTCCGCCATGGAGAAGAGTTTAGACACTAGGATAAGATAAGGAACACACCCATTATAAAGAAATCACATTAGGATTCTCTTTTTAACCTGCTCCTTAAAACACTAGTGCTTAGGAAAACTATTGGAGGCAGAAGCAGTCAAGGGTAGCTTAGGTTTAGGGTTAGGGTTAGGGTATGGCTTAGGGTACGGGTTCTGGTACAGGTTCGGGCACAGCATAGGGTATGGGTTAGAGTTAGGTTTAGGGTTAGTTTTAGTGTTACGGCTCGGTTTATGGTATGGGTTAGGATTAGGGTACGTGTCAGGGTTAGGGTAGGTGTTAGGGTTAGGGTAAGCATAAGGTTAGGGTATTTATTAAACCTATCCCACTGTCTAGATACCATAAATCAGGTAAAGGAATATTATTTTGGGTCCAGCCATAGAGAAGAATTTAGACAGTAGGATAAGATAAGGAACACACCCATGGTAAAGAAATCACTTTAGGATTCTCTTTTTAAGCTCTTCCTTAAAACACTAGTGCTTAGGAAATCTATTGGAGGCAGAAGCTGTCAGGCGTAGGTTAGGGTTAGTGTTACGGTTAGGGTACGGATTAGGGTACGGGTTCTGATACGGGTTCGGGTACGGCGTACGGTATGGGTTAGGGTTAGGGTTAGGCTTAGTTTTAGGGTTGGGGCTCGGTTTAGGGTACGGGTTAGGATTAGGGTACGTGTTACGGTTAAGGTAGGGGTTTGGGTTAGGGTAGGGTATTTATTAAACCTAACTCACTCTCTAGATACCACTTAGCACGTAAAGTAATATTATTTGGGGTCCAGGCATGGAGAAGAGTTTAGACACTAGGATAAGATAAGGAACACACTCAGTATAAAGAATTCACATTAGGATTTTCTTTTTAAGCCGTTCTGTAAAACACTAGTGCTTAGGAAATCTATTGGAGGAAAAAGCAGTCAAGGGTAGCTTAGGGTTAGGTTTAGGGTTAATGTTAGGGTACTGCTAATGGTACGGGTTCGGATACGATGTAGGGTATGTGTTAGGGTTAATGTTAGGGTACTGCTTATGGTACGGGTTCGGATACGATGTAGGGTATGTGTTAGGGTTAGTGTTAGGGTTAGTTTTTGGCTTAGGGCTCGGTTTAGGGTATGGGTTAGGATTAGTGTACGTGTTAGTGTTAGTGTAGGGGTTTGGGTTAGGGTAGGCGTTAGGGTTAGGATATTTATTAAACCTATCCAACTCTGTAGATACCACTTAGCACGTAAAGGAATATTATTTGGGGTCCAGCCATGGAGAAGAGTTTAGACAGTAGGAGAACATAAGGAACACACCCATTAAAAAGAAATCACATTAGGATTCTCTTTTTAACCTGTTCCTTAAAACTCTAGTGCTTAGGAAATCTATTGGAGGCAGAAGCAGTCAAGTGTAGCTTAGGGTTAGGTTTAGGGTTAGGGTACGTCTTACGGTATGGGTTCGGGTATGGTGTAGGGTAGGGTTAGGGTTAGGTTTAGGGTACGGTTTAGGGTACGGGTTCAGATACGGCGTAGGATATGGGTTAGGGTTAGGTTTAGGGTTTTTTTTAGGGTTAGGGCTCAGTTTAGGGTACGGGATAGGAATAGGGTACGTTTTAGGGTTAGGGTACGGGTTAGGGTTAAGGTATGCGTTAGGGTCAGGGTATTTATTAAACCTATTCCACTCTCTAGATACCACTTAGCACGTAAAGGAATATTAATTTGGGTCCAGCCATGGAGAAGAGTTTAGACACTAGGATAAGATAAGGAACACACCCATTATAAAGAAGTCACATTAGGATTCTCTTTTTAACCTGTTCCTTAAAACACTAGTGCTTAGGACATCGATAGGAGGCAGAAGCAGTCAACGGTAGCTTAGGGTTAGGGTTAGGGTTAGGGTTAGGGTTAGGGTTACGGTTAGGGTAAGTGTGCGGCTTAGGGTACGGCTTCGGGTATGACATAGTGTATGGGTTAGTTTTAGGGTTAGGGTTAGTTTTAGGGTTAGTGTTAGGCCTCGGTTTAGGGTGCGGGGTAGGATAAGGGTACGTGTTAGGGTTAAGGTAGGGGCTTGGGTTAGGGTACGCATTAAGGTTAGGGTATTTATTAAAGCTATCCCACTCTCTAGGTACCACTTAGCACGTAAAGCATTATTATTTGGGGTCCAGCCATGGAGAAGAGTTTAGACACTAGGATAAGATAAGGAACACACCCATTATAAAGAAGTCACATTAGGATTCTCTTTTTAACCTGTTCCTTAAAACACTAGTGCTTAGGAAATCTATTGGAGGCAGAAGCAGTCAAGAGTAGCTTAGGGTTAGGGTTACGGTTAGGGTTACGGTACGGCTTAGGGTACTGGTTCGGGTATGGTTTCGAGTACGGCGTAGGGTATGGGTTAAGTTTACGGTTAGGTTTAGTTTTAGGGTTAGGGCTCCTGTTTATTGTACGGGTTATTTTTAGGGTTTTTGTTACGGTTAGGGTAGGTGTTAGGGTTAGGGTACGAGTTAGGGTTAGGGTGTTTTTTAAACCTATCCCACTCTCTAGGTATCACTTAGCACGTAAAGGAATATTATTTAGGGTCCAGCCATGGAGAAGAGTTTAGACACTAGGATAAGATAAGGAACACACCCATTATAAAGAAATCACATTAGGATTCTCTTTTTAACCTGTTCCTAAAAACACTAGTGCTTAGGAGATGTATAGGAGGCAGAAGCAGTCAAGGTTAGCTTAGTGTTAGCGTTAGGGTTAGGGTTAGAGTTACGTTTTGGGTACGGCTTAGGGTACGGGTTCGGGTACGGTTTACGGGTTCAGATACGGCGTAGGATATGGGTTAGGGTTAGGTTTAGGGTTTTTTTTAGGGTTAGGGCTCAGTTTAGGGTACGGGATAGGAATAGGGTACGTTTTAGGGTTAGGGGAAGGGTTAGGGTTAAGGTATGCGTTAGGGTCAGGGTATTTATTAAACCTATTCCACTCTCTAGATACCACTTAGCACGTAAAGGAATATTAATTTGGGTCCAGCCATGGAGAAGAGTTTAGACACTAGGATAAGATAAGGAACACACCCATTATAAAGAAGTCACATTAGGATTCTCTTTTTAACCTGTTCCTTAAAACACTAGTGCTTAGGAAATCCATTGGAGGCAGAAGCAGTCAAGGGTAGCTTAGGATTAGGGTTAGTGTTAGGGTACTGCTTATGGTACGGGTTCGGTTACAGGTTCGGGTACGGCGTAGGGTATGGGCTAGGGTTAGGCTTAGGGTTAGTTTTAGGGTTAGGGCTCGGTTTAGGGTACGGGTTAGGATTAGGGTACGTGTTAGTGTTATGGTAGGGGTTAGGGTATGCGTTAGGGTTAGGGTATTTATTAAAGCTATCCCAGTTAGCACTTAAAGGAATACTATTTGGGGTCCAGCCATGGAGAAGTGTTTAGACACTAGGATAAGATAAGGAACTCACCCATTATAAAGAAATCACATTAGGATTCTCTTTTTAACCTGTTCCTTAAAACACTAGTGCTTAGGAAATGTATTGGAGGCAGAAGCAGTCAAGGGTAGCTTAGGGTTAGGGTTAGGGATAGGGTACGGGTTCGGGTACGGGTTCGTATACGGCGTAGGGTATGGGTTAGGGTTAGGGTTAGGGTTACCTTTAGGGATAGGGCTCGGTTAGGGTTAGGGTTAGGGTTAGGGTTAGGGTTAGGGTAAGCGTACGGCTGAGTGTACGGTTTCGGGTATGGCATAGTGTATGGGCTAGGTTTAGGGTCAGGGTTAGTTTTAGGTTTAGGGCTCGGTTTAGGGTACGGGTTAGGATTAAGGTTAGTGTTAGGGTTATGATAGGGGTTAGGGTTAGGGTACGCGTTAGGGTTACGGTAATTATTAAACCTATCCCACTCTCTAGATACCACTTAGCATGTAAAGGAATATTATTTGGGGTCCCGCCATGGAGAAGAGTTTAGACACTAGGATAAGATAAGGAACATACCCATTATAAAGAAATCACATTAGGATTCTCTTTTTAACCTGCTCCTTAAAACACTAGTGCTTAGGAAACCTATTGGAGGCAGAAGCAATCAAGGGTAGCTTAGGGTTAGGTTTAGGGTTAGGGTATGGCTTAGGGTACGGGTTCTGGTACAGGTTCGGGCACAGCATAGGGTATGGGTTAGAGTTAGGGTTAGGGTTAGTTTTAGTGTTACGGCTCGGTTTATGGTATGGGTTAGGATTAGGGTACGTGTCAGGGTTAGGGTAGGTGTTAGGGTTAGGGTAAGCATAAGGTTAGGGTATTTATTAAACCTATCCCACTGTCTAGATACCATAAATCAGGTAAAGGAATATTATTTTGGGTCCAGCCATAGAGAAGAATTTAGACAGTAGGATAAGATAAGGAACACACCCATGGTAAAGAAATCACTTTAGGATTCTCTTTTTAAGCTGTTCCTTAAAACACTAGTGCTTAGGAAATCTATTGGAGGCAGAAGCTGTCAGGCGTAGGTTAGGGTTAGTGTTACGGTTAGGGTACAGATTAGGGTACGGGTTCTGATACGGGTTCGGGTACGGCGTACGGTATGGGTTAGGGTTAGGGTTAGGCTTAGTTTTAGGGTTGGGGCTCGGTTTAGGGTACGGGTTAGGATTAGGGTACGTGTTACGGTTAAGGTAGGGGTTTGGGTTAGGGTAGTGTATTTATTAAACCTATCTCACTCTCTAGATACCACTTAGCACGTAAAGGAATATTATTTGGTGTCCAGGCATGGAGAAGAGTTTAGACACTAGGATAAGATAAGGAACACACTCAGTATAAAGAATTCACATTAGGATTCTCTTTTTAAGCCGTTCCGTAAAACACTAGTGCTTAGGAAATCTATTGGAGGAAGAAGCAGTCAAGGGTAGCTTAGGGTTAGGTTTAGGGTTAATGTTAGGGTACTGCTAATGGTACGGGTACGGATACGATGTAGGGTATGTGTTAGGGTTAATGTTAGGGTACTGCTTATGGTACGGGTTCGGATACGATGTAGGGTATGTGTTAGGGTTAGTGTTAGGGTTAGTTTTTGGCTTAGGGCTCGGTTTAGGGTATGGGTTAGGATTAGTGTACGTGTTAGTGTTAGTGTAGGGGTTTGGGTTAGGGTAGGCGTTAGGGTTAGGATATTTATTAAACCTATCCAACTCTCTAGATACCACTTAGCACGTAAAGGAAT
This sequence comes from Eschrichtius robustus, assembly GCF_028021215.1. NCBI lineage: Eukaryota > Metazoa > Chordata > Mammalia > Artiodactyla > Eschrichtiidae > Eschrichtius > Eschrichtius robustus. The sequence goes on along the minus strand of NC_090827.1, from coordinate 27,531,644 downwards.
ATTATTTGGGGTCCAGCCATGGAGAAGAGTTTAGACAGTAGGAGAACATAAGGAACACACCCATTAAAAAGAAATCACATTAGGATTCTCTTTTTAACCTGTTCCTTAAAACACTAGTGCTTAGGAAATCTATTGGAGGCAGAAGCAGTCAAGTGTAGCTTAGGGTTAGGTTTAGGGTTAGGGTACGTCTTACGGTATGGGTTCGGGTATGGTGTAGGGTAGGGTTAGGGTTAGGTTTAGGGTACGGTTTAGGGTACGGGTTCAGATACGGCGTAGGATCTGGGTTAGGGTTAGGTTTAGGGTTTTTTTTAGGGTTAGGGCTCAGTTTAGGGTACGGGATAGGAATAGGGTACGTTTTAGGGTTAGGGTACGGGTTAGGGTTAAGGTATGCGTTAGGGTCAGGGTATTTATTAAACCTATTCCACTCTCTAGATACCACTTAGCACGTAAAGGAATATTAATTTGGGTCCAGCCATGGAGAAGAGTTTAGACACTAGGATAAGATAAGGAACACACCCATTATAAAGAAGTCACATTAGGATGCTCTTTTTAACCTGTTCCTTAAAACACTAGTGCTTAGGAAATCTATTGGAGGCAGAAGCAGTCAAGAGTAGCTTAGGGTTAGGGTTAGGGTTAGGGTTAGGGTTAGGGTTAGGGTTAGGGTTAGGGTAAGTGTATGGCTTAGGGTACGGCTTCGGGTATGACATAGTGTATGGGTTAGTTTTAGGGTTAGGGTTAGTTTTAGGGTTAGTGTTAGGGCTCGGTTTAGGGTACGGGGTAGGATAAGGGTACGTGTTAGGGTTAAGGTAGGGGCTTGGGTTAGGGTACGCATTAAGGTTAGGGTATTTATTAAAGCTATCCCACTCTCTAGGTACCACTTAGCACATAAAGCATTATTATTTGGGGTCCAGCCATGGAGAAGAGTTTAGACACTAGGATAAGATAAGGAACACACCCATTATAAAGAAGTCACATTAGGATTCTCTTTTTAACCTGTTCCTTAAAACACTAGTGCTTAGGAAATCTATTGGAGGCAGAAGCAGTCAAGAGTAGCTTAGGGTTAGGGTTACGGTTAAGGTTACGGTACGGCTTAGGGTACTGGTTCGGGTATGGTTTCGAGTAGGGCGTAGGGTATGGGTTAAGTTTACGGTTAGGTTTAGTTTTAGGGTTAGGGCTCCTGTTTATTGTACGGGTTATTTTTAGGGTTTTTGTTACGGTCAGGGTAGGTGTTAGGTTTAGGGTACGAGTTAGGGTTAGGGTGTTTTTTAAACCTATCCCACTCTCTAGGTATCACTTAGCACGTAAAGGAATATTATTTAGGGTCCAGCCGTGGAGAAGAGTTTAGACACTAGGATAAGATAAGGAACACACCCATTATAAAGAAATCACATTAGGATTCTCTTTTTAACCTGTTCCTTAAAACACTAGTGATTAGGAAATCTATTGGAGGAAGAAGCAGTCAAGGGTAGCTTAGGGTTAGGTTTAGGGTTAATGTTAGGGTACTGCTAATGGTACGGATTCGGATACGATGTAGGGTATGTGTTAGGGTTAATGTTAGGGTTAGTTTTAGGCTTAGGGCTCGTTTTAGGGTATGGGTTAGGATTAGTGTACGTGTTAGTGTTAGTGTAGGGGTTTGTGTTAGGGTAGGCGTTAGGGTTAGGATATTTATTAAACCTATCCAACTCTCTAGATACTACTTAGCACGTAAAGGAATATTATTTGGGGTCCAGCCATGGAGAAGAGTTTAGACAGTAGGAGAACATAAGGAACACACCCATTAAAAAGAAATCACATTAGGATTCTCTTTTTAACCTGTTCCTTAAAACACTAGTGCTTAGGAAATCTATTGGAGGCAGAAGCAGTCAAGTGTAGCTTAGGGTTAGGTTTAGGGTTAGGGTACGTCTTACGGTATGGGTTCGGGTATGGTGTAGGGTAGGGTTAGGGTTAGGTTTAGGGTACGGTTTAGGGTACGGGTTCAGATACGGCGTAGGATATGGGTTAGGGTTAGGTTTAGGGTTTTTTTTAGGGTTAGGGCTCAGTTTAGGGTACGGGATAGGAATAGGGTACGTTTTAGGGTTAGGGGAAGGGTTAGGGTTAAGGTATGCGTTAGGGTCAGGGTATTTATTAAACCTATTCCACTCTCTAGATACCACTTAGCACGTAAAGGAATATTAATTTGGGTCCAGCCATGGAGAAGAGTTTAGACACTAGGATAAGATAAGGAACACACCCATTATAAAGAAGTCACATTAGGATTCTCTTTTTAACCTGTTCCTTAAAACACTAGTGCTTAGGAAATCCATTGGAGGCAGAAGCAGTCAAGGGTAGCTTAGGATTAGGGTTAGTGTTAGGGTACTGCTTATGGTACGGGTTCGGTTACAGGTTCGGGTACGGCGTAGGGTATGGGCTAGGGTTAGGCTTAGGGTTAGTTTTAGGGTTAGGGCTCGGTTTAGGGTACGGGTTAGGATTAGGGTACGTGTTAGTGTTATGGTAGGGGTTAGGGTATGCGTTAGGGTTAGGGTATTTATTAAAGCTATCCCAGTTAGCACTTAAAGGAATACTATTTGGGGTCCAGCCATGGAGAAGTGTTTAGACACTAGGATAAGATAAGGAACTCACCCATTATAAAGAAATCACATTAGGATTCTCTTTTTAACCTGTTCCTTAAAACACTAGTGCTTAGGAAATGTATTGGAGGCAGAAGCAGTCAAGGGTAGCTTAGGGTTAGGGTTAGGGATAGGGTACGGGTTCGGGTACGGGTTCGTATACGGCGTAGGGTATGGGTTAGGGTTAGGGTTAGGGTTACCTTTAGGGATAGGGCTCGGTTAGGGTTAGGGTTAGGGTTAGGGTTAGGGTTAGGGTAAGCGTACGGCTGAGTGTACGGTTTCGGGTATGGCATAGTGTATGGGCTAGGTTTAGGGTCAGGGTTAGTTTTAGGTTTAGGGCTCGGTTTAGGGTACGGGTTAGGATTAAGGTTAGTGTTAGGGTTATGATAGGGGTTAGGGTTAGGGTACGCGTTAGGGTTACGGTAATTATTAAACCTATCCCACTCTCTAGATACCACTTAGCATGTAAAGGAATATTATTTGGGGTCCCGCCATGGAGAAGAGTTTAGACACTAGGATAAGATAAGGAACATACCCATTATAAAGAAATCACATTAGGATTCTCTTTTTAACCTGCTCCTTAAAACACTAGTGCTTAGGAAACCTATTGGAGGCAGAAGCAATCAAGGGTAGCTTAGGGTTAGGTTTAGGGTTAGGGTATGGCTTAGGGTACGGGTTCTGGTACAGGTTCGGGCACAGCATAGGGTATGGGTTAGAGTTAGGGTTAGGGTTAGTTTTAGTGTTACGGCTCGGTTTATGGTATGGGTTAGGATTAGGGTACGTGTCAGGGTTAGGGTAGGTGTTAGGGTTAGGGTAAGCATAAGGTTAGGGTATTTATTAAACCTATCCCACTGTCTAGATACCATAAATCAGGTAAAGGAATATTATTTTGGGTCCAGCCATAGAGAAGAATTTAGACAGTAGGATAAGATAAGGAACACACCCATGGTAAAGAAATCACTTTAGGATTCTCTTTTTAAGCTGTTCCTTAAAACACTAGTGATTAGGAAATCTATTGGAGGCAGAAGCTGTCAGGCGTAGGTTAGGGTTAGTGTTACGGTTAGGGTACAGATTAGGGTACGGGTTCTGATACGGGTTCGGGTACGGCGTACGGTATGGGTTAGGGTTAGGGTTAGGCTTAGTTTTAGGGTTGGGGCTCGGTTTAGGGTACGGGTTAGGATTAGGGTACGTGTTACGGTTAAGGTAGGGGTTTGGGTTAGGGTAGTGTATTTATTAAACCTATCTCACTCTCTAGATACCACTTAGCACGTAAAGGAATATTATTTGGTGTCCAGGCATGGAGAAGAGTTTAGACACTAGGATAAGATAAGGAACACACTCAGTATAAAGAATTCACATTAGGATTCTCTTTTTAAGCCGTTCCGTAAAACACTAGTGCTTAGGAAATCTATTGGAGGAAGAAGCAGTCAAGGGTAGCTTAGGGTTAGGTTTAGGGTTAATGTTAGGGTACTGCTAATGGTACGGGTACGGATACGATGTAGGGTATGTGTTAGGGTTAATGTTAGGGTACTGCTTATGGTACGGGTTCGGATACGATGTAGGGTATGTGTTAGGGTTAGTGTTAGGGTTAGTTTTTGGCTTAGGGCTCGGTTTAGGGTATGGGTTAGGATTAGTGTACGTGTTAGTGTTAGTGTAGGGGTTTGGGTTAGGGTAGGCGTTAGGGTTAGGATATTTATTAAACCTATCCAACTCTCTAGATACCACTTAGCACGTAAAGGAATATTATTTGGGGTCCAGCCATGGAGAAGAGTTTAGACAGTAGGAGAACATAAGGAACACACCCATTAAAAAGAAATCACATTAGGATTCTCTTTTTAACCTGTTCCTTAAAACACTAGTGCTTAGGAAATCTATTGGAGGCAGAAGCAGTCAAGTGTAGCTTAGGGTTAGGTTTAGGGTTAGGGTACGTCTTACGGTATGGGTTCGGGTATGGTGTAGGGTAGGGTTAGGGTTAGGTTTAGGGTACGGTTTAGGGTACGGGTTCAGATACGGCGTAGGATCTGGGTTAGGGTTAGGTTTAGGGGTTTTTTTAGGGTTAGGGCTCAGTTTAGGGTACGGGATAGGAATAGGGTACGTTTTAGGGTTAGGGTACGGGTTAGGGTTAAGGTATGCGTTAGGGACAGGGTATTTATTAAACCTATTCCACTCTCTAGATACCACTTAGCACGTAAAGGAATATTAATTTGGGTCCAGCCATGGAGAAGAGTTTAGACACTAGGATAAGATAAGGAACACACCCATTATAAAGAAGTCACATTAGGATGCTCTTTTTAACCTGTTCCTTAAAACACTAGTGCTTAGGAAATCTATTGGAGGCAGAAGCAGTCAAGAGTAGCTTAGGGTTAGGGTTAGGGTTAGGGTTAGGGTTAGGGTTAGGGTTAGGGTTAGGGTAAGTGTACGGCTTAGGGTACGGCTTCGGGTATGACATAGTGTATGGGTTAGTTTTAGGGTTAGGGTTAGTTTTAGGGTTAGTGTTAGGGCTCGGTTTAGGGTACGGGGTAGGATAAGGGTACGTGTTAGGGTTAAGGTAGGGGCTTGGGTTAGGGTACGCATTAAGGTTAGGGTATTTATTAAAGCTATCCCACTCTCTAGGTACCACTTAGCACGTAAAGCATTATTATTTGGGGTCCAGGCATGGAGAAGAGTTTAGACACTAGGATAAGATAAGGAACACACCCATTATAAAGAAGTCACATTAGGATTCTCTTTTTAACCTGTTCCTTAAAACACTAGTGCTTAGGAAATCTATTGGAGGCAGAAGCAGTCAAGAGTAGCTTAGGGTTAGGGTTACGGTTAAGGTTACGGTACGGCTTAGGGTACTGGTTCGGGTATGGTTTCGAGTAGGGCGTAGGGTATGGGTTAAGTTTACGGTTAGGTTTAGTTTTAGGGTTAGGGCTCCTGTTTATTGTACGGGTTATTTTTAGGGTTTTTGTTACGGTCAGGGTAGGTGTTAGGTTTAGGGTACGAGTTAGGGTTAGGGTGTTTTTTAAACCTATCCCACTCTCTAGGTATCACTTAGCACGTAAAGGAATATTATTTAGGGTCCAGCCGTGGAGAAGAGTTTAGACACTAGGATAAGATAAGGAACACACCCATTATAAAGAAATCACATTAGGATTCTCTTTTTAACCTGTTCCTTAAAACACTAGTGATTAGGAAATCTATTGGAGGAAGAAGCAGTCAAGGGTAGCTTAGGGTTAGGTTTAGGGTTAATGTTAGGGTACTGCTAATGGTACGGATTCGGATACGATGTAGGGTATGTGTTAGGGTTAATGTTAGGGTTAGTTTTAGGCTTAGGGCTCGTTTTAGGGTATGGGTTAGGATTAGTGTACGTGTTAGTGTTAGTGTTAGTGTAGGGGTTTGTGTTAGGGTAGGCGTTAGGGTTAGGATATTTATTAAACCTATCCAACTCTCTAGATACTACTTAGCACGTAAAGGAATATTATTTGGGGTCCAGCCATGGAGAAGAGTTTAGACAGTAGGAGAACATAAGGAACACACCCATTAAAAAGAAATCACATTAGGATTCTCTTTTTAACCTGTTCCTTAAAACACTAGTGCTTAGGAAATCTATTGGAGGCAGAAGCAGTCAAGTGTAGCTTAGGGTTAGGTTTAGGGTTAGGGTACGTCTTACGGTATGGGTTCGGGTATGGTGTAGGGTAGGGTTAGGGTTAGGTTTAGGGTACGGTTTAGGGTACGGGTTCAGATACGGCGTAGGATATGGGTTAGGGTTAGGTTTAGGGTTTTTTTTAGGGTTAGGGCTCAGTTTAGGGTACGGGATAGGAATAGGGTACGTTTTAGGGTTAGGGGAAGGGTTAGGGTTAAGGTATGCGTTAGGGTCAGGGTATTTATTAAACCTATTCCACTCTCTAGATACCACTTAGCACGTAAAGGAATATTAATTTGGGTCCAGCCATGGAGAAGAGTTTAGACACTAGGATAAGATAAGGAACACACCCATTATAAAGAAGTCACATTAGGATTCTCTTTTTAAGCTGTACTGTAAAACACTAGTGCTTAGGAAATCCATTGGAGGCAGAAGCAGTCAAGGGTAGCTTAGGATTAGGGTTAGTGTTAGGGTACTGCTTATGGTACGGGTTCGGTTACAGGTTCGGGTACGGCGTAGGGTATGGGCTAGGGTTAGGCTTAGGGTTAGTTTTAGGGTTAGGGCTCGGTTTAGGGTACGGGTTAGGATTAGGGTACGTGTTAGTGTTATGGTAGGGGTTAGGGTATGCGTTAGGGTTAGGGTATTTATTAAAGCTATCCCAGTTAGCACTTAAAGGAATACTATTTGGGGTCCAGCCATGGAGAAGTGTTTAGACACTAGGATAAGATAAGGAACTCACCCATTATAAAGAAATCACATTAGGATTCTCTTTTTAACCTGTTCCTTAAAACACTAGTGCTTAGGAAATGTATTGGAGGCAGAAGCAGTCAAGGGTAGCTTAGGGTTAGGGTTAGGGATAGGGTACGGGTTCGGGTACGGGTTCGGGTACGGGTTCGTATACGGCGTAGGGTATGGGTTAGGGTTAGGGTTAGGGTTACCTTTAGGGATAGGGCTCGGTTAGGGTTAGGGTTAGGGTTAGGGTTAGGGTTAGGGTAAGCGTACGGCTGAGTGTACGGTTTCGGGTATGGCATAGTGTATGGGCTAGGTTTAGGGTCAGGGTTAGTTTTAGGTTTAGGGCTCGGTTTAGGGTACGGGTTAGGATTAAGGTTAGTGTTAGGGTTATGATAGGGGTTAGCGTTAGGGTACGCGTTAGGGTTACGGTAATTATTAAACCTATCCCACTCTCTAGATACCACTTAGCATGTAAAGGAATATTATTTGGGGTCCCGCCATGGAGAAGAGTTTAGACACTAGGATAAGATAAGGAACACACCCATTATAAAGAAATCACATTAGGATTCTCTTTTTAACCTGCTCCTTAAAACACTAGTGCTTAGGAAACCTATTGGAGGCAGAAGCAGTCAAGGGTAGCTTAGGGTTAGGGTTAGGGTTAGGGTATGGCTTAGGGTACGGGTTCTGGTACAGGTTCGGGCACAGCATAGGGTATGGGTTAGAGTTAGGGTTAGGGTTAGTTTTAGTGTTACGGCTCGGTTTATGGTATGGGTTAGGATTAGGGTACGTGTCAGGGTTAGGGTAGGTGTTAGGGTTAGGGTAAGCATAAGGTTAGGGTATTTATTAAACCTATCCCACTGTCTAGATACCATAAATCAGGTAAAGGAATATTATTTTGGGTCCAGCCATAGAGAAGAATTTAGACAGTAGGATAAGATAAGGAACACACCCATGGTAGAGAAATCACTTTAGGATTCTCTTTTTAAGCTGTTCCTTAAAACACTAGTGCTTAGGAAATCTATTGGAGGCAGAAGCTGTCAGGCGTAGGTTAGGGTTAGTGTTACGGTTAGGGTACGGATTAGGGTACGGGTTCTGATACGGGTTCGGGTACGGCGTACGGTATGGGTTAGGGTTAGGGTTAGGCTTAGTTTTAGGGTTGGGGCTCGGTTTAGGGTACGGGTTAGGATTAGGGTACGTGTTACGGTTAAGGTAGGGGTTTGGGTTAGGGTAGGGTATTTATTAAACCTATCTCACTCTCTAGATACCACTTAGCACGTAAAGGAATATTATTTGGGGTCCAGGCATGGAGAAGAGTTTAGACACTAGGATAAGATAAGGAACACACTCAGTATAAAGAATTCACATTAGGATTCTCTTTTTAAGCCGTTCCGTAAAACACTAGTGCTTAGGAAATCTATTGGAGGAAGAAGCAGTCAAGGGTAGCTTAGGGTTAGGTTTAGGGTTAATGTTAGGGTACTGCTAATGGTACGGGTACGGATACGATGTAGGGTATGTGTTAGGGTTAATGTTAGGGTACTGCTTATGGTACGGGTTCGGATACGATGTAGGGTATGTGTTAGGGTTAGTGTTAGGGTTAGTTTTTGGCTTAGGGCTCGGTTTAGGGTATGGGTTAAGATTAGTGTACGTGTTAGTGTTAGTGTAGGGGTTTGGGTTAGGGTAGGCGTTAGGGTTAGGATATTTATTAAACCTATCCAACTCTCTAGATACCACTTAGCACGTAAAGGAATATTATTTGGGGTCCAGCCATGGAGAAGAGTTTAGACAGTAGGAGAACATAAGGAACACACCCATTAAAAAGAAATCACATTAGGATTCTCTTTTTAACCTGTTCCTTAAAACACTAGTGCTTAGGAAATCTATTGGAGGCAGAAGCAGTCAAGTGTAGCTTAGGGTTAGGTTTAGGGTTAGGGTACGTCTTACGGTATGGGTTCGGGTATGGTGTAGGGTAGGGTTAGGGTTAGGTTTAGGGTACGGTTTAGGGTACGGGTTCAGATACGGCGTAGGATCTGGGTTAGGGTTAGGTTTAGGGGTTTTTTTAGGGTTAGGGCTCAGTTTAGGGTACGGGATAGGAATAGGGTACGTTTTAGGGTTAGGGTACGGGTTAGGGTTAAGGTATGCGTTAGGGTCAGGGTATTTATTAAACCTATTCCACTCTCTAGATACCACTTAGCACGTAAAGGAATATTAATTTGGGTCCAGCCATGGAGAAGAGTTTAGACACTAGGATAAGATAAGGAACACACCCATTATAAAGAAGTCACATTAGGATTCTCTTTTTAACCTGTTCCTTAAAACACTAGTGCTTAGGACATCGATAGGAGGCAGAAGCAGTCAACGGTAGCTTAGGGTTAGGGTTAGGGTTAGGGTTAGGGTTAGGGTTAGGCTTAGGGTAAGTGTACGGCTTAGGGTACGGCTTCGGGTATGACATAGTGTATGGGTTAGTTTTAGGGTTAGGGTTAGTTTTAGGGTTAGTGTTAGGGCTTGGTTTAGGGTACGGGGTAGGATAAGGGTACGTGTTAGGGTTAAGGTAGGGACTTGGGTTAGGGTACACATTAAGGTTAGGGTATTTATTAAAGCTATCCCACTCTCTAGGTACCACTTAGCACGTAAAGCATTATTATTTGGGGTCCAGCCATGGAGAAGAGTTTAGACACTAGGATAAGATAAGGAACACACCCATTATAAAGAAGTCACATTAGGATTCTCTTTTTAACCTGTTCCTTAAAACACTAGTGCTTAGGAAATCTCTTGGAGGCAGAAGCAGTCAAGAGTAGCTTAGGGTTAGTGTTACGGTTAGGGTTACGGTACGGCTTAGGGTACTGGTTCGGGTATGGTTTCGAGTATGGCGTAGGGTATGGGTTAAGTTTACGGTTAGGTTTAGTTTTAGGGTTAGGGCTCCTGTTTATTGTACGGGTTATTTTTAGGGTTTTTGTTACGGTTAGGGTAGGTGTTAGTGTTAGGGTACGAGTTAGGGTTAGGGTGTTTTTTAAACCTATCCCACTCTCTAGGTATCACTTAGCACGTAAAGGAATATTATTTAGGTTCCAGCCATGGAGAAGAGTTTAGACACTAGGATAAGATAAGGAACACACCCATTATAAAGAAGTCACATTAGGATTCTCTTTTTAACCTGTTCCTTAAAACACTAGTGATTAGGAAATCTATTGGAGGAAGAAGCAGTCAAGGGTAGCTTAGGGTTAGGTTTAGGGTTAATGTTAGGGTACTGCTAATGGTACGGATTCGGATACGATGTAGGGTATTTGTTAGGGTTAATGTTAGGGTTAGTTTTAGGCTTAGGGCTCGGTTTAGGGTATGGGTTAGGATTAGTGTACGTGTTAGTGTTAGTGTAGGGGTTTGGGTTAGGGTAGGCGTTAGGGTTAGGATATTTTTAAACCTATCCAACTCTCTAGATACTACTTAGCACGTAAAGGAATATTATTTGGGGTCCAGCCATGGAGAAGAGTTTAGACAGTAGGAGAACATAAGGAACACACCCATTAAAAAGAAATCACATTAGGATTCTCTTTTTAACCTGTTCCTTAAAACACTAGTGCTTAGGAAATATATTGGAGGCAGAAGCAGTCAAGTGTAGCTTAGGGTTAGGTTTAGGGTTAGGGTACGTCTTACGGTATGGGTTCGGGTATGGTGTAGGGTAGGGTTAGGGTTAGGTTTAGGGTACGGTTTAGGGTACGGGTTCAGATACGGCGTAGGATATGGGTTAGGGTTAGGTTTAGGGTTTTTTTTAGGGTTAGGGCTCAGTTTAGGGTACGGGATAGGAATAGGGTACGTTTTAGGGTTAGGGTACGGGTTAGGGTTAAGGTATGCGTTAGGGTCAGGGTATTTATTAAACCTATTCCACTCTCTAGATACCACTTAGCACGTAAGGAATATTAATTTGGGTCCAGCCATGGAGAAGAGGTTAGACACTAGGATAAGATAAGGAACACACCCATTATAAAGAAGTCACATTAGGATTCTCTTTTTAAGCTGTACTGTAAAACACTAGTGCTTAGGAAATCCATTGGAGGCAGAAGCAGTCAAGGGTAGCTTAGGATTAGGGTTAGTGTTAGGGTACTGCTTATGGTACGGGTTCGGTTACAGGTTCGGGTACGGCGTAGGGTATGGGCTAGGGTTAGGCTTAGGGTTAGTTTTAGGGTTAGGGCTCGGTTTAGGGTACGGGTTAGGATTAGGGTACGTGTTAGTGTTATGGTAGGGGTTAGGGTATGCGTTAGGGTTAGGGTATTTATTAAAGCTATCCCAGTTAGCACTTAAAGGAATACTATTTGGGGTCCAGCCATGGAGAAGTGTTTAGACACTAGGATAAGATAAGGAACTCACCCATTATAAAGAAATCACATTAGGATTCTCTTTTTAACCTGTTCCTTAAAACACTAGTGCTTAGGAAATGTATTGGAGGCAGAAGCAGTCAAGGGTAGCTTAGGGTTAGGGTTAGGGATAGGGTACGGGTTCGGGTACGGGTTCGGGTACGGGTTCGTATACGGCGTAGGGTATGGGTTAGGGTTAGGGTTAGGGTTACCTTTAGGGATAGGGCTCGGTTAGGGTTAGGGTTAGGGTTAGGGTTAGGGTTAGGGTAAGCGTACGGCTGAGTGTACGGTTTCGGGTATGGCATAGTGTATGGGCTAGGTTTAGGGTCAGGGTTAGTTTTAGGTTTAGGGCTCGGTTTAGGGTACGGGTTAGGATTAAGGTTAGTGTTAGGGTTATGATAGGGGTTAGCGTTAGGGTACGCGTTAGGGTTACGGTAATTATTAAACCTATCCCACTCTCTAGATACCACTTAGCACGTAAAGGAATATTATTTGGGGTCCCGCCATGGAGAAGAGTTTAGACACTAGGATAAGATAAGGAACACACCCATTATAAAGAAATCACATTAGGATTCTCTTTTTAACCTGCTCCTTAAAACAATAGTGCTTAGGAAACCTATTGGAGGCAGAAGCAGTCAAGGGTAGCTTAGGGTTACGGTTAGGGTTAGGGTATGGCTTAGGGTACGGGTTCTGGTACAGGTTCGGGCACAGCATAGGGTATGGGTTAGAGTTAGGGTTAGGGTTAGTTTTAGTGTTACGGCTCGGTTTATGGTATGGGTTAGGATTAGGGTACGTGTCAGGGTTAGGGTAAGCATATGGTTAGGGTATTTATTAAACCTATCCCACTGTCTAGATACCATAAATCAGGTAAAGGAATATTATTTTGGGTCCAGCCATAGAGAAGAATTTAGACAGTAGGATAAGATAAGGAACACACCCATGGTAGAGAAATCACTTTAGGATTCTCTTTTTAAGCTGTTCCTTAAAACACTAGTGCTTAGGAAATCTATTGGAGGCAGAAGCTGTCAGGCGTAGGTTAGGGTTAGTGTTACGGTTAGGGTACGGATTAGGGTACGGGTTCTGATACGGGTTCGGGTACGGCGTACGGTATGGGTTAGGGTTAGGGTTAGGCTTAGTTTTAGGGTTGGGGCTCGGTTTAGGGTACGGGTTAGGATTAGGGTACGTGTTACGGTTAAGGTAGGGGTTTGGGTTAGGGTAGGGTATTTATTAAACCTATCTCACTCTCTAGATACCACTTAGCACGTAAAGGAATATTATTTGGTGTCCAGGCATGGAGAAGAGTTTAGACACTAGGATAAGATAAGGAACACACTCAGTATAAAGAATTCACATTAGGATTCTCTTTTTAAGCCGTTCCGTAAGACACTAGTGCTTAGGAAATCTATTGGAGGAAGAAGCAGTCAAGGGTAGCTTAGGGTTAGGTTTAGGGTTAATGTTAGGGTACTGCTAATGGTACGGTTTCGGATACGATGTAGGGTATGTGTTAGGGTTAATGTTAGGGTACTGCTTATGGTACGGGTTCGGATACGATGTAGGGTATGTGTTAGGGTTAGTGTTAGGGTTAGTTTTTGGCTTAGGGCTCGGTTTAGGGTATGGGTTAGGATTAGTGTACGTGTTAGTGTTAGTGTAGGGGTTTGGGTTAGGGTAGGCGTTAGGGTTAGGATATTTATTAAACCTATCCAACTCTCTAGATACCACTTAGCACGTAAAGGAATATTATTTGGGGTCCAGCCATGGAGAAGAGTTTAGACAGTAGGAGAACATAAGGAACACACCCATTAAAAAGAAATCACATTAGGATTCTCTTTTTAACCTGTTCCTTAAAACACTAGTGCTTAGGAAATCTATTGGAGGCAGAAGCAGTCAAGTGTAGCTTATTGTTAGGTTTAGGGTTAGGGTACGTCTTACGGTATGGGTTCGGGTATGGTGTAGGGTAGGGTTAGGGTTAGATTTAGGGTACGGTTTAGGGTACGGGTTCAGATACGGCGTAGGATCTGGGTTAGGGTTAGGTTTAGGGTTTTTTTTAGGGTTAGGGCTCAGTTTAGGGTACGGGATAGGAATAGGGTACGTTTTAGGGTTAGGGTATGGGTTAGGGTTAAGGTATGCGTTAGGGTCAGGGTATTTATTAAACCTATTCCACTCTCTAGATACCACTTAGCACGTAAAGGAATATTAATTTGGGTCCAGCCATGGAGAAGAGTTTAGACACTAGGATAAGATAAGGAACACACCCATTATAAAGAAGTCACATTAGGATGCTCTTTTTAACCTGTTCCTTAAAACACTAGTGCTTAGGACATCGATAGGAGGCAGAAGAAGTCAACGGTAGCTTAGGGTTAGGGTTAGGGTTAGGGTTAGGGTTAGGGTTAGGGTTAGGGTTAGGGTAAGTGTACGGCTTAGGGTACGGCTTCGGGTATGACATAGTGTATGGGTTAGTTTTAGGGTTAGGGTTAGTTTTAGGGTTAGTGTTAGGGCTCGGTTTAGGGTACGGGGTAGGATAAGGGTACGTGTTAGGGTTAAGGTAGGGGCTTGGGTTAGGGTACGCATTAAGGTTAGGGTATTTATTAAAGCTATCCCACTCTCTAGGTACCACTTAGCACGTAAAGCATTATTATTTGGGGTCCAGCCATGGAGAAGAGTTTAGACACTAGGATAAGATAAGGAACACACCCATTATAAAGAAGTCACATTAGGATTCTCTTTTTAACCTGTTCCTTAAAACACTAGTGCTTAGGAAATCTGTTGGAGGCAGAAGCAGTCAAGAGTAGCTTAGGGTTAGGGTTAAGGTTAGGGTTACGGTACGGCTTAGGGTACTGGTTCGGGTATGGTTTCGAGTACGGCGTAGGGTATGTGTTAAGTTTACGGTTAGGTTTAGTTTTAGGGTTAGGGCTCCTGTTTATTGTATGGGTTATTTTTAGGGTTTTTGTTACGGTTAGGGTAGGTGTTAGGGTTAGGGTACGAGTTAGGGTTAGGGTGTTTTTTAAACCTATCCCACTCTCTAGGTATCACTTAGCACGTAAAGGAATATTATTTAGGGTCCAGCCATGGAGAAGAGTTTAGACACTAGGATAAGATAAGGAACACACCCATTATAAAGAAATCACATTAGGATTCTCTTTTTAACCTGTTCCTTAAAACACTAGTGATTAGGAAATCTATTGGAGGAAGAAGCAGTCAAGGGTAGCTTAGGGTTAGGTTTAGGGTTAATGTTAGGGTACTGCTAATGTTATGGATTCGGATACGATGTAGGGTATGTGTTAGGGTTAATGTTAGGGTTAGTTTTAGGCTTAGGGCTCGGTTTAGGGTATGGGTTAGGATTAGTGTACGTGTTAGTGTTAGTGTAGGGGTTTGGGTTAGGGTAGGCGTTAGGGTTAGGATATTTATTAAACCTATCCAACTCTCTAGATACTACTTAGCACGTAAAGGAATATTATTTGGGGTCCAGCCATGGAGAAGAGTTTAGACAGTAGGAGAACATAAGGAACACACCCATTAAAAAGAAATCACATTAGGATTCTCTTTTTAACCTGTTCCTTAAAACACTAGTGCTTAGGAAATATATTGGAGGCAGAAGCAGTCAAGTGTAGCTTAGGGTTAGGTTTAGGGTTAGGGTACGTCTTACGGTATGGGTTCGGGTATGGTGTAGGGTAGGGTTAGGGTTAGGTTTAGGGTACGGTTTAGGGTACGGGTTCAGATACGGCGTAGGATATGGGTTAGGGTTAGGTTTAGGGTTTTTTTTAGGGTTAGGGCTCAGTTTAGGGTACGGGATAGGAATAGGGTACGTTTTAGGGTTAGGGTATGGGTTAGGGTTAAGGTATGCGTTAGGGTCAGGGTATTTATTAAACCTATTCCACTCTCTAGATACCACTTAGCACGTATAGGAATATTAATTTGGGTCCAGCCATGGAGAAGAGTTTAGACACTAGGATAAGATAAGGAACACACCCATTATAAAGAAGTCACATTAGGATGCTCTTTTTAACCTGTTCCTTAAAACACTAGTGCTTAGGACATCGATAGGAGGCAGAAGCAGTCAACGGTAGCTTAGGGTTAGGGTTAGGGTTAGGGTTAGGGTTAGGGTTAGGGTTAGGTAAGTGTACGGCTTAGGGTACGGCTTCGGGTATGACATAGTGTATGGGTTAGTTTTAGGGTTAGGGTTAGTTTTTAGGGTTAGTGTTAGGGCTCGGTTTAGGGTACGGGGTAGGATAAGGGTACGTGTTAGGGTTAAGGTAGGGGCTTGGGTTAGGGTACGCATTAAGGTTAGGGTATTTATTAAAGCTATCCCACTCTCTAGGTACCACTTAGCACGTAAAGCATTATTATTTGGGGTCCAGCCATGGAGAAGAGTTTAGACACTAGGATAAGATAAGGAACACACCCATTATAAAGAAGTCACATTAGGATTCTCTTTTTAACCTGTTCCTTAAAACACTAGTGCTTAGGAAATCTACTGGAGGCAGAAGCAGTGAACAGTAGCTTAGGGTTAGGGTTACGGTTAGGGTTACGGTACGGCTTAGGGTACTGGTTCGGGTATGGTTTCGAGTACGGCGTAGGGTATGGGTTAAGTTTACGGTTAGGTTTAGTTTTAGGGTTAGGGCTCCTGTTTATTGTACGGGTTATTTTTAGGGTTTTTGTTACGGTTAGGGTAGGTGTTAGGGTTAGGGTACGAGTTAGGGTTAGGGTGTTTTTTAAACCTATCCCACTCTCTAGGTATCACTTAGCACGTAAAGGAATATTATTTAGGGTCCAGCCATGGAGAAGAGTTTAGACACTAGGATAAGATAAGGAACACACCCATTATAAAGAAATCACATTAGGATTCTCTTTTTAACCTGTTCCTAAAAACACTAGTGCTTAGGAGATGTATAGGAGGCAGAAGCAGTCAAGGTTAGCTTAGTGTTAGCGTTAGGGTTAGGGTTAGAGTTACGTTTTGGGTACGGCTTAGGGTACGGGTTCGGGTACTGTTTCGGATACGGCGTAGGGTATGGGTTAGGTTTAGGGTTAGGGTTAGTATTAGGATTAGGGGTTGGTGATAGGGTACGGGTTAGGATTAGCGTACGTGTTAGGGTTAGGGTACGCGTTAGGGTTAGGGTATTTATTAAACCTATCCCACTCTCTAGATACCACTTAGCACTTAAAGGAATATTATTTGGGGTCCAGCCATGGAAAAGTGTTTAGACACTAGGATAAGATATGGAACACACCCATTATGAAGAAATCACATTAGGATTCTCTTTTTAAGCTGTACTGTAAAACACTAGTGCTTAGGAAATCCATTGGAGGCAGAAGCAGTCAAGGGTAGCTTAGGATTAGGGTTAGTGTTAGGGTACTGCTTATGGTACGGGTTCGGTTACAGGTTTGGGTACGGCGTAGGGTATGGGCTCGGGTTAGGCTTAGGGTTAGTTTTAGGGTTAGGGCCCGGTTAAGGGTACGGGTTAGGATTAGGGTACGTGTTAGTGTTATGGTAGGGGTTAGGGTATGCGTTAGGGTTAGGGTATTTATTAAAGCTATCCCAGTTAGCACTTAAAGGAATACTATTTGGGGTCCAGCCATGGAGAAGTATTTAGACACTAGGATAAGATAAGGAACTCACCCATTATAAAGAAATCACATTAGGATTCTCTTTTTAACCTGTTCCTTAAAACACTAGTGCTTAGGATATGTATTGGAGGCAGAAGCAGTCAAGGGTAGCTTAGGGTTAGGGGTAGGGATAGGGTACGGGTTCGGGTACGGGTTCGGACACGGGTTCGTATACGGCGTAGGGTATGGGTTAGGGTTAGGGTTAGGGTTCCTTTTAGGGATATGGCTCGGTTAGGGTTAGGGTTAGGGTTAGGGTTAGGGTTAGGGTTAGGGTAAGCGTACGGCTGAGTGTACGGTTTCGGGTATGGCATAGTGTATGGGCTAGGTTTAGGGTCAGGGTTAGTTTTAGGTTTAGGGCTCGGTTTAGGGTACGGGTTAGGATTAAGGTTAGTGTTAGGGTTATGATAGGGGTTAGCGTTAGGGTACGCGTTAGGGTTACGGTAATTATTAAACCTATCCCACTCTCTAGATACCACTTAGCATGTAAAGGAATATTATTTGGGGTCCCGCCATGGAGAAGAGTTTAGACACTAGGATAAGATAAGGAACACACCCATTATAAAGAAATCACATTAGGATTCTCTTTTTAACCTGCTCCTTAAAACACTAGTGCTTAGGAAACCTATTGGAGGCAGAAGCAGTCAAGGGTAGCTTAGGGTTAGGGTTAGGGTTAGGGTATGGCTTAGGGTACGGGTTCTGGTACAGGTTCGGGCACAGCATAGGGTATGGGTTAGAGTTAGGGTTAGGGTTAGTTTTAGTGTTACGGCTCGGTTTATGGTATGGGTTAGGATTAGGGTACGTGTCAGGGTTAGGGTAGGTGTTAGGGTTAGGGTAAGCATAAGGTTAGGGTATTTATTAAACCTATCCCACTGTCTAGATACCATAAATCAGGTAAAGGAATATTATTTTGGGTCCAGCCATAGAGAAGAATTTAGACAGTAGGATAAGATAAGGAACACACCCATGGTAGAGAAATCACTTTAGGATTCTCTTTTTAAGCTGTTCCTTAAAACACTAGTGCTTAGGAAATCTATTGGAGGCAGAAGCTGTCAGGCGTAGGTTAGGGTTAGTGTTACGGTTAGGGTACGGATTAGGGTACGGGTTCTGATACGGGTTCGGGTACGGCGTACGGTATGGGTTAGGGTTAGGGTTAGGCTTAGTTTTAGGGTTGGGGCTCGGTTTAGGGTACGGGTTAGGATTAGGGTACGTGTTACGGTTAAGGTAGGGGTTTGGGTTAGGGTAGGGTATTTATTAAACCTATCTCACTCTCTAGATACCACTTAGCACGTAAAGGAATATTATTTGGGGTCCAGGCATGGAGAAGAGTTTAGACACTAGGATAAGATAAGGAACACACTCAGTATAAAGAATTCACATTAGGATTCTCTTTTTAAGCCGTTCCGTAAAACACTAGTGCTTAGGAAATCTATTGGAGGAAGAAGCAGTCAAGGGTAGCTTAGGGTTAGGTTTAGGGTTAATGTTAGGGTACTGCTAATGGTACGGTTTCGGATACGATGTAGGGTATGTGTTAGGGTTAATGTTAGGGTACTGCTTATGGTACGGGTTCGGATACGATGTAGGGTATGTGTTAGGGTTAGTGTTAGGGTTAGTTTTTGGCTTAGGGCTCGGTTTAGGGTATGGGTTAGGATTAGTGTACGTGTTAGTGTTAGTGTAGGGGTTTGGGTTAGGGTAGGCGTTAGGGTTAGGATATTTATTAAACCTATCCAACTCTCTAGATACCACTTAGCACGTAAAGGAATATTATTTGGGGTCCAGCCATGGAGAAGAGTTTAGACAGTAGGAGAACATAAGGAACACACCCATTAAAAAGAAATCACATTAGGATTCTCTTTTTAACCTGTTCCTTAAAACACTAGTGCTTAGGAAATCTATTGGAGGCAGAAGCAGTCAAGTGTAGCTTATTGTTAGGTTTAGGGTTAGGGTACGTCTTACGGTATGGGTTCGGGTATGGTGTAGGGTAGGGTTAGGGTTAGATTTAGGGTACGGTTTAGGGTACGGGTTCAGATACGGCGTAGGATCTGGGTTAGGGTTAGGTTTAGGGTTTTTTTTAGGGTTAGGGCTCAGTTTAGGGTACGGGATAGGAATAGGGTACGTTTTAGGGTTAGGGTATGGGTTAGGGTTAAGGTATGCGTTAGGGTCAGGGTATTTATTAAACCTATTCCACTCTCTAGATACCACTTAGCACGTAAAGGAATATTAATTTGGGTCCAGCCATGGAGAAGAGTTTAGACACTAGGATAAGATAAGGAACACACCCATTATAAAGAAGTCACATTAGGATGCTCTTTTTAACCTGTTCCTTAAAACACTAGTGCTTAGGACATCGATAGGAGGCAGAAGAAGTCAACGGTAGCTTAGGGTTAGGGTTAGGGTTAGGGTTAGGGTTAGGGTTAGGGTTAGGGTTAGGGTAAGTGTACGGCTTAGGGTACGGCTTCGGGTATGACATAGTGTATGGGTTAGTTTTAGGGTTAGGGTTAGTTTTAGGGTTAGTGTTAGGGCTCGGTTTAGGGTACGGGGTAGGATAAGGGTACGTGTTAGGGTTAAGGTAGGGGCTTGGGTTAGGGTACGCATTAAGGTTAGGGTATTTATTAAAGCTATCCCACTCTCTAGGTACCACTTAGCACGTAAAGCATTATTATTTGGGGTCCAGCCATGGAGAAGAGTTTAGACACTAGGATAAGATAAGGAACACACCCATTATAAAGAAGTCACATTAGGATTCTCTTTTTAACCTGTTCCTTAAAACACTAGTGCTTAGGAAATCTGTTGGAGGCAGAAGCAGTCAAGAGTAGCTTAGGGTTAGGGTTAAGGTTAGGGTTACGGTACGGCTTAGGGTACTGGTTCGGGTATGGTTTCGAGTACGGCGTAGGGTATGTGTTAAGTTTACGGTTAGGTTTAGTTTTAGGGTTAGGGCTCCTGTTTATTGTATGGGTTATTTTTAGGGTTTTTGTTACGGTTAGGGTAGGTGTTAGGGTTAGGGTACGAGTTAGGGTTAGGGTGTTTTTTAAACCTATCCCACTCTCTAGGTATCACTTAGCACGTAAAGGAATATTATTTAGGGTCCAGCCATGGAGAAGAGTTTAGACACTAGGATAAGATAAGGAACACACCCATTATAAAGAAATCACATTAGGATTCTCTTTTTAACCTGTTCCTTAAAACACTAGTGATTAGGAAATCTATTGGAGGAAGAAGCAGTCAAGGGTAGCTTAGGGTTAGGTTTAGGGTTAATGTTAGGGTACTGCTAATGTTATGGATTCGGATACGATGTAGGGTATGTGTTAGGGTTAATGTTAGGGTTAGTTTTAGGCTTAGGGCTCGGTTTAGGGTATGGGTTAGGATTAGTGTACGTGTTAGTGTTAGTGTAGGGGTTTGGGTTAGGGTAGGCGTTAGGGTTAGGATATTTATTAAACCTATCCAACTCTCTAGATACTACTTAGCACGTAAAGGAATATTATTTGGGGTCCAGCCATGGAGAAGAGTTTAGACAGTAGGAGAACATAAGGAACACACCCATTAAAAAGAAATCACATTAGGATTCTCTTTTTAACCTGTTCCTTAAAACACTAGTGCTTAGGAAATATATTGGAGGCAGAAGCAGTCAAGTGTAGCTTAGGGTTAGGTTTAGGGTTAGGGTACGTCTTACGGTATGGGTTCGGGTATGGTGTAGGGTAGGGTTAGGGTTAGGTTTAGGGTACGGTTTAGGGTACGGGTTCAGATACGGCGTAGGATATGGGTTAGGGTTAGGTTTAGGGTTTTTTTTAGGGTTAGGGCTCAGTTTAGGGTACGGGATAGGAATAGGGTACGTTTTAGGGTTAGGGTATGGGTTAGGGTTAAGGTATGCGTTAGGGTCAGGGTATTTATTAAACCTATTCCACTCTCTAGATACCACTTAGCACGTAAAGGAATATTAATTTGGGTCCAGCCATGGAGAAGAGTTTAGACACTAGGATAAGATAAGGAACACACCCATTATAAAGAAGTCACATTAGGATGCTCTTTTTAACCTGTTCCTTAAAACACTAGTGCTTAGGACATCGATAGGAGGCAGAAGCAGTCAACGGTAGCTTAGGGTTAGGGTTAGGGTTAGGGTTAGGGTTAGGGTTAGGGTTAGGGTAAGTGTACGGCTTAGGGTACGGCTTCGGGTATGACATAGTGTATGGGTTAGTTTTAGGGTTAGGGTTAGTTTTAGGGTTAGTGTTAGGGCTCGGTTTAGGGTACGGGGTAGGATAAGGGTACGTGTTAGGGTTAAGGTAGGGGCTTGGGTTAGGGTACGCATTAAGGTTAGGGTATTTATTAAAGCTATCCCACTCTCTAGGTACCACTTAGCACGTAAAGCATTATTATTTGGGGTCCAGCCATGGAGAAGAGTTTAGACACTAGGATAAGATAAGGAACACACCCATTATAAAGAAGTCACATTAGGATTCTCTTTTTAACCTGTTCCTTAAAACACTAGTGCTTAGGAAATCTACTGGAGGCAGAAGCATTGAACAGTAGCTTAGGCTTAGGGTTACGGTTAGGGTTACGGTACGGCTTAGGGTACTGGTTCGGGTATGGTTTCGAGTACGGCGTAGGGTATGGGTTAAGTTTACGGTTAGGTTTAGTTTTAGGGTTAGGGCTCCTGTTTATTGTACGGGTTATTTTTAGGGTTTTTGTTACGGTTAGGGTAGGTGTTAGGGTTAGGGTACGAGTTAGGGTTAGGGTGTTTTTTAAACCTATCCCACTCTCTAGGTATCACTTAGCACGTAAAGGAATATTATTTAGGGTCCAGCCATGGAGAAGAGTTTAGACACTAGGATAAGATAAGGAACACACCCATTATAAAGAAATCACATTAGGATTCTCTTTTTAACCTGTTCCTAAAAACACTAGTGCTTAGGAGATGTATAGGAGGCAGAAGCAGTCAAGGTTAGCTTAGTGTTAGCGTTAGGGTTAGGGTTAGAGTTACGTTTTGGGTACGGCTTAGGGTACGGGTTCGGGTACTGTTTCGGATACGGCGTAGGGTATGGGTTAGGTTTAGGGTTAGGGTTAGTATTAGGATTAGGGGTTGGTGATAGGGTACGGGTTAGGATTAGCGTACGTGTTAGGGTTAGGGTACGCGTTAGGGTTAGGGTATTTATTAAACCTATCCCACTCTCTAGATACCACTTAGCACTTAAAGGAATATTATTTGGGGTCCAGCCATGGAAAAGTGTTTAGACACTAGGATAAGATATGGAACACACCCATTATGAAGAAATCACATTAGGATTCTCTTTTTAAGCTGTACTGTAAAACACTAGTGCTTAGGAAATCCATTGGAGGCAGAAGCAGTCAAGGGTAGCTTAGGATTAGGGTTAGTGTTAGGGTACTGCTTATGGTACGGGTTCGGTTACAGGTTTGGGTACGGCGTAGGGTATGGGCTCGGGTTAGGCTTAGGGTTAGTTTTAGGGTTAGGGCCCGGTTAAGGGTACGGGTTAGGATTAGGGTACGTGTTAGTGTTATGGTAGGGGTTAGGGTATGCGTTAGGGTTAGGGTATTTATTAAAGCTATCCCAGTTAGCACTTAAAGGAATACTATTTGGGGTCCAGCCATGGAGAAGTATTTAGACACTAGGATAAGATAAGGAACTCACCCATTATAAAGAAATCACATTAGGATTCTCTTTTTAACCTGTTCCTTAAAACACTAGTGCTTAGGAAATGTATTGGAGGCAGAAGCAGTCAAGGGTAGCTTAGGGTTAGGGGTAGGGATAGGGTACGGGTTCGGGTACGGGTTCGGACACGGGTTCGTATACGGCGTAGGGTATGGGTTAGGGTTAGGGTTAGGGTTCCTTTTAGGGATATGGCTCGGTTAGGGTTAGGGTTAGGGTTAGGGTTAGGGTTAGGGTTAGGGTAAGCGTACGGCTGAGTGTACGGTTTCGGGTATGGCATAGTGTATGGGCTAGGTTTAGGGTCAGGGTTAGTTTTAGGTTTAGGGCTCGGTTTAGGGTACGGGTTAGGATTAAGGTTAGTGTTAGGGTTATGATAGGGGTTAGCGTTAGGGTACGCGTTAGGGTTACGGTAATTATTAAACCTATCCCACTCTCTAGATACCACTTAGCATGTAAAGGAATATTATTTGGGGTCCCGCCATGGAGAAGAGTTTAGACACTAGGATAAGATAAGGAACACACCCATTATAAAGAAATCACATTAGGATTCTCTTTTTAACCTGCTCCTTAAAACACTAGTGCTTAGGAAACCTATTGGAGGCAGAAGCAGTCAAGGGTAGCTTAGGGTTAGGGTTAGGGTTAGGGTATGGCTTAGGGTACGGGTTCTGGTACAGGTTCGGGCACAGCATAGGGTATGGGTTAGAGTTAGGGTTAGGGTTAGTTTTAGTGTTACGGCTCGGTTTATGGTATGGGTTAGGATTAGGGTACGTGTCAGGGTTAGGGTAGGTGTTAGGGTTAGGGTAAGCATAAGGTTAGGGTATTTATTAAACCTATCCCACTGTCTAGATACCATAAATCAGGTAAAGGAATATTATTTTGGGTCCAGCCATAGAGAAGAATTTAGACAGTAGGATAAGATAAGGAACACACCCATGGTAGAGAAATCACTTTAGGATTCTCTTTTTAAGCTGTTCCTTAAAACACTAGTGCTTAGGAAATCTATTGGAGGCAGAAGCTGTCAGGCGTAGGTTAGGGTTAGTGTTACGGTTAGGGTACGGATTAGGGTACGGGTTCTGATACGGGTTCGGGTACGGCGTACGGTATGGGTTAGGGTTAGGGTTAGGCTTAGTTTTAGGGTTGGGGCTCGGTTTAGGGTACGGGTTAGGATTAGGGTACGTGTTACGGTTAAGGTAGGGGTTTGGGTTAGGGTAGGGTATTTATTAAACCTATCTCACTCTCTAGATACCACTTAGCACGTAAAGGAATATTATTTGGGGTCCAGGCATGGAGAAGAGTTTAGACACTAGGATAAGATAAGGAACACACTCAGTATAAAGAATTCACATTAGGATTCTCTTTTTAAGCCGTTCCGTAAAACACTAGTGCTTAGGAAATCTATTGGAGGAAGAAGCAGTCAAGGGTAGCTTAGGGTTAGGTTTAGGGTTAATGTTAGGGTACTGCTAATGGTACGGTTTCGGATACGATGTAGGGTATGTGTTAGGGTTAATGTTAGGGTACTGCTTATGGTACGGGTTCGGATACGATGTAGGGTATGTGTTAGGGTTAGTGTTAGGGTTAGTTTTTGGCTTAGGGCTCGGTTTAGGGTATGGGTTAGGATTAGTGTACGTGTTAGTGTTAGTGTAGGGGTTTGGGTTAGGGTAGGCGTTAGGGTTAGGATATTTATTAAACCTATCCAACTCTCTAGATACCACTTAGCACGTAAAGGAATATTATTTGGGGTCCAGCCATGGAGAAGAGTTTAGACAGTAGGAGAACATAAGGAACACACCCATTAAAAAGAAATCACATTAGGATTCTCTTTTTAACCTGTTCCTTAAAACACTAGTGCTTAGGAAATCTATTGGAGGCAGAAGCAGTCAAGTGTAGCTTAGGGTTAGGTTTAGGGTTAGGCTACGTCTTACGGTATGGGTTCGGGTATGGTGTAGGGTAGGGTTAGGGTTAGGTTTAGGGTACGGTTTAGGGTACGGGTTCAGATACGGCGTAGGATCTGGGTTAGGGTTAGGTTTAGGGGTTTTTTTAGGGTTAGGGCTCAGTTTAGGGTACGGGATAGGAATAGGGTACGTTTTAGGGTTAGGGTACGGGTTAGGGTTAAGGTATGCGTTAGGGTCAGGGTATTTATTAAACCTATTCCACTCTCTAGATACCACTTAGCACGTAAAGGAATATTAATTTGGGTCCAGCCATGGAGAAGAGTTTAGACACTAGGATAAGATAAGGAACACACCCATTATAAAGAAGTCACATTAGGATTCTCTTTTTAACCTGTTCCTTAAAACACTAGTGCTTAGGACATCGATAGGAGGCAGAAGCAGTCAACGGTAGCTTAGGGTTAGGGTTAGGGTTAGGGTTAGGGTTAGGGTTAGGGTTAGGGTAAGTGTACGGCTTAGGGTACGGCTTCGGGTATGACATAGTGTATGGGTTAGTTTTAGGGTTAGGGTTAGTTTTAGGGTTAGTGCTAGGGCTTGGTTTAGGGTACGGGGTAGGATAAGGGTACGTGTTAGGGTTAAGGTAGGGACTTGGGTTAGGGTACACATTAAGGTTAGGGTATTTATTAAAGCTATCCCACTCTCTAGGTACCACTTAGCACGTAAAGCATTATTATTTGGGGTCCAGCCATGGAGAAGAGTTTAGACACTAGGATAAGATAAGGAACACACCCATTATAAAGAAGTCACATTAGGATTCTCTTTTTAACCTGTTCCTTAAAACACTAGTGCTTAGGAAATCTCTTGGAGGCAGAAGCAGTCAAGAGTAGCTTAGGGTTAGTGTTACGGTTAGGGTTACGGTACGGCTTAGGGTACTGGTTCGGGTATGGTTTCGAGTATGGCGTAGGGTATGGGTTAAGTTTACGGTTAGGTTTAGTTTTAGGGTTAGGGCTCCTGTTTATTGTACGGGTTATTTTTAGGGTTTTTGTTACGGTTAGGGTAGGTGTTAGTGTTAGGGTACGAGTTAGGGTTAGGGTGTTTTTTAAACCTATCCCACTCTCTAGGTATCACTTAGCACGTAAAGGAATATTATTTAGGTTCCAGCCATGGAGAAGAGTTTAGACACTAGGATAAGATAAGGAACACACCCATTATAAAGAAGTCACATTAGGATTCTCTTTTTAACCTGTTCCTTAAAACACTAGTGATTAGGAAATCTATTGGAGGAAGAAGCAGTCAAGGGTAGCTTAGGGTTAGGTTTAGGGTTAATGTTAGGGTACTGCTAATGGTACGGATTCGGATACGATGTAGGGTATTTGTTAGGGTTAATGTTAGGGTTAGTTTTAGGCTTAGGGCTCGGTTTAGGGTATGGGTTAGGATTAGTGTACGTGTTAGTGTTAGTGTAGGGGTTTGGGTTAGGGTAGGCGTTAGGGTTAGGATATTTTTAAACCTATCCAACTCTCTAGATACTACTTAGCACGTAAAGGAATATTATTTGGGGTCCAGCCATGGAGAAGAGTTTAGACAGTAGGAGAACATAAGGAACACACCCATTAAAAAGAAATCACATTAGGATTCTCTTTTTAACCTGTTCCTTAAAACACTAGTGCTTAGGAAATATATTGGAGGCAGAAGCAGTCAAGTGTAGCTTAGGGTTAGGTTTAGGGTTAGGGTACGTCTTACGGTATGGGTTCGGGTATGGTGTAGGGTAGGGTTAGGGTTAGGTTTAGGGTACGGTTTAGGGTACGGGTTCAGATACGGCGTAGGATATGGGTTAGGGTTAGGTTTAGGGTTTTTTTTAGGGTTAGGGCTCAGTTTAGGGTACGGGATAGGAATAGGGTACGTTTTAGGGTTAGGGTACGGGTTAGGGTTAAGGTATGCGTTAGGGTCAGGGTATTTATTAAACCTATTCCACTCTCTAGATACCACTTAGCACGTAAGGAATATTAATTTGGGTCCAGCCATGGAGAAGAGGTTAGACACTAGGATAAGATAAGGAACACACCCATTATAAAGAAGTCACATTAGGATTCTCTTTTTAAGCTGTACTGTAAAACACTAGTGCTTAGGAAATCCATTGGAGGCAGAAGCAGTCAAGGGTAGCTTAGGATTAGGGTTAGTGTTAGGGTACTGCTTATGGTACGGGTTCGGTTACAGGTTCGGGTACGGCGTAGGGTATGGGCTAGGGTTAGGCTTAGGGTTAGTTTTAGGGTTAGGGCTCGGTTTAGGGTACGGGTTAGGATTAGGGTACGTGTTAGTGTTATGGTAGGGGTTAGGGTATGCGTTAGGGTTAGGGTATTTATTAAAGCTATCCCAGTTAGCACTTAAAGGAATACTATTTGGGGTCCAGCCATGGAGAAGTGTTTAGACACTAGGATAAGATAAGGAACTCACCCATTATAAAGAAATCACATTAGGATTCTCTTTTTAACCTGTTCCTTAAAACACTAGTGCTTAGGAAATGTATTGGAGGCAGAAGCAGTCAAGGGTAGCTTAGGGTTAGGGTTAGGGATAGGGTACGGGTTCGGGTACGGGTTCGGGTACGGGTTCGTATACGGCGTAGGGTATGGGTTAGGGTTAGGGTTAGGGTTACCTTTAGGGATAGGGCTCGGTTAGGGTTAGGGTTAGGGTTAGGGTTAGGGTTAGGGTAAGCGTACGGCTGAGTGTACGGTTTCGGGTATGGCATAGTGTATGGGCTAGGTTTAGGGTCAGGGTTAGTTTTAGGTTTAGGGCTCGGTTTAGGGTACGGGTTAGGATTAAGGTTAGTGTTAGGGTTATGATAGGGGTTAGCGTTAGGGTACGCGTTAGGGTTACGGTAATTATTAAACCTATCCCACTCTCTAGATACCACTTAGCACGTAAAGGAATATTATTTGGGGTCCCGCCATGGAGAAGAGTTTAGACACTAGGATAAGATAAGGAACACACCCATTATAAAGAAATCACATTAGGATTCTCTTTTTAACCTGCTCCTTAAAACAATAGTGCTTAGGAAACCTATTGGAGGCAGAAGCAGTCAAGGGTAGCTTAGGGTTACGGTTAGGGTTAGGGTATGGCTTAGGGTACGGGTTCTGGTACAGGTTCGGGCACAGCATAGGGTATGGGTTAGAGTTAGGGTTAGGGTTAGTTTTAGTGTTACGGCTCGGTTTATGGTATGGGTTAGGATTAGGGTACGTGTCAGGGTTAGGGTAAGCATATGGTTAGGGTATTTATTAAACCTATCCCACTGTCTAGATACCATAAATCAGGTAAAGGAATATTATTTTGGGTCCAGCCATAGAGAAGAATTTAGACAGTAGGATAAGATAAGGAACACACCCATGGTAGAGAAATCACTTTAGGATTCTCTTTTTAAGCTGTTCCTTAAAACACTAGTGCTTAGGAAATCTATTGGAGGCAGAAGCTGTCAGGCGTAGGTTAGGGTTAGTGTTACGGTTAGGGTACGGATTAGGGTACGGGTTCTGATACGGGTTCGGGTACGGCGTACGGTATGGGTTAGGGTTAGGGTTAGGCTTAGTTTTAGGGTTGGGGCTCGGTTTAGGGTACGGGTTAGGATTAGGGTACGTGTTACGGTTAAGGTAGGGGTTTGGGTTAGGGTAGGGTATTTATTAAACCTATCTCACTCTCTAGATACCACTTAGCACGTAAAGGAATATTATTTGGGGTCCAGGCATGGAGAAGAGTTTAGACACTAGGATAAGATAAGGAACACACTCAGTATAAAGAATTCACATTAGGATTCTCTTTTTAAGCCGTTCCGTAAAACACTAGTGCTTAGGAAATCTATTGGAGGAAGAAGCAGTCAAGGGTAGCTTAGGGTTAGGTTTAGGGTTAATGTTAGGGTACTGCTAATGGTACGGTTTCGGATACGATGTAGGGTATGTGTTAGGGTTAATGTTAGGGTACTGCTTATGGTACGGGTTCGGATACGATGTAGGGTATGTGTTAGGGTTAGTGTTAGGGTTAGTTTTTGGCTTAGGGCTCGGTTTAGGGTATGGGTTAGGATTAGTGTACGTGTTAGTGTTAGTGTAGGGGTTTGGGTTAGGGTAGGCGTTAGGGTTAGGATATTTATTAAACCTATCCAACTCTCTAGATACCACTTAGCACGTAAAGGAATATTATTTGGGGTCCAGCCATGGAGAAGAGTTTAGACAGTAGGAGAACATAAGGAACACACCCATTAAAAAGAAATCACATTAGGATTCTCTTTTTAACCTGTTCCTTAAAACACTAGTGCTTAGGAAATCTATTGGAGGCAGAAGCAGTCAAGTGTAGCTTATTGTTAGGTTTAGGGTTAGGGTACGTCTTACGGTATGGGTTCGGGTATGGTGTAGGGTAGGGTTAGGGTTAGATTTAGGGTACGGTTTAGGGTACGGGTTCAGATATGGCGTAGGATCTGGGTTAGGGTTAGGTTTAGGGTTTTTTTTAGGGTTAGGGCTCAGTTTAGGGTACGGGATAGGAATAGGGTACGTTTTAGGGTTAGGGTATGGGTTAGGGTTAAGGTATGCGTTAGGGTCAGGGTATTTATTAAACCTATTCCACTCTCTAGATACCACTTAGCACGTAAAGGAATATTAATTTGGGTCCAGCCATGGAGAAGAGTTTAGACACTAGGATAAGATAAGGAACACACCCATTATAAAGAAGTCACATTAGGATGCTCTTTTTAACCTGTTCCTTAAAACACTAGTGCTTAGGACATCGATAGGAGGCAGAAGAAGTCAACGGTAGCTTAGGGTTAGGGTTAGGGTTAGGGTTAGGGTTAGGGTTAGGGTTAGGGTTAGGGTAAGTGTACGGCTTAGGGTACGGCTTCGGGTATGACATAGTGTATGGGTTAGTTTTAGGGTTAGGGTTAGTTTTAGGGTTAGGGTTAGGGCTCGGTTTAGGGTACGGGGTAGGATAAGGGTACGTGTTAGGGTTAAGGTAGGGGCTTGGGTTAGGGTACGCATTAAGGTTAGGGTATTTATTAAAGCTATCCCACTCTCTAGGTACCACTTAGCACGTAAAGCATTATTATTTGGGGTCCAGCCATGGAGAAGAGTTTAGACACTAGGATAAGATAAGGAACACACCCATTATAAAGAAGTCACATTAGGATTCTCTTTTTAACCTGTTCCTTAAAACACTAGTGCTTAGGAAATCTGTTGGAGGCAGAAGCAGTCAAGAGTAGCTTAGGGTTAGGGTTAAGGTTAGGGTTACGGTACGGCTTAGGGTACTGGTTCGGGTATGGTTTCGAGTACGGCTTAGGGTATGTGTTAAGTTTACGGTTAGGTTTAGTTTTAGGGTTAGGGCTCCTGTTTATTGTATGGGTTATTTTTAGGGTTTTTGTTACGGTTAGGGTAGGTGTTAGGGTTAGGGTACGAGTTAGGGTTAGGGTGTTTTTTAAACCTATCCCACTCTCTAGGTATCACTTAGCACGTAAAGGAATATTATTTAGGGTCCAGCCATGGAGAAGAGTTTAGACACTAGGATAAGATAAGGAACACACCCATTATAAAGAAATCACATTAGGATTCTCTTTTTAACCTGTTCCTTAAAACACTAGTGATTAGGAAATCTATTGGAGGAAGAAGCAGTCAAGGGTAGCTTAGGGTTAGGTTTAGGGTTAATGTTAGGGTACTGCTAATGTTATGGATTCGGATACGATGTAGGGTATGTGTTAGGGTTAATGTTAGGGTTAGTTTTAGGCTTAGGGCTCGGTTTAGGGTATGGGTTAGGATTAGTGTACGTGTTAGTGTTAGTGTAGGGGTTTGGGTTAGGGTAGGCGTTAGGGTTAGGATATTTATTAAACCTATCCAACTCTCTAGATACTACTTAGCACGTAAAGGAATATTATTTGGGGTCCAGCCATGGAGAAGAGTTTAGACAGTAGGAGAACATAAGGAACACACCCATTAAAAAGAAATCACATTAGGATTCTCTTTTTAACCTGTTCCTTAAAACACTAGTGCTTAGGAAATATATTGGAGGCAGAAGCAGTCAAGTGTAGCTTAGGGTTAGGTTTAGGGTTAGGGTACGTCTTACGGTATGGGTTCGGGTATGGTGTAGGGTAGGGTTAGGGTTAGGTTTAGGGTACGGTTTAGGGTACGGGTTCAGATACGGCGTAGGATATGGGTTAGTGTTAGGTTTAGGGTTTTTTTTAGGGTTAGGGCTCAGTTTAGGGTACGGGATAGGAATAGGGTACGTTTTAGGGTTAGGGTATGGGTTAGGGTTAAGGTATGCGTTAGGGTCAGGGTATTTATTAAACCTATTCCACTCTCTAGATACCACTTAGCACGTAAAGGAATATTAATTTGGGTCCAGCCATGGAGAAGAGTTTAGACACTAGGATAAGATAAGGAACACACCCATTATAAAGAAGTCACATTAGGATGCTCTTTTTAACCTGTTCCTTAAAACACTAGTGCTTAGGACATCGATAGGAGGCAGAAGCAGTCAACGGTAGCTTAGGGTTAGGGTTAGGGTTAGGGTTAGGGTTAGGGTTAGGGTTAGGGTAAGTGTACGGCTTAGGGTACGGCTTCGGGTATGACATAGTGTATGGGTTAGTTTTAGGGTTAGGGTTAGTTTTAGGGTTAGTGTTAGGGCTCGGTTTAGGGTACGGGGTAGGATAAGGGTACGTGTTAGGGTTAAGGTAGGGGCTTGGGTTAGGGTACGCATTAAGGTTAGGGTATTTATTAAAGCTATCCCACTCTCTAGGTACCACTTAGCACGTAAAGCATTATTATTTGGGGTCCAGCCATGGAGAAGAGTTTAGACACTAGGATAAGATAAGGAACACACCCATTATAAAGAAGTCACATTAGGATTCTCTTTTTAACCTGTTCCTTAAAACACTAGTGCTTAGGAAATCTACTGGAGGCAGAAGCAGTGAACAGTAGCTTAGGGTTAGGGTTACGGTTAGGGTTACGGTACGGCTTAGGGTACTGGTTCGGGTA
This sequence comes from Eschrichtius robustus, assembly GCF_028021215.1. Lineage (NCBI taxonomy): Eukaryota > Metazoa > Chordata > Mammalia > Artiodactyla > Eschrichtiidae > Eschrichtius > Eschrichtius robustus. The sequence continues at coordinate 27,500,194 of NC_090827.1, read as the reverse complement.
TGGTTTCGAGTACGGCGTAGGGTATGGGTTAAGTTTACGGTTAGGTTTAGTTTTAGGGTTAGGGCTCCTGTTTATTGTACGGGTTATTTTTAGGGTTTTTGTTACGGTTAGGGTAGGTGTTAGGGTTAGGGTACGAGTTAGGGTTAGGGTGTTTTTTAAACCTATCCCACTCTCTAGGTATCACTTAGCACGTAAAGGAATATTATTTAGGGTCCAGCCATGGAGAAGAGTTTAGACACTAGGATAAGATAAGGAACACACCCATTATAAAGAAATCACATTAGGATTCTCTTTTTAACCTGTTCCTAAAAACACTAGTGCTTAGGAGATGTATAGGAGGCAGAAGCAGTCAAGGTTAGCTTAGTGTTAGCGTTAGGGTTAGGGTTAGAGTTACGTTTTGGGTACGGCTTAGGGTACGGGTTCGGGTACTGTTTCGGATACGGCGTAGGGTATGGGTTAGGTTTAGGGTTAGGGTTAGTATTAGGATTAGGGGTTGGTGATAGGGTACGGGTTAGGATTAGCGTACGTGTTAGGGTTAGGGTACGCGTTAGGGTTAGGGTATTTATTAAACCTATCCCACTCTCTAGATACCACTTAGCACTTAAAGGAATATTATTTGGGGTCCAGCCATGGAAAAGTGTTTAGACACTAGGATAAGATATGGAACACACCCATTATGAAGAAATCACATTAGGATTCTCTTTTTAAGCTGTACTGTAAAACACTAGTGCTTAGGAAATCCATTGGAGGCAGAAGCAGTCAAGGGTAGCTTAGGATTAGGGTTAGTGTTAGGGTACTGCTTATGGTACGGGTTCGGTTACAGGTTTGGGTACGGCGTAGGGTATGGGCTCGGGTTAGGCTTAGGGTTAGTTTTAGGGTTAGGGCCCGGTTAAGGGTACGGGTTAGGATTAGGGTACGTGTTAGTGTTATGGTAGGGGTTAGGGTATGCGTTAGGGTTAGGGTATTTATTAAAGCTATCCCAGTTAGCACTTAAAGGAATACTATTTGGGGTCCAGCCATGGAGAAGTATTTAGACACTAGGATAAGATAAGGAACTCACCCATTATAAAGAAATCACATTAGGATTCTCTTTTTAACCTGTTCCTTAAAACACTAGTGCTTAGGAAATGTATTGGAGGCAGAAGCAGTCAAGGGTAGCTTAGGGTTAGGGGTAGGGATAGGGTACGGGTTCGGGTACGGGTTCGGACACGGGTTCGTATACGGCGTAGGGTATGGGTTAGGGTTAGGGTTAGGGTTCCTTTTAGGGATATGGCTCGGTTAGGGTTAGGGTTAGGGTTAGGGTTAGGGTTAGGGTTAGGGTAAGCGTACGGCTGAGTGTACGGTTTCGGGTATGGCATAGTGTATGGGCTAGGTTTAGGGTCAGGGTTAGTTTTAGGTTTAGGGCTCGGTTTAGGGTACGGGTTAGGATTAAGGTTAGTGTTAGGGTTATGATAGGGGTTAGCGTTAGGGTACGCGTTAGGGTTACGGTAATTATTAAACCTATCCCACTCTCTAGATACCACTTAGCATGTAAAGGAATATTATTTGGGGTCCCGCCATGGAGAAGAGTTTAGACACTAGGATAAGATAAGGAACACACCCATTATAAAGAAATCACATTAGGATTCTCTTTTTAACCTGCTCCTTAAAACACTAGTGCTTAGGAAACCTATTGGAGGCAGAAGCAGTCAAGGGTAGCTTAGGGTTAGGGTTAGGGTTAGGGTATGGCTTAGGGTACGGGTTCTGGTACAGGTTCGGGCACAGCATAGGGTATGGGTTAGAGTTAGGGTTAGGGTTAGTTTTAGTGTTACGGCTCGGTTTATGGTATGGGTTAGGATTAGGGTACGTGTCAGGGTTAGGGTAGGTGTTAGGGTTAGGGTAAGCATAAGGTTAGGGTATTTATTAAACCTATCCCACTGTCTAGATACCATAAATCAGGTAAAGGAATATTATTTTGGGTCCAGCCATAGAGAAGAATTTAGACAGTAGGATAAGATAAGGAACACACCCATGGTAGAGAAATCACTTTAGGATTCTCTTTTTAAGCTGTTCCTTAAAACACTAGTGCTTAGGAAATCTATTGGAGGCAGAAGCTGTCAGGCGTAGGTTAGGGTTAGTGTTACGGTTAGGGTACGGATTAGGGTACGGGTTCTGATACGGGTTCGGGTACGGCGTACGGTATGGGTTAGGGTTAGGGTTAGGCTTAGTTTTAGGGTTGGGGCTCGGTTTAGGGTACGGGTTAGGATTAGGGTACGTGTTACGGTTAAGGTAGGGGTTTGGGTTAGGGTAGGGTATTTATTAAACCTATCTCACTCTCTAGATACCACTTAGCACGTAAAGGAATATTATTTGGGGTCCAGGCATGGAGAAGAGTTTAGACACTAGGATAAGATAAGGAACACACTCAGTATAAAGAATTCACATTAGGATTCTCTTTTTAAGCCGTTCCGTAAAACACTAGTGCTTAGGAAATCTATTGGAGGAAGAAGCAGTCAAGGGTAGCTTAGGGTTAGGTTTAGGGTTAATGTTAGGGTACTGCTAATGGTACGGTTTCGGATACGATGTAGGGTATGTGTTAGGGTTAATGTTAGGGTACTGCTTATGGTACGGGTTCGGATACGATGTAGGGTATGTGTTAGGGTTAGTGTTAGGGTTAGTTTTTGGCTTAGGGCTCGGTTTAGGGTATGGGTTAGGATTAGTGTACGTGTTAGTGTTAGTGTAGGGGTTTGGGTTAGGGTAGGCGTTAGGGTTAGGATATTTATTAAACCTATCCAACTCTCTAGATACCACTTAGCACGTAAAGGAATATTATTTGGGGTCCAGCCATGGAGAAGAGTTTAGACAGTAGGAGAACATAAGGAACACACCCATTAAAAAGAAATCACATTAGGATTCTCTTTTTAACCTGTTCCTTAAAACACTAGTGCTTAGGAAATCTATTGGAGGCAGAAGCAGTCAAGTGTAGCTTATTGTTAGGTTTAGGGTTAGGGTACGTCTTACGGTATGGGTTCGGGTATGGTGTAGGGTAGGGTTAGGGTTAGATTTAGGGTACGGTTTAGGGTACGGGTTCAGATACGGCGTAGGATCTGGGTTAGGGTTAGGTTTAGGGTTTTTTTTAGGGTTAGGGCTCAGTTTAGGGTACGGGATAGGAATAGGGTACGTTTTAGGGTTAGGGTATGGGTTAGGGTTAAGGTATGCGTTAGGGTCAGGGTATTTATTAAACCTATTCCACTCTCTAGATACCACTTAGCACGTAAAGGAATATTAATTTGGGTCCAGCCATGGAGAAGAGTTTAGACACTAGGATAAGATAAGGAACACACCCATTATAAAGAAGTCACATTAGGATGCTCTTTTTAACCTGTTCCTTAAAACACTAGTGCTTAGGACATCGATAGGAGGCAGAAGAAGTCAACGGTAGCTTAGGGTTAGGGTTAGGGTTAGGGTTAGGGTTAGGGTTAGGGTAAGTGTACGGCTTAGGGTACGGCTTCGGGTATGACATAGTGTATGGGTTAGTTTTAGGGTTAGGGTTAGTTTTAGGGTTAGTGTTAGGGCTCGGTTTAGGGTACGGGGTAGGATAAGGGTACGTGTTAGGGTTAAGGTAGGGGCTTGGGTTAGGGTACGCATTAAGGTTAGGGTATTTATTAAAGCTATCCCACTCTCTAGGTACCACTTAGCACGTAAAGCATTATTATTTGGGGTCCAGCCATGGAGAAGAGTTTAGACACTAGGATAAGATAAGGAACACACCCATTATAAAGAAGTCACATTAGGATTCTCTTTTTAACCTGTTCCTTAAAACACTAGTGCTTAGGAAATCTGTTGGAGGCAGAAGCAGTCAAGAGTAGCTTAGGGTTAGGGTTAAGGTTAGGGTTACGGTACGGCTTAGGGTACTGGTTCGGGTATGGTTTCGAGTACGGCGTAGGGTATGTGTTAAGTTTACGGTTAGGTTTAGTTTTAGGGTTAGGGCTCCTGTTTATTGTATGGGTTATTTTTAGGGTTTTTGTTACGGTTAGGGTAGGTGTTAGGGTTAGGGTACGAGTTAGGGTTAGGGTGTTTTTTAAACCTATCCCACTCTCTAGGTATCACTTAGCACGTAAAGGAATATTATTTAGGGTCCAGCCATGGAGAAGAGTTTAGACACTAGGATAAGATAAGGAACACACCCATTATAAAGAAATCACATTAGGATTCTCTTTTTAACCTGTTCCTTAAAACACTAGTGATTAGGAAATCTATTGGAGGAAGAAGCAGTCAAGGGTAGCTTAGGGTTAGGTTTAGGGTTAATGTTAGGGTACTGCTAATGTTATGGATTCGGATACGATGTAGGGTATGTGTTAGGGTTAATGTTAGGGTTAGTTTTAGGCTTAGGGCTCGGTTTAGGGTATGGGTTAGGATTAGTGTACGTGTTAGTGTTAGTGTAGGGGTTTGGGTTAGGGTAGGCGTTAGGGTTAGGATATTTATTAAACCTATCCAACTCTCTAGATACTACTTAGCACGTAAAGGAATATTATTTGGGGTCCAGCCATGGAGAAGAGTTTAGACAGTAGGAGAACATAAGGAACACACCCATTAAAAAGAAATCACATTAGGATTCTCTTTTTAACCTGTTCCTTAAAACACTAGTGCTTAGGAAATATATTGGAGGCAGAAGCAGTCAAGTGTAGCTTAGGGTTAGGTTTAGGGTTAGGGTACGTCTTACGGTATGGGTTCGGGTATGGTGTAGGGTAGGGTTAGGGTTAGGTTTAGGGTACGGTTTAGGGTACGGGTTCAGATACGGCGTAGGATATGGGTTAGGGTTAGGTTTAGGGTTTTTTTTAGGGTTAGGGCTCAGTTTAGGGTACGGGATAGGAATAGGGTACGTTTTAGGGTTAGGGTATGGGTTAGGGTTAAGGTATGCGTTAGGGTCAGGGTATTTATTAAACCTATTCCACTCTCTAGATACCACTTAGCACGTAAAGGAATATTAATTTGGGTCCAGCCATGGAGAAGAGTTTAGACACTAGGATAAGATAAGGAACACACCCATTATAAAGAAGTCACATTAGGATGCTCTTTTTAACCTGTTCCTTAAAACACTAGTGCTTAGGACATCGATAGGAGGCAGAAGCAGTCAACGGTAGCTTAGGGTTAGGGTTAGGGTTAGGGTTAGGGTTAGGGTTAGGGTTAGGGTAAGTGTACGGCTTAGGGTACGGCTTCGGGTATGACATAGTGTATGGGTTAGTTTTAGGGTTAGGGTTAGTTTTAGGGTTAGTGTTAGGGCTCGGTTTAGGGTACGGGGTAGGATAAGGGTACGTGTTAGGGTTAAGGTAGGGGCTTGGGTTAGGGTACGCATTAAGGTTAGGGTATTTATTAAAGCTATCCCACTCTCTAGGTACCACTTAGCACGTAAAGCATTATTATTTGGGGTCCAGCCATGGAGAAGAGTTTAGACACTAGGATAAGATAAGGAACACACCCATTATAAAGAAGTCACATTAGGATTCTCTTTTTAACCTGTTCCTTAAAACACTAGTGCTTAGGAAATCTACTGGAGGCAGAAGCAGTGAACAGTAGCTTAGGGTTAGGGTTACGGTTAGGGTTACGGTACGGCTTAGGGTACTGGTTCGGGTATGGTTTCGAGTACGGCGTAGGGTATGGGTTAAGTTTACGGTTAGGTTTAGTTTTAGGGTTAGGGCTCCTGTTTATTGTACGGGTTATTTTTAGGGTTTTTGTTACGGTTAGGGTAGGTGTTAGGGTTAGGGTACGAGTTAGGGTTAGGGTGTTTTTTAAACCTATCCCACTCTCTAGGTATCACTTAGCACGTAAAGGAATATTATTTAGGGTCCAGCCATGGAGAAGAGTTTAGACACTAGGATAAGATAAGGAACACACCCATTATAAAGAAATCACATTAGGATTCTCTTTTTAACCTGTTCCTAAAAACACTAGTGCTTAGGAGATGTATAGGAGGCAGAAGCAGTCAAGGTTAGCTTAGTGTTAGCGTTAGGGTTAGGGTTAGAGTTACGTTTTGGGTACGGCTTAGGGTACGGGTTCGGGTACTGTTTCGGATACGGCGTAGGGTATGGGTTAGGTTTAGGGTTAGGGTTAGTATTAGGATTAGGGGTTGGTGATAGGGTACGGGTTAGGATTAGCGTACGTGTTAGGGTTAGGGTACGCGTTAGGGTTAGGGTATTTATTAAACCTATCCCACTCTCTAGATACCACTTAGCACTTAAAGGAATATTATTTGGGGTCCAGCCATGGAAAAGTGTTTAGACACTAGGATAAGATATGGAACACACCCATTATGAAGAAATCACATTAGGATTCTCTTTTTAAGCTGTACTGTAAAACACTAGTGCTTAGGAAATCCATTGGAGGCAGAAGCAGTCAAGGGTAGCTTAGGATTAGGGTTAGTGTTAGGGTACTGCTTATGGTACGGGTTCGGTTACAGGTTTGGGTACGGCGTAGGGTATGGGCTCGGGTTAGGCTTAGGGTTAGTTTTAGGGTTAGGGCCCGGTTAAGGGTACGGGTTAGGATTAGGGTACGTGTTAGTGTTATGGTAGGGGTTAGGGTATGCGTTAGGGTTAGGGTATTTATTAAAGCTATCCCAGTTAGCACTTAAAGGAATACTATTTGGGGTCCAGCCATGGAGAAGTATTTAGACACTAGGATAAGATAAGGAACTCACCCATTATAAAGAAATCACATTAGGATTCTCTTTTTAACCTGTTCCTTAAAACACTAGTGCTTAGGAAATGTATTGGAGGCAGAAGCAGTCAAGGGTAGCTTAGGGTTAGGGGTAGGGATAGGGTACGGGTTCGGGTACGGGTTCGGACACGGGTTCGTATACGGCGTAGGGTATGGGTTAGGGTTAGGGTTAGGGTTCCTTTTAGGGATATGGCTCGGTTAGGGTTAGGGTTAGGGTTAGGGTTAGGGTTAGGGTTAGGGTAAGCGTACGGCTGAGTGTACGGTTTCGGGTATGGCATAGTGTATGGGCTAGGTTTAGGGTCAGGGTTAGTTTTAGGTTTAGGGCTCGGTTTAGGGTACGGGTTAGGATTAAGGTTAGTGTTAGGGTTATGATAGGGGTTAGCGTTAGGGTACGCGTTAGGGTTACGGTAATTATTAAACCTATCCCACTCTCTAGATACCACTTAGCATGTAAAGGAATATTATTTGGGGTCCCGCCATGGAGAAGAGTTTAGACACTAGGATAAGATAAGGAACACACCCATTATAAAGAAATCACATTAGGATTCTCTTTTTAACCTGCTCCTTAAAACACTAGTGCTTAGGAAACCTATTGGAGGCAGAAGCAGTCAAGGGTAGCTTAGGGTTAGGGTTAGGGTTAGGGTATGGCTTAGGGTACGGGTTCTGGTACAGGTTCGGGCACAGCATAGGGTATGGGTTAGAGTTAGGGTTAGGGTTAGTTTTAGTGTTACGGCTCGGTTTATGGTATGGGTTAGGATTAGGGTACGTGTCAGGGTTAGGGTAGGTGTTAGGGTTAGGGTAAGCATAAGGTTAGGGTATTTATTAAACCTATCCCACTGTCTAGATACCATAAATCAGGTAAAGGAATATTATTTTGGGTCCAGCCATAGAGAAGAATTTAGACAGTAGGATAAGATAAGGAACACACCCATGGTAGAGAAATCACTTTAGGATTCTCTTTTTAAGCTGTTCCTTAAAACACTAGTGCTTAGGAAATCTATTGGAGGCAGAAGCTGTCAGGCGTAGGTTAGGGTTAGTGTTACGGTTAGGGTACGGATTAGGGTACGGGTTCTGATACGGGTTCGGGTACGGCGTACGGTATGGGTTAGGGTTAGGGTTAGGCTTAGTTTTAGGGTTGGGGCTCGGTTTAGGGTACGGGTTAGGATTAGGGTACGTGTTACGGTTAAGGTAGGGGTTTGGGTTAGGGTAGGGTATTTATTAAACCTATCTCACTCTCTAGATACCACTTAGCACGTAAAGGAATATTATTTGGGGTCCAGGCATGGAGAAGAGTTTAGACACTAGGATAAGATAAGGAACACACTCAGTATAAAGAATTCACATTAGGATTCTCTTTTTAAGCCGTTCCGTAAAACACTAGTGCTTAGGAAATCTATTGGAGGAAGAAGCAGTCAAGGGTAGCTTAGGGTTAGGTTTAGGGTTAATGTTAGGGTACTGCTAATGGTACGGTTTCGGATACGATGTAGGGTATGTGTTAGGGTTAATGTTAGGGTACTGCTTATGGTACGGGTTCGGATACGATGTAGGGTATGTGTTAGGGTTAGTGTTAGGGTTAGTTTTTGGCTTAGGGCTCGGTTTAGGGTATGGGTTAGGATTAGTGTACGTGTTAGTGTTAGTGTAGGGGTTTGGGTTAGGGTAGGCGTTAGGGTTAGGATATTTATTAAACCTATCCAACTCTCTAGATACCACTTAGCACGTAAAGGAATATTATTTGGGGTCCAGCCATGGAGAAGAGTTTAGACAGTAGGAGAAGATAAGGAACACACCCATTAAAAAGAAATCACATTAGGATTATCTTTTTAACCTGTTCCTTAAAACACTAGTGCTTAGGAAATCTATTGGAGGCAGAAGCAGTCAAGTGTAGCTTAGGGTTAGGTTTAGGGTTAGGGTACGTCTTACGGTATGGGTTCGGGTATGGTGTAGGGTAGGGTTAGGGTTAGGTTTAGGGTACGGTTTAGGGTACGGGTTCAGATACGGCGTAGGATCTGGGTTAGGGTTAGGTTTAGGGTTTTTTTTAGGGTTAGGGCTCAGTTTAGGGTACGGGATAGGAATAGGGTACGTTTTAGGGTTAGGGTATGGGTTAGGGTTAAGGTATGCGTTAGGGTCAGGGTATTTATTAAACCTATTCCACTCTCTAGATACCACTTAGCACGTAAAGGAATATTAATTTGGGTCCAGCCATGGAGAAGAGTTTAGACACTAGGATAAGATAAGGAACACACCCATTATAAAGAAGTCACATTAGGATGCTCTTTTTAACCTGTTCCTTAAAACACTAGTGCTTAGGAAATCTATTGGAGGCAGAAGCAGTCAAGAGTAGCTTAGGGTTAGGGTTAGGGTTAGGGTTAGGGTTAGGGTTAGGGTAAGTGTACGGCTTAGGGTACGGCTTCGGGTATGACATAGTGTATGGGTTAGTTTTAGGGTTAGGGTTAGTTTTAGGGTTAGTGTTAGGGCTCGGTTTAGGGTACGGGGTAGGATAAGGGTACGTGTTAGGGTTAAGGTAGGGGCTTGGGTTAGGGTACGCATTAAGGTTAGGGTATTTATTAAAGCTATCCCACTCTCTAGGTACCACTTAGCACGTAAAGCATTATTATTTGGGGTCCAGCCATGGAGAAGAGTTTAGACACTAGGATAAGATAAGGAACACACTCAGTATAAAGAATTCACATTAGGATTCTCTTTTTAAGCCGTTCTGTAAAACACTAGTGCTTAGGAAATCTATTGGAGGAAGAAGCAGTCAAGGGTAGCTTAGGGTTAGGTTTAGGGTTAATGTTAGGGTACTGCTAATGGTACGGGTACGGATACGATGTAGGGTATGTGTTAGGGTTAATGTTAGGGTACTGCTTATGGTACGGGTTCGGATACGATGTAGGGTATGTGTTAGGGTTAGTGTTAGGGTTAGTTTTTGGCTTAGGGCTCGGTTTAGGGTATGGGTTAAGATTAGTGTACGTGTTAGTGTTAGTGTAGGGGTTTGGGTTAGGGTAGGCGTTAGGGTTAGGATATTTATTAAACCTATCCAACTCTCTAGATACCACTTAGCACGTAAAGGAATATTATTTGGGGTCCAGCCATGGAGAAGAGTTTAGACAGTAGGAGAACATAAGGAACACACCCATTAAAAAGAAATCACATTAGGATTCTCTTTTTAACCTGTTCCTTAAAACACTAGTGCTTAGGAAATCTATTGGAGGCAGAAGCAGTCAAGTGTAGCTTAGGGTTAGGTTTAGGGTTAGGCTACGTCTTACGGTATGGGTTCGGGTATGGTGTAGGGTAGGGTTAGGGTTAGGTTTAGGGTACGGTTTAGGGTACGGGTTCAGATACGGCGTAGGATCTGGGTTAGGGTTAGGTTTAGGGGTTTTTTTAGGGTTAGGGCTCAGTTTAGGGTACGGGATAGGAATAGGGTACGTTTTAGGGTTAGGGTACGGGTTAGGGTTAAGGTATGCGTTAGGGTCAGGGTATTTATTAAACCTATTCCACTCTCTAGATACCACTTAGCACGTAAAGGAATATTAATTTGGGTCCAGCCATGGAGAAGAGTTTAGACACTAGGATAAGATAAGGAACACACCCATTATAAAGAAGTCACATTAGGATTCTCTTTTTAACCTGTTCCTTAAAACACTAGTGCTTAGGACATCGATAGGAGGCAGAAGCAGTCAACGGTAGCTTAGGGTTAGGGTTAGGGTTAGGGTTAGGGTTAGGGTTAGGGTTAGGGTTAGGGTAAGTGTACGGCTTAGGGTACGGCTTCGGGTATGACATAGTGTATGGGTTAGTTTTAGGGTTAGGGTTAGTTTTAGGGTTAGTGTTAGGGCTTGGTTTAGGGTACGGGGTAGGATAAGGGTACGTGTTAGGGTTAAGGTAGGGACTTGGGTTAGGGTACACATTAAGGTTAGGGTATTTATTAAAGCTATCCCACTCTCTAGGTACCACTTAGCACGTAAAGCATTATTATTTGGGGTCCAGCCATGGAGAAGAGTTTAGACACTAGGATAAGATAAGGAACACACCCATTATAAAGAAGTCACATTAGGATTCTCTTTTTAACCTGTTCCTTAAAACACTAGTGCTTAGGAAATCTCTTGGAGGCAGAAGCAGTCAAGAGTAGCTTAGGGTTAGTGTTACGGTTAGGGTTACGGTACGGCTTAGGGTACTGGTTCGGGTATGGTTTCGAGTATGGCGTAGGGTATGGGTTAAGTTTACGGTTAGGTTTAGTTTTAGGGTTAGGGCTCCTGTTTATTGTACGGGTTATTTTTAGGGTTTTTGTTACGGTTAGGGTAGGTGTTAGTGTTAGGGTACGAGTTAGGGTTAGGGTGTTTTTTAAACCTATCCCACTCTCTAGGTATCACTTAGCACGTAAAGGAATATTATTTAGGTTCCAGCCATGGAGAAGAGTTTAGACACTAGGATAAGATAAGGAACACACCCATTATAAAGAAGTCACATTAGGATTCTCTTTTTAACCTGTTCCTTAAAACACTAGTGATTAGGAAATCTATTGGAGGAAGAAGCAGTCAAGGGTAGCTTAGGGTTAGGTTTAGGGTTAATGTTAGGGTACTGCTAATGGTACGGATTCGGATACGATGTAGGGTATTTGTTAGGGTTAATGTTAGGGTTAGTTTTAGGCTTAGGGCTCGGTTTAGGGTATGGGTTAGGATTAGTGTACGTGTTAGTGTTAGTGTAGGGGTTTGGGTTAGGGTAGGCGTTAGGGTTAGGATATTTTTAAACCTATCCAACTCTCTAGATACTACTTAGCACGTAAAGGAATATTATTTGGGGTCCAGCCATGGAGAAGAGTTTAGACAGTAGGAGAACATAAGGAACACACCCATTAAAAAGAAATCACATTAGGATTCTCTTTTTAACCTGTTCCTTAAAACACTAGTGCTTAGGAAATATATTGGAGGCAGAAGCAGTCAAGTGTAGCTTAGGGTTAGGTTTAGGGTTAGGGTACGTCTTACGGTATGGGTTCGGGTATGGTGTAGGGTAGGGTTAGGGTTAGGTTTAGGGTACGGTTTAGGGTACGGGTTCAGATACGGCGTAGGATATGGGTTAGGGTTAGGTTTAGGGTTTTTTTTAGGGTTAGGGCTCAGTTTAGGGTACGGGATAGGAATAGGGTACGTTTTAGGGTTAGGGTACGGGTTAGGGTTAAGGTATGCGTTAGGGTCAGGGTATTTATTAAACCTATTCCACTCTCTAGATACCACTTAGCACGTAAGGAATATTAATTTGGGTCCAGCCATGGAGAAGAGGTTAGACACTAGGATAAGATAAGGAACACACCCATTATAAAGAAGTCACATTAGGATTCTCTTTTTAAGCTGTACTGTAAAACACTAGTGCTTAGGAAATCCATTGGAGGCAGAAGCAGTCAAGGGTAGCTTAGGATTAGGGTTAGTGTTAGGGTACTGCTTATGGTACGGGTTCGGTTACAGGTTCGGGTACGGCGTAGGGTATGGGCTAGGGTTAGGCTTAGGGTTAGTTTTAGGGTTAGGGCTCGGTTTAGGGTACGGGTTAGGATTAGGGTACGTGTTAGTGTTATGGTAGGGGTTAGGGTATGCGTTAGGGTTAGGGTATTTATTAAAGCTATCCCAGTTAGCACTTAAAGGAATACTATTTGGGGTCCAGCCATGGAGAAGTGTTTAGACACTAGGATAAGATAAGGAACTCACCCATTATAAAGAAATCACATTAGGATTCTCTTTTTAACCTGTTCCTTAAAACACTAGTGCTTAGGAAATGTATTGGAGGCAGAAGCAGTCAAGGGTAGCTTAGGGTTAGGGTTAGGGATAGGGTACGGGTTCGGGTACGGGTTCGGGTACGGGTTCGTATACGGCGTAGGGTATGGGTTAGGGTTAGGGTTAGGGTTACCTTTAGGGATAGGGCTCGGTTAGGGTTAGGGTTAGGGTTAGGGTTAGGGTTAGGGTAAGCGTACGGCTGAGTGTACGGTTTCGGGTATGGCATAGTGTATGGGCTAGGTTTAGGGTCAGGGTTAGTTTTAGGTTTAGGGCTCGGTTTAGGGTACGGGTTAGGATTAAGGTTAGTGTTAGGGTTATGATAGGGGTTAGCGTTAGGGTACGCGTTAGGGTTACGGTAATTATTAAACCTATCCCACTCTCTAGATACCACTTAGCACGTAAAGGAATATTATTTGGGGTCCTGCCATGGAGAAGAGTTTAGACACTAGGATAAGATAAGGAACACACCCATTATAAAGAAATCACATTAGGATTCTCTTTTTAACCTGCTCCTTAAAACAATAGTGCTTAGGAAACCTACTGGAGGCAGAAGCAGTCAAGGGTAGCTTAGGGTTACGGTTAGGGTTAGGGTATGGCTTAGGGTACGGGTTCTGGTACAGGTTCGGGCACAGCATAGGGTATGGGTTAGAGTTAGGGTTAGGGTTAGTTTTAGTGTTACGGCTCGGTTTATGGTATGGGTTAGGATTAGGGTACGTGTCAGGGTTAGGGTAAGCATATGGTTAGGGTATTTATTAAACCTATCCCACTGTCTAGATACCATAAATCAGGTAAAGGAATATTATTTTGGGTCCAGCCATAGAGAAGAATTTAGACAGTAGGATAAGATAAGGAACACACCCATGGTAGAGAAATCACTTTAGGATTCTCTTTTTAAGCTGTTCCTTAAAACACTAGTGCTTAGGAAATCTATTGGAGGCAGAAGCTGTCAGGCGTAGGTTAGGGTTAGTGTTACGGTTAGGGTACGGATTAGGGTACGGGTTCTGATACGGGTTCGGGTACGGCGTACGGTATGGGTTAGGGTTAGGGTTAGGCTTAGTTTTAGGGTTGGGGCTCGGTTTAGGGTACGGGTTAGGATTAGGGTACGTGTTACGGTTAAGGTAGGGGTTTGGGTTAGGGTAGGGTATTTATTAAACCTATCTCACTCTCTAGATACCACTTAGCACGTAAAGGAATATTATTTGGTGTCCAGGCATGGAGAAGAGTTTAGACACTAGGATAAGATAAGGAACACACTCAGTATAAAGAATTCACATTAGGATTCTCTTTTTAAGCCGTTCCGTAAGACACTAGTGCTTAGGAAATCTATTGGAGGAAGAAGCAGTCAAGGGTAGCTTAGGGTTAGGTTTAGGGTTAATGTTAGGGTACTGCTAATGGTACGGTTTCGGATACGATGTAGGGTATGTGTTAGGGTTAATGTTAGGGTACTGCTTATGGTACGGGTTCGGATACGATGTAGGGTATGTGTTAGGGTTAGTGTTAGGGTTAGTTTTTGGCTTAGGGCTCGGTTTAGGGTATGGGTTAGGATTAGTGTACGTGTTAGTGTTAGTGTAGGGGTTTGGGTTAGGGTAGGCGTTAGGGTTAGGATATTTATTAAACCTATCCAACTCTCTAGATACCACTTAGCACGTAAAGGAATATTATTTGGGGTCCAGCCATGGAGAAGAGTTTAGACAGTAGGAGAACATAAGGAACACACCCATTAAAAAGAAATCACATTAGGATTCTCTTTTTAACCTGTTCCTTAAAACACTAGTGCTTAGGAAATCTATTGGAGGCAGAAGCAGTCAAGTGTAGCTTATTGTTAGGTTTAGGGTTAGGGTACGTCTTACGGTATGGGTTCGGGTATGGTGTAGGGTAGGGTTAGGGTTAGATTTAGGGTACGGTTTAGGGTACGGGTTCAGATACGGCGTAGGATCTGGGTTAGGGTTAGGTTTAGGGTTTTTTTTAGGGTTAGGGCTCAGTTTAGGGTACGGGATAGGAATAGGGTACGTTTTAGGGTTAGGGTATGGGTTAGGGTTAAGGTATGCGTTAGGGTCAGGGTATTTATTAAACCTATTCCACTCTCTAGATACCACTTAGCACGTAAAGGAATATTAATTTGGGTCCAGCCATGGAGAAGAGTTTAGACACTAGGATAAGATAAGGAACACACCCATTATAAAGAAGTCACATTAGGATGCTCTTTTTAACCTGTTCCTTAAAACACTAGTGCTTAGGACATCGATAGGAGGCAGAAGAAGTCAACGGTAGCTTAGGGTTAGGGTTAGGGTTAGGGTTAGGGTTAGGGTTAGGGTTAGGGTAAGTGTACGGCTTAGGGTACGGCTTCGGGTATGACATAGTGTATGGGTTAGTTTTAGGGTTAGGGTTAGTTTTAGGGTTAGTGTTAGGGCTCGGTTTAGGGTACGGGGTAGGATAAGGGTACGTGTTAGGGTTAAGGTAGGGGCTTGGGTTAGGGTACGCATTAAGGTTAGGGTATTTATTAAAGCTATCCCACTCTCTAGGTACCACTTAGCACGTAAAGCATTATTATTTGGGATCCAGCCATGGAGAAGAGTTTAGACACTAGGATAAGATAAGGAACACACCCATTATAAAGAAGTCACATTAGGATTCTCTTTTTAACCTGTTCCTTAAAACACTAGTGCTTAGGAAATCTGTTGGAGGCAGAAGCAGTCAAGAGTAGCTTAGGGTTAGGGTTAAGGTTAGGGTTACGGTACGGCTTAGGGTACTGGTTCGGGTATGGTTTCGAGTACGGCGTAGGGTATGTGTTAAGTTTACGGTTAGGTTTAGTTTTAGGGTTAGGGCTCCTGTTTATTGTATGGGTTATTTTTAGGGTTTTTGTTACGGTTAGGGTAGGTGTTAGGGTTAGGGTACGAGTTAGGGTTAGGGTGTTTTTTAAACCTATCCCACTCTCTAGGTATCACTTAGCACGTAAAGGAATATTATTTAGGGTCCAGCCATGGAGAAGAGTTTAGACACTAGGATAAGATAAGGAACACACCCATTATAAAGAAATCACATTAGGATTCTCTTTTTAACCTGTTCCTTAAAACACTAGTGATTAGGAAATCTATTGGAGGAAGAAGCAGTCAAGGGTAGCTTAGGGTTAGGTTTAGGGTTAATGTTAGGGTACTGCTAATGTTATGGATTCGGATACGATGTAGGGTATGTGTTAGGGTTAATGTTAGGGTTAGTTTTAGGCTTAGGGCTCGGTTTAGGGTATGGGTTAGGATTAGTGTACGTGTTAGTGTTAGTGTAGGGGTTTGGGTTAGGGTAGGCGTTAGGGTTAGGATATTTATTAAACCTATCCAACTCTCTAGATACTACTTAGCACGTAAAGGAATATTATTTGGGGTCCAGCCATGGAGAAGAGTTTAGACAGTAGGAGAACATAAGGAACACACCCATTAAAAAGAAATCACATTAGGATTCTCTTTTTAACCTGTTCCTTAAAACACTAGTGCTTAGGAAATATATTGGAGGCAGAAGCAGTCAAGTGTAGCTTAGGGTTAGGTTTAGGGTTAGGGTACGTCTTACGGTATGGGTTCGGGTATGGTGTAGGGTAGGGTTAGGGTTAGGTTTAGGGTACGGTTTAGGGTACGGGTTCAGATACGGCGTAGGATATGGGTTAGGGTTAGGTTTAGGGTTTTTTTTAGGGTTAGGGCTCAGTTTAGGGTACGGGATAGGAATAGGGTACGTTTTAGGGTTAGGGTATGGGTTAGGGTTAAGGTATGCGTTAGGGTCAGGGTATTTATTAAACCTATTCCACTCTCTAGATACCACTTAGCACGTAAAGGAATATTAATTTGGGTCCAGCCATGGAGAAGAGTTTAGACACTAGGATAAGATAAGGAACACACCCATTATAAAGAAGTCACATTAGGATGCTCTTTTTAACCTGTTCCTTAAAACACTAGTGCTTAGGACATCGATAGGAGGCAGAAGCAGTCAACGGTAGCTTAGGGTTAGGGTTAGGGTTAGGGTTAGGGTTAGGGTTAGGGTTAGGGTAAGTGTACGGCTTAGGGTACGGCTTCGGGTATGACATAGTGTATGGGTTAGTTTTAGGGTTAGGGTTAGTTTTAGGGTTAGTGTTAGGGCTCGGTTTAGGGTACGGGGTAGGATAAGGGTACGTGTTAGGGTTAAGGTAGGGGCTTGGGTTAGGGTACGCATTAAGGTTAGGGTATTTATTAAAGCTATCCCACTCTCTAGGTACCACTTAGCACGTAAAGCATTATTATTTGGGGTCCAGCCATGGAGAAGAGTTTAGACACTAGGATAAGATAAGGAACACACCCATTATAAAGAAGTCACATTAGGATTCTCTTTTTAACCTGTTCCTTAAAACACTAGTGCTTAGGAAATCTACTGGAGGCAGAAGCAGTGAACAGTAGCTTAGGGTTAGGGTTACGGTTAGGGTTACGGTACGGCTTAGGGTACTGGTTCGGGTATGGTTTCGAGTACGGCGTAGGGTATGGGTTAAGTTTACGGTTAGGTTTAGTTTTAGGGTTAGGGCTCCTGTTTATTGTACGGGTTATTTTTAGGGTTTTTGTTACGGTTAGGGTAGGTGTTAGGGTTAGGGTACGAGTTAGGGTTAGGGTGTTTTTTAAACCTATCCCACTCTCTAGGTATCACTTAGCACGTAAAGGAATATTATTTAGGGTCCAGCCATGGAGAAGAGTTTAGACACTAGGATAAGATAAGGAACACACCCATTATAAAGAAATCACATTAGGATTCTCTTTTTAACCTGTTCCTAAAAACACTAGTGCTTAGGAGATGTATAGGAGGCAGAAGCAGTCAAGGTTAGCTTAGTGTTAGCGTTAGGGTTAGGGTTAGAGTTACGTTTTGGGTACGGCTTAGGGTACGGGTTCGGGTACTGTTTCGGATACGGCGTAGGGTATGGGTTAGGTTTAGGGTTAGGGTTAGTATTAGGATTAGGGGTTGGTGATAGGGTACGGGTTAGGATTAGCGTACGTGTTAGGGTTAGGGTACGCGTTAGGGTTAGGGTATTTATTAAACCTATCCCACTCTCTAGATACCACTTAGCACTTAAAGGAATATTATTTGGGGTCCAGCCATGGAAAAGTGTTTAGACACTAGGATAAGATATGGAACACACCCATTATGAAGAAATCACATTAGGATTCTCTTTTTAAGCTGTACTGTAAAACACTAGTGCTTAGGAAATCCATTGGAGGCAGAAGCAGTCAAGGGTAGCTTAGGATTAGGGTTAGTGTTAGGGTACTGCTTATGGTACGGGTTCGGTTACAGGTTTGGGTACGGCGTAGGGTATGGGCTCGGGTTAGGCTTAGGGTTAGTTTTAGGGTTAGGGCCCGGTTAAGGGTACGGGTTAGGATTAGGGTACGTGTTAGTGTTATGGTAGGGGTTAGGGTATGCGTTAGGGTTAGGGTATTTATTAAAGCTATCCCAGTTAGCACTTAAAGGAATACTATTTGGGGTCCAGCCATGGAGAAGTATTTAGACACTAGGATAAGATAAGGAACTCACCCATTATAAAGAAATCACATTAGGATTCTCTTTTTAACCTGTTCCTTAAAACACTAGTGCTTAGGAAATGTATTGGAGGCAGAAGCAGTCAAGGGTAGCTTAGGGTTAGGGGTAGGGATAGGGTACGGGTTCGGGTACGGGTTCGGACACGGGTTCGTATACGGCGTAGGGTATGGGTTAGGGTTAGGGTTAGGGTTCCTTTTAGGGATATGGCTCGGTTAGGGTTAGGGTTAGGGTTAGGGTTAGGGTTAGGGTAAGCGTACGGCTGAGTGTACGGTTTCGGGTATGGCATAGTGTATGGGCTAGGTTTAGGGTCAGGGTTAGTTTTAGGTTTAGGGCTCGGTTTAGGGTACGGGTTAGGATTAAGGTTAGTGTTAGGGTTATGATAGGGGTTAGGGTTACGGTACGCGTTAGTGTTACGGTAATTATTAAACCTATCCCACTCTCTAGATACCACTTAGCACGTAAAGAATATTATTTGAGGTCCCGCCATGGAGAAGAGTTTAGACACTAGGATAAGATAAGGAACACACCCATTATAAAGAAATCACATTAGGATTCTCTTTTTAACCTGCTCCTTAAAACACTAGTGCTTAGGAAACCTATTGGAGGCAGAAGCAGTCAAGGGTAGCTTAGGGTTAGGGTTCGGGTTAGGGTATGGCTTAGGGTACGGGTTCTGGTACAGGTTCGGGCACAGCATAGGGTATGGGTTAGAGTTAGGGTTAGGGTTAGTTTTAGTGTTACGGCTCGGTTTATGGTATGGGTTAGGATTAGGGTACGTGTCAGGGTTAGGGTAGGTGTTAGGGTTAGGGTAAGCATAAGGTTGGGGTATTTATTAAACCTATCCCACTGTCTAGATACCATAAATCAGGTAAAGGAATATTATTTTGGGTCCAGCCATAGAGAAGAATTTAGACAGTAGGATAAGATAAGGAACACACCCATGGTAGAGAAATCACTTTAGGATTCTCTTTTTAAGCTGTTCCTTAAAACACTAGTGCTTAGGAAATCTATTGGAGGCAGAAGCTGTCAGGCGTAGGTTAGGGTTAGTGTTACGGTTAGGGTACGGATTAGGGTACGGGTTCTGATACGGGTTCGGGTACGGCGTACGGTATGGGTTAGGGTTAGGGTTAGGCTTAGTTTTAGGGTTGGGGCTCGGTTTAGGGTACGGGTTAGGATTAGGGTACGTGTTACGGTTAAGGTAGGGGTTTGGGTTAGGGTAGGGTATTTATTAAACCTATCTCACTCTCTAGATACCACTTAGCACGTAAAGGAATATTATTTGGGGTCCAGGCATGGAGAAGAGTTTAGACACTAGGATAAGATAAGGAACACACTCAGTATAAAGAATTCACATTAGGATTCTCTTTTTAAGCCGTTCTGTAAAACACTAGTGCTTAGGAAATCTATTGGAGGAAAAAGCAGTCAAGGGTAGCTTAGGGTTAGGTTTAGGGTTAATGTTAGGGTACTGCTTATGGTACGGGTTCGGATACGATGTAGGGTATGTGTTAGGGTTAGTGTTAGGGTTAGTTTTTGGCTTAGGGCTCGGTTTAGGGTATGGGTTAGGATTAGTGTACGTGTTAGTGTTAGTGTAGGGGTTTGGGTTAGGGTAGGCGTTAGGGTTAGGATATTTATTAAACCTATCCAACTCTCTAGATACCACTTAGCACGTAAAGGAATATTATTTGGGGTCCAGCCATGGAGAAGAGTTTAGACAGTAGGAGAACATAAGGAAAACACCCATTAAAAAGAAATCACATTAGGATTCTCTTTTTAACCTGTTCCTTAAAACTCTACTGCTTAGGAAATCTATTGGAGGCAGAAGCAGTCAAGTGTAGCTTAGGGTTAGGTTTAGGGTTAGGGTACGTCTTACGGTATGGGTTCGGGTATGGTGTAGGGTAGGGTTAGGGTTAGGTTTAGGGTACGGTTTAGGGTACGGGTTCAGATACGGCGTAGGATATGGGTTAGGGTTAGGTTTAGGGTTTTTTTTAGGGTTAGGGCTCAGTTTAGGGTACGGGATAGGAATAGGGTACGTTTTAGGGTTAGGGTATGGGTTAGGGTTAAGGTATGCGTTAGGGTCAGGGTATTTATTAAACCTATTCCACTCTCTAGATACCACTTAGCACGTAAAGGAATATTAATTTGGGTCCAGCCATGGAGAAGAGTTTAGACACTAGGATAAGATAAGGAACACACCCATTATAAAGAAGTCACATTAGGATGCTCTTTTTAACCTGTTCCTTAAAACACTAGTGCTTAGGACATCGATAGGAGGCAGAAGCAGTCAACGGTAGCTTAGGGTTAGGGTTAGGGTTAGGGTTAGGGTTAGGGTTAGGGTTAGGGTAAGTGTACGGCTTAGGGTACGGCTTCGGGTATGACATAGTGTATGGGTTAGTTTTAGGGTTGGGTTAGTTTTAGGGTTAGTGTTAGGGCTCGGTTTAGGGTACGGGGTAGGATAAGGGTACGTGTTAGGGTTAAGGTAGGGGCTTGGGTTAGGGTACGCATTAAGGTTAGGGTATTTATTAAAGCTATCCCACTCTCTAGGTACCACTTAGCACGTAAAGCATTATTATTTGGGGTCCAGCCATGGAGAAGAGTTTAGACACTAGGATAAGATAAGGAACACACCCATTATAAAGAAGTCACATTAGGATTCTCTTTTTAACCTGTTCCTTAAAACACTAGTGCTTAGGAAATCTACTGGAGGCAGAAGCAGTGAACAGTAGCTTAGGGTTAGGGTTACGGTTAGGGTTACGTTACGGCTTAGGGTACTGGTTCGGGTATGGTTTCGAGTACGGCGTAGGGTATGGGTTAAGTTTACGGTTAGGTTTAGTTTTAGGGTTAGGGCTCCTGTTTATTGTACGGGTTATTTTAGGGTTTTTGTTACGGTTAGGGTAGGTGTTAGGGTTAGGGTACGAGTTAGGGTTAGGGTGTTTTTTAAACCTATCCCACTCTCTAGGTATCACTTAGCACGTAAAGGAATATTATTTAGGGTCCAGCCATGGAGAAGAGTTTAGACACTAGGATAAGATAAGGAACACACCCATTATAAAGAAATCACATTAGGATTCTCTTTTTAACCTGTTCCTAAAAACACTAGTGCTTAGGAGATGTATAGGAGGCAGAAGCAGTCAAGGTTAGCTTAGTGTTAGCGTTAGGGTTAGGGTTAGAGTTACGTTTTGGGTACGGCTTAGGGTACGGGTTCGGGTACTGTTTCGGATACGGCGTAGGGTATGGGTTAGGTTTAGGGTTAGGGTTAGTATTAGGATTAGGGGTTGGTGATAGGGTACGGGTTAGGATTAGCGTACGTGTTAGGGTTAGGGTACGCGTTAGGGTTAGGGTATTTATTAAACCTATCCCACTCTCTAGATACCACTTAGCACTTAAAGGAATATTATTTGGGGTCCAGCCATGGAAAAGTGTTTAGACACTAGGATAAGATATGGAACACACCCATTATGAAGAAATCACATTAGGATTCTCTTTTTAAGCTGTACTGTAAAACACTAGTGCTTAGGAAATCCATTGGAGGCAGAAGCAGTCAAGGGTAGCTTAGGATTAGGGTTAGTGTTAGGGTACTGCTTATGGTACGGGTTCGGTTACAGGTTTGGGTACGGCGTAGGGTATGGGCTCGGGTTAGGCTTAGGGTTAGTTTTAGGGTTAGGGCCCGGTTAAGGGTACGGGTTAGGATTAGGGTACGTGTTAGTGTTATGGTAGGGGTTAGGGTATGCGTTAGGGTTAGGGTATTTATTAAAGCTATCCCAGTTAGCACTTAAAGGAATACTATTTGGGGTCCAGCCATGGAGAAGTATTTAGACACTAGGATAAGATAAGGAACTCACCCATTATAAAGAAATCACATTAGGATTCTCTTTTTAACCTGTTCCTTAAAACACTAGTGCTTAGGAAATGTATTGGAGGCAGAAGCAGTCAAGGGTAGCTTAGGGTTAGGGGTAGGGATAGGGTACGGGTTCGGGTACGGGTTCGGACACGGGTTCGTATACGGCGTAGGGTATGGGTTAGGGTTAGGGTTAGGGTTCCTTTTAGGGATATGGCTCGGTTAGGGTTAGGGTTAGGGTTAGGGTTAGGGTTAGGGTTAGGGTAAGCGTACGGCTGAGTGTACGGTTTCGGGTATGGCATAGTGTATGGGCTAGGTTTAGGGTCAGGGTTAGTTTTAGGTTTAGGGCTCGGTTTAGGGTACGGGTTAGGATTAAGGTTAGTGTTAGGGTTATGATAGGGGTTAGGGTTACGGTACGCGTTAGTGTTACGGTAATTATTAAACCTATCCCACTCTCTAGATACCACTTAGCACGTAAAGAATATTATTTGAGGTCCCGCCATGGAGAAGAGTTTAGACACTAGGATAAGATAAGGAACACACCCATTATAAAGAAATCACATTAGGATTCTCTTTTTAACCTGCTCCTTAAAACACTAGTGCTTAGGAAACCTATTGGAGGCAGAAGCAGTCAAGGGTAGCTTAGGGTTAGGGTTCGGGTTAGGGTATGGCTTAGGGTACGGGTTCTGGTACAGGTTCGGGCACAGCATAGGGTATGGGTTAGAGTTAGGGTTAGGGTTAGTTTTAGTGTTACGGCTCGGTTTATGGTATGGGTTAGGATTAGGGTACGTGTCAGGGTTAGGGTAGGTGTTAGGGTTAGGGTAAGCATAAGGTTGGGGTATTTATTAAACCTATCCCACTGTCTAGATACCATAAATCAGGTAAAGGAATATTATTTTGGGTCCAGCCATAGAGAAGAATTTAGACAGTAGGATAAGATAAGGAACACACCCATGGTAGAGAAATCACTTTAGGATTCTCTTTTTAAGCTGTTCCTTAAAACACTAGTGCTTAGGAAATCTATTGGAGGCAGAAGCTGTCAGGCGTAGGTTAGGGTTAGTGTTACGGTTAGGGTACGGATTAGGGTACGGGTTCTGATACGGGTTCGGGTACGGCGTACGGTATGGGTTAGGGTTAGGGTTAGGCTTAGTTTTAGGGTTGGGGCTCGGTTTAGGGTACGGGTTAGGATTAGGGTACGTGTTACGGTTAAGGTAGGGGTTTGGGTTAGGGTAGGGTATTTATTAAACCTATCTCACTCTCTAGATACCACTTAGCACGTAAAGGAATATTATTTGGGGTCCAGGCATGGAGAAGAGTTTAGACACTAGGATAAGATAAGGAACACACTCAGTATAAAGAATTCACATTAGGATTCTCTTTTTAAGCCGTTCTGTAAAACACTAGTGCTTAGGAAATCTATTGGAGGAAAAAGCAGTCAAGGGTAGCTTAGGGTTAGGTTTAGGGTTAATGTTAGGGTACTGCTTATGGTACGGGTTCGGATACGATGTAGGGTATGTGTTAGGGTTAGTGTTAGGGTTAGTTTTTGGCTTAGGGCTCGGTTTAGGGTATGGGTTAGGATTAGTGTACGTGTTAGTGTTAGTGTAGGGGTTTGGGTTAGGGTAGGCGTTAGGGTTAGGATATTTATTAAACCTATCCAACTCTCTAGATACCACTTAGCACGTAAAGGAATATTATTTGGGGTCCAGCCATGGAGAAGAGTTTAGACAGTAGGAGAACATAAGGAAAACACCCATTAAAAAGAAATCACATTAGGATTCTCTTTTTAACCTGTTCCTTAAAACTCTACTGCTTAGGAAATCTATTGGAGGCAGAAGCAGTCAAGTGTAGCTTAGGGTTAGGTTTAGGGTTAGGGTACGTCTTACGGTATGGGTTCGGGTATGGTGTAGGGTAGGGTTAGGGTTAGGTTTAGGGTACGGTTTAGGGTACGGGTTCAGATACGGCGTAGGATATGGGTTAGGGTTAGGTTTAGGGTTTTTTTTAGGGTTAGGGCTCAGTTTAGGGTACGGGATAGGAATAGGGTACGTTTTAGGGTTAGGGTATGGGTTAGGGTTAAGGTATGCGTTAGGGTCAGGGTATTTATTAAACCTATTCCACTCTCTAGATACCACTTAGCACGTAAAGGAATATTAATTTGGGTCCAGCCATGGAGAAGAGTTTAGACACTAGGATAAGATAAGGAACACACCCATTATAAAGAAGTCACATTAGGATGCTCTTTTTAACCTGTTCCTTAAAACACTAGTGCTTAGGACATCGATAGGAGGCAGAAGCAGTCAACGGTAGCTTAGGGTTAGGGTTAGGGTTAGGGTTAGGGTTAGGGTTAGGGTTAGGGTAAGTGTACGGCTTAGGGTACGGCTTCGGGTATGACATAGTGTATGGGTTAGTTTTAGGGTTGGGTTAGTTTTAGGGTTAGTGTTAGGGCTCGGTTTAGGGTACGGGGTAGGATAAGGGTACGTGTTAGGGTTAAGGTAGGGGCTTGGGTTAGGGTACGCATTAAGGTTAGGGTATTTATTAAAGCTATCCCACTCTCTAGGTACCACTTAGCACGTAAAGCATTATTATTTGGGGTCCAGCCATGGAGAAGAGTTTAGACACTAGGATAAGATAAGGAACACACCCATTATAAAGAAGTCACATTAGGATTCTCTTTTTAACCTGTTCCTTAAAACACTAGTGCTTAGGAAATCTACTGGAGGCAGAAGCAGTGAACAGTAGCTTAGGGTTAGGGTTACGGTTAGGGTTACGTTACGGCTTAGGGTACTGGTTCGGGTATGGTTTCGAGTACGGCGTAGGGTATGGGTTAAGTTTACGGTTAGGTTTAGTTTTAGGGTTAGGGCTCCTGTTTATTGTACGGGTTATTTTTAGGGTTTTTGTTACGGTTAGGGTAGGTGTTAGGGTTAGGGTACGAGTTAGGGTTAGGGTGTTTTTTAAACCTATCCCACTCTCTAGGTATCACTTAGCACGTAAAGGAATATTATTTAGGGTCCAGCCATGGAGAAGAGTTTAGACACTAGGATAAGATAAGGAACACACCCATTATAAAGAAATCACATTAGGATTCTCTTTTTAACCTGTTCCTAAAAACACTAGTGCTTAGGAGATGTATAGGAGGCAGAAGCAGTCAAGGTTAGCTTAGTGTTAGCGTTAGGGTTAGGGTTAGAGTTACGTTTTGGGTACGGCTTAGGGTACGGGTTCGGGTACTGTTTCGGATACGGCGTAGGGTATGGGTTAGGTTTAGGGTTAGGGTTAGTATTAGGATTAGGGGTTGGTGATAGGGTACGGGTTAGGATTAGCGTACGTGTTAGGGTTAGGGTACGCGTTAGGGTTAGGGTATTTATTAAACCTATCCCACTCTCTAGATACCACTTAGCACTTAAAGGAATATTATTTGGGGTCCAGCCATGGAAAAGTGTTTAGACACTAGGATAAGATATGGAACACACCCATTATGAAGAAATCACATTAGGATTCTCTTTTTAAGCTGTACTGTAAAACACTAGTGCTTAGGAAATCCATTGGAGGCAGAAGCAGTCAAGGGTAGCTTAGGATTAGGGTTAGTGTTAGGGTACTGCTTATGGTACGGGTTCGGTTACAGGTTTGGGTACGGCGTAGGGTATGGGCTCGGGTTAGGCTTAGGGTTAGTTTTAGGGTTAGGGCCCGGTTAAGGGTACGGGTTAGGATTAGGGTACGTGTTAGTGTTATGGTAGGGGTTAGGGTATGCGTTAGGGTTAGGGTATTTATTAAAGCTATCCCAGTTAGCACTTAAAGGAATACTATTTGGGGTCCAGCCATGGAGAAGTATTTAGACACTAGGATAAGATAAGGAACTCACCCATTATAAAGAAATCACATTAGGATTCTCTTTTTAACCTGTTCCTTAAAACACTAGTGCTTAGGAAATGTATTGGAGGCAGAAGCAGTCAAGGGTAGCTTAGGGTTAGGGGTAGGGATAGGGTACGGGTTCGGGTACGGGTTCGGACACGGGTTCGTATACGGCGTAGGGTATGGGTTAGGGTTAGGGTTAGGGTTCCTTTTAGGGATATGGCTCGGTTAGGGTTAGGGTTAGGGTTAGGGTTAGGGTTAGGGTTAGGGTAAGCGTACGGCTGAGTGTACGGTTTCGGGTATGGCATAGTGTATGGGCTAGGTTTAGGGTCAGGGTTAGTTTTAGGTTTAGGGCTCGGTTTAGGGTACGGGTTAGGATTAAGGTTAGTGTTAGGGTTATGATAGGGGTTAGGGTTACGGTACGCGTTAGTGTTACGGTAATTATTAAACCTATCCCACTCTCTAGATACCACTTAGCACGTAAAGAATATTATTTGAGGTCCCGCCATGGAGAAGAGTTTAGACACTAGGATAAGATAAGGAACACACCCATTATAAAGAAATCACATTAGGATTCTCTTTTTAACCTGCTCCTTAAAACACTAGTGCTTAGGAAACCTATTGGAGGCAGAAGCAGTCAAGGGTAGCTTAGGGTTAGGGTTCGGGTTAGGGTATGGCTTAGGGTACGGGTTCTGGTACAGGTTCGGGCACAGCATAGGGTATGGGTTAGAGTTAGGGTTAGGGTTAGTTTTAGTGTTACGGCTCGGTTTATGGTATGGGTTAGGATTAGGGTACGTGTCAGGGTTAGGGTAGGTGTTAGGGTTAGGGTAAGCATAAGGTTGGGGTATTTATTAAACCTATCCCACTGTCTAGATACCATAAATCAGGTAAAGGAATATTATTTTGGGTCCAGCCATAGAGAAGAATTTAGACAGTAGGATAAGATAAGGAACACACCCATGGTAGAGAAATCACTTTAGGATTCTCTTTTTAAGCTGTTCCTTAAAACACTAGTGCTTAGGAAATCTATTGGAGGCAGAAGCTGTCAGGCGTAGGTTAGGGTTAGTGTTACGGTTAGGGTACGGATTAGGGTACGGGTTCTGATACGGGTTCGGGTACGGCGTACGGTATGGGTTAGGGTTAGGGTTAGGCTTAGTTTTAGGGTTGGGGCTCGGTTTAGGGTACGGGTTAGGATTAGGGTACGTGTTACGGTTAAGGTAGGGGTTTGGGTTAGGGTAGGGTATTTATTAAACCTATCTCACTCTCTAGATACCACTTAGCACGTAAAGGAATATTATTTGGGGTCCAGGCATGGAGAAGAGTTTAGACACTAGGATAAGATAAGGAACACACTCAGTATAAAGAATTCACATTAGGATTCTCTTTTTAAGCCGTTCTGTAAAACACTAGTGCTTAGGAAATCTATTGGAGGAAAAAGCAGTCAAGGGTAGCTTAGGGTTAGGTTTAGGGTTAATGTTAGGGTACTGCTTATGGTACGGGTTCGGATACGATGTAGGGTATGTGTTAGGGTTAGTGTTAGGGTTAGTTTTTGGCTTAGGGCTCGGTTTAGGGTATGGGTTAGGATTAGTGTACGTGTTAGTGTTAGTGTAGGGGTTTGGGTTAGGGTAGGCGTTAGGGTTAGGATATTTATTAAACCTATCCAACTCTCTAGATACCACTTAGCACGTAAAGGAATATTATTTGGGGTCCAGCCATGGAGAAGAGTTTAGACAGTAGGAGAACATAAGGAAAACACCCATTAAAAAGAAATCACATTAGGATTCTCTTTTTAACCTGTTCCTTAAAACTCTACTGCTTAGGAAATCTATTGGAGGCAGAAGCAGTCAAGTGTAGCTTAGGGTTAGGTTTAGGGTTAGGGTACGTCTTACGGTATGGGTTCGGGTATGGTGTAGGGTAGGGTTAGGGTTAGGTTTAGGGTACGGTTTAGGGTACGGGTTCAGATACGGCGTAGGATATGGGTTAGGGTAAGGTTTAGGGTTTTTTTTAGGGTTAGGGCTCAGTTTAGGGTACGGGATAGGAATAGGGTACGTTTTAGGGTAAGGGTACGGGTTAGGGTTAAGGTATGCGTTAGGGTCAGGGTATTTATTAAACCTATTCCACTCTCTAGATACCACTTAGCACGTAAAGGAATATTAATTTGGGTCCAGCCATGGAGAAGAGTTTAGACACTAGGATAAGATAAGGAACACACCCATTATAAAGAAGTCACATTAGGATTCTCTTTTTAACCTGTTCCTTAAAACACTAGTGCTTAGGACATCGATAGGAGGCAGAAGCAATCAACGGTAGCTTAGGGTTAGGGTTAGGGTTAGGGTTACGGTTAGGGTTAGGGTTAGGGTTAGGGTAAGTGTACGGCTTAGGGTACGGCTTCGGGTATGACATAGTGTATGGGTTAGTTTTAGGGTTAGGGTTAGTTTTAGGGTTAGTGTTAGGGCTCGGTTTAGGGTACGGGGTAGGATAAGGGTACGTGTTAGGGTTAAGGTAGGGGCTTGGGTTAGGGTACGCATTAAGGTTAGGGTATTTATTAAAGCTATCCCACTCTCTAGGTACCACTTAGCACGTAAAGCATTATTATTTGGGGTCCAGCCATGGAGAAGAGTTTAGACACTAGGATAAGATAAGGAACACACCCATTATAAAGAAGTCACATTAGGATTCTCTTTTTAACCTGTTCCTTAAAACACTAGTGCTTAGGAAATCTATTGGAGGCAGAAGCAGTCAAGAGTAGCTTAGGGTTAGGGTTACGGTTAAGGTTACGGTACGGCTTAGGGTACTGGTTCGGGTATGGTTTCGAGTACGGCGTAGGGTATGGGTTAAGTTTACGGTTAGGTTTAGTTTTAGGGTTAGGGCTCCTGTTTATTGTACGGGTTATTTTTAGGGTTTTTGTTACGGTTAGGGTAGGTGTTAGGGTTAGGGTACGAGTTAGGGTTAGGGTGTTTTTTAAACCTATCCCACTCTCTAGGTATCACTTAGCACGTAAAGGAATATTATTTAGGGTCCAGCCATGGAGAAGAGTTTAGACACTAGGATAAGATAAGGAACACACCATTATAAAGAAATCACATTAGGATTCTCTTTTTAACCTGTTCCTTAAAACACTAGTGATTAGGAAATCTATTGGAGGAAGAAGCAGTCAAGTTTAGCTTAGGGTTAGGTTTAGGGTTAATGTTAGGGTACTGCTAATGGTACGGATTCGGATACGATGTAGGGTATGTGTTAGGGTTAATGTTAGGGTTAGTTTTAGGCTTAGGGCTCGGTTTAGGGTATGGGTTAGGATTAGTGTACGTGTTAGTGTTAGTGTAGGGGTTTGGGTTAGGGTAGGCGTTAGGGTTAGGATATTTATTAAACCTATCCAACTCTCTAGATACTACTTAGCACGTAAAGGAATATTATTTGGGGTCCAGCCATGGAGAAGAGTTTAGACAGTAGGAGAACATAAGGAACACACCCATTAAAAAGAAATCACATTAGGATTCCCTTTTTAACCTGTTCCTTAAAACACTAGTGCTTAGGAAATCTATTGGAAGCAGAAGCAGTCAAGTGTAGCTTAGGGTTAGGTTTAGGGTTAGGGTACGTCTTACGGTATGGGTTCGCGTATGGTGTAGGGTAGGGTTAGGGTTAGGTTTAGGGTACGGTTTAGGGTACGGGTTCAGATACGGCGTAGGATATGGGTTAGGGTTAGGTTTAGGGTTTTTTTTAGGGTTAGGGCTCAGTTTAGGGTACGGGATAGGAATAGGGTACGTTTTAGGGTTATGGTATGGGTTAGGGTTAAGGTATGCGTTAGGGTCAGGGTATTTCTTAAACCTATTCCACTCTCTAGATACCACTTAGCACGTAAAGGAATATTAATTTGGGTCCAGCCATGGAGAAGAGTTTAGACACTAGGATAAGATAAGGAACACACCCATTATAAAGAAGTCACATTAGGATTCTATTTTAAGCTGTACTGTAAAACACTAGTGCTTAGGAAATCCATTGGAGGCAGAAGCAGTCAAGGGTAGCTTAGGATTAGGGTTAGTGTTAGGGTACTGCTTATGGTACGGGTTCGGTTACAGGTTCGGGTACGGCGTAGGGTATGGGCTAGGGTTAGTCTTATGGTTAGTTTTAGGGTTAGGGCTCGGTTTAGGGTACGGGTTAGGATTAGGGTACGTGTTAGTGTTATGGTAGGGGTTAGGGTATGCGTTAGGGTTAGGGTATTTATTAAAGCTATCCCAGTTAGCACTTAAAGGAATATTATTTGGGGTCCAGCCATGGAGAAGTGTTTAGACACTAGGATAAGATAAGGAACTCACCCATTATAAAGAAATCACATTAGGATTCTCTTTTTAACCTGTTCCTTAAAACACTAGTGCTTAGGAAATGTATTGGAGGCAGAAGCTGTCAAGGGTAGCTTAGGGTTAGGGTTAGGGATAGGGTACGGGTTCGGGTACGGGTTCGGGTACGGGTTCGTATACGGCGTAGGGTATGGGTTAGGGTTAGGGTTAGGGTTACTTTTAGGGATAGGGCTCGGTTAGGGTTAGGTTTAGGGTTAGGGTTAGGTTTAGGGTAAGCGTACGGCTGAATGTACGGTTTCGGGTATGGCATAGTGTATGGGCTAGGTTTAGGGTCAGGGTTAGTTTTAGGTTTAGGGCTCGGTTTAGGGTACGGGTTAGGATTAAGGTTAGTGTTAGGGTTATGATAGGGGTTAGGGTTAGGGTATGCGTTAGGGTTACGGTAATTATTAAACCTATCCCACTCTCTAGATACCACTTAGCACGTAAAGGAATATTATTTGGGGTTCCGCCATGGAGAAGAGTTTAGACACTAGATAAGATAAGGAACACACCCATTATAAAGAAATCACATTAGGATTCTCTTTTTAACCTGCTCCTTAAAACACTAGTGCTTAGGAAAACTATTGGAGGCAGAAGCAGTCAAGGGTAGCTTAGGTTTAGGGTTAGGGTTAGGGTATGGCTTAGGGTACGGGTTCTGGTACAGGTTCGGGCACAGCATAGGGTATGGGTTAGAGTTAGGTTTAGGGTTAGTTTTAGTGTTACGGCTCGGTTTATGGTATGGGTTAGGATTAGGGTACGTGTCAGGGTTAGGGTAGGTGTTAGGGTTAGGGTAAGCATAAGGTTAGGGTATTTATTAAACCTATCCCACTGTCTAGATACCATAAATCAAGTAAAGGAATATTATTTTGGGTCCAGCCATAGAGAAGAATTTAGACAGTAGGATAAGATAAGGAACACACCCATGGTAAAGAAATCACTTTAGGATTCTCTTTTTAAGCTGTTCCTTAAAACACTAGTGCTTAGGAAATCTATTGGAGGCAGAAGCTGTCAGGCGTAGGTTAGGGTTAGTGTTACCGTTAGGGTACGGATTAGGGTACGGGTTCTGATACGGGTTCGGGTACGGCGTACGGTATGGGTTAGGGTTAGGGTTAGGCTTAGTTTTAGGGTTGGGGCTCGGTTTAGGGTACGGGTTAGGATTAGGGTACGTGTTACGGTTAAGGTAGTGGTTTGGGTTAGGGTACGCCTTAGGCTTAGGGTATTTATTAAACCTATCGCACGCTCTAGATACCACTAAGCATGTAAAGGAATATTATTTGGGGTCCAGGCATGGAGAAGAGTTTAGACACTAGGATAAGATAAGGAACACACTCATTATAAAGAATTAACATTAGGATTCTCTTTTTAAGCCGTTCCGTAAAACACTAGTGCTTAGGAAATCTATTGGAGGAAGAAGCAGTCAAGGGTAGCTTAGGGTTAGGTTTAGGGTTAATGTTAGGGTACTGCTTATGGTACGGGTTCGGATACGATGTAGGGTATGTGTTAGGGTTAGTGTTAGGCTTAGTTTTAGGCTTAGGGCTCGGTTTAGGGTATGGATTAGGAATAGTGTACGTGTTAGTGTTAGTGTAGGGGTTTGGGTTAGGGTAGGCGTTAGGGTTAGGATATTTATAAAACCTATCCAACTCTCTAGATACCACTTAGCACGTAAAGGAATATTATTTGGGTCCAGCCATGGAGAAGAGTTTAGACAGTAGGAGAAGATAAGGAACACAACCATTAAAAAGAAATCACATTAGGATTCCCTTTTTAACCTGTTCCTTAAAACACTAGTGCTTAGGAAATCTATTGGAGGCAGAAGCAGTCAAGTGTAGCTTAGGGTTAGGTTTAGGGTTAGGGTACGTCTTACGGTATGGGTTCGGGTATGGTGTAGGGTAGGGTTAGGGTTAGGTTTAGGGTACGGTTTAGGGTACGGGTTCAGATACGGCGTAGGATATGGGTTAGGGTTAGGTTTAGGGTTTTTTTTAGGGTTAGGGCTCAGTTTAGGGTACGGGATAGGAATAGGGTACGTTTTAGGGTTAGGGGAAGGGTTAGGGTTAAGGTATGCGTTAGCGTCAGGGTATTTATTAAACCTATTCCACTCTCTAGATACCACTTAGCACGTAAAGGAATATTAATTTGGGTCCAGCCATGGAGAAGAGTTTAGACACTAGGATAAGATAAGGAACACACCCATTATAAAGAAGTCACATTAGGATTCTCTTTTTAAGCTGTACTGTAAAACACTAGTGCTTAGGAAATCCATTGGAGGCAGAAGCAGTCAAGGGTAGCTTAGGATTAGGGTTAGTGTTAGGGTACTGCTTATGGTACGGGTTCGGTTACAGGTTCGGGTACGGCGTAGGGTATGGGCTACGGTTAGGCTTAGGGTTACTTTTAGGGTTAGGGCTCGGTTTAGGGTACGGGTTAGGATTAGGTTACGTGTTAGTGTTATGTTAGGGGTTAGGGTATGCATTAGGGTTAGGGTATTGATTAAAGCTATCCCAGTTAGCACTTAAAGGAATACTATTTGGGGTCCAGCCATGGAGAAGTGTTTAGACACTAGGATAAGATAAGGAACTCACCCATTATAAAGAAATCACATTAGGATTCTCTTTTTAACCTGTTCCTTAAAACACTAGTGCTTAGGAAATGTATTGGAGGCAGAAGCAGTCAAGGGTAGCTTAGGGTTAGGGTTAGGGATAGGGTACGGGTTCGGGTACGGGTTCGGGTACGGGTTCGTATACGGCGTAGGGTATGGGTTAGGGTTAGGGTTAGGGTTACTTTTACGGATAGGCCTCGGTTAGGGTTAGGGTTAGGGTTAGTGTTAGGGTTAGGGCAAGCGTACGGCTGAGTGTACGTTTTCGGGTATGGCATAGTGTATGGGCTAGGTTTAGCGTCAGGGTTAGTTTTAGGTTTAGGGCTCGGTTTAGGGTACGGGTTAGGATTAAGGTTAGTGTTAGGGTTATGATAGGGGTTAGGGTTAGGGTACGCGTTAGGGTTACGGTAATTATTAAACCTATCCCACTCTCTAGATACCACTTAGCACGTAAAGGAATATTATTTGGGGTCCCGCCATGGAGAAGAGTTTAGACACTAGGATAAGATAAGGAACACACCCATTATAAAGAAATCACATTAGGATTCTCTTTTTAACCTGTTCCTCAAAACACTAGTGCTTAGGAAATCTACTGGAGGCAGAATCTGTCAAGGGTAGGTTAGCGTTAGGATTAGCATTAGGGTATGGCTTAGGGTACGGGTTCGAGTACGGGTTCGCATACAGCATAGGATGTGGGTTAGGGTTAGGTTTAGGGTTTGTTTTAGGGTTAGGGCTCAGTTTAGTATATGGGTTAGGATTAGGGTTAGTGTTAGGCTTAGGGTAGGGGTTAGGGTTAGGGTACGCGTTAGGGTTACAGTAATTATTAAACCTATCCCACTCTCTAGATACCACTTAGCACGTAAAGGAATATTATTTGGGGTCCAGCCATGGAGAAAAGTTTAGACACTAGGATAAGATAAGGAACACACCCATCCTAAAGAAATCACATTAGGATTCTCTTTTTAACCTGTTCCTTAAAGCACTAGTGCTTAGGAAATCTATTGGAGGCAGAAGCAGTCAAGGGTAGCTTAGGGTTAGGGTTAGGGTACGGCTTAGGGTATGGCATAGGGTACGGGTACGGGTACGGGTTAGGGTTTGTTTAAGGGTTAGGGCTCGGTTTAGGGCACGGGTTAGGATTAGGGTACGTGTTAGGGATAGGGTAGGGGTTAGGGTTCGGGTAGGCGTTAGGGTTAGGGTATTTATTAAACCTAGCCCACTCTGTAGATACCACTTAGCACGTAAAGGAATATTATTTGGGGTCCCGCCATGGAGAAGAGTTTAGACACTAGGATAAGATAAGGAACACACCCATTATAAAGAAATCACATTAGGATTCTCTTTTTAACCTGCTCCTTAAAACACTAGTGCTTAGGAAACCTATTGGAGGCAGAAGCAGTCAAGGGTAGCTTTGGGTTAGAGTTAGGGTTAGGGTATGGCTTAGGGTACGGGTTCTGGTAAAGGTTCGGGCACAGCATAGGGTATGGTTTAGAGTTAGGGTTAGGGTTTGTTTTAGTGTTATGGCTCGGTTTATGGTATGGGTTAGGATTAGGGTACGTGTCAGGGTTAGGGTAGGTGTTAGGGTTAGGGTAAGCATAAGGTTAGGGTATTTATTAAACCTATCCCACTGTCTAGATACCATAAATCAGGTAAAGGAATATTATTTTGGGTCCAGCCATAGAGAAGAGTTTAGACAGTAGGATAAGATAAGGAACACACCCATGGTAAAGAAATCAGTTTATAATTCTATTTTTAAGCTGTTCCTTAAAACACTAGTGCTTAGGAAATCTACTGGAGGCAGAAGCTGTCAGGCGTAGGTTAGGGTTAGTGTTACGGTTAGGGTACGGATTAGGGTACGGGTTCTGATACGGGTTCGGGTACGGCGTACGGTATGGGTTAGGGTTAGGGTTAGGCTTAGTTTTAGGGTTGGGGCTCGGTTTAGGGTACGGGTTAGGATTAGGGTACGTGTTACGTTTAAGGTAGGGGTTTGGGTTAGGGTACGCCTTAGGCTTAGGGTATTTATTAAACCTATCCCACTCTCTAGATACCACTTAGCACATAAAGGAATATTATTTGGGGTCCAGGCATGGAGAAGAGTTTAGACACTAGGATAAGATAAGGAACACACTCAGTATAAAGAATTCACATTAGGATTCTCTGTTTAAGCCGTTCCGTAAAACACTAGTGCTTAGGAAATCTATTGGAGGAAGAAGCAGTCAAGGGAAGCTTAGGGTTAGGTTTAGGGTTAACGTTAGGGTACTGCTAATGGTACGGGTTCGGATACGATGTAGGGTATGTGTTAGGGTTAATGTTAGGGTACTGCTTATGGTACGGGTTCGGATACGATGTAGGGTATGTGTTAGGGTTAGGGTTAGGGTTAGTTTTTGTCTTAGGGCTCGGTTTAGGGTATGGGTTAGGATTAGTGTACGTGTTAGTGTTAGTGTAGGGGTTTGGGTTAGGGTAGGCGTTAGGGTTAGGATATTTATTAAACCTATCCAACTCTCTAGATACCACTTAGCACGTAAAGGAATATTATTTGGGGTCCAGCCATGGAGAAGAGTTTAGACAGTAGGAGAACATAAGGAACACACCCTTTAAAAAGAAATCACATTAGGATTCTGTTTTTAACCTGTTCCTTAAAACACTAGTGCTTAGGAAATCTATTGGAGGCAGAAGCAGTCAAGTGTAGCTTAGGGTTAGGTTTAGGGTTAGGGTACGTCTTACGGTATGGGTTCGGGTATGGTGTAGGTTAGGGTTAGGGTTAGGTTTGGGTACGGTTTAGGGTACAGGTTTAGATACGGCGTAGGATCTGGGTTAGGGTTAGATTTAGGGTTTTTTTAGGGTTAGGGCTCAGTTTAGGGTACGGGATAGGAATAGGGTACGTTTTAGGGTTAGGGTACGGGTTAGGGTTAAGGTATGCGTTAGGGTCAGGGTATTTATTAAACCTATTCCACTCTCTAGATACCACTTAGCACGTAAAGGAATATTAATTTGGGTCCAGCCATGGAGAAGTGTTTAGACACTAGGATAAGATAAGGAACACACCCATTATAAAGAAGTCACATTAGGATTCTCTTTTTAACCTGTTCCTTAAAACACTAGTGCTTAGGACATCGATAGGAGGCAGAAGCAGTCAACGGTAGCTTAGCGTTAGGGTTAGGGTTAGGGTTAGGGTTAGGGTTAGGGTTAGGGTTAGGGTAAGTGTACGGCTTAGGGTACAGCTTCGGGTATGACATAGTGTATGGGTTAGTTTTAGGGTTAGGGTTAGTTTTAGGGTTAGTGTTAGGGCTCGGTTTAGGGTACGGGGTAGGATAAGGGTACGGGTTAGGGTTAAGGTAGGGGCTTGGGTTAGGGTACGCATTAAGGTTAGGGTATTTATTAAAGCTATCCCACTCTCTAGGTACCACTTAGCACGTAAAGCATTATTATTTGGGAGTCCAGCCATGGAGAAGAGTTTAGACACTAGGATAAGATAAGGAACACACCCATTATAAAGAAGTCACATTAGGATTCTCTTTTTAACCTGTTCCTTAAAACACTAGTGCTTAGGAAATCTATTGGAGGCAGAAGCAGTCAAGAGTAGCTTAGGGTTAGGGTTACGGTTAGGGTTACGGTACGGCTTAGGGTACTGGTTCGGGTATGGTTTCGAGTACGACGTAGGGTATGGGTTAAGTTTACGGTTAGGTTTAGTTTTAGGGTTAGGGCTCCTGTTTATTGTACGGGTTATTTTTAGGGTTTTTGTTACGGTTAGGGTAGGTCTTAGGGTTAGGGTACGAGTTAGGGTTAGGGTGTTTTTTAAACCTATCCCACTCTCTAGGTATCACTTAGCACGTAAAGGAATATTATTTAGGGTCCAGCCATGGAGAAGAGTTTAGACACTAGGATAAGATAAGGAACACACCCATTATAAAGAAATCACATTAGGATTCTCTTTTTAACCTGTTCCTTAAAACACTAGTGCTTAGGAAATCCATTGGAGGCAGAAGCAGTCAAGGGTAGCTTAGGGTTAGGTTTAGGGTTAGTTTTAGGGTACTGCTTATGGTACGGGTTCGGTTACAGGTTCGGGTACGGCGTAGGGTATGGGTTAGGCTTAGGGTTAGTTTTAGGGTTAGGGCTCGGTTTAGGGTACGGGTTAGGATTAGGGTACGTGTTAGTGTTATGGTAGGGGTTAGGGTATGTGTTAGGGTTAGGGTATTTATTAAAGCTATCCCAGTTAGCACTTAAAGGAATACTATTTGGGGTCCAGCCATGGAGAAGTGTTTACACACTAGGATAAGATAAGGAACTCACCCATTATAAAGAAATCACATTAGGATTCTCTTTTTAACCTGTTCCTTAAAACACTAGTGCTTAGGAAATGTATTGGAGGCAGAAGCAGTGAAGGGTAGCTTAGGGCTAGGGTTAGGGATAGGGTACGGGTTCGGGTACGGGTTCGGGTACGGGTTCGTATACGGCGTAGGGTATGGGTTAGGGTTAGGGTTAGGGTTACCTTTAGGGATAGGGCTCGGTTAGGGTTAGGGTTAGGGTTAGGGTTAGGGTTAGGGTAAGCGTACGGCTGAGTGTACGGTTTCGGGTATGGCATAGTGTATGGGCTATGTTTAGGGTCAGGGTTAGTTTTAGGTTTATGGCTCGGTTTAGGGTACGGGTTAGGATTAAGGTTAGTGTTAGGGTTATGATAGGGGTTAGGGTTAGGGTACGCGTTAGGGTTACGGTAATTATTAAACCTATCCCACTCTCTAGATACCACTTAGCACGTAAAGGAATATTATTTGGGGTCCCGCCATGGAGAAGAGTTTAGACACTAGGATAAGATAAGGAACACACCCATTATAAAGAAATCACATTAGGATTCTCTTTTTAACCTGCTCCTTAAAACACTAGTGCTTAGGAAATCTATGGGAGGCAGAAGCAGTCAAGGGTAGCTTAGGGTTAGGGTTAGGGTTAGGGTATGGCTTAGGGTACGGGTTCTGGTACAGGTTCGGGAACAGCATAGGGTATGGGTTAGAGTTAGGGTTAGGGTTAGTTTTAGTGTTACGGCTCGGTTAATGGTATGGGTTAGGATTAGGGTACGTGTCAGGGTTAGGGTAGGTGTTAGGGTTAGGGTAAGTATAAGGTTAGGGTATTTATTAAACCTATCCCACTGTCTAGATACCATAAATCAGGTAAAGGAATATTATTTTGGGTCCAGCCATAGAGAATAATTTAGACAGTAGGATAAGATAAGGAACACACCCATGGTAAAGAAATCACTTTAGGATTCTCTTTTTAAGCTGTTCCTTAAAACACTAGTGCTTAGGAAATCTATTGGAGGCAGAAGCTGTCAGGCGTAGGTTAGGGTTAGTGTTACGGTTAGGGTACGGATTAGGGTACGGGTTCTGATACGGGATCGGGTACGGCGTACGGTATGGGTTAGGGTTAGGGTTAGGCTTAGTTTTAGGGTTGGGGCTCTGTTTAGGGTACGGGTTAGGATTAGGGTATGTGTTACGGTTAAGGTAGGGGTTTGGGTTAGGGTAGGGTATTTATTAAACCTATCTCACTCTCTAGATACCACTTAGCACGTAAAGGAATATTATTTGGGGTCCAGGCATGGAGAAGAGTTTAGACACTAGGATAAGATCAGGAACACACTCAGTTTAAGAATTCACATTAGGATTCTCTTTTTAAGCCGTTCCGTAAAACACTAGTGCTTAGGAAATCTATTGGAGGAAGAAGCAGTCAAGGGTAGCTTAGGGTTAGGTTTAGGGTTAATGTTAGGGTACTGCTAATGGTACGGGTTCGGATACGATGTAGGGTATGTGTTAGGGTTAATGTTAGGGTACTGCTTATGGTACGGGTTCGGATATGATGTAGGGTATGTGTTAGGGTTAGTGTTAGGGTTAGTTTTAGTCTTAGGGCTCGGTTTAGGGTATGGGTTAGGATTAGTGTACGTGTTAGTGTTAGTGTAGGGGTTTGGGTTAGGTTAGGCGTTAGGGTTAGGATATTTATTAAACCTATCCAACTCTCTAGATACCACTTAGCACGTAAAGGAATATTATTTGGGGTCCAGCCAAGGAGAAGAGTTTAGACAGTAGGAGAACATAAGGAACACACCCATTAAAAAGAAATCACATTAGGATTCTCTTTTTAACCTGTTCCTTAAAACACTAGTGCTTAGGAAATCTATTGGAGGCAGAAGCAGTCAAGTGTAGCTTAGGGTTAGGTTTAGGGTTAGGGTACGTCTTACGGTATGGGTTCGGGTATGGTGTAGGGTAGGGTTAGGGTTAGGTTTAGGGTACGGTTTAGGGTACGGGTTCAGATACGGCGTAGGATCTGGGTTAGGGTTAGGTTTAGGGGTTTTTTTAGGGTTAGGGCTCAGTTTAGGGTA
Organism: Eschrichtius robustus; assembly: GCF_028021215.1. Taxonomy (NCBI): domain Eukaryota; kingdom Metazoa; phylum Chordata; class Mammalia; order Artiodactyla; family Eschrichtiidae; genus Eschrichtius; species Eschrichtius robustus. Next base: position 27,461,250 of record NC_090827.1, on the reverse strand, counting down.
CGGGATAGGAATAGGGTACGTTTTAGGGTTAGGGAACGGGTTAGGGTTAAGGTATGCGTTAGGGTCAGGGTATTTATTAAACCTATTCCACTCTCTAGATACCACTTAGCACGTAAAGGAATATTAATTTGGGTCCAGCCATGGAGAAGAGTTTAGACACTAGGATAAGATAAGGAACACACCCATTATAAAGAAGTCACATTAGGATTCTCTTTTTAACCTGTTCCTTAAAACACTAGTGCTTAGGACATCGATAGGAGGCAGAAGCAGTCAACGGTAGCTTAGGGTTAGGGTTAGGGTTAGGGTTAGGGTTAGGGTTAGGGTTAGGGTAAGTGTACGGCTTAGGGTACGGCTTCGGGTGTGACATAGTGTATGGGTTAGTTTTAGGGTTAGGGTTAGTTTTAGGGTTAGTGTTAGGGCTCGGTTTAGGGTACGGGGTAGGATAAGGGTACGTGTTAGGGTTAAGGTAGGGGCTTGGGTTAGGGTACGCATTAAGTTTAGGGTATTTATTAAAGCTATCCCACTCTCTAGGTACCACTTATCACGTAAAGCATTATTATTTGGGGTCCAGCCACGGAGAAGAGTTTAGACACTAGGATAAGATAAGGATCACACCCATTATAAAGAAGTCACATTAGGATTCTCTTTTTAACCTGTTCCTTAAAACACTAGTGATTAGGAAATCTATTGGAGGCAGAAGCAGTCAAGAGTAGCTTAGGGTTAGGGTTACGGTTAGGGTTACGGTACGGCTTAGGGTACTGGTTCGGGTATGGTTTCGAGTACGGCGTAGGGTATGGGTTAAGTTTACGGTTAGGTTTAGTTTTAGGGTTAGGGCTCCTGTTTATTGTACGGGTTATTTTTAGGGTTTTTGTTACGGTTAGGGTAGGTGTTAGGGTTAGGGTACGAGTTAGGGTTAGGGTGTTTTTTAAACCTATCCCACTCTCTAGGTATCACTTAGCACGTAAAGGAATATTATTTAGGGTCCAGCCATGGAGAAGAGTTTAGACACTAGGATAAGATAAGGAACACACCCATTATAAAGAAATCACATTAGGATTCTCTTTTTAACCTGTTCCTTAAAACACTAGTGATTAGGAAATCTATTGGAGGAAGAAGCAGTCAAGGGTAGCTTAGGGTTAGGTTTAGGGTTAATGTTAGGGTACTGCTAATGGTACGGATTCGGATACGATGTAGGGTATGTGTTAGGGTTAATGTTAGGGTTAGTTTTAGGCTTAGGGCTCGGTTTAGGGTATGGGTTAGGATTAGTGTACGTGTTAGTGTTAGTGTAGGGGTTTGGGTTAGGGTAGGCGTTAGGGTTAGGATATTTATTAAACCTATCCAACTCTCTAGATACTACTTAGCACGTAAAGGAATATTATTTGGGGTCCAGCCATGGAGAAGAGTTTAGACAGTAGGAGAACATAAGGAACACACCCATTAAAAAGAAATCACATTAGGATTCTCTTTTTAACCTGTTCCTTAAAACACTAGTGCTTAGGAAATATATTGGAGGCAGAAGCAGTCAAGTGTAGCTTAGGGTTAGGTTTAGGGTTAGGGTACGTCTTACGGTATGGATTCGGGTATGGTGTAGGGTAGGGTTAGGGTTAGGTTTAGGGTACGGTTTAGGGTACGGGTTCAGATACGGCGTAGGATATGGTTTAGGGTTAGGTTTAGGGTTTTTTTTAGGGTTAGGGCTCAGTTTAGGGTACGGGTTAGGAATAGGGTACGTTTTAGGGTTAGGGTACGGGTTAGGGTTAAGGTATGCGTTAGGGTCAGGGTATTTATTAAACCTATTCCACTCTCTAGATACCACTTAGCACGTAAAGGAATATTAATTTGGGTCCAGCCATGGAGAAGAGTTTAGACACTAAGATAAGATAAGGAACACACCCATTATAAAGAAGTCACATTAGGATTCTCTTTTTAAGCTGTACTGTAAAACACTAGTGCTTAGGAAATCCATTGGAGGCAGAAGCAGTCAAGGGTAGCTTAGGATTAGGGTTAGTGTTAGGGTACTGCTTATGGTACGGGTTCGGTTACAGGTTCGGGTACGGCGTAGGGTATGGGCTAGGGTTAGGCTTAGGGTTAGTTTTAGGGTTAGGGCTCGGTTTAGGGTACGGGTTAGGATTAGGGTACGTGTTAGTGTTATGGTAGGGGTTAGGGTATGCGTTAGGGTTAGGGTATTTATTAAAGCTATCCCAGTTAGCACTTAAAGGAATACTATTTGGGGTCCAGCCATGGAGAAGTGTTTAGACACTAGGATAAGATAAGGAACTCACCCATTATAAAGAAATCACATTAGGATTCTCTTTTTAACCTGTTCCTTAAAACACTAGTGCTTAGGAAATGTATTGGAGGCAGAAGCAGTCAAGGGTAGCTTAGGGTTAGGGTTAGGGATAGGGTACGGGTTCGGGTACGGGTTCGGGTACGGGTTCGTATACGGCGTAGGGTATGGGTTAGGGTTAGGGTTAGGGTTACTTTTAGGGATAGGGCTCGGTTAGGGTTAGGGTTAGGGTTAGGGTTAGGGTTAGGGCAAGCGTACGGCTGAGTGTACGGTTTCGGGTATGGCATAGTGTATGGGCTAGGTTTAGGGTCAGGGTTAGTTTTAGGTTTAGGGCTCGGTTTAGGGTACGGGTTAGGATTAAGGTTAGAGTTAGGGTTATGATAGGGGTTAGGGTTAGGGTACGCGTTAGGGTTACGGTAATTATTAAACCTATCCCACTCTCTAGACACCACTTAGCACGTAAAGGAATATTATTTGGGGTCCCGCCATGGAGAAGAGTTTAGACACTAGGATAAGATAAGGAACACACCCATTATAAAGAAATCACATTAGGATTCTCTTTTTAACCTGCTCCTTAAAACACTAGTGCTTAGGAATCCTATTGGAGGCAGAAGCAGTCAAGGGTAGCTTAGGGTTAGGGTTAGGGTTAGGGTATGGCTTAGGGTACGGGTTCTGGTACAGGTTCGGGCACAGCATTGGGTATGGGTTAGAGTTAGTGTTAGGGTTAGTTTTAGTGTTACGGCTCGGTTTATGGTATGGGTTAGGATTAGGTTACGTTCAGGGTTAGGGTAGGTGTTAGGGTTAGGGTAAGCATAAGGTTAGGGTATTTATTAAACCTATCCCACTGTCTAGATACCATAAATCAGGTAAAGGAATATTATTTTGGGTCCAGCCATAGAGAAGAATTTAGACAGTAGGATAAGATAAGGAATACACCCATGGTAAAGAAATCACTTTAGGATTCTCTTTTTAAGCTGTTCCTTAAAACACTAGTGCTTAGGAAATCTATTGGAGGCAGAAGCTGTCAGGCGTAGGTTAGGGTTAGTGTTACGGTTAGGGTACGGATTAGGGTACGGGTTCTGATACGGGTTCGGGTACGGCGTACGGTATGGGTTAGGGTTAGGGTTAGGCTTAGTTTTAGGGTTGGGACTCGGTTTAGGGTACGGGTTAGGATTAGGGTACGTGTTACGGTTAAGGTAGGGGTTTAGGTTAGGGTAGGGTATTTATTAAACCTATCTCACTCTCTAGATACTACTTAGCACGTAAAGGAATATTATTTGGGGTCCAGGCATGGAGAAGGGTTTAGACACTAGGATAAGATAAGGAACACACTCAGTATAAAGAATTCACATTAGGATTCTCTTTTTAAGCCGTTCCGTAAAACACTAGTGCTTAGGAAATCTATTGGAGGAAGAAGCAGTCAAGGGTAGCTTAGGGTTAGGTTTAGGGTTAATGTTAGGGTACTGCTAATGGTACGGGTTCGGATACGATGTAGGGTATGTGTTAGGGTTAATGTTAGGGTACTGCTTATGGTACGGGTTCGGATACGATGTAGGGTATGTGTTAGGATTAGGGTTAGGGTTAGTTTTTGGCTTAGGGCTCGGTTTAGGGTATGGGTTAGGATTAGTATACGTGTTAGTGTTAGTGTAGGGGTTTGGGTTAGGGTAGGCGTTAGGGTTAGGATATTTATTAAACCTATCCAACTCTCTAGATACCACTTAGCAAGTAAAGGAATATTATTTGGGGTCCAGCCATGGATAAGAGTTTAGACAGTAGGAGAACATAAGGAACACACCCATTAAAAAGAAATCACATTAGGATTCTCTTTTTAACCTGTTCCTTAAAACACTAGTGCTTAGGAAATCTATTGGAGGCAGAAGCAGTCAAGTGTAGCTTAGGGTTAGGTTTAGGGTTAGGGTACGTCTTACGGTATGGGTTCGGGTATGGTGTAGGGTAGGGTTAGGGTTAGGTTTAGGGTACAGTTTAGGGTACGGGTTCAGATACGGCGTAGGATCTGGGTTAGGGTTAGGTTTAGGGTTTTTTTAAGGGTTAGGGCTCAATTTAGGGTACGGGATAGGAATAGGGTATGTTTTAGGGTTAGGGTACGGGTTAGGGTTAAGGTATGCGTTAAGGTCAGGGTATTTATTAAACCTATTCCACTCTCTAGATACCACTTAGCACGTAAAGGAATATTAATTTGGGTCCAGCCATGGAGAAGAGTTTAGACACTAGGATAAGATAAGGAACACACCCATTATAAAGAAGTCACATTAGGATGCTCTTTTTAACCTGTTCCTTAAAACACTAGTGCTTAGGACATCGATAGGAGGCAGAAGCAGTCAACGGTAGCTTAGGGTTAGGGTTAGGGTTAGGGTTAGGGTTAGGGTTAGGGTTAGGGTAAGTGTACGGCTTAGGGTACGGCTTCGGGTATGACATAGTGTATGGGTTAGTTTTAGGGTTGGGGTTAGTTTTAGGGTTAGTGTTAGGGCTCGGTTTAGGGTACGGGGTAGGATAAGGGTACGTGTTAGGGTTAAGGTAGGGACTTGGGTTAGGGTACGCATTAAGGTTAGGGTATTTATTAAAGCTATCCCACTCTCTAGGTACCACTTAGCACGTAAAGCATTATTATTTGGGGTCCAGCCATGGAGAAGAGTTTAGACACTAGGATAAGATAAGGAACACACCCATTATAAAGAAGTCACATTAGGATTCTCTTTTTAACCTGTTCCTTAAAACACTAGTGCTTAGGAAATCTATTGGAGGCAGAAGCAGTCAAGAGTAGCTTAGGGTTAGGGTTACGGTTAGGGTTACGGTACGGCTTAGGGTACTGGTTCGGGTATGGTTTCGAGTACGGCGTAGGGTATGGGTTAAGTTTACGGTTAGGATTAGTTTTAGGGTTAGGGCTCCTGTTTATTGTACGGGTTATTTTTAGGGTTTTTGTTACGGTTAGGGTAGGTGTTAGGGTTAGGGTACGAGTTAGGGTTAGGGTGTTTTTTAAACCTATCCCACTCTCTAGGTATCACTTAGCACGTAAAGGAATATTATTTAGGGTCCAGCCATGGAGAAGAGTTTAGACACTAGGATAAGATAAGGAACACACCCATTATAAAGAAGTCACATTAGGATTCTCTTTTTAACCTGTTCCTTAAAACACTAGTGATTAGGAAATCTATTAGAGGAAGAAGCAGTCAAGGGTAGCTTAGGGTTAGGTTTAGGGTTAATGTTAGGGTACTGCTAATGGTACGGATTCGGATACGATGTAGGGTATGTGTTAGGGTTAATGTTAGGGTTAGTTTTAGGCTTAGGGCTCGGTTTAGGGTATGGGTTAGGATTAGTGTACGTGTTAGTGTTAGTGTAGGCGTTTGGGTTAGGGTAGGCGTTAGGGTTAGGATATTTTTAAACCTATCCAACTCTCTAGATACTACTTAGCACGTAAAGGAATATTATTTGGGGTCCAGCCATGGAGAAGAGTTTAGACAGTAGGAGAACATAAGGAACACACCCATTAAAAAGAAATCACATTCGGATTCTCTTTTTAACCTGTTCCTTAAAACTCTAGTGCTTAGGAAATATATTGGAGGCAGAAGCAGTCAAGTGTAGCTTAGGGTTAGGTTTAGGGTTAGGGTACGTCTTACGGTATGGGTTCGGGTATGGTGTAGGGTAGGGTTAGGGTTAGGTTTAGGGTACGGTTTAGGGTACGGGTTCAGATACGGCGTAGGATATGGGTTAGGGTTAGGTTTAGGGTTTTTTTTAGGGTTAGGGCTCAGTTTAGGGTACGGGATAGGAATAGGGTACGTTTTAGGGTTAGGGTACGGGTTAGGGTTAAGGTATGCGTTAGGGTCAGGGTATTTATTAAACCTATTCCACTCTCTAGATACCACTTAGCACGTAAAGGAATATTAATTTGGGTCCAGCCATGGAGAAGAGGTTAGACACTAGGATAAGATAAGGAACACACCCATTATAAAGAAGTCACATTAGGATTCTCTTTTTAAGCTGTACTGTAAAACACTAGTGCTTAGGAAATCCATTGGAGGCAGAAGCAGTCAAGGGTAGCTTAGGATTAGGGTTAGTGTTAGGGTACTGCTTATGGTACGGGTTCGGTTACAGGTTCGGGTACGGCGTAGGGTATGGGCTAGGGTTAGGCTTAGGGTTAGTTTTAGGGTTAGGGCTCGGTTTAGGGTACGGGTTAGGATTAGGGTACGTGTTAGTGTTATGGTAGGGGTTAGGGTATGCGTTAGGGTTAGGGTATTTATTAAAGCTATCCCAGTTAGCACTTAAAGGAATACTATTTGGGGTCCAGCCATGGAGAAGTGTTTACACACTAGAATAAGATAAGGAACTCACCCATTATAAAGAAATCACATTAGGATTCTCTTTTTAACCTGTTCCTTAAAACACTAGTGCTTAGGAAATGTATTGGAGGCAGAAGCAGTCAAGGGTAGCTTAGGGCTAGGGTTAGGGATAGGGTACGGGTTCGGGTACGGGTTCGTATACGGCGTAGGGTATGGGTTAGGGTTAGGGTTAGGGTTACCTTTAGGGATAGGGCTCGGTTAGGGTTAGGGTTAGGGTTAGGGTTAGGGTTAGGGTAAGCGTACGGCTGAGTGTACGGTTTCGGGTATGGCATAGTGTATGGGCTAGGTTTAGGGTCAGGGTTAGTTTTAGGTTTAGGGCTCGGTTTAGGGTACGGGTTAGGATTAAGGTTAGTGTTAGGGTTATGATAGGAGTTAGGGTTAGGGTACGCGTTAGGGTTACGGTAATTATTAAACCTATCCCACTCTCTAGATACCACTTAGCACGTAAAGGAATATTATTTGGGGTCCCGCCATGGAGAAGAGTTTAGACACTAGGATAAGATAAGGAACACACCCATTATAAAGAAATCACATTAGGATTCTCTTTTTAACCTGCTCCTTAAAACACTAGTTCTTAGGAAACCTATTGGAGGCAGAAGCAGTCAAGGGTAGCTTAGGGTTAGGGTTAGGGTTAGGGTATGGCTTAGGGTGCGGGTTCTGGTACAGGTTCGGGCACAGCATAGGGTATGGGTTAGAGTTAGGGTTAGGGTTAGTTTTAGTGTTACGGCTCGGTTTATGGTATGGGTTAGGATTAGGGTACGTGTCAGGGTTAGGGTAGGTGTTAGGGTTAGGGTAAGCATAAGGTTAGGGTATTTATTAAACCTATCCCACTGTCTAGATACCATAAATCAGGTAAAGGAATATTATTTTGGGTCCAGCCATAGAGAAGAATTTAGACAGTAGGATAAGATAAGGAACACACCCATGATAAAGAAATCACTTTAGGATTCTCTTTTTAAGCTGTTCCTTAAAACACTAGTGCTTAGGAAATCTATTGGAGGCAGAAGCTGTCAGGCGTAAGTTAGGGTTAGTGTTACGGTTAGGGTACGGATTATGGTACGGGTTCTGATACGGGTTCGGGTACGGCGTACGGTATGGGTTAGGGTTAGGGTTAGGCTTAGTTTTAGGGTTGGGGCTCGGTTTAGGGTTCGGGTTAGGATTAGGGTACGTGTTACGGTTAAGGTAGGGGTTTGGGTTAGGGTAGGGTATTTATTAAACCTATCTCACTCTCTAGATACCACTTAGCACGTAAAGGAATATTATTTGGGGTCCAGGCATGGAGAAGAGTTTAGACACTAGGATAAGATAAGGAACACACTCAGTATAAAGAATTCACATTAGGATTCTCTTTTTCAGCCGTTCCGTAAAACACTAGTGCTTAGGAAATCTATTGGAGGAAGAAGCAGTCAAGGGTAGCTTAGGGTTAGGTTTAGAGTTAATGTTAGGGTACTGCTAATGGTACGGGTTCGGATACGATGTAGGGTATGTGTTAGGGTTAATGTTAGGGTACTGCTTATGGTACGGGTTCGGATACGATGTAGGGTATGTGTTAGGGTTAGTGTTAGGGTTAGTTTTTGTCTTAGGGCTCGGTTTAGGGTATGGGTTAGGATTAGTGTACGTGTTAGTGTTAGTGTAGGGGTTTGGGTTAGGGTAGGCGTTAGGGTTAGGATATTTATTAAACCTATCCAACTCTCTAGATACCACTTAGCACGTAAAGGAATATTATTTGGGGTCCAGCCATGGAGAAGAGTTTAGACAGTAGGAGAACATAAGGAACACACCCATTAAAAAGAAATCACATTAGGATTCTCTTTTTAACCTGTTCCTTAAAACACTAGTGCTTAGGAAATCTATTGGAGGCAGAACCAGTCAAGTGTAGCTTAGGGTTAGGTTTAGGGTTAGGGTACGTCTTACGGTATGGGTTCGGGTATGGTGTAGGGTAGGGTTAGGGTTAGGTTTAGGGTACGGTTTAGGGTACGGGTTCAGATACGGCGTAGGATATGGGTTAGGGTTAGGTTTAGGGTTTTTTTTAGGGTTAGGGCTCAGTTTAGGGTACGGGATAGGAATAGGGTACGTTTTAGGGTTAGGGTACGGGTTAGGGTTAAGGTATGCGTTAGGGTCAGGGTATTTATTAAACCTATTCCACTCTCTAGATACCACTTAGCACGTAAAGGAATATTAATTTGGGTCCAGCCATGGAGAAGAGGTTAGACACTAGGATAAGATAAGGAACACACCCATTATAAAGAAGTCACATTAGGATTCTCTTTTTAAGCTGTACTGTAAAACACTAGTGCTTAGGAAATCCATTGGAGGCAGAAGCAGTCAAGGGTAGCTTAGTATTAGGGTTAGTGTTAGGGTACTGCTTATGGTATGGGTTCGGTTACAGGTTCGGGTACGGCGTAGGGTATGGGCTAGGGTTAGGCTTAGGGTTAGTTTTAGGGTTAGGGCTCGGTTTAGGGTACGGGTTAGGATTAGGGTACGTGTTAGTGTTATGGTAGGGGTTAGGGTATGCGTTAGGCTTAGGGTATTTATTAAAGCTATCCCAGTTAGCACTTAAAGGAATACTATTTGGGGTCCAGCCATGGAGAAGTGTTTACACACTAGAATAAGATAAGGAACTCACCCATTATAAAGAAATCACATTAGGATTCTCTTTTTAACCTGTTCCTTAAAACACTAGTGCTTAGGAAATGTATTGGAGGCAACAGCAGTCAAGGGTAGCTTAGGGCTAGGGTTAGGGATAGGGTACGGGTTCGGGTACGGGTTCGGGTACGGGTTCGTATACCGCGTAGGGTATGGGTTAGGGTTAGGGTTAGGGTTACCTTTAGGGATAGGGCTCGGTTAGGGTTAGGGTTAGGGTTAGGGTTAGGGTTAGGGTAAGCGTACGGCTGAGTGTACGGTTTCGGGTATGGCATAGTGTATGGGCTAGGTTTAGGGTCAGGGTTAGTTTTAGGTTTAGGGCTCGGTTTAGGGTACGGGTTAGGATTAAGGTTAGTGTTAGGGTTATGATAGGGGTTAGGGTTAGGGTACGCGTTAGGGTTACGGTAATTATTAAACCTATCCCACTCTCTAGATACCACTTAGCATGTAAAGGAATATTATTTGGGGTCCCGCCATGGAGAAGAGTTTAGACACTAGGATAAGATAAGGAACACACCCATTATAAAGAAATCACATTAGGATTCTCTTTTTAACCTGCTCCTTAAAACACTAGTGCTTAGGAAACCTATTGGAGGCAGAAGCAGTCAAGGGTAGCTTAGGGTTAGGTTTAGGCTTAGGGTATGGATTAGGGTACGGGTTCTGGTACAGGTTCGGTCACAGCATAGGGTATGGGTTAGAGTTAGGGTTAGGGTTAGTTTTAGTGTTACGGCTCGGTTTATGGTATGGGTTAGGATTAGGGTACTTGTCAGGGTTAGGGTAGGTGTTAGGGTTAGGGTAAGCATAAGGTTAGGGTATTTATTAAACCTATCCCACTGTCTAGATACCATAAATCAGGTAAAGGAATATTATTTTGGGTCCAGCCATAGAGAAGAATTTAGACAGTAGGATAAGATAAGGAACACACCCATGGTAAAGAAATCACTTTAGGATTCTCTTTTTAAGCTGTTCCTTAAAACACTAGTGCTTAGGAAATCTATTGGAGGCAGAAGCTGTCAGGCGTAGGTTAGGGTTAGTGTTACGGTTAGGGTACGGATTAGGGTACGGGTTCTGATACGGGTTCGGGTACGGCGTACGGTATGGGTTAGGGTTAGGGTTAGGCTTAGTTTTAGGGTTGGGGCTCGGTTTAGGGTACGGGTTAGGATTAGGGTACGTGTTACGGTTAAGGTAGGGGTTTCGTTTAGGGTAGGGTATTTATTAAACCTATCTCACTCTGTAGATACCACTTAGCACGTAAAGGAATATTATTTGGTGTCCAGGCATGGAGAAGAGTTTAGACACTAGGATAAGATAAGGAACACACTCAGTATAAAGAATTCACATTAGGATTCTCTTTTTAAGCCGTTCCGTAAAACACTAGTGCTTAGGAAATCTATTGGAGGAAGAAGCAGTCAAGGGTAGCTTAGGGTTAGGTTTAGGGTTAATGTTAGGGTACTGCTAATGGTACGGTTTCGGATACGATGTAGGGTATGTGTTAGGGTTAATGTTAGGGTACTGCTTATGGTACGGGTTCGGATACGATGTAGGGTATGTGTTAGGGTTAGTGTTAGGGTTAGTTTTTGGCTTAGGGCTCGGTTTAGGGTATGGGTTAGGATTAGTGTACGTGTTAGTGTTAGTGTAGGGGTTTGGGTTAGGGTAGGCGTTAGGGTTAGGATATTTATTAAACCTATCCAACTCTCTAGATACCACTTAGCACGTAAAGGAATATTATTTGGGGTCCAGCCATGGAGAAGAGTTTAGACAGTAGGAGAACATAAGGAACACACCCATTAAAAAGAAATCACATTAGGATTCTCTTTTTAACCTGTTCCTTAAAACACTAGTGCTTAGGAAATATATTGGAGGCAGAAGCAGTCAAGTGTAGCTTAGGGTTAGGTTTAGGGTTAGGGTACGTCTTACGGTATGGGTTCGGGTATGGTGTAGGGTAGGGTTAGGGTTAGGTTTAGGGTACGGTTTAGGGTACGGGTTCAGATACGGCGTAGGATCTGCGTTAGGGTTAGGTTTAGGGGTTTTTTTAGGGTTAGGGCTCAGTTTAGGGTACGGGATAGGAATAGGGTACGTTTTAGGGTTAGGGTACGGGTTAGGGTTAAGGTATGCGTTAGGGTCAGGGTATTTATTAAACCTATTCCACTCTCTAGATACCACTTAGCACGTAAAGGAATATTAATTTGGGTCCAGCCATGGAGAAGAGTTTAGACACTAGGATAAGAGAAGGAACACACCCATTATAAAGAAGTCACATTAGGATGCTCTTTTTAACCTGTTCCTTAAAACACTAGTGCTTAGGAAATCTACTGGAGGCAGAAGCAGTCAAGAGTAGCTTAGGGTTAGGGTTAGGGTTAGGGTTAGGGTTAGGGTTAGGGTTAGGGTAAGTGTACGGCTTAGGGTACGGCTTCGGGTATGACATAGTGTATGGGTTAGTTTTAGGGTTAGTGTTAGTTTTAGGGTTAGTGTTAGGGATCGGTTTAGGGTACGGGGTAGGATAAGGGTACGTGTTAGGGTTAAGGTAGGGGCTTGGGTTAGGGTACGCATTAAGGTTAGGGTATTTATTAAAGCTATCCCACTCTCTAGGTACCACTTAGCACGTAAAGCATTATTATTTGGGGTCCAGCCATGGAGAAGAGTTTAGACACTAGGATAAGATAAGGAACACACCCATTATAAAGAAGTCACATTAGGATTCTCTTTTTAACCTGTTCCTTAAAACACTAGTGCTTAGGAAATCTATTGGAGGCAGAAGCAGTCAAGAGTAGCTTAGGGTTAGGGTTACGGTTAAGGTTACGGTACGGCTTAGGGTACTGGTTCGGGTATGGTTTCGAGTACGGCGTAGGGTATGGGTTAAGTTTACGGTTAGGTTTAGTTTTAGGGTTAGGGCTCCTGTTTATTGTACGGGTTATTTTTATGGTTTTTGTTACGGTCAGGGTAGGTGTTAGGTTTAGGGTACGAGTTAGGGTTAGGGTGTTTTTAAACCTATCCCACTCTCTAGGTATCACTTAGCACGTAAAGGAATATTATTTAGGGTCCAGCCATGGAGAAGAGTTTAGACACTAGGATAAGATAAGGAACACACCCATTATAAAGAAATCACATTAGGATTCTCTTTTTAACCTGTTCCTTAAAACACTAGTGATTAGGAAATCTATTGGAGGAAGAAGCAGTCAAGGGTAGCTTAGGGTTAGGTTTAGGGTTAATGTTAGGGTACTGCTAATGGTACGGATTCGGATACGATGTAGGGTATGTGTTAGGGTTAATGTTAGGGTTAGTTTTAGGCTTAGGGCTCGGTTTAGGGTATGGGTTAGGATTAGTGTACGTGTTAGTGTTAGTGTAGGGGTTTGGGTTAGGGTAGGCGTTAGGGTTAGGATATTTATTAAACCTATCCAACTCTCTAGATACTACTTAGCACGTAAAGGAATATTATTTGGGGTCCAGCCATGGAGAAGAGTTTAGACAGTAGGAGAACATAAGGAACACACCCATTAAAAAGAAATCACATTAGGATTCTCTTTTTAACCTGTTCCTTAAAACACTAGTGCTTAGGAAATCTATTGGAGGCAGAAGCAGTCAAGTGTAGCTTAGGGTTAGGTTTAGGGTTAGGGTACGTCTTACGGTATGGGTTCGGGTATGGTGTAGGGTAGGGTTAGGGTTAGGTTTAGGGTACGGTTTAGGGTACGGGTTCAGATACGGCGTAGGATATGGGTTAGGGTTAGGTTTAGGGTTTTTTTTAGGGTTAGGGCTCAGTTTAGGGTACGGGATAGGAATAGGGTACGTTTTAGGGTTAGGGGAAGGGTTAGGGTTAAGGTATGCGTTAGGGTCAGGGTATTTATTAAACCTATTCCACTCTCTAGATACCACTTAGCACGTAAAGGAATATTAATTTGGGTCCAGCCATGGAGAAGAGTTTAGACACTAGGATAAGATAAGGAACACACCCATTATAAAGAAGTCACATTAGGATTCTCTTTTTAACCTGTTCCTTAAAACACTAGTGCTTAGGAAATCCATTGGAGGCAGAAGCAGTCAAGGGTAGCTTAGGATTAGGGTTAGTGTTAGGGTACTGCTTATGGTACGGGTTCGGTTACAGGTTCGGGTACGGCGTAGGGTATGGGCTAGGGTTAGGCTTAGGGTTAGTTTTAGGGTTAGGGCTCGGTTTAGGGTACGGGTTAGGATTAGGGTACGTGTTAGTGTTATGGTAGGGGTTAGGGTATGCGTTAGGGTTAGGGTATTTATTAAAGCTATCCCAGTTAGCACTTAAAGGAATACTATTTGGGGTCCAGCCATGGAGAAGTGTTTAGACACTAGGATAAGATAAGGAACTCACCCATTATAAAGAAATCACATTAGGATTCTCTTTTTAACCTGTTCCTTAAAACACTAGTGCTTAGGAAATGTATTGGAGGCAGAAGCAGTCAAGGGTAGCTTAGGGTTAGGGTTAGGGATAGGGTACGGGTTCGGGTACGGGTTCGGGTACGGGTTCGTATACGGCGTAGGGTATGGGTTAGGGTTAGGGTTAGGGTTACCTTTAGGGATAGGGCTCGGTTAGGGTTAGGGTTAGGGTTAGGGTTAGGGTTAGGGTAAGCGTACGGCTGAGTGTACGGTTTCGGGTATGGCATAGTGTATGGGCTAGGTTTAGGGTCAGGGTTAGTTTTAGGTTTAGGGCTCGGTTTAGGGTACGGGTTAGGATTAAGGTTAGTGTTAGGGTTATGATAGGGGTTAGGGTTAGGGTACGCGTTAGGGTTACGGTAATTATTAAACCTATCCCACTCTCTAGATACCACTTAGCATGTAAAGGAATATTATTTGGGGTCCCGCCATGGAGAAGAGTTTAGACACTAGGATAAGATAAGGAACACACCCATTATAAAGAAATCACATTAGGATTCTCTTTTTAACCTGCTCCTTAAAACACTAGTGCTTAGGAAACCTATTGGAGGCAGAAGCAGTCAAGGGTAGCTTAGGGTTAGGTTTAGGGTTAGGGTATGGCTTAGGGTACGGGTTCTGGTACAGGTTCGGGCACAGCATAGGGTATGGGTTAGAGTTAGGGTTAGGGTTAGTTTTAGTGTTACGGCTCGGTTTATGGTATGGGTTAGAATTAGGGTACGTGTCAGGGTTAGGGTAGGTGTTAGGGTTAGGGTAAGCATAAGGTTAGGGTATTTATTAAACCTATCCCACTGTCTAGATACCATAAATCAGGTAAAGGAATATTATTTTGGGTCCAGCCATAGAGAAGAATTTAGACAGTAGGATAAGATAAGGAACACACCCATGGTAAAGAAATCACTTTAGGATTCTCTTTTTAAGCTGTTCCTTAAAACACTAGTGCTTAGGAAATCTATTGGAGGCAGAAGCTGTCAGGCGTAGGTTAGGGTTAGTGTTACGGTTAGGGTACGGATTAGGGTACGGGTTCTGATACGGGTTCGGGTACGGCGTACGGTATGGGTTAGGGTTAGGGTTAGGCTTAGTTTTAGGGTTGGGGCTCGGTTTAGGGTACGGGTTAGGATTAGGGTACGTGTTACGGTTAAGGTAGGGGTTTGGGTTAGGGTAGGGTATTTATTAAACCTATCTCACTCTCTAGATACCACTTAGCACGTAAAGGAATATTATTTGGTGTCCAGGCATGGAGAAGAGTTTAGACACTAGGATAAGATAAGGAACACACTCAGTATAAAGAATTCACATTAGGATTCTCTTTTTAAGCCGTTCCGTAAAACACTAGTGCTTAGGAAATCTATTGGAGGAAGAAGCAGTCAAGGGTAGCTTAGGGTTAGGTTTAGGGTTAATGTTAGAGTACTGCTAATGGTACGGGTACGGATACGATGTAGGGTATGTGTTAGGGTTAATGTTAGGGTACTGCTTATGGTACGGGTTCGGATACGATGTAGGGTATGTGTTAGGGTTAGTGTTAGGGTTAGTTTTTGGCTTAGGGCTCGGTTTAGGGTATGGGTTAGGATTAGTGTACGTGTTAGTGTTAGTGTAGGGGTTTGGGTTAGGGTAGGCGTTAGGGTTAGGATATTTATTAAACCTATCCAACTCTCTAGATACCACTTAGCACGTAAAGGAATATTATTTGGGGTCCAGCCATGGAGAAGAGTTTAGACAGTAGGAGAACATAAGGAACACACCCATTAAAAAGAAATCACATTAGGATTCTCTTTTTAACCTGTTCCTTAAAACACTAGTGCTTAGGAAATCTATTGGAGGCAGAAGCAGTCAAGTGTAGCTTAGGGTTAGGTTTAGGGTTAGGGTACGTCTTACGGTATGGGTTCGGGTATGGTGTAGGGTAGGGTTAGGGTTAGGTTTAGGGTACGGTTTACGGTACGGGTTCAGATACGGCGTAGGATCTGGGTTAGGGTTAGGTTTAGGGGTTTTTTTAGGGTTAGGGCTCAGTTTAGGGTACGGGATAGGAATAGGGTACGTTTTAGGGTTAGGGTACGGGTTAGGGTTAAGGTATGCGTTAGGGTCAGGGTATTTATTAAACCTATTCCACTCTCTAGATACCACTTAGCACGTAAAGGAATATTAATTTGGGTCCAGCCATGGAGAAGAGTTTAGACACTAGGATAAGATAAGGAACACACCCATTATAAAGAAGTCACATTAGGATGCTCTTTTTAACCTGTTCCTTAAAACACTAGTGCTTAGGAAATCTATTGGAGGCAGAAGCAGTCAAGAGTAGCTTAGGGTTAGGGTTAGGGTTAGGGTTAGGGTTAGGGTTAGGGTTAGGGTAAGTGTACGGCTTAGGGTACGGCTTCGGGTATGACATAGTGTATGGGTTAGTTTTAGGGTTAGGGTTAGTTTTAGGGTTAGTGTTAGGGCTCGGTTTAGGGTACGGGGTAGGATAAGGGTACGTGTTAGGGTTAAGGTAGGGGCTTGGGTTAGGGTACGCATTAAGGTTAGGGTATTTATTAAAGCTATCCCACTCTCTAGGTACCACTTAGCACGTAAAGCATTATTATTTGGGGTCCAGCCATGGAGAAGAGTTTAGACACTAGGATAAGATAAGGAACACACCCATTATAAAGAAGTCACATTAGGATTCTCTTTTTAACCTGTTCCTTAAAACACTAGTGCTTAGGAAATCTATTGGAGGCAGAAGCAGTCAAGAGTAGCTTAGGGTTAGGGTTACGGTTAAGGTTACGGTACGGCTTAGGGTACTGGTTCGGGTATGGTTTCGAGTAGGGCGTAGGGTATGGGTTAAGTTTACGGTTAGGTTTAGTTTTAGGGTTAGGGCTCCTGTTTATTGTACGGGTTATTTTTAGGGTTTTTGTTACGGTCAGGGTAGGTGTTAGGTTTAGGGTACGAGTTAGGGTTAGGGTGTTTTTTAAACCTATCCCACTCTCTAGGTATCACTTAGCACGTAAAGGAATATTATTTAGGGTCCAGCCATGGAGAAGAGTTTAGACACTAGGATAAGATAAGGAACACACCCATTATAAAGAAATCACATTAGGATTCTCTTTTTAACCTGTTCCTTAAAACACTAGTGATTAGGAAATCTATTGGAGGAAGAAGCAGTCAAGGGTAGCTTAGGGTTAGGTTTAGGGTTAATGTTAGGGTACTGCTAATGGTACGGATTCGGATACGATGTAGGGTATGTGTTAGGGTTAATGTTAGGGTTAGTTTTAGGCTTAGGGCTCGGTTTAGGGTATGGGTTAGGATTAGTGTACGTGTTAGTGTTAGTGTAGGGGTTTGGGTTAGGGTAGGCGTTAGGGTTAGGATATTTATTAAACCTATCCAACTCTCTAGATACTACTTAGCACGTAAAGGAATATTATTTGGGGTCCAGCCATGGAGAAGAGTTTAGACAGTAGGAGAACATAAGGAACACACCCATTAAAAAGAAATCACATTAGGATTCTCTTTTTAACCTGTTCCTTAAAACACTAGTGCTTAGGAAATCTATTGGAGGCAGAAGCAGTCAAGTGTAGCTTAGGGTTAGGTTTAGGGTTAGGGTACGTCTTACGGTATGGGTTCGGGTATGGTGTAGGGTAGGGTTAGGGTTAGGTTTAGGGTACGGTTTAGGGTACGGGTTCAGATACGGCGTAGGATATGGGTTAGGGTTAGGTTTAGGGTTTTTTTTAGGGTTAGGGCTCAGTTTAGGGTACGGGATAGAAATAGGGTACGTTTTAGGGTTAGGGGAAGGGTTAGGGTTAAGGTATGCGTTAGGGTCAGGGTATTTATTAAACCTATTCCACTCTCTAGATACCACTTAGCACGTAAAGGAATATTAATTTGGGTCCAGCCATGGAGAAGAGTTTAGACACTAGGATAAGATAAGGAACACACCCATTATAAAGAAGTCACATTAGGATTCTCTTTTTAACCTGTTCCTTAAAACACTAGTGCTTAGGAAATCCATTGGAGGCAGAAGCAGTCAAGGGTAGCTTAGGATTAGGGTTAGTGTTAGGGTACTGCTTATGGTACGGGTTCGGTTACAGGTTCGGGTACGGCGTAGGGTATGGGCTAGGGTTAGGCTTAGGGTTAGTTTTAGGGTTAGGGCTCGGTTTAGGGTACGGGTTAGGATTAGGGTACGTGTTAGTGTTATGGTAGGGGTTAGGGTATGCGTTAGGGTTAGGGTATTTATTAAAGCTATCCCAGTTAGCACTTAAAGGAATACTATTTGGGGTCCAGCCATGGAGAAGTGTTTAGACACTAGGATAAGATAAGGAACTCACCCATTATAAAGAAATCACATTAGGATTCTCTTTTTAACCTGTTCCTTAAAACACTAGTGCTTAGGAAATGTATTGGAGGCAGAAGCAGTCAAGGGTAGCTTAGGGTTAGGGTTAGGGATAGGGTACGGGTTCGGGTACGGGTTCGGGTACGGGTTCGTATACGGCGTAGGGTATGGGTTAGGGTTAGGGTTAGGGTTACCTTTAGGGATAGGGCTCGGTTAGGGTTAGGGTTAGGGTTAGGGTTAGGGTTAGGGTAAGCGTACGGCTGAGTGTACGGTTTCGGGTATGGCATAGTGTATGGGCTAGGTTTAGGGTCAGGGTTAGTTTTAGGTTTAGGGCTCGGTTTAGGGTACGGGTTAGGATTAAGGTTAGTGTTAGGGTTATGATAGGGGTTAGGGTTAGGGTACACGTTAGGGTTACGGTAATTATTAAACCTATCCCACTCTCTAGATACCACTTAGCATGTAAAGGAATATTATTTGGGGTCCCGCCATGGAGAAGAGTTTAGACACTAGGATAAGATAAGGAACACACCCATTATAAAGAAATCACATTAGGATTCTCTTTTTAACCTGCTCCTTAAAACACTAGTGCTTAGGAAACCTATTGGAGGCAGAAGCAGTCAAGGGTAGCTTAGGGTTAGGTTTAGGGTTAGGGTATGGCTTAGGGTACGGGTTCTGGTACAGGTTCGGGCACAGCATAGGGTATGGGTTAGAGTTAGGGTTAGGGTTAGTTTTAGTGTTACGGCTCGGTTTATGGTATGGGTTAGGATTAGGGTACGTGTCAGGGTTAGGGTAGGTGTTAGGGTTAGGGTAAGCATAAGGTTAGGGTATTTATTAAACCTATCCCACTGTCTAGATACCATAAATCAGGTAAAAGAATATTATTTTGGGTCCAGCCATAGAGAAGAATTTAGACAGTAGGATAAGATAAGGAACACACCCATGGTAAAGAAATCACTTTAGGATTCTCTTTTTAAGCTGTTCCTTAAAACACTAGTGCTTAGGAAATCTATTGGAGGCAGAAGCTGTCAGGCGTAGGTTAGGGTTAGTGTTACGGTTAGGGTACGGATTAGGGTACGGGTTCTGATACGGGTTCGGGTACGGCGTACGGTATGGGTTAGGGTTAGGGTTAGGCTTAGTTTTAGGGTTGGGGCTCGGTTTAGGGTACGGGTTAGGATTAGGGTACGTGTTACGGTTAAGGTAGGGGTTTGGGTTAGGGTAGGGTATTTATTAAACCTATCTCACTCTCTAGATACCACTTAGCACGTAAAGGAATATTATTTGGTGTCCAGGCATGGAGAAGAGTTTAGACACTAGGATAAGATAAGGAACACACTCAGTATAAAGAATTCACATTAGGATTCTCTTTTTAAGCCGTTCCGTAAAACACTAGTGCTTAGGAAATCTATTGGAGGAAGAAGCAGTCAAGGGTAGCTTAGGGTTAGGTTTAGGGTTAATGTTAGAGTACTGCTAATGGTACGGGTACGGATACGATGTAGGGTATGTGTTAGGGTTAATGTTAGGGTACTGCTTATGGTACGGGTTCGGATACGATGTAGGGTATGTGTTAGGGTTAGTGTTAGGGTTAGTTTTTGGCTTAGGGCTCGGTTTAGGGTATGGGTTAGGATTAGTGTACGTGTTAGTGTTAGTGTAGGGGTTTGGGTTAGGGTAGGCGTTAGGGTTAGGATATTTATTAAACCTATCCAACTCTCTAGATACCACTTAGCACGTAAAGGAATATTATTTGGGGTCCAGCCATGGAGAAGAGTTTAGACAGTAGGAGAACATAAGGAACACACCCATTAAAAAGAAATCACATTAGGATTCTCTTTTTAACCTGTTCCTTAAAACACTAGTGCTTAGGAAATCTATTGGAGGCAGAAGCAGTCAAGTGTAGCTTAGGGTTAGGTTTAGGGTTAGGGTACGTCTTACGGTATGGGTTCGGGTATGGTGTAGGGTAGGGTTAGGGTTAGGTTTAGGGTACGGTTTACGGTACGGGTTCAGATACGGCGTAGGATCTGGGTTAGGGTTAGGTTTAGGGGTTTTTTTAGGGTTAGGGCTCAGTTTAGGGTACGGGATAGGAATAGGGTACGTTTTAGGGTTAGGGTACGGGTTAGGGTTAAGGTATGCGTTAGGGTCAGGGTATTTATTAAACCTATTCCACTCTCTAGATACCACTTAGCACGTAAAGGAATATTAATTTGGGTCCAGCCATGGAGAAGAGTTTAGACACTAGGATAAGATAAGGAACACACCCATTATAAAGAAGTCACATTAGGATGCTCTTTTTAACCTGTTCCTTAAAACACTAGTGCTTAGGAAATCTATTGGAGGCAGAAGCAGTCAAGAGTAGCTTAGGGTTAGGGTTAGGGTTAGGGTTAGGGTTAGGGTTAGGGTTAGGGTAAGTGTACGGCTTAGGGTACGGCTTCGGGTATGACATAGTGTATGGGTTAGTTTTAGGGTTAGGGTTAGTTTTAGGGTTAGTGTTAGGGCTCGGTTTAGGGTACGGGGTAGGATAAGGGTACGTGTTAGGGTTAAGGTAGGGGCTTGGGTTAGGGTACGCATTAAGGTTAGGGTATTTATTAAAGCTATCCCACTCTCTAGGTACCACTTAGCACGTAAAGCATTATTATTTGGGGTCCAGCCATGGAGAAGAGTTTAGACACTAGGATAAGATAAGGAACACACCCATTATAAAGAAGTCACATTAGGATTCTCTTTTTAACCTGTTCCTTAAAACACTAGTGCTTAGGAAATCTATTGGAGGCAGAAGCAGTCAAGAGTAGCTTAGGGTTAGGGTTACGGTTAAGGTTACGGTACGGCTTAGGGTACTGGTTCGGGTATGGTTTCGAGTAGGGCGTAGGGTATGGGTTAAGTTTACGGTTAGGTTTAGTTTTAGGGTTAGGGCTCCTGTTTATTGTACGGGTTATTTTTAGGGTTTTTGTTACGGTCAGGGTAGGTGTTAGGTTTAGGGTACGAGTTAGGGTTAGGGTGTTTTTTAAACCTATCCCACTCTCTAGGTATCACTTAGCACGTAAAGGAATATTATTTAGGGTCCAGCCGTGGAGAAGAGTTTAGACACTAGGATAAGATAAGGAACACACCCATTATAAAGAAATCACATTAGGATTCTCTTTTTAACCTGTTCCTTAAAACACTAGTGATTAGGAAATCTATTGGAGGAAGAAGCAGTCAAGGGTAGCTTAGGGTTAGGTTTAGGGTTAATGTTAGGGTACTGCTAATGGTACGGATTCGGATACGATGTAGGGTATGTGTTAGGGTTAATGTTAGGGTTAGTTTTAGGCTTAGGGCTCGGTTTAGGGTATGGGTTAGGATTAGTGTACGTGTTAGTGTTAGTGTAGGGGTTTGGGTTAGGGTAGGCGTTAGGGTTAGGATATTTATTAAACCTATCCAACTCTCTAGATACTACTTAGCACGTAAAGGAATATTATTTGGGGTCCAGCCATGGAGAAGAGTTTAGACAGTAGGAGAACATAAGGAACACACCCATTAAAAAGAAATCACATTAGGATTCTCTTTTTAACCTGTTCCTTAAAACACTAGTGCTTAGGAAATCTATTGGAGGCAGAAGCAGTCAAGTGTAGCTTAGGGTTAGGTTTAGGGTTAGGGTACGTCTTACGGTATGGGTTCGGGTATGGTGTAGGGTAGGGTTAGGGTTAGGTTTAGGGTACGGTTTAGGGTACGGGTTCAGATACGGCGTAGGATATGGGTTAGGGTTAGGTTTAGGGTTTTTTTTAGGGTTAGGGCTCAGTTTAGGGTACGGGATAGGAATAGGGTACGTTTTAGGGTTAGGGGAAGGGTTAGGGTTAAGGTATGCGTTAGGGTCAGGGTATTTATTAAACCTATTCCACTCTCTAGATACCACTTAGCACGTAAAGGAATATTAATTTGGGTCCAGCCATGGAGAAGAGTTTAGACACTAGGATAAGATAAGGAACACACCCATTATAAAGAAGTCACATTAGGATTCTCTTTTTAACCTGTTCCTTAAAACACTAGTGCTTAGGAAATCCATTGGAGGCAGAAGCAGTCAAGGGTAGCTTAGGATTAGGGTTAGTGTTAGGGTACTGCTTATGGTACGGGTTCGGTTACAGGTTCGGGTACGGCGTAGGGTATGGGCTAGGGTTAGGCTTAGGGTTAGTTTTAGGGTTAGGGCTCGGTTTAGGGTACGGGTTAGGATTAGGGTACGTGTTAGTGTTATGGTAGGGGTTAGGGTATGCGTTAGGGTTAGGGTATTTATTAAAGCTATCCCAGTTAGCACTTAAAGGAATACTATTTGGGGTCCAGCCATGGAGAAGTGTTTAGACACTAGGATAAGATAAGGAACTCACCCATTATAAAGAAATCACATTAGGATTCTCTTTTTAACCTGTTCCTTAAAACACTAGTGCTTAGGAAATGTATTGGAGGCAGAAGCAGTCAAGGGTAGCTTAGGGTTAGGGTTAGGGATAGGGTACGGGTTCGGGTACGGGTTCGTATACGGCGTAGGGTATGGGTTAGGGTTAGGGTTAGGGTTACCTTTAGGGATAGGGCTCGGTTAGGGTTAGGGTTAGGGTTAGGGTTAGGGTTAGGGTAAGCGTACGGCTGAGTGTACGGTTTCGGGTATGGCATAGTGTATGGGCTAGGTTTAGGGTCAGGGTTAGTTTTAGGTTTAGGGCTCGGTTTAGGGTACGGGTTAGGATTAAGGTTAGTGTTAGGGTTATGATAGGGGTTAGGGTTAGGGTACGCGTTAGGGTTACGGTAATTATTAAACCTATCCCACTCTCTAGATACCACTTAGCATGTAAAGGAATATTATTTGGGGTCCCGCCATGGAGAAGAGTTTAGACACTAGGATAAGATAAGGAACATACCCATTATAAAGAAATCACATTAGGATTCTCTTTTTAACCTGCTCCTTAAAACACTAGTGCTTAGGAAACCTATTGGAGGCAGAAGCAATCAAGGGTAGCTTAGGGTTAGGTTTAGGGTTAGGGTATGGCTTAGGGTACGGGTTCTGGTACAGGTTCGGGCACAGCATAGGGTATGGGTTAGAGTTAGGGTTAGGGTTAGTTTTAGTGTTACGGCTCGGTTTATGGTATGGGTTAGGATTAGGGTACGTGTCAGGGTTAGGGTAGGTGTTAGGGTTAGGGTAAGCATAAGGTTAGGGTATTTATTAAACCTATCCCACTGTCTAGATACCATAAATCAGGTAAAGGAATATTATTTTGGGTCCAGCCATAGAGAAGAATTTAGACAGTAGGATAAGATAAGGAACACACCCATGGTAATGAAATCACTTTAGGATTCTCTTTTTAAGCTGTTCCTTAAAACACTAGTGCTTAGGAAATCTATTGGAGGCAGAAGCTGTCAGGCGTAGGTTAGGGTTAGTGTTACGGTTAGGGTACAGATTAGGGTACGGGTTCTGATACGGGTTCGGGTACGGCGTACGGTATGGGTTAGGGTTAGGGTTAGGCTTAGTTTTAGGGTTGGGGCTCGGTTTAGGGTACGGGTTAGGATTAGGGTACGTGTTACGGTTAAGGTAGGGGTTTGGGTTAGGGTAGTGTATTTATTAAACCTATCTCACTCTCTAGATACCACTTAGCACGTAAAGGAATATTATTTGGTGTCCAGGCATGGAGAAGAGTTTAGACACTAGGATAAGATAAGGAACACACTCAGTATAAAGAATTCACATTAGGATTCTCTTTTTAAGCCGTTCCGTAAAACACTAGTGCTTAGGAAATCTATTGGAGGAAGAAGCAGTCAAGGGTAGCTTAGGGTTAGGTTTAGGGTTAATGTTAGGGTACTGCTAATGGTACGGGTACGGATACGATGTAGGGTATGTGTTAGGGTTAATGTTAGGGTACTGCTTATGGTACGGGTTCGGATACGATGTAGGGTATGTGTTAGGGTTAGTGTTAGGGTTAGTTTTTGGCTTAGGGCTCGGTTTAGGGTATGGGTTAGGATTAGTGTACGTGTTAGTGTTAGTGTAGGGGTTTGGGTTAGGGTAGGCGTTAGGGTTAGGATATTTATTAAACCTATCCAACTCTCTAGATACCACTTAGAACGTAAAGGAATATTATTTGGGGTCCAGCCATGGAGAAGAGTTTAGACAGTAGGAGAACATAAGGAACACACCCATTAAAAAGAAATCACATTAGGATTCTCTTTTTAACCTGTTCCTTAAAACACTAGTGCTTAGGAAATCTATTGGAGGCAGAAGCAGTCAAGTGTAGCTTAGGGTTAGGTTTAGGGTTAGGGTACATCTTACGGTATGGGTTCGGGTATGGTGTAGGGTAGGGTTAGGGTTAGGTTTAGGGTACGGTTTAGGGTACGGGTTCAGATACGGCGTAGGATCTGGGTTAGGGTTAGGTTTAGGGGTTTTTTTAGGGTTAGGGCTCAGTTTAGGGTACGGGATAGGAATAGGGTACGTTTTAGGGTTAGGGTACGGGTTAGGGTTAAGGTATGCGTTAGGGTCAGGGTATTTATTAAACCCATTCCACTCTCTAGATACCACTTAGCACGTAAAGGAATATTAATTTGGGTCCAGCCATGGAGAAGAGTTTAGACACTAGGATAAGATAAGGAACACACCCATTATAAAGAAGTCACATTAGGATGCTCTTTTTAACCTGTTCCTTAAAACACTAGTGCTTAGGAAATCTATTGGAGGCAGAAGCAGTCAAGAGTAGCTTAGGGTTAGGGTTAGGGTTAGGGTTAGGGTTAGGGTTAGGGTTAGGGTTAGGGTAAGTGTACGGCTTAGGGTACGGCTTCGGGTATGACATAGTGTATGGGTTAGTTTTAGGGTTAGGGTTAGTTTTAGGGTTAGTGTTAGGGCTCGGTTTAGGGTACGGGGTAGGATAAGGGTACGTGTTAGGGTTAAGGTAGGGGCTTGGGTTAGGGTACGCATTAAGGTTAGGGTATTTATTAAAGCTATCCCACTCTCTAGGTACCACTTAGCACGTAAAGCATTATTATTTGGGGTCCAGCCATGGAGAAGAGTTTAGACACTAGGATAAGATAAGGAACACACCCATTATAAAGAAGTCACATTAGGATTCTCTTTTTAACCTGTTCCTTAAAACACTAGTGCTTAGGAAATCTATTGGAGGCAGAAGCAGTCAAGAGTAGCTTAGGGTTAGGGTTACGGTTAAGGTTACGGTACGGCTTAGGGTACTGGTTCGGGTATGGTTTCGAGTAGGGCGTAGGGTATGGGTTAAGTTTACGGTTAGGTTTAGTTTTAGGGTTAGGGCTCCTGTTTATTGTACGGGTTATTTTTAGGGTTTTTGTTACGGTCAGGGTAGGTGTTAGGTTTAGGGTACGAGTTAGGGTTAGGGTGTTTTTTAAACCTATCCCACTCTCTAGGTATCACTTAGCACGTAAAGGAATATTATTTAGGGTCCAGCCGTGGAGAAGAGTTTAGACACTAGGATAAGATAAGGAACACACCCATTATAAAGAAATCACATTAGGATTCTCTTTTTAACCTGTTCCTTAAAACACTAGTGATTAGGAAATCTATTGGAGGAAGAAGCAGTCAAGGGTAGCTTAGGGTTAGGTTTAGGGTTAATGTTAGGGTACTGCTAATGGTACGGATTCGGATACGATGTAGGGTATGTGTTAGGGTTAATGTTAGGGTTAGTTTTAGGCTTAGGGCTCGTTTTAGGGTATGGGTTAGGATTAGTGTACGTGTTAGTGTTAGTGTAGGGGTTTGTGTTAGGGTAGGCGTTAGGGTTAGGATATTTATTAAACCTATCCAACTCTCTAGATACTACTTAGCACGTAAAGGAATATTATTTGGGGTCCAGCCATGGAGAAGAGTTTAGACAGTAGGAGAACATAAGGAACACACCCATTAAAAAGAAATCACATTAGGATTCTCTTTTTAACCTGTTCCTTAAAACACTAGTGCTTAGGAAATCTATTGGAGGCAGAAGCAGTCAAGTGTAGCTTAGGGTTAGGTTTAGGGTTAGGGTACGTCTTACGGTATGGGTTCGGGTATGGTGTAGGGTAGGGTTAGGGTTAGGTTTAGGGTACGGTTTAGGGTACGGGTTCAGATACGGCGTAGGATATGGGTTAGGGTTAGGTTTAGGGTTTTTTTTAGGGTTAGGGCTCAGTTTAGGGTACGGGATAGGAATAGGGTACGTTTTAGGGTTAGGGGAAGGGTTAGGGTTAAGGTATGCGTTAGGGTCAGGGTATTTATTAAACCTATTCCACTCTCTAGATACCACTTAGCACGTAAAGGAATATTAATTTGGGTCCAGCCATGGAGAAGAGTTTAGACACTAGGATAAGATAAGGAACACACCCATTATAAAGAAGTCACATTAGGATTCTCTTTTTAACCTGTTCCTTAAAACACTAGTGCTTAGGAAATCCATTGGAGGCAGAAGCAGTCAAGGGTAGCTTAGGATTAGGGTTAGTGTTAGGGTACTGCTTATGGTACGGGTTCGGTTACAGGTTCGGGTACGGCGTAGGGTATGGGCTAGGGTTAGGCTTAGGGTTAGTTTTAGGGTTAGGGCTCGGTTTAGGGTACGGGTTAGGATTAGGGTACGTGTTAGTGTTATGGTAGGGGTTAGGGTATGCGTTAGGGTTAGGGTATTTATTAAAGCTATCCCAGTTAGCACTTAAAGGAATACTATTTGGGGTCCAGCCATGGAGAAGTGTTTAGACACTAGGATAAGATAAGGAACTCACCCATTATAAAGAAATCACATTAGGATTCTCTTTTTAACCTGTTCCTTAAAACACTAGTGCTTAGGAAATGTATTGGAGGCAGAAGCAGTCAAGGGTAGCTTAGGGTTAGGGTTAGGGATAGGGTACGGGTTCGGGTACGGGTTCGGGTACGGGTTCGTATACGGCGTAGGGTATGGGTTAGGGTTAGGGTTAGGGTTACCTTTAGGGATAGGGCTCGGTTAGGGTTAGGGTTAGGGTTAGGGTTAGGGTTAGGGTAAGCGTACGGCTGAGTGTACGGTTTCGGGTATGGCATAGTGTATGGGCTAGGTTTAGGGTCAGGGTTAGTTTTAGGTTTAGGGCTCGGTTTAGGGTACGGGTTAGGATTAAGGTTAGTGTTAGGGTTATGATAGGGGTTAGCGTTAGGGTACGCGTTAGGGTTACGGTAATTATTAAACCTATCCCACTCTCTAGATACCACTTAGCATGTAAAGGAATATTATTTGGGGTCCCGCCATGGAGAAGAGTTTAGACACTAGGATAAGATAAGGAACACACCCATTATAAAGAAATCACATTAGGATTCTCTTTTTAACCTGCTCCTTAAAACACTAGTGCTTAGGAAACCTATTGGAGGCAGAAGCAGTCAAGGGTAGCTTAGGGTTAGGGTTAGGGTTAGGGTATGGCTTAGGGTACGGGTTCTGGTACAGGTTCGGGCACAGCATAGGGTATGGGTTAGAGTTAGGGTTAGGGTTAGTTTTAGTGTTACGGCTCGGTTTATGGTATGGGTTAGGATTAGGGTACGTGTCAGGGTTAGGGTAGGTGTTAGGGTTAGGGTAAGCATAAGGTTAGGGTATTTATTAAACCTATCCCACTGTCTAGATACCATAAATCAGGTAAAGGAATATTATTTTGGGTCCAGCCATAGAGAAGAATTTAGACAGTAGGATAAGATAAGGAACACACCCATGGTAAAGAAATCACTTTAGGATTCTCTTTTTAAGCTGTTCCTTAAAACACTAGTGCTTAGGAAATCTATTGGAGGCAGAAGCTGTCAGGCGTAGGTTAGGGTTAGTGTTACGGTTAGGGTACGGATTAGGGTACGGGTTCTGATACGGGTTCGGGTACGGCGTACGGTATGGGTTAGGGTTAGGGTTAGGCTTAGTTTTAGGGTTGGGGCTCGGTTTAGGGTACGGGTTAGGATTAGGGTACGTGTTACGGTTAAGGTAGGGGTTTGGGTTAGGGTAGGGTATTTATTAAACCTATCTCACTCTCTAGATACCACTTAGCACGTAAAGGAATATTATTTGGGGTCCAGGCATGGAGAAGAGTTTAGACACTAGGATAAGATAAGGAACACACTCAGTATAAAGAATTCACATTAGGATTCTCTTTTTAAGCCGTTCCGTAAAACACTAGTGCTTAGGAAATCTATTGGAGGAAGAAGCAGTCAAGGGTAGCTTAGGGTTAGGTTTAGGGTTAATGTTAGGGTACTGCTAATGGTACGGTTTCGGATACGATGTAGGGTATGTGTTAGGGTTAATGTTAGGGTACTGCTTATGGTACGGGTTCGGATACGATGTAGGGTATGTGTTAGGGTTAGTGTTAGGGTTAGTTTTTGGCTTAGGGCTCGGTTTAGGGTATGGGTTAGGATTAGTGTACGTGTTAGTGTTAGTGTAGGGGTTTGGGTTAGGGTAGGCGTTAGGGTTAGGATATTTATTAAACCTATCCAACTCTCTAGATACCACTTAGCACGTAAAGGAATATTATTTGGGGTCCAGCCATGGAGAAGAGTTTAGACAGTAGGAGAAGATAAGGAACACACCCATTAAAAAGAAATCACATTAGGATTATCTTTTTAACCTGTTCCTTAAAACACTAGTGCTTAGGAAATCTATTGGAGGCAGAAGCAGTCAAGTGTAGCTTAGGGTTAGGTTTAGGGTTAGGGTACGTCTTACGGTATGGGTTCGGGTATGGTGTAGGGTAGGGTTAGGGTTAGGTTTAGGGTACGGTTTAGGGTACGGGTTCAGATACGGCGTAGGATCTGGGTTAGGGTTAGGTTTAGGGTTTTTTTTAGGGTTAGGGCTCAGTTTAGGGTACGGGATAGGAATAGGGTACGTTTTAGGGTTAGGGTATGGGTTAGGGTTAAGGTATGCGTTAGGGTCAGGGTATTTATTAAACCTATTCCACTCTCTAGATACCACTTAGCACGTAAAGGAATATTAATTTGGGTCCAGCCATGGAGAAGAGTTTAGACACTAGGATAAGATAAGGAACACACCCATTATAAAGAAGTCACATTAGGATGCTCTTTTTAACCTGTTCCTTAAAACACTAGTGCTTAGGAAATCTATTGGAGGCAGAAGCAGTCAAGAGTAGCTTAGGGTTAGGGTTAGGGTTAGGGTTAGGGTTAGGGTTAGGGTAAGTGTACGGCTTAGGGTACGGCTTCGGGTATGACATAGTGTATGGGTTAGTTTTAGGGTTAGGGTTAGTTTTAGGGTTAGTGTTAGGGCTCGGTTTAGGGTACGGGGTAGGATAAGGGTACGTGTTAGGGTTAAGGTAGGGGCTTGGGTTAGGGTACGCATTAAGGTTAGGGTATTTATTAAAGCTATCCCACTCTCTAGGTACCACTTAGCACGTAAAGCATTATTATTTGGGGTCCAGCCATGGAGAAGAGTTTAGACACTAGGATAAGATAAGGAACACACTCAGTATAAAGAATTCACATTAGGATTCTCTTTTTAAGCCGTTCTGTAAAACACTAGTGCTTAGGAAATCTATTGGAGGAAGAAGCAGTCAAGGGTAGCTTAGGGTTAGGTTTAGGGTTAATGTTAGGGTACTGCTAATGGTACGGGTACGGATACGATGTAGGGTATGTGTTAGGGTTAATGTTAGGGTACTGCTTATGGTACGGGTTCGGATACGATGTAGGGTATGTGTTAGGGTTAGTGTTAGGGTTAGTTTTTGGCTTAGGGCTCGGTTTAGGGTATGGGTTAAGATTAGTGTACGTGTTAGTGTTAGTGTAGGGGTTTGGGTTAGGGTAGGCGTTAGGGTTAGGATATTTATTAAACCTATCCAACTCTCTAGATACCACTTAGCACGTAAAGGAATATTATTTGGGGTCCAGCCATGGAGAAGAGTTTAGACAGTAGGAGAACATAAGGAACACACCCATTAAAAAGAAATCACATTAGGATTCTCTTTTTAACCTGTTCCTTAAAACACTAGTGCTTAGGAAATCTATTGGAGGCAGAAGCAGTCAAGTGTAGCTTAGGGTTAGGTTTAGGGTTAGGCTACGTCTTACGGTATGGGTTCGGGTATGGTGTAGGGTAGGGTTAGGGTTAGGTTTAGGGTACGGTTTAGGGTACGGGTTCAGATACGGCGTAGGATCTGGGTTAGGGTTAGGTTTAGGGGTTTTTTTAGGGTTAGGGCTCAGTTTAGGGTACGGGATAGGAATAGGGTACGTTTTAGGGTTAGGGTACGGGTTAGGGTTAAGGTATGCGTTAGGGTCAGGGTATTTATTAAACCTATTCCACTCTCTAGATACCACTTAGCACGTAAAGGAATATTAATTTGGGTCCAGCCATGGAGAAGAGTTTAGACACTAGGATAAGATAAGGAACACACCCATTATAAAGAAGTCACATTAGGATTCTCTTTTTAACCTGTTCCTTAAAACACTAGTGCTTAGGACATCGATAGGAGGCAGAAGCAGTCAACGGTAGCTTAGGGTTAGGGTTAGGGTTAGGGTTAGGGTTAGGGTTAGGGTTAGGGTTAGGGTAAGTGTACGGCTTAGGGTACGGCTTCGGGTATGACATAGTGTATGGGTTAGTTTTAGGGTTAGGGTTAGTTTTAGGGTTAGTGTTAGGGCTTGGTTTAGGGTACGGGGTAGGATAAGGGTACGTGTTAGGGTTAAGGTAGGGACTTGGGTTAGGGTACACATTAAGGTTAGGGTATTTATTAAAGCTATCCCACTCTCTAGGTACCACTTAGCACGTAAAGCATTATTATTTGGGGTCCAGCCATGGAGAAGAGTTTAGACACTAGGATAAGATAAGGAACACACCCATTATAAAGAAGTCACATTAGGATTCTCTTTTTAACCTGTTCCTTAAAACACTAGTGCTTAGGAAATCTCTTGGAGGCAGAAGCAGTCAAGAGTAGCTTAGGGTTAGTGTTACGGTTAGGGTTACGGTACGGCTTAGGGTACTGGTTCGGGTATGGTTTCGAGTATGGCGTAGGGTATGGGTTAAGTTTACGGTTAGGTTTAGTTTTAGGGTTAGGGCTCCTGTTTATTGTACGGGTTATTTTTAGGGTTTTTGTTACGGTTAGGGTAGGTGTTAGTGTTAGGGTACGAGTTAGGGTTAGGGTGTTTTTTAAACCTATCCCACTCTCTAGGTATCACTTAGCACGTAAAGGAATATTATTTAGGTTCCAGCCATGGAGAAGAGTTTAGACACTAGGATAAGATAAGGAACACACCCATTATAAAGAAGTCACATTAGGATTCTCTTTTTAACCTGTTCCTTAAAACACTAGTGATTAGGAAATCTATTGGAGGAAGAAGCAGTCAAGGGTAGCTTAGGGTTAGGTTTAGGGTTAATGTTAGGGTACTGCTAATGGTACGGATTCGGATACGATGTAGGGTATTTGTTAGGGTTAATGTTAGGGTTAGTTTTAGGCTTAGGGCTCGGTTTAGGGTATGGGTTAGGATTAGTGTACGTGTTAGTGTTAGTGTAGGGGTTTGGGTTAGGGTAGGCGTTAGGGTTAGGATATTTTTAAACCTATCCAACTCTCTAGATACTACTTAGCACGTAAAGGAATATTATTTGGGGTCCAGCCATGGAGAAGAGTTTAGACAGTAGGAGAACATAAGGAACACACCCATTAAAAAGAAATCACATTAGGATTCTCTTTTTAACCTGTTCCTTAAAACACTAGTGCTTAGGAAATATATTGGAGGCAGAAGCAGTCAAGTGTAGCTTAGGGTTAGGTTTAGGGTTAGGGTACGTCTTACGGTATGGGTTCGGGTATGGTGTAGGGTAGGGTTAGGGTTAGGTTTAGGGTACGGTTTAGGGTACGGGTTCAGATACGGCGTAGGATATGGGTTAGGGTTAGGTTTAGGGTTTTTTTTAGGGTTAGGGCTCAGTTTAGGGTACGGGATAGGAATAGGGTACGTTTTAGGGTTAGGGTACGGGTTAGGGTTAAGGTATGCGTTAGGGTCAGGGTATTTATTAAACCTATTCCACTCTCTAGATACCACTTAGCACGTAAGGAATATTAATTTGGGTCCAGCCATGGAGAAGAGGTTAGACACTAGGATAAGATAAGGAACACACCCATTATAAAGAAGTCACATTAGGATTCTCTTTTTAAGCTGTACTGTAAAACACTAGTGCTTAGGAAATCCATTGGAGGCAGAAGCAGTCAAGGGTAGCTTAGGATTAGGGTTAGTGTTAGGGTACTGCTTATGGTACGGGTTCGGTTACAGGTTCGGGTACGGCGTAGGGTATGGGCTAGGGTTAGGCTTAGGGTTAGTTTTAGGGTTAGGGCTCGGTTTAGGGTACGGGTTAGGATTAGGGTACGTGTTAGTGTTATGGTAGGGGTTAGGGTATGCGTTAGGGTTAGGGTATTTATTAAAGCTATCCCAGTTAGCAGTTAAAGGAATACTATTTGGGGTCCAGCCATGGAGAAGTTTTTACACACTAGGATAAGATAAGGAACTCACCCATTATAAAGAAATCACATTAGGATTCTCTTTTTAACCTGTTCCTTAAAACACTAGTGCTTAGGAAATGTATTGGAGGCAGAAGCAGTCAAGGGTAGCTTAGGGCTAGGGTTAGGGATAGGGTACGGGTTCGGGTACGGGTTCGTATACGGCGTAGGGTATGGGTTAGGGTTAGGGTTAGGGTTACCTTTAGGGATAGGGCTCGGTTAGGGTTAGGGTTAGGGTTAGGGTTAGGGTTAGGGTAAGCGTACGGCTGAGTGTACGGTTTCGGGTATGGCATAGTGTATGGGCTAGGTTTAGGGTCAGGGTTAGTTTTAGGTTTAGGGCTCGGTTTAGGGTACGGGTTAGGATTAAGGTTAGTGTTAGGGTTATGATAGGGGTTAGGGTTAGGGTACGCGTTAGGGTTACGGTAATTATTAAACCTATCCCACTCTCTAGATACCACTTAGCATGTAAAGGAATATTATTTGGGGTCCCGCCATGGAGAAGAGTTTAGACACTAGGATAAGATAAAGAACACACCCATTATAAAGAAATCACATTAGGATTCTCTTTTTAACCTGCTCCTTAAAACACTAGTGCTTAGGAAACCTATTGGAGGCAGAAGCAGTCAAGGGTAGCTTAGGGTTAGGTTTAGGGTTAGGGTATGGCTTAGGGTACGGGTTCTGGTACAGGTTCGGGCACAGCATAGGGTATGGGTTAGAGTTAGGGTTAGGGTTAGTTTTAGTGTTACGGCTCGGTTTATGGTATGGGTTAGGATTAGGGTACGTGTCAGGGTTAGGGTAGGTGTTAGGGTTAGGGTAAGCATAAGGTTAGGGTATTTATTAAACCTATCCCACTGTCTAGATACCATAAATCAGGTAAAGGAATATTATTTTGGGTCCAGCCATAGAGAAGAATTTAGACAGTAGGATAAGATAAGGAACACACCCATGGTAAAGAAATCACTTTAGGATTCTCTTTTTAAGCTGTTCCTTAAAACACTAGTGCTTAGGAAATCTATTGGAGGCAGAAGCTGTCAGGCGTAGGTTAGGGTTAGTGTTACGGTTAGGGTACGGATTAGGGTACGGGTTCTGATACGGGTTCGGGTACGGCGTACGGTATGGGTTAGGGTTAGGATTAGGCTTAGTTTTAGGGTTGGGGCTCGGTTTAGGGTACGGGTTAGGATTAGGGTACGTGTTACGGTTAAGGTAGGGGTTTGGGTTAGGGTAGGGTATTTATTAAACCTATCTCACTCTCTAGATACCACTTAGCACGTAAAGGAATATTATTTGGGGTCCAGGCATGGAGAAGAGTTTAGACACTAGGATAAGATAAGGAACACACTCAGTATAAAGAATTCACATTAGGATTCTCTTTTTAAGCCGTTCCGTAAAACACTAGTGCTTAGGAAATCTATTGGAGGAAGAAGCAGTCAAGGGTAGCTTAGGGTTAGGTTTAGGGTTAATGTTAGGGTACTGCTAATGGTACGGTTTCGGATACGATGTAGGGTATGTGTTAGGGTTAATGTTAGGGTACTGCTTATGGTACGGGTTCGGATACGATGTAGGGTATGTGTTAGGGTTAGTGTTAGGGTTAGTTTTTGGCTTAGGGCTCGGTTTAGGGTATGGGTTAGGATTAGTGTACGTGTTAGTGTTAGTGTAGGGGTTTGGGTTAGGGTAGGCGTTAGGGTTAGGATATTTATTAAACCTATCCAACTCTCTAGATACCACTTAGCACGTAAAGGAATATTATTTGGGGTCCAGCCATGGAGAAGAGTTTAGACAGTAGGAGAAGATAAGGAACACACCCATTAAAAAGAAATCACATTAGGATTATCTTTTTAACCTGTTCCTTAAAACACTAGTGCTTAGGAAATCTATTGGAGGCAGAAGCAGTCAAGTGTAGCTTAGGGTTAGGTTTAGGGTTAGGGTACGTCTTACGGTATGGGTTCGGGTATGGTGTAGGGTAGGGTTAGGGTTAGGTTTAGGGTACGGTTTAGGGTACGGGTTCAGATACGGCGTAGGATCTGGGTTAGGGTTAGGTTTAGGGTTTTTTTTAGGGTTAGGGCTCAGTTTAGGGTACGGGATAGGAATAGGGTACGTTTTAGGGTTAGGGTATGGGTTAGGGTTAAGGTATGCGTTAGGGTCAGGGTATTTATTAAACCTATTCCACTCTCTAGATACCACTTAGCACGTAAAGGAATATTAATTTGGGTCCAGCCATGGAGAAGAGTTTAGACACTAGGATAAGATAAGGAACACACCCATTATAAAGAAGTCACATTAGGATGCTCTTTTTAACCTGTTCCTTAAAACACTAGTGCTTAGGAAATCTATTGGAGGCAGAAGCAGTCAAGAGTAGCTTAGGGTTAGGGTTAGGGTTAGGGTTAGGGTTAGGGTTAGGGTTAGGGTAAGTGTACGGCTTAGGGTACGGCTTCGGGTATGACATAGTGTATGGGTTAGTTTTAGGGTTAGGGTTAGTTTTAGGGTTAGTGTTAGGGCTCGGTTTAGGGTACGGGGTAGGATAAGGGTACGTGTTAGGGTTAAGGTAGGGGCTTGGGTTAGGGTACGCATTAAGGTTAGGGTATTTATTAAAGCTATCCCACTCTCTAGGTACCACTTAGCACGTAAAGCATTATTATTTGGGGTCCAGCCATGGAGAAGAGTTTAGACACTAGGATAAGATAAGGAACACACTCAGTATAAAGAATTCACATTAGGATTCTCTTTTTAAGCCGTTCTGTAAAACACTAGTGCTTAGGAAATCTATTGGAGGAAGAAGCAGTCAAGGGTAGCTTAGGGTTAGGTTTAGGGTTAATGTTAGGGTACTGCTAATGGTACGGGTACGGATACGATGTAGGGTATGTGTTAGGGTTAATGTTAGGGTACTGCTTATGGTACGGGTTCGGATACGATGTAGGGTATGTGTTAGGGTTAGTGTTAGGGTTAGTTTTTGGCTTAGGGCTCGGTTTAGGGTATGGGTTAAGATTAGTGTACGTGTTAGTGTTAGTGTAGGGGTTTGGGTTAGGGTAGGCGTTAGGGTTAGGATATTTATTAAACCTATCCAACTCTCTAGATACCACTTAGCACGTAAAGGAATATTATTTGGGGTCCAGCCATGGAGAAGAGTTTAGACAGTAGGAGAACATAAGGAACACACCCATTAAAAAGAAATCACATTAGGATTCTCTTTTTAACCTGTTCCTTAAAACACTAGTGCTTAGGAAATCTATTGGAGGCAGAAGCAGTCAAGTGTAGCTTAGGGTTAGGTTTAGGGTTAGGCTACGTCTTACGGTATGGGTTCGGGTATGGTGTAGGGTAGGGTTAGGGTTAGGTTTAGGGTACGGTTTAGGGTACGGGTTCAGATACGGCGTAGGATCTGGGTTAGGGTTAGGTTTAGGGGTTTTTTTAGGGTTAGGGCTCAGTTTAGGGTACGGGATAGGAATAGGGTACGTTTTAGGGTTAGGGTACGGGTTAGGGTTAAGGTATGCGTTAGGGTCAGGGTATTTATTAAACCTATTCCACTCTCTAGATACCACTTAGCACGTAAAGGAATATTAATTTGGGTCCAGCCATGGAGAAGAGTTTAGACACTAGGATAAGATAAGGAACACACCCATTATAAAGAAGTCACATTAGGATTCTCTTTTTAACCTGTTCCTTAAAACACTAGTGCTTAGGACATCGATAGGAGGCAGAAGCAGTCAACGGTAGCTTAGGGTTAGGGTTAGGGTTAGGGTTAGGGTTAGGGTTAGGGTTAGGGTTAGGGTAAGTGTACGGCTTAGGGTACGGCTTCGGGTATGACATAGTGTATGGGTTAGTTTTAGGGTTAGGGTTAGTTTTAGGGTTAGTGTTAGGGCTTGGTTTAGGGTACGGGGTAGGATAAGGGTACGTGTTAGGGTTAAGGTAGGGACTTGGGTTAGGGTACACATTAAGGTTAGGGTATTTATTAAAGCTATCCCACTCTCTAGGTACCACTTAGCACGTAAAGCATTATTATTTGGGGTCCAGCCATGGAGAAGAGTTTAGACACTAGGATAAGATAAGGAACACACCCATTATAAAGAAGTCACATTAGGATTCTCTTTTTAACCTGTTCCTTAAAACACTAGTGCTTAGGAAATCTCTTGGAGGCAGAAGCAGTCAAGAGTAGCTTAGGGTTAGTGTTACGGTTAGGGTTACGGTACGGCTTAGGGTACTGGTTCGGGTATGGTTTCGAGTATGGCGTAGGGTATGGGTTAAGTTTACGGTTAGGTTTAGTTTTAGGGTTAGGGCTCCTGTTTATTGTACGGGTTATTTTTAGGGTTTTTGTTACGGTTAGGGTAGGTGTTAGTGTTAGGGTACGAGTTAGGGTTAGGGTGTTTTTTAAACCTATCCCACTCTCTAGGTATCACTTAGCACGTAAAGGAATATTATTTAGGTTCCAGCCATGGAGAAGAGTTTAGACACTAGGATAAGATAAGGAACACACCCATTATAAAGAAGTCACATTAGGATTCTCTTTTTAACCTGTTCCTTAAAACACTAGTGATTAGGAAATCTATTGGAGGAAGAAGCAGTCAAGGGTAGCTTAGGGTTAGGTTTAGGGTTAATGTTAGGGTACTGCTAATGGTACGGATTCGGATACGATGTAGGGTATTTGTTAGGGTTAATGTTAGGGTTAGTTTTAGGCTTAGGGCTCGGTTTAGGGTATGGGTTAGGATTAGTGTACGTGTTAGTGTTAGTGTAGGGGTTTGGGTTAGGGTAGGCGTTAGGGTTAGGATATTTTTAAACCTATCCAACTCTCTAGATACTACTTAGCACGTAAAGGAATATTATTTGGGGTCCAGCCATGGAGAAGAGTTTAGACAGTAGGAGAACATAAGGAACACACCCATTAAAAAGAAATCACATTAGGATTCTCTTTTTAACCTGTTCCTTAAAACACTAGTGCTTAGGAAATATATTGGAGGCAGAAGCAGTCAAGTGTAGCTTAGGGTTAGGTTTAGGGTTAGGGTACGTCTTACGGTATGGGTTCGGGTATGGTGTAGGGTAGGGTTAGGGTTAGGTTTAGGGTACGGTTTAGGGTACGGGTTCAGATACGGCGTAGGATATGGGTTAGGGTTAGGTTTAGGGTTTTTTTTAGGGTTAGGGCTCAGTTTAGGGTACGGGATAGGAATAGGGTACGTTTTAGGGTTAGGGTACGGGTTAGGGTTAAGGTATGCGTTAGGGTCAGGGTATTTATTAAACCTATTCCACTCTCTAGATACCACTTAGCACGTAAGGAATATTAATTTGGGTCCAGCCATGGAGAAGAGGTTAGACACTAGGATAAGATAAGGAACACACCCATTATAAAGAAGTCACATTAGGATTCTCTTTTTAAGCTGTACTGTAAAACACTAGTGCTTAGGAAATCCATTGGAGGCAGAAGCAGTCAAGGGTAGCTTAGGATTAGGGTTAGTGTTAGGGTACTGCTTATGGTACGGGTTCGGTTACAGGTTCGGGTACGGCGTAGGGTATGGGCTAGGGTTAGGCTTAGGGTTAGTTTTAGGGTTAGGGCTCGGTTTAGGGTACGGGTTAGGATTAGGGTACGTGTTAGTGTTATGGTAGGGGTTAGGGTATGCGTTAGGGTTAGGGTATTTATTAAAGCTATCCCAGTTAGCACTTAAAGGAATACTATTTGGGGTCCAGCCATGGAGAAGTTTTTACACACTAGGATAAGATAAGGAACTCACCCATTATAAAGAAATCACATTAGGATTCTCTTTTTAACCTGTTCCTTAAAACACTAGTGCTTAGGAAATGTATTGGAGGCAGAAGCAGTCAAGGGTAGCTTAGGGCTAGGGTTAGGGATAGGGTACGGGTTCGGGTACGGGTTCGTATACGGCGTAGGGTATGGGTTAGGGTTAGGGTTAGGGTTACCTTTAGGGATAGGGCTCGGTTAGGGTTAGGGTTAGGGTTAGGGTTAGGGTTAGGGTAAGCGTACGGCTGAGTGTACGGTTTCGGGTATGGCATAGTGTATGGGCTAGGTTTAGGGTCAGGGTTAGTTTTAGGTTTAGGGCTCGGTTTAGGGTACGGGTTAGGATTAAGGTTAGTGTTAGGGTTATGATAGGGGTTAGGGTTAGGGTACGCGTTAGGGTTACGGTAATTATTAAACCTATCCCACTCTCTAGATACCACTTAGCATGTAAAGGAATATTATTTGGGGTCCCGCCATGGAGAAGAGTTTAGACACTAGGATAAGATAAAGAACACACCCATTATAAAGAAATCACATTAGGATTCTCTTTTTAACCTGCTCCTTAAAACACTAGTGCTTAGGAAACCTATTGGAGGCAGAAGCAGTCAAGGGTAGCTTAGGGTTAGGTTTAGGGTTAGGGTATGGCTTAGGGTACGGGTTCTGGTACAGGTTCGGGCACAGCATAGGGTATGGGTTAGAGTTAGGGTTAGGGTTAGTTTTAGTGTTACGGCTCGGTTTATGGTATGGGTTAGGATTAGGGTACGTGTCAGGGTTAGGGTAGGTGTTAGGGTTAGGGTAAGCATAAGGTTAGGGTATTTATTAAACCTATCCCACTGTCTAGATACCATAAATCAGGTAAAGGAATATTATTTTGGGTCCAGCCATAGAGAAGAATTTAGACAGTAGGATAAGATAAGGAACACACCCATGGTAAAGAAATCACTTTAGGATTCTCTTTTTAAGCTGTTCCTTAAAACACTAGTGCTTAGGAAATCTATTGGAGGCAGAAGCTGTCAGGCGTAGGTTAGGGTTAGTGTTACGGTTAGGGTACGGATTAGGGTACGGGTTCTGATACGGGTTCGGGTACGGCGTACGGTATGGGTTAGGGTTAGGATTAGGCTTAGTTTTAGGGTTGGGGCTCGGTTTAGGGTACGGGTTAGGATTAGGGTACGTGTTACGGTTAAGGTA
This sequence comes from Eschrichtius robustus, assembly GCF_028021215.1. Lineage (NCBI taxonomy): Eukaryota > Metazoa > Chordata > Mammalia > Artiodactyla > Eschrichtiidae > Eschrichtius > Eschrichtius robustus. Next base: position 27,421,981 of record NC_090827.1, on the reverse strand, counting down.
GGGGTTTGGGTTAGGGTAGGGTATTTATTAAACCTATCTCACTCTCTAGATACCACTTAGCACGTAAAGGAATATTATTTGGGGTCCAGGCATGGAGAAGAGTTTAGACACTAGGATAAGATAAGGAACACACTCAGTATAAAGAATTCACATTAGGATTCTCTTTTTAAGCCGTTCCGTAAAACACTAGTGCTTAGGAAATCTATTGGAGGAAGAAGCAGTCAAGGGTAGCTTAGGGTTAGGTTTAGGGTTAATGTTAGGGTACTGCTAATGGTACGGGTTCGGATACGATGTAGGGTATGTGTTAGGGTTAATGTTAGGGTACTGCTTATGGTACGGGTTCGGATACGATGTAGGGTATGTGTTAGGGTTAGTGTTAGGGTTAGTTTTTGGCTTAGGGCTTGGTTTAGGGTATGGGTTAGGATTAGTGTACGTGTTAGTGTTAGTGTAGGGGTTTGGGTTAGGGTAGGCGTTAGGGTTAGGATATTTATTAAACCTATCCAACTCTCTAGATACCACTTAGCACGTAAAGGAATATTATTTGGGGTCCAGCCATGGAGAAGAGTTTAGACAGTAGGAGAACATAAGGAACACACCCATTAAAAAGAAATCACATTAGGATTCTCTTTTTAACCTGTTCCGTAAAACACTAGTGCTTAGGAAATCTATTGGAGGCAGAAGCAGTCAAGTGTAGCTTAGGGTTAGGTTTAGGGTTAGGGTACGTCTTACGGTATGGGTTCGGGTATGGTGTAGGGTAGGGTTAGGGTTAGGTTTAGGGTACGGTTTAGGGTACGGGTTCAGATACGGCGTAGGATCTGGGTTAGGGTTAGGTTTAGGGTTTTTTTTAGGGTTAGGGCTCAGTTTAGGGTACGGGATAGGAATAGGGTACGTTTTAGGGTTAGGGTACGGGTTAGGGTTAAGGTATGCGTTAGGGTCAGGGTATTTATTAAACCTATTCCACTCTCTAGATACCACTTAGCACGTAAAGGAATATTAATTTGGGTCCAGCCATGGAGAAGAGTTTAGACACTAGGATAAGATAAGGAACACACCCATTATAAAGAAGTCACATTAGGATGCTCTTTTTAACCTGTTCCTTAAAACACTAGTGCTTAGGAAATCTATTGGAGGCAGAAGCAGTCAAGAGTAGCTTAGGGTTAGGGTTAGGGTTAGGGTTAGGGTTAGGGTTAGGGTTACGGTAAGTGTACGGCTTAGGGTACGGCTTCGGGTATGACATAGTGTATGGGTTAGTTTTAGGGTTAGGGTTAGTTTTAGGGTTAGTTTTAGGGCTCGGTTTAGGGTACGGGGTAGGATAAGGGTACGTGTTAGGGTTAAGGTAGGGGCTTGGGTTAGGGTACGCATTAAGGTTAGGGTATTTATTAAAGCTATCCCACTCTCTAGGTACCACTTAGCACGTAAAGCATTATTATTTGGGGTCCAGCCATGGAGAAGAGTTTAGACACTAGGATAAGATAAGGAACACACCCATTATAAAGAAGTCACATTAGGATTCTCTTTTTAATCTGTTCCTTAAAACACTAGTGATTAGGAAATCTATTGGAGGAAGAAGCAGTCAAGGGTAGCTTAGGGTTAGGTTTAGGGTTAATGTTAGGGTACTGCTAAAGGTACGGATTCGGATACGATGTAGGGTATGTGTTAGGGTTAATGTTAGGGTTAGTTTTAGGCTTAGGGCTCGGTTTAGGGTATGGGTTAGGATTAGTGTACGTGTTAGTGTTAGTGTAGGGGTTTGGGTTAGGGTAGGCGTTAGGGTTAGGATATTTATTAAACCTATCCAACTCTCTAGATACTACTTAGCACGTAAAGGAATATTATTTGGGGTCCAGCCATGGAGAAGAGTTTAGACAGTAGGAGAACATAAGGAACACACCCATTAAAAAGAAATCACATTAGGATTCTCTTTTTAAACTGTTCCTTAAAACACTAGTGCTTAGGAAATATATTGGAGGCAGAAGCAGTCAAGTGTAGCTTAGGGTTAGGTTTAGGGTTAGGGTACGTCTTACGGTATGGGTTCGGGTATGGTGTAGGGTAGGGTTAGGGTTAGGTTTAGGGTACGGTTTAGGGTACGGGTTCAGATACGGCGTAGGATATGGGTTAGGGTTAGGTTTAGGGTTTTTTTTAGGGTTAGGGCTCAGTTTAGGGTACGGGATAGGAATAGGGTACGTTTTAGGGTTAGGGGAAGGGTTAGGGTTAAGGTATGCGTTAGGGTCAGGGTATTTATTAAACCTATTCCACTCTCTAGACACCACTTAGCACGTAAAGGAATATTAATTTGGGTCCAGCCATGGAGAAGAGTTTAGACACTAGGATAAGATAAGGAACACACCCATTATAAAGAAGTCACATTAGGATTCTCTTTTTAAGCTGTACTGTAAAACACTAGTGCTTAGGAAATCCATTGGAAGCAGAAGCAGTCAAGGGTAGCTTAGGATTAGGGTTAGTGTTAGGGTACTGCTTATGGTACGGGTTCGGTTACAGGTTCGGGTACGGCGTAGGGTATGGGCTAGGGTTAGGCTTAGGGTTAGTTTTACGGTTAGGGCTCGGTTTAGGGTACGGGTTAGGATTAGGGTACGTGTTAGAGTTATGGTAGGGGTTAGGGTATGCGTTAGGGTTAGGGTATTTATTAAAGCAATCCCAGTTAGCACTTAAAGGAATACTATTTGGGGTCCAGCCATGGAGAAGTGTTTAGACACTAGGATAAGATAAGGAACTCACCCATTATAAAGAAATCACATTAGGATTCTCTTTTTAACCTGTTCCTTAAAACACTAGTGCTTAGGAAATGTATTGGAGGCAGAAGCAGTCAAGGGTAGCTTAGGTTTAGGGTTAGGGATAGGGTACGGGTTCGGGTACGGGTTCGGATACGGGTTCGTATACGGCGTAGGGTATGGGTTAGGGTTAGGGTTAGGGTTACTTTTAGGGATAGGGCTCGGTTAGGGTTAGGGTTAGGGTTAGGGTTAGGGTTAGGGTAAGCGTACGGCTGAGTGTACGGTTTCGGGTATGGCATAGTGTATGGGCTAGGTTTAGGGTCAGGGTTAGTTTTAGGTTTAGGGCTCGGTTTAGGGTACGGGTTAGGATTAAGGTTAGTGTTAGGGTTATGATAGGGGTTAGGGTTAGGGTACGCGTTAGGGTTACGGTAATTATTAAACCTATCCCACTCTCTAGATACCACTTAGCACGTAAAGGAATATTATTTGGGGTCCCGCCATGGAGAAGAGTTTAGACACTAGGATAAGATAAGGAACACACCCATTATAAAGAAATCACATTAGGATTCTCTTTTTAACCTGCTCCTTAAAACACTAGTGCTTAGGAATCCTATTGGAGGCAGAAGCAGTCAAGGGTAGCTTAGGGTTAGGGTTAGGGTTAGGGTATGGCTTAGGGTACGGGTTCTGGTACAGGTTCGGGCACAGCATAGGGTATGGGTTAGAGTTAGGGTTAGGGTTAGTTTTAGTGTTACGGCTCGGTTTATGGTATGGGTTAGGATTAGGGTACGTGTCAGGGTTAGGGTAGGTGTTAGGGTTAGGGTAAGCATAAGGTTAGGGTATTTATTAAACCTATCCCACTGTCTAGATACCATAAATCAGGTAAAGGAATATTATTTTGGGTCCAGCCATAGAGAAGAATTTAGACAGTAGGATAAGATAAGGAACACACCCATGGTAGAGAAATCACTTTAGGATTCTCTTTTTAAGCTGTTCCTTAAAACACTAGTGCTTAGGAAATCTATTGGAGGCAGAAGCTGTCAGGCGTAGGTTAGGGTTAGTGTTACGGTTAGGGTACGGATTAGGGTACGGGTTCTGATACGGGTTCGGGTACGGCGTACGGTATGGGTTAGGGTTAGGGTTAGGCTTAGTTTTAGGGTTGGGGCTCGGTTTAGGGTACGGGTTAGGATTAGGGTACGTGTTACGGTTAAGGTAGGGGTTTGGGTTAGGGTAGGGTATTTATTAAACCTATCTCACTCTCTAGATACCACTTAGCACGTAAAGGAATATTATTTGGGGTCCAGGCATGGAGAAGAGTTTAGACACTAGGATAAGATAAGGAACACACTCAGTAAAAAGAATTCACATTAGGATTCTCTTTTTAAGCCGTTCCGTAAAACACTAGTGCTTAGGAAATCTATTGGAGGAAGAAGCAGTCAAGGGTAGCTTAGGGTTAGGTTTAGGGTTAATGTTAGGGTACTGCTAATGGTACGGGTTCGGATACGATGTAGGGTATGTGTTAGGGTTAATGTTAGGGTACTGCTTATGGTACGGGTTCGGATACGATGTAGGGTATGTGTTAGGGTTAGTGTTAGGGTTAGTTTTTGGCTTAGGGCTCGGTTTAGGGTATGGGTTAGGATTAGTGTACGTGTTAGTGTTAGTGTAGGGGTTTGGGTTAGGGTAGGCGTTAGGGTTAGGATATTTATTAAACCTATCCAACTCTCTAGATACCACTTAGCACGTAAAGGAATATTATTTGGGGTCCAGCCATGGAGAAGAGTTTAGACAGTAGGAGAACATAAGGAACACACCCATTAAAAAGAAATCACATTAGGATTATCTTTTTAACCTGTTCCTTAAAACACTAGTGCTTAGGAAATCTATTGGAGGCAGAAGCAGTCAAGTGTAGCTTAGGGTTAGGTTTAGGGTTAGGGTACGTCTTACGGTATGGGTTCGGGTATGGTGTAGGGTAGGGTTAGGGTTAGGTTTAGGGTACGGTTTAGGGTACGGGTTCAGATACGGCGTAGGATCTGGGTTAGGGTTAGGTTTAGGGTTTTTTTTAGGGTTAGGGCTCAGTTTAGGGTACGGGATAGGAATAGGGTACGTTTTAGGGTTAGGGTATGGGTTAGGGTTAAGGTATGCGTTAGGGTCAGGGTATTTATTAAACCTATTCCACTCTCTAGATACCACTTAGCACGTAAAGGAATATTAATTTGGGTCCAGCCATGGAGAAGAGTTTAGACACTAGGATAAGATAAGGAACACACCCATTATAAAGAAGTCACATTAGGATGCTCTTTTTAACCTGTTCCTTAAAACACTAGTGCTTAGGAAATCTATTGGAGGCAGAAGCAGTCAAGAGTAGCTTAGGGTTAGGGTTAGGGTTAGGGTTAGGGTTAGGGTTAGGGTTAGGGTAAGTGTACGGCTTAGGGTACGGCTTCGGGTATGACATAGTGTATGGGTTAGTTTTAGGGTTAGGGTTAGTTTTAGGGTTAGTGTTAGGGCTCGGTTTAGGGTACGGGGTAGGATAAGGGTACGTGTTAGGGTTAAGGTAGGGGCTTGGGTTAGGGTACGCATTAAGGTTAGGGTATTTATTAAAGCTATCCCACTCTCTAGGTACCACTTAGCACGTAAAGCATTATTATTTGGGGTCCAGCCATGGAGAAGAGTTTAGACACTAGGATAAGATAAGGAACACACTCAGTATAAAGAATTCACATTAGGATTCTCTTTTTAAGCCGTTCTGTAAAACACTAGTGCTTAGGAAATCTATTGGAGGAAGAAGCAGTCAAGGGTAGCTTAGGGTTAGGTTTAGGGTTAATGTTAGGGTACTGCTAATGGTACGGGTACGGATACGATGTAGGGTATGTGTTAGGGTTAATGTTAGGGTACTGCTTATGGTACGGGTTCGGATACGATGTAGGGTATGTGTTAGGGTTAGTGTTAGGGTTAGTTTTTGGCTTAGGGCTCGGTTTAGGGTATGGGTTAAGATTAGTGTACGTGTTAGTGTTAGTGTAGGGGTTTGGGTTAGGGTAGGCGTTAGGGTTAGGATATTTATTAAACCTATCCAACTCTCTAGATACCACTTAGCACGTAAAGGAATATTATTTGGGGTCCAGCCATGGAGAAGAGTTTAGACAGTAGGAGAACATAAGGAACACACCCATTAAAAAGAAATCACATTAGGATTCTCTTTTTAACCTGTTCCTTAAAACACTAGTGCTTAGGAAATCTATTGGAGGCAGAAGCAGTCAAGTGTAGCTTAGGGTTAGGTTTAGGGTTAGGCTACGTCTTACGGTATGGGTTCGGGTATGGTGTAGGGTAGGGTTAGGGTTAGGTTTAGGGTACGGTTTAGGGTACGGGTTCAGATACGGCGTAGGATCTGGGTTAGGGTTAGGTTTAGGGGTTTTTTTAGGGTTAGGGCTCAGTTTAGGGTACGGGATAGGAATAGGGTACGTTTTAGGGTTAGGGTACGGGTTAGGGTTAAGGTATGCGTTAGGGTCAGGGTATTTATTAAACCTATTCCACTCTCTAGATACCACTTAGCACGTAAAGGAATATTAATTTGGGTCCAGCCATGGAGAAGAGTTTAGACACTAGGATAAGATAAGGAACACACCCATTATAAAGAAGTCACATTAGGATTCTCTTTTTAACCTGTTCCTTAAAACACTAGTGCTTAGGACATCGATAGGAGGCAGAAGCAGTCAACGGTAGCTTAGGGTTAGGGTTAGGGTTAGGGTTAGGGTTAGGGTTAGGGTTAGGGTTAGGGTTAGGGTAAGTGTACGGCTTAGGGTACGGCTTCGGGTATGACATAGTGTATGGGTTAGTTTTAGGGTTAGGGTTAGTTTTAGGGTTAGTGTTAGGGCTTGGTTTAGGGTACGGGGTAGGATAAGGGTACGTGTTAGGGTTAAGGTAGGGACTTGGGTTAGGGTACACATTAAGGTTAGGGTATTTATTAAAGCTATCCCACTCTCTAGGTACCACTTAGCACGTAAAGCATTATTATTTGGGGTCCAGCCATGGAGAAGAGTTTAGACACTAGGATAAGATAAGGAACACACCCATTATAAAGAAGTCACATTAGGATTCTCTTTTTAACCTGTTCCTTAAAACACTAGTGCTTAGGAAATCTCTTGGAGGCAGAAGCAGTCAAGAGTAGCTTAGGGTTAGTGTTACGGTTAGGGTTACGGTACGGCTTAGGGTACTGGTTCGGGTATGGTTTCGAGTATGGCGTAGGGTATGGGTTAAGTTTACGGTTAGGTTTAGTTTTAGGGTTAGGGCTCCTGTTTATTGTACGGGTTATTTTTAGGGTTTTTGTTACGGTTAGGGTAGGTGTTAGTGTTAGGGTACGAGTTAGGGTTAGGGTGTTTTTTAAACCTATCCCACTCTCTAGGTATCACTTAGCACGTAAAGGAATATTATTTAGGTTCCAGCCATGGAGAAGAGTTTAGACACTAGGATAAGATAAGGAACACACCCATTATAAAGAAGTCACATTAGGATTCTCTTTTTAACCTGTTCCTTAAAACACTAGTGATTAGGAAATCTATTGGAGGAAGAAGCAGTCAAGGGTAGCTTAGGGTTAGGTTTAGGGTTAATGTTAGGGTACTGCTAATGGTACGGATTCGGATACGATGTAGGGTATTTGTTAGGGTTAATGTTAGGGTTAGTTTTAGGCTTAGGGCTCGGTTTAGGGTATGGGTTAGGATTAGTGTACGTGTTAGTGTTAGTGTAGGGGTTTGGGTTAGGGTAGGCGTTAGGGTTAGGATATTTTTAAACCTATCCAACTCTCTAGATACTACTTAGCACGTAAAGGAATATTATTTGGGGTCCAGCCATGGAGAAGAGTTTAGACAGTAGGAGAACATAAGGAACACACCCATTAAAAAGAAATCACATTAGGATTCTCTTTTTAACCTGTTCCTTAAAACACTAGTGCTTAGGAAATATATTGGAGGCAGAAGCAGTCAAGTGTAGCTTAGGGTTAGGTTTAGGGTTAGGGTACGTCTTACGGTATGGGTTCGGGTATGGTGTAGGGTAGGGTTAGGGTTAGGTTTAGGGTACGGTTTAGGGTACGGGTTCAGATACGGCGTAGGATATGGGTTAGGGTTAGGTTTAGGGTTTTTTTTAGGGTTAGGGCTCAGTTTAGGGTACGGGATAGGAATAGGGTACGTTTTAGGGTTAGGGTACGGGTTAGGGTTAAGGTATGCGTTAGGGTCAGGGTATTTATTAAACCTATTCCACTCTCTAGATACCACTTAGCACGTAAGGAATATTAATTTGGGTCCAGCCATGGAGAAGAGGTTAGACACTAGGATAAGATAAGGAACACACCCATTATAAAGAAGTCACATTAGGATTCTCTTTTTAAGCTGTACTGTAAAACACTAGTGCTTAGGAAATCCATTGGAGGCAGAAGCAGTCAAGGGTAGCTTAGGATTAGGGTTAGTGTTAGGGTACTGCTTATGGTACGGGTTCGGTTACAGGTTCGGGTACGGCGTAGGGTATGGGCTAGGGTTAGGCTTAGGGTTAGTTTTAGGGTTAGGGCTCGGTTTAGGGTACGGGTTAGGATTAGGGTACGTGTTAGTGTTATGGTAGGGGTTAGGGTATGCATTAGGGTTAGGGTATTTATTAAAGCTATCCCAGTTAGCACTTAAAGGAATACTATTTGGGGTCCAGCCATGGAGAAGTTTTTACACACTAGGATAAGATAAGGAACTCACCCATTATAAAGAAATCACATTAGGATTCTCTTTTTAACCTGTTCCTTAAAACACTAGTGCTTAGGAAATGTATTGGAGGCAGAAGCAGTCAAGGGTAGCTTAGGGCTAGTGTTAGGGATAGGGTACGGGTTCGGGTACGGGTTCGTATACGGCGTAGGGTATGGGTTAGGGTTAGGGTTAGGGTTACCTTTAGGGATAGGGCTCGGTTAGGGTTAGGGTTAGGGTTAGGGTTAGGGTTAGGGTTAGGGTAAGCGTACGGCTGAGTGTACGGTTTCGGGTATGGCATAGTGTATGGGCTAGGTTTAGGGTCAGGGTTAGTTTTAGGTTTAGGGCTCGGTTTAGGGTACGGGTTAGGATTAAGGTTAGTGTTAGGGTTATGATAGGGGTTAGGGTTAGGGTACGCGTTAGGGTTACGGTAATTATTAAACCTATCCCACTCTCTAGATACCACTTAGCATGTAAAGGAATATTATTTGGGGTCCCGCCATGGAGAAGAGTTTAGACACTAGGATAAGATAAGGAACACACCCATTATAAAGAAATCACATTAGGATTCTCTTTTTAACCTGCTCCTTAAAACACTAGTGCTTAGGAAACCTATTGGAGGCAGAAGCAGTCAAGGGTAGCTTAGGGTTAGGTTTAGGGTTAGGGTATGGCTTAGGGTACGGGTTCTGGTACAGGTTCGGGCACAGCATAGGGTATGGGTTAGAGTTAGGGTTAGGGTTAGTTGTAGTGTTACGGCTCGGTTTATGGTATGGGTTAGGATTAGGGTACGTGTCAGGGTTAGGGTAGGTGTTAGGGTTAGGGTAAGCATAAGGTTAGGGTATTTATTAAACCTATCCCACTGTCTAGATACCATAAATCAGGTAAAGGAATATTATTTTGGGTCCAGCCATAGAGAAGAATTTAGACAGTAGGATAAGATAAGGAACACACCCATGGTAAAGAAATCACTTTAGGATTCTCTTTTTAAGCTGTTCCTTAAAACACTAGTGCTTAGGAAATCTATTGGAGGCAGAAGCTGTCAGGCGTAGGTTAGGGTTAGTGTTACGGTTAGGGTACGGATTAGGGTACGGGTTCTGATACGGGTTCGGGTACGGCGTACGGTATGGGTTAGGGTTAGGGTTAGGCTTAGTTTTAGGGTTGGGGCTCGGTTTAGGGTACGGGTTAGGATTAGGGTACGTGTTACGGTTAAGGTAGGGGTTTGGGTTAGGGTAGGGTATTTATTAAACCTATCTCACTCTCTAGATACCACTTAGCACGTAAAGGAATATTATTTGGGGTCCAGGCATGGAGAAGAGTTTAGACACTAGGATAAGATAAGGAACACACTCAGTATAAAGAATTCACATTAGGATTCTCTTTTTAAGCCGTTCCGTAAAACACTAGTGCTTAGGAAATCTATTGGAGGAAGAAGCAGTCAAGGGTAGCTTAGGGTTAGGTTTAGGGTTAATGTTAGGGTACTGCTAATGGTACGGGTTCGGATACGATGTAGGGTATGTGTTAGGGTTAATGTTAGGGTACTGCTTATGGTACGGGTTCGGATACGATGTAGGGTATGTGTTAGGGTTAGTGTTAGGGTTAGTTTTTGGCTTAGGGCTCGGTTTAGGGTATGGGTTAGGATTAGTGTACGTGTTAGTGTTAGTGTAGGGGTTTGGGTTAGGGTAGGCGTTAGGGTTAGGATATTTATTAAACCTATCCAACTCTCTAGATACCACTTAGCACGTAAAGGAATATTATTTGGGGTCCAGCCATGGAGAAGAGTTTAGACAGTAGGAGAACATAAGGAACACACCCATTAAAAAGAAATCACATTAGGATTCTCTTTTTAACCTGTTCCGTAAAACACTAGTGCTTAGGAAATCTATTGGAGGCAGAAGCAGTCAAGTGTAGCTTAGGGTTAGGTTTAGGGTTAGGGTACGTCTTACGGTATGGGTTCGGGTATGGTGTAGGGTAGGGTTAGGGTTAGGTTTAGGGTACGGTTTAGGGTACGGGTTCAGATACGGCGTAGGATCTGGGTTAGGGTTAGGTTTAGGGTTTTTTTTAGGGTTAGGGCTCAGTTTAGGGTACGGGATAGGAATAGGGTACGTTTTAGGGTTAGGGTACGGGTTAGGGTTAAGGTATGCGTTAGGGTCAGGGTATTTATTAAACCTATTCCACTCTCTAGATACCACTTAGCACGTAAAGGAATATTAATTTGGGTCCAGCCATGGAGAAGAGTTTAGACACTAGGATAAGATAAGGAACACACCCATTATAAAGAAGTCACATTAGGATGCTCTTTTTAACCTGTTCCTTAAAACACTAGTGCTTAGGAAATCTATTGGAGGCAGAAGCAGTCAAGAGTAGCTTAGGGTTAGGGTTAGGGTTAGGGTTAGGGTTAGGGTTAGGGTTACGGTAAGTGTACGGCTTAGGGTACGGCTTCGGGTATGACATAGTGTATGGGTTAGTTTTAGGGTTAGGGTTAGTTTTAGGGTTAGTTTTAGGGCTCGGTTTAGGGTACGGGGTAGGATAAGGGTACGTGTTAGGGTTAAGGTAGGGGCTTGGGTTAGGGTACGCATTAAGGTTAGGGTATTTATTAAAGCTATCCCACTCTCTAGGTACCACTTAGCACGTAAAGCATTATTATTTGGGGTCCAGCCATGGAGAAGAGTTTAGACACTAGGATAAGATAAGGAACACACCCATTATAAAGAAGTCACATTAGGATTCTCTTTTTAATCTGTTCCTTAAAACACTAGTGATTAGGAAATCTATTGGAGGAAGAAGCAGTCAAGGGTAGCTTAGGGTTAGGTTTAGGGTTAATGTTAGGGTACTGCTAATGGTACGGATTCGGATACGATGTAGGGTATTTGTTAGGGTTAATGTTAGGGTTAGTTTTAGGCTTAGGGCTCGGTTTAGGGTATGGGTTAGGATTAGTGTACGTGTTAGTGTTAGTGTAGGGGTTTGGGTTAGGGTAGGCGTTAGGGTTAGGATATTTTTAAACCTATCCAACTCTCTAGATACTACTTAGCACGTAAAGGAATATTATTTGGGGTCCAGCCATGGAGAAGAGTTTAGACAGTAGGAGAACATAAGGAACACACCCATTAAAAAGAAATCACATTAGGATTCTCTTTTTAACCTGTTCCTTAAAACACTAGTGCTTAGGAAATATATTGGAGGCAGAAGCAGTCAAGTGTAGCTTAGGGTTAGGTTTAGGGTTAGGGTACGTCTTACGGTATGGGTTCGGGTATGGTGTAGGGTAGGGTTAGGGTTAGGTTTAGGGTACGGTTTAGGGTACGGGTTCAGATACGGCGTAGGATATGGGTTAGGGTTAGGTTTAGGGTTTTTTTTAGGGTTAGGGCTCAGTTTAGGGTACGGGATAGGAATAGGGTACGTTTTAGGGTTAGGGTACGGGTTAGGGTTAAGGTATGCGTTAGGGTCAGGGTATTTATTAAACCTATTCCACTCTCTAGATACCACTTAGCACGTAAGGAATATTAATTTGGGTCCAGCCATGGAGAAGAGGTTAGACACTAGGATAAGATAAGGAACACACCCATTATAAAGAAGTCACATTAGGATTCTCTTTTTAAGCTGTACTGTAAAACACTAGTGCTTAGGAAATCCATTGGAGGCAGAAGCAGTCAAGGGTAGCTTAGGATTAGGGTTAGTGTTAGGGTACTGCTTATGGTACGGGTTCGGTTACAGGTTCGGGTACGGCGTAGGGTATGGGCTAGGGTTAGGCTTAGGGTTAGTTTTAGGGTTAGGGCTCGGTTTAGGGTACGGGTTAGGATTAGGGTACGTGTTAGTGTTATGGTAGGGGTTAGGGTATGCATTAGGGTTAGGGTATTTATTAAAGCTATCCCAGTTAGCACTTAAAGGAATACTATTTGGGGTCCAGCCATGGAGAAGTTTTTACACACTAGGATAAGATAAGGAACTCACCCATTATAAAGAAATCACATTAGGATTCTCTTTTTAACCTGTTCCTTAAAACACTAGTGCTTAGGAAATGTATTGGAGGCAGAAGCAGTCAAGGGTAGCTTAGGGCTAGTGTTAGGGATAGGGTACGGGTTCGGGTACGGGTTCGTATACGGCGTAGGGTATGGGTTAGGGTTAGGGTTAGGGTTACCTTTAGGGATAGGGCTCGGTTAGGGTTAGGGTTAGGGTTAGGGTTAGGGTTAGGGTAAGCGTACGGCTGAGTGTACGGTTTCGGGTATGGCATAGTGTATGGGCTAGGTTTAGGGTCAGGGTTAGTTTTAGGTTTAGGGCTCGGTTTAGGGTACGGGTTAGGATTAAGGTTAGTGTTAGGGTTATGATAGGGGTTAGGGTTAGGGTACGCGTTAGGGTTACGGTAATTATTAAACCTATCCCACTCTCTAGATACCACTTAGCATGTAAAGGAATATTATTTGGGGTCCCGCCATGGAGAAGAGTTTAGACACTAGGATAAGATAAGGAACACACCCATTATAAAGAAATCACATTAGGATTCTCTTTTTAACCTGCTCCTTAAAACACTAGTGCTTAGGAAACCTATTGGAGGCAGAAGCAGTCAAGGGTAGCTTAGGGTTAGGTTTAGGGTTAGGGTATGGCTTAGGGTACGGGTTCTGGTACAGGTTCGGGCACAGCATAGGGTATGGGTTAGAGTTAGGGTTAGGGTTAGTTGTAGTGTTACGGCTCGGTTTATGGTATGGGTTAGGATTAGGGTACGTGTCAGGGTTAGGGTAGGTGTTAGGGTTAGGGTAAGCATAAGGTTAGGGTATTTATTAAACCTATCCCACTGTCTAGATACCATAAATCAGGTAAAGGAATATTATTTTGGGTCCAGCCATAGAGAAGAATTTAGACAGTAGGATAAGATAAGGAACACACCCATGGTAAAGAAATCACTTTAGGATTCTCTTTTTAAGCTGTTCCTTAAAACACTAGTGCTTAGGAAATCTATTGGAGGCAGAAGCTGTCAGGCGTAGGTTAGGGTTAGTGTTACGGTTAGGGTACGGATTAGGGTACGGGTTCTGATACGGGTTCGGGTACGGCGTACGGTATGGGTTAGGGTTAGGGTTAGGCTTAGTTTTAGGGTTGGGGCTCGGTTTAGGGTACGGGTTAGGATTAGGGTACGTGTTACGGTTAAGGTAGGGGTTTGGGTTAGGGTAGGGTATTTATTAAACCTATCTCACTCTCTAGATACCACTTAGCACGTAAAGGAATATTATTTGGGGTCCAGGCATGGAGAAGAGTTTAGACACTAGGATAAGATAAGGAACACACTCAGTATAAAGAATTCACATTAGGATTCTCTTTTTAAGCCGTTCCGTAAAACACTAGTGCTTAGGAAATCTATTGGAGGAAGAAGCAGTCAAGGGTAGCTTAGGGTTAGGTTTAGGGTTAATGTTAGGGTACTGCTAATGGTACGGGTTCGGATACGATGTAGGGTATGTGTTAGGGTTAATGTTAGGGTACTGCTTATGGTACGGGTTCGGATACGATGTAGGGTATGTGTTAGGGTTAGTGTTAGGGTTAGTTTTTGGCTTAGGGCTCGGTTTAGGGTATGGGTTAGGATTAGTGTACGTGTTAGTGTTAGTGTAGGGGTTTGGGTTAGGGTAGGCGTTAGGGTTAGGATATTTATTAAACCTATCCAACTCTCTAGATACCACTTAGCACGTAAAGGAATATTATTTGGGGTCCAGCCATGGAGAAGAGTTTAGACAGTAGGAGAACATAAGGAACACACCCATTAAAAAGAAATCACATTAGGATTCTCTTTTTAACCTGTTCCGTAAAACACTAGTGCTTAGGAAATCTATTGGAGGCAGAAGCAGTCAAGTGTAGCTTAGGGTTAGGTTTAGGGTTAGGGTACGTCTTACGGTATGGGTTCGGGTATGGTGTAGGGTAGGGTTAGGGTTAGGTTTAGGGTACGGTTTAGGGTACGGGTTCAGATACGGCGTAGGATCTGGGTTAGGGTTAGGTTTAGGGTTTTTTTTAGGGTTAGGGCTCAGTTTAGGGTACGGGATAGGAATAGGGTACGTTTTAGGGTTAGGGTACGGGTTAGGGTTAAGGTATGCGTTAGGGTCAGGGTATTTATTAAACCTATTCCACTCTCTAGATACCACTTAGCACGTAAAGGAATATTAATTTGGGTCCAGCCATGGAGAAGAGTTTAGACACTAGGATAAGATAAGGAACACACCCATTATAAAGAAGTCACATTAGGATGCTCTTTTTAACCTGTTCCTTAAAACACTAGTGCTTAGGAATCTATTGGAGGCAGAAGCAGTCAAGAGTAGCTTAGGGTTAGGGTTAGGGTTAGGGTTAGGGTTAGGGTTAGGGTTACGGTAAGTGTACGGCTTAGGGTACGGCTTCGGGTATGACATAGTGTATGGGTTAGTTTTAGGGTTAGGGTTAGTTTTAGGGTTAGTTTTAGGGCTCGGTTTAGGGTACGGGGTAGGATAAGGGTACGTGTTAGGGTTAAGGTAGGGGCTTGGGTTAGGGTACGCATTAAGGTTAGGGTATTTATTAAAGCTATCCCACTCTCTAGGTACCACTTAGCACGTAAAGCATTATTATTTGGGGTCCAGCCATGGAGAAGAGTTTAGACACTAGGATAAGATAAGGAACACACCCATTATAAAGAAGTCACATTAGGATTCTCTTTTTAATCTGTTCCTTAAAACACTAGTGATTAGGAAATCTATTGGAGGAAGAAGCAGTCAAGGGTAGCTTAGGGTTAGGTTTAGGGTTAATGTTAGGGTACTGCTAAAGGTACGGATTCGGATACGATGTAGGGTATGTGTTAGGGTTAATGTTAGGGTTAGTTTTAGGCTTAGGGCTCGGTTTAGGGTATGGGTTAGGATTAGTGTACGTGTTAGTGTTAGTGTAGGGGTTTGGGTTAGGGTAGGCGTTAGGGTTAGGATATTTATTAAACCTATCCAACTCTCTAGATACTACTTAGCACGTAAAGGAATATTATTTGGGGTCCAGCCATGGAGAAGAGTTTAGACAGTAGGAGAACATAAGGAACACACCCATTAAAAAGAAATCACATTAGGATTCTCTTTTTAACCTGTTCCTTAAAACACTAGTGCTTAGGAAATATATTGGAGGCAGAAGCAGTCAAGTGTAGCTTAGGGTTAGGTTTAGGGTTAGGGTACGTCTTACGGTATGGGTTCGGGTATGGTGTAGGGTAGGGTTAGGGTTAGGTTTAGGGTACGGTTTAGGGTACGGGTTCAGATACGGCGTAGGATATGGGTTAGGGTTAGGTTTAGGGTTTTTTTTAGGGTTAGGGCTCAGTTTAGGGTACGGGATAGGAATAGGGTACGTTTTAGGGTTAGGGGAAGGGTTAGGGTTAAGGTATGCGTTAGGGTCAGGGTATTTATTAAACCTATTCCACTCTCTAGACACCACTTAGCACGTAAAGGAATATTAATGTGGGTCCAGCCATGGAGAAGAGTTTAGACACTAGGATAAGATAAGGAACACACCCATTATAAAGAAGTCACATTAGGATTCTCTTTTTAAGCTGTACTGTAAAACACTAGTGCTTAGGAAATCCATTGGAAGCAGAAGCAGTCAAGGGTAGCTTAGGATTAGGGTTAGTGTTAGGGTACTGCTTATGGTACGGGTTCGGTTAAGGTCGTTCGGGTACGGCGTAGGGTATGGGCTAGGGTTAGGCTTAGGGTTAGTTTTACGGTTAGGGCTCGGTTTAGGGTACGGGTTAGGATTAGGGTACGTGTTAGAGTTATGGTAGGGGTTAGGGTATGCGTTAGGGTTAGGGTATTTATTAAAGCTATCCCAGTTAGCACTTAAAGGAATACTATTTGGGGTCCAGCCATGGAGAAGTGTTTAGACACTAGGATAAGATAAGGAACTCACCCATTATAAAGAAATCACATTAGGATTCTCTTTTTAACCTGTTCCTTAAAACACTAGTGCTTAGGAAATGTATTGGAGGCAGAAGCAGTCAAGGGTAGCTTAGGTTTAGGGTTAGGGATAGGGTACGGGTTCGGGTACGGGTTCGGGTACGGGTTCGTATACGGCGTAGGGTATGGGTTAGGGTTAGGGTTAGGGTTACTTTTAGGGATAGGGCTCGGTTAGGGTTAGGGTTAGGGTTAGGGTTAGGGTTAGGGTAAGCGTACGGCTGAGTGTACGGTTTCGGGTATGGCATAGTGTATGGGCTAGGTTTAGGGTCAGGGTTAGTTTTAGGTTTAGGGCTCGGTTTAGGGTACGGGTTAGGATTAAGGTTAGTGTTAGGGTTATGATAGGGGTTAGGGTTAGGGTACGTGTTATGGTTACGGTAATTATTAAACCTATCCCACTCTCTAGATACCACTTAGCACGTAAAGGAATATTATTTGGGGTCCCGCCATGGAGAAGAGTTTAGACACTAGGATAAGATAAGGAACACACCCATTATAAAGAAATCACATTAGGATTCTCTTTTTAACCTGCTCCTTAAAACACTAGTGCTTAGGAAACCTATTGGAGGCAGAAGCAGTCAAGGGTAGCTTAGGGTTAGGGTTAGGGTTAGGGTATGGCTTAGGGTACGGGTTCTGGTACAGGTTCGGGCACAGCATAGGGTATGGGTTAGAGTTAGGGTTAGGGTTAGTTTTAGTGTTACGGCTCGGTTTATGGTATGGGTTAGGATTAGGGTACGTGTCAGGGTTAGGGTAGGTGTTAGGGTTAGGGTAAGCATAAGGTTAGGGTATTTATTAAACCTATCCCACTGTCTAGATACCATAAATCAGGTAAAGGAATATTATTTTGGGTCCAGCCATAGAGAAGAATTTAGACAGTAGGATAAGATAAGGAACACACCCATGGTAGAGAAATCACTTTAGGATTCTCTTTTTAAGCTGTTCCTTAAAACACTAGTGCTTAGGAAATCTATTGGAGGCAGAAGCTGTCAGGCGTAGGTTAGGGTTAGTGTTACGGTTAGGGTACGGATTAGGGTACGGGTTCTGATACGGGTTCGGGTACGGCGTACGGTATGGGTTAGGGTTAGGGTTAGGCTTAGTTTTAGGGTTGGGGCTCGGTTTAGGGTACGGGTTAGGATTAGGGTACGTGTTACGGTTAAGGTAGGGGTTTGGGTTAGGGTAGGGTATTTATTAAACCTATCTCACTCTCTAGATACCACTTAGCACGTAAAGGAATATTATTTGGGGTCCAGGCATGGAGAAGAGTTTAGACACTAGGATAAGATAAGGAACACACTCAGTATAAAGAATTCACATTAGGATTCTCTTTTTAAGCCGTTCCGTAAAACACTAATGCTTAGGAAATCTATTGGAGGAAGAAGCAGTCAAGGGTAGCTTAGGGTTAGGTTTAGGGTTAATGTTAGGGTACTGCTAATGGTACGAGTTCGGATACGATGTAGGGTATGTGTTAGGGTTAATGTTAGGGTACTGCTAATGGTACGGGTTCAGATACGATGTAGGGTATGTGTTAGGGTTAGTGTTAGGGTTAGTTTTTGGCTTAGGGCTCGGTTTAGGGTATGGGTTAGGATTAGTGTACGTGTTAGTGTTAGTGTAGGGGTTTGGGTTAGGGTAGGCGTTAGGGTTAGGATATTTATTAAACCTATCCAACTCTCTAGATACCACTTAGCACGTAAAGGAATATTATTTGGGGTCCAGCCATGGAGAAGAGTTTAGACAGTAGGAGAACATAAGGAACACACCCATTAAAAAGAAATCACATTAGGATTCTCTTTTTAACCTGTTCCTTAAAACACTAGTGCTTAGGAAATCTATTGGAGGCAGAAGCAGTCAAGTGTAGCTTAGGGTTAGGTTTAGGGTTAGGGTACGTCTTACGGTATGGGTTCGGGTATGGTGTAGGGTAGGGTTAGGGTTAGGTTTAGGGTACGGTTTAGGGTACGGGTTCAGATACGGCGTAGGATATGGGTTAGGGTTAGGTTTAGGGTTTTTTTTAGGGTTAGGGCTCAGTTTAGGGTACGGGATAGGAATAGGGTACGTTTTAGTGTTAGGGTACGGGTTACGGTTAAGGTATGCGTTAGGGTCAGGGTATTTATTAAACCTATTCCACTCTCTAGATACCACTTAGCATGTAAAGGAATATTAATTTGGGTCCAGCCATGGAGAAGAGTTTATACACTAGGATAAGATAAGGAACACACCCATTATAAAGAAGTCACATTAGGATTCTCTTTTAAACCTGTGCCTTAAAACACTAGTGCTTAGGACATCGATTGGAGGCAGAAGCAGTCAACGGTAGCTTAGGATTAGGGTTAGGGTTAGGGTTAGGTTTAGGGTTAGGTTTAGGGTTAGGGTTAGGTTTATGGTAAGAGTACGGCTTAGGTTATGGCTTCGGGTATGACATAGTGTATGGGTTAGTTTTAGGGTTAGGGTTAGTTTTAGGGTTACTCTTAGCGCTCGGTTTAGGGTACGGGGTAGGATAAGGGTACGTGTTAGGGTTAAGGTAGGGGTTTGGGTTAGGGTACGCGTTAAGGTTAGGGTATTTATTAAAGCTATCCCACTCTCTAGGTACCACTTAGCACGTAAAGCATTATTATTTGGGGTCCAGCCATGGAGAAGAGTTTAGACACTAGGATAAGATAAGGAACACACCCATTATAAAGAAATCACATTAGGATTCTCTTTTTAACCTGTTCCTTAAAACACTAGTGCTTAGGAAATCTATTGGAGGCAGAAGCAGTCAAGAGTAGCTTAGGGTTAGGTTTAGGGATAGGGTTACGGTACGGCTTAGGGTACTGTTTCGGGTACGTTTTCGAGTACGGCGTAGGGTATGGGTTAAGTTCACGGTTAGGTTTAGTTTTAGTGTTAGGGCTCCTGTTTATTGTACGGGTTTGTTTTAGGGTATTTGTTACGGTTAGGGTATGTGTTAGGGTTAGGGTACGAGTTAGGGTTAGGGTGTTTTTTAAACCTATCCCACTCTCTAGATATCACTTCGCACGTAAAGGAATATTATTTAGGGTCCAGCCATGGAGAAGAGTTTAGACACTAGGATAAGATAAGGAACACACCCATTATAAAGAAATCACATTAGGATTCTCTTTTTAACCTGTTCCTAAAAACACTAGTGCTTAGGAGATGTATAGGAGGCAGAAGCAGTCAAGGTTAGCTTAGTGTTAGCGTTAGGGTTAGGGTTAGAATTACGTTTAGGGTACGGCTTAGGGTACGGGTTCGGGTACGGTTTCGGGTACGGCGTAGGGTATGGGTTAGGTTTAGGGTTAGGGTTAGTATTAGTGTTAGGGGTCGGTGTAGGGTACGTGTTAGGATTAGCGTACGTGTTAGTGTTAGGGTACGCGTTAGGGTTCGGTTATTTATTAAACCTATCCCACTCTCTAGATACCACTTAGCACTTAAAGGAATATTATTTGGGGTCCAGCCATGGAAAAGTGTTTAGACACTAGGATAAGATAAGGAACACACCCATTATGAAGAAATCACATTAGGATTCTCTTTTTAAGCTGTACCGTAAAACACTAGTGCTTAGGAAATCCACTGGAGGCAGAAGCAGTCAAGGGTAGCTTAGGATTAGGGTTAGGGTTAGGGTACTGCTTATGGTACGGGTTCGGTTACGGGTTCGGGTACGGCGTAGGGTATGGGCTAGGGTTAGGCTTTGGGTTAGTTTTATGGTTAGGGCTCGGTTTAGGGTACGGGTTAGGATTAGGGTACGTGTTAGGGATATGGTAGGGGATAGAGTTAGGATATGCGTTAGGGTTAGGTTATTTATTAAAGCTATCCCACTCCCTAGATACCACTTACCACGTAAACGATTATTATTTGGTGTCCAGCCATGGAGAAGAGTGTAGAAACTAGGATAAGATAAGGAACACACCCATTATAAAGAAATCACATTAGGATTCTCTTTTTAACCAGTTCCTTGAAACACTAGTGTTTAGGAAATATATTGGAGGCAGAATCAGTCAAGGGTTGGATAGGGTTAGGATTAGCGTTAGGGCATGGCTTAGGGTACGGGTTCGAGTATGGGTTCGGATACAGCATAGGATGTGGGTTAGGGTTAGGTTTAGGGTTTGTTTTAGGGTTAGGGCTCAGTTTAGGGTATGGGTTAGGATAAGGGTTAGTGTTAGGGATAGGGTAGCGGTTGGGGTTAGGGTACGCGTTAGGTTTACCGCAATTATTAAACATATCCCACTCTCTAGATACCACTTAGCAGGTAAAGGAGTATTATTTGTGGTCCATCCATGGAGAAGAGTTTAGACACTAGGATAAGATAAGGAACACAACAATTATAAAGAAATCACATTAGGATTCTCTTTTTAACCAATTCCTTAAAACCCTAGTGCTTAGGAAATCTATTGGAGGCAGAAGCAGTCAAAAGTAGCTTAGGGTTAGGGTTAGGGTTAGGGTTAGGATTAGGTTATGACCTAGGGTCCGGCATCGGGTATGGGTTCGTGTTCGGAGTAGGGTATGGGTTAGGATTAGAGTTAGGGTCAGTTTTAGGGTTAGTGCTCGGTTTAGGTTATGGGTTAGGATTAGGGTACATAGTAGGGTTATGGTAGGGGTTAGGGTTAGGGTACGCGTTAGGGTTAGGGTATTTATTAAACCTAGCGCACCTAGCACGTAAAGGAAAATTTTTTGGTGTCCCGCCAAGGAGAAGAGTTTAGAAACTAGAATAAGATAAGGAACACACTCATTAGAAAGAAATCACATTAGGATTCTCTTTTTAACCAGTTCCTTAAAACACTAGTGCTTAGATAATCTATTGGAGTCAGAAGCAGTCAAGTGTAGATTAGGGTTAGGGTTAGGGTTAGGGTAATGCTTATGGTACGGGTTCGGTTACGGGTTCGGGTACGGAGTAGGGTATGGGCTAGGGTTAGGCTTAGGGTTAATTTTAGGGTTAGGGCTCAGTTTAGGGTACGGGTTAGGATTAGGGTACGTGTTAGGGTTAGGGTAGGGGTTAGGTTTAGGTTACGCATTAGGGTTAGGGTATTTATTAAACCTATCCTACTCTCTAGATACCACTTAGCACGTAAAGGAATATTATTTGGGGTCCAGCCATGGAAAAGTGTTTAGACACTAGGATAAGTTATGGAACACACCCATTATAAAGAAATCACATTAGGATTCTCTTTTTAACCTGTTCCTTAAAACACTAGTGCTTAGGAAATGTATTGGAGGCAGAAGCAGTCAAGGGTAGCTTAGGGTTAGGGTTAGGGGTAGGGTACGGGTTCGGGTACGGGTTCGGGTACGGGTTCGTATACGGCGTAGGGTATGGGTTAGGGTTAGGGTTAGGGTTACTTTTAGGGATAGGGCTCGGTTAGGGTTAGGGTTAGGGTTAGGGTTAGGGTAAGCGTTAGGGTATGGCTTAGGGTACGGGTTCGAGTACGGGTTCGCATACAGCATAGGATGTGGGTTAGGGTTAGGTTTAGGGTTTGTTTTAGGGTTAGGGATCAGTTTAGGATATGGGTTAGGATAAGGGTTAGGGTTAGGGTTAGGGTTAGGGTTAGGGTTAGGGTTAGGGTTACGGTACGGCTTAGGGTACTGTTTCGGGTACGGTTTCGAGCACGGCGTAGGGTATGGGTTAAGTTTAGGGTTAGGTTTAGTTTTAGGGTTAGGGCTCCTGTTTTGGGTATGGGTTAGTTTTAGGGTACTTGTTACGGTTAAGGTAGGTGTTAGGGTTAGGGTACGAGTTAGGGTTAGGGTGTTTTTTAAACCTATCCCACTCTCTAGGTATCACTTAGCACGTAAAGAATATTATTTAGGGTCCAGCCATGGAGAAGAGTTTAGACACTAGAATAAGATAAGGAACACACCCATTATAGAGAAATCACATTAGGATTCTCTTTTTAAGCTGTACCGTAAAACACTAGTGCTTAGGAGATCTATAGGAGGCAGAAGCAGTCAAGGTTAGCTTAGTGTTAGGGTTAGGGTTAGGGTTAGAGTTACGTTTAGGGTACGGCTTAGGGTACGGGTTCGGGTACGGTTTCGGGTACGGCGTAGGGTATGGGTTAGGTTTAGGGTTAGGGTTAGTATTAGGGTTAGGGGTCGGTGTAGGGTACGGGTTAGGATTAGCGTACGTGTTAGGGTTAGGGTATGCGTTAGGGTTAGGGTATTTATTAATCCTATCCCAGTCTCTAGATACCACTGAGCAGGTAAAGGAATATTATTTTGGGTCCAACCATGGAAAAGAGTTTAGACATTAGGATAAGATAAGGAACACACCCATTATAAAGAAATCACATTAGGATTCTCTTTTTAAGCTGTTCCTTAAAACACTAGTGCTTAGGAAATCCACTGGAGGCAGAAGCAGTCAAGGGTAGCTTAGGGTTAGGGTTAGGGTTAGGGTTAGGGTACTGCTTATGGTACGGGATCGGTTACGGATTCGGGTACGGCGTAGGGTATGGGCTAGGTTTAGACTTAGGGTTAGTTTTAGGGTTAGGGCTCGGTTTAGGGTACGGGTTAGAAGTAGGGTACGTTTTAGTGTTATAGTAGGGTTTAGGGTTAGGGTATGCGTTAGGGTTAGGGTATTTATTAAAGCTGTCCCACGTAGCAATTAAACGAATATTATTTGAGGTCCAGCCATGGAGAAGAGTTTAGACACTGGGATAAGATAAGGAACACACCCATTATAAAGAAATCACATTAGGATTCTCTTTTTAACCTGTTCCTTAAAACACTAGTGCTTAGGAAATGTATTGGAGGCAGAAGCAGTCAAGGGTAGCTTAGGGTTAGGGTTAGGGTTAGGGTTAGGGTACTGCTTATGGTACGGGTTCGGTTACGGATTCGGGTACGGCGTAGGGTATGGGCTAGGTTTAGGCTTAGGGTTAGTTTTAGGGTTAGGGCTCGGTTTAGGGTACGGGTTAGAATTAGGGTACGTTTTAGTGTTATAGTAGGGTTTAGGGTTAGGGTATGCGTTAGGGTTAGGGTATTTATTAAAGCTGTCCCACTTAGCAATTAAAGGAATCTTATTTGAGGTGCAGCCATGGAGAAGAGTTTAGACACTGGGATAAGATAAGGAACACACCCATTATAAAGAAATCACATTAGGATTCTCTTTTTAACCTGTTCCTTAAAACACTAGTGCTTAGGAAATGTATTGGAGGCAGAAGCAGTCAAGGGTAGCTTAGGGTTAGGGTTAGGGTTAGGGTTAGGGTACTGCTTATGGTACGGGTTCGGTTACGGATTCGGGTACGGCGTAGGGTATGGGCTAGGTTTAGGCTTAGGGTTAGTTTTAGGGTTAGGGCTCGGTTTAGGGTACGGGTTAGAATTAGGGTACGTTTTAGTGTTATAGTAGGGTTTAGGGTTAGGGTATGCGTTAGGGTTAGGGTATTTATTAAAGCTGTCCCACTTAGCAATTAAAGGAATCTTATTTGAGGTGCAGCCATGGAGAAGAGTTTAGACACTGGGATAAGATAAGGAACACACCCATTATAAAGAAATCACATTAGGATTCTCTTTTTAACCTGTTCCTTAAAACACTAGTGCTTAAGAAATGTATTGGAGGCAGAAGCTGTCAAGGGTAGCTTAGGGTTAGGGTTAGGGTTAGGGTACGGCTTAGGGTACGGGTTGGGTAAGGGTTCATACACGGCGTAGGGTATGGTTTAGGGTTAGGGTTAGGGTTAGTTTTAGGGTTAGGGCTTGGTTAGGGTTAGGGTTAGGGTTAGGGTTAAGTTAAGGTTACGGATAAGGGTACGGGTTTGGGTATGGCATAGTGTATGGGCTAGGGTTAGGGTTAGGGTTAGGGGTAGGGTACGGCTTAGAATACAGCATAGGGTACGGGTTAGGGTTAGGGTTAGCGTTAGTTTAAGGGTTATGGCTCGGTTTAGGGCACGGTTTAGGTTTAGGGTACGTGTTAGGGTTAGGGTAGGGGTTAGGGTTTGGGTACGTGTTAGGGTTAGGTTATTTATTAAACCTATTCCACTCTCTAGATACCATTTAGCACGTAAAGAATATTATTTGGGGTCCAGCCATGGAGAAGAGTTTAGACACTAGGATAAGATAAGGAACACACCCATTATAAAGAAATCACATTAGGATTCTCTTCTTAACCTGTTCCTTAAAATACTAGTGCTTAGGAAATCTATTGGAGGCAGAAGCAGTCAAGGGTAGCTTAGGGTTAGGGTTAGGGTTAAGGTTAGGGTACGGCTTAGGGTACGGGTTCGGGTACGGCGTAGGGTATGGGTTAGGGTTAAGGTTAGGGATAGTTTTAGGGTTAGGGCTCGGTTTAGGGTTCGGGTTAGGATTAGCGTACGTGATAGGGTTAGGGTAGGGGTTAGGGTTAGGTTACGCGTTAGGGTTAGGGTATTTATTAAACCTATCCCACTCTCTAGATACCACTTAGCACTTAAAGGAATATTATTTCGGGTCCAGCCATGGAAAAGTGTTTAGACACTTTCTAAGATAAGAAAGTGTCTAAGATAAGATATAGAACACACCCATTATGAAGAAATCACATTAGGATTCTCTTTTTAAGCTGTACCGTAAAACACTAGTGCTTAGGAAATCCATTGGAGGCAGAAGCAGTCAAGGGTAGCTTAGGGTTAGTGTTAGGGTTAGGGTACTGCTTATGGTACCGGTTCGGTTACGGTTTCGTGTATGGCGTAGGGTATGGGCTAGGGTTAGGCTTAGGGTTAGTTTTAGGGTTAGGGCTCGGTTTAAGGTACGGGTTAGGATTAGGGTACGTGTTAGGGATATGGTAGGGGATAGGGTTAGGATATGCGTTAGGGTTAGGGTATTTATTAAAGCTATCCCACTGTCTAGATACCACTTAGCAGGTAAGGGATTATTATTTGCTGTCCAGCCATTGAGAAGAGTTTAGAAACTACGATAAGATAAGGAACACACCCATTATAAAGAAATCACATTAGGATTCTCTTTTTAACCAGTTCCTTGAAACACTAGTGTTTAGGAAATATATTGGAGGCAGAATCAGTCAAGGGTAGGTTAGGGTTAGGATTAGCGTTAGGGCATGGCTTAGGGTACGGGTTCGAGTACGGGTTCGGATACAGCATAGGATGTGGGTTAGGGTTAGGTTTAGGGTTTGTTTTAGGGTTAGGCCTCAGTTTAGGGTATGGGTTAGGATAACGGTTAGTGTTAGGGTTAGGGTAGCGGTTAGGGTTAGGGTACGCGTTAGGGTTACGGCAATTATTAAACCTATCCCACTCTCTATATACCACTTAGCAGGTAAAGGAATATTATTTGGGGTCCATCCATGGAGAAGAGTTTAGACACTAGGATAAGATAAGGAACACAACAATTATAAAGAAATCACATTAGGATTCTCTTTTTAACCAATTCTTTAAAACCCTAGTGCTTAGGAAATCTATTGGAGGCAGAAGCAGTCAAGGGTAGCTTAGGGTTACGGTTAGGGTTAGGGTACTGCTTATGGTACGGGTTCGGTTATGGGTTTGGGTACGGAGTAGGGTATGGGCTAGGGTTAGGCTTAGGGTTAGTTTTAGGGTTAGGCCTCAGTTTAGGGTATGGGTTAGGATTAGGTTTAGTGTTAGGCTTAGGGTAGGGGTTAGGGTTAGGGTGCGCGTTAGGGTTACGGTAATTATTAAACCTATCCCACTCTCTAGATACCACTTAGCACGTAAAGGAATATTATTTGGGGTCCAGCCATGGAGAAGAGTTTAGACACTTGGATAAGATAAGGAACACACCCATCCTAAAGAAATCACATTAGGATTCTCTTTTTAACCTGTTCCTTAAAGCACTAGTGCTTAGGAAATCTATTGGAGGCAGAAGCAGTCAAGGGTAGCTTAGGGTTAGGGTTAGGGTACTGCTTAGGGTATGGCATAGGGTACGGGTACGGGTTAGGGTTAGGGTTTGTTTAAGGGTTAGGGCTCGGTTTAGGGCACGGGTTAGGATTAGGGTACGTGTTAGGGATAGGGTAGGGGTTAGGGTTCGGGTAGGCGTTAGGGTTAGGGTATTTATTAAACCTATCCCACTCTGTAGATACCACTTAGCACGTAAAGGAATATTCTTTGAGGTCCAGCCATGGAGAAGAGTTTAGACACTAGGATAAGATAAGGAACACACCCATTATAAAGAAATCACATTAGGATTCTCTGTTTAACCTGTTCCTTAAAACACTAGTGCTTAGGAAACCTATTGGAGGCAGAAGCAGTCAAGGGTAGCTTAGGGTTAGGGTATGGCTTAGGGTACGGGTTCTGGTACAGGTTCGGGCACGGCATAGGGTATGGGTTAGAGTTAGGGTTAGGGTTAGTTGTAGTGTTACGGCTCGGTTTATGGTATGGGTTAGGATTAGGGTACGTGTCAGGGTTAGGGTAGGTGTTAGGGTTAGGGTAAGCATAAGGTTAGGGTATTTATTAAACCTATCCCACTGTCTAGATACCATAAATCAGGTAAAGGAATATTATTTTGTGTCCAGCCATAGAGAAGAGTTTAGACAGTAGGATAAGATAAGGAACACACACATGGTAAAGAAATCACTTTAGGATTCTCTTTTTAAGCTGCTCCTTAAAACACTAGTGCTTAGGAAATCTATTGGAGGCAGAAGCTGTCAAGCGTAGGTTAGGGTTAGTGTTAGGGTTAGGGTACGGATTAGGGTACGGGTTCTGATACGGGTTCGGGTACGGCGTACGGTATGGGTTAGGGTTAGGGTTAGGCTTTGTTTTAGGGTTGGGGCTCGGTTTAGGGTTCGGGTTAGGATTAGGGTACGTGTTACGGTTAAGGTAGGGGTTTGGGTTAGGGTACGCCGTAGGCTTAGGGTATTTATTAAACCTATCGCACTCTCTAGATACCACTAAGCATGTAAAGGAATATTATTTGGGGTCCAGGCATGGAGAAGAGTTTAGACACTAGGATAAGATAAGGAACACACTCATTATAAAGAATTCACATTAGGATTTTCTTTTTAAGCCGTTCCGTAAAACACTAGTGCTTAGGAAATCTATTGGAGGAAGAAGCAGTCAAGGGTAGCTTAGGGTTAGGTTTAGGGTTAATGATAGGGTACTGCTTATGGTACGGGTTCGGATACGATGTAGGGTATGTGTTAGGGTTAGTGTTAGGGTTAGTTTTAGGCTTAGGGCTCGGTTTAGGGTATGGGTTAGGATTAGTGTACGTGTTAGTGTTAGTGTAGGGGTTTGGGTTAGGGTAGGCGTTAGGGTTAGGATATTTATTAAACCTATCCAACTCTCTAGATACCACTTAGCACGTAAAGGAATATTATTTGTGGTCCAGCCATGGAGAAGAGTTTAGAAAGTAGGAGAAGATAAGGAACACACCCATTAAAAAGAAATCACATTAGGATTCTCTTTTTAACCTGTTCCTTAAAACACTAGTGCTTAGGACATCGATTGGAGGCAGAAGCAGTCAACGGTAGCTTAGGGTTAGAGTTAGGGTTAGGGTTAGCGTTAGGGTTAGGGTTAGGTTTAGGGTAAGAGTACGGCTTAGCGTACGGCTTCGGGTATGACATAGTGTATAGGTTAGTTTTAGAGTTAGGGTTAGTTTTAGGGTTAGTGTTACGGCTCGGTTTAGGGTACGGGGTAGGATAAGGGTACGCGTTAGTGTTAAGGTAGGGGTTTGGGTTAGGGTACGCGTTAAGGTTAGGATATTTATTAAAGCTATCCCACTCTCTAGGTACCACTTAGCACGTAAAGCATTATTATTTGGGGTCCAGCCATGGAGAAGAGTTTAGAGACTAGGATAAGATAAGGAACACACCCATTATAAAGAAATCACATTAGGATTCTCTTTTTAACCTGTTCCTTAAAACACTAGTGCTTAGGAAATCTATTGGAGGCAGAAGCAGTCAAGAGTAGCTTAGGGTTAGGGTTAGGGTTAGGGTTACGGTACGGCTTAGGGTACTGGTTCGGGTACGGTTTCGAGTACGGCGTAGGGTATCGGTTAAGTTTAGGGTTAGGTTTAGTTTTAGGGTTAGGGCTCCTGTTTTGGGTATGGGTTAGTTTTAGGGTACTTGTTACGGTTAGGGTAGGTGTTAGGGTTAGGGTACGAGTTAGGGTTAGGGTGTTTTTTAAACCTATCCCACTCTCTAGGTATCACTTAGCACGTAAAGGAATATTATTTAGGGTCCAGCCATGGAGAAGAGTTTAGACACTAGGATAAGATAAGGAACACACCTATTATAAAGAAATCACATTAGGATTCTCTTTTTAAGCTGTACCGTAAAACACTAGTGCTTAGGCGATCTATAGGAGGCAGAAGCAGTCAAGGTTAGCTTAGTGTTAGGGTTAGGGTTAGGGTTAGAGTTACGTTTAGGGTACGGCTTAGGGTACGGGTTCGGGTACGGTTTCGGGTACGGCGTAGGGTATGGGTTAGGTTTAGGGTTAGGGTTAGTATTAGGGTTAGGGGTCGGTGTAGGGTACGGGTTAGGATTAGCGTACGTGTTAGGGTTAGGGTATGCGTTAGGGTTAGGGTATTTATTAAACCTATCCCAGTCTCTAGATACCACTGAGCAGGTAAAGGAATATTATTTTGGGTCCAACCATGGAAAAGAGTTTAGACACTAGGATAAGATAAGGAACACACCCATTATAAAGAAATCACATTAGGATTCTCTTTTTAAGCTGTTCCTTAAAACACTAGTGCTTAGGAAATCCACTGGAGGCAGAAGCAGTCAAGGGTAGCTTAGGGTTAGGGTTAGGGTTAGGGTTAGGGTACTGCTTATGGTACGGGATCGGTTACGGATTCGGGTACGGCGTAGGGTATGGGCTAGGTTTAGGCTTAGGGTTAGTTTTTGGGTTAGGGCTCGGTTTAGGGTACGGGTTAGAAGTAGGGTACGTTTTAGTGTTATAGTAGGGTTTAGGGTTAGGGTATGCGTTAGGGTTAGTGTATTTATTAAAGCTGTCCCACTTAGCAATTAAAGGAATATTATTTGAGGTCCAGCCATGGAGAAAAGTTTAGACACTGGGATAAGATAAGGAACACACCCATTATAAAGAAATCACATTAGGATTCTCTTTTTAACCTGTTCCTTAAAACACTAGTGCTTAGGAAATGTATTGGAGGCAGAAGCAGTCAAGGGTAGCTTAGGGTTAGGGTTAGGGTTAGGGTTAGGGTACTGCTTATGGTACGGGTTCGGTTACGGATTCGGGTACGGCGTAGGGTATGGGCTAGGTTTAGGCTTAGGGTTAGTTTTAGGGTTAGGGCTCGGTTTAGGGTACGGGTTAGAATTAGGGTACGTTTTAGTGTTATAGTAGGGTTTAGGGTTAGGGTATGCGTTAGGGTTAGGGTATTTATTAAAGCTGTCCCACTTAGCAATTAAAGGAATCTTATTTGAGGTGCAGCCATGGAGAAGAGTTTAGACACTGGGATAAGATAAGGAACACACCCATTATAAAGAAATCACATTAGGATTCTCTTTTTAACCTGTTCCTTAAAACACTAGTGCTTAAGAAATGTATTGGAGGCAGAAGCTGTCAAGGGTAGCTTAGGGTTAGGGTTAGAGTTAGGGTACGGCTTAGGGTACGGGTTGGGGTAAGGGTTCATACACGGCGTAGGGTATGGTTTAGGGTTAGGGTTAGGGTTAGTTTTAGGGTTAGGGCTTGGTTAGGGTTAGGGTTAGGGTTAGGGTTAAGTTAAGGTTACGGATAAGGGTACGGGTTTGGGTATGACATAGTGTATGGGCTAGGGTTAGGGTTAGGGTTAGGGGTAGGGTACGGCTTAGGATACAGCATAGGGTACGCGTTAGGGTTAGGGTTAGGGTTAATTTAAGGGTTATGGCTCGGTTTAGGGCACGGTTTAGGATTAGGGTACGTGTTAGGGTTAGGGTAGGGGTTAGGGTTTGGGTACGTGTTAGGGTTAGGTTATCTATTAAACCTATTCCACTCTCTAGATACCATTTAGCACGTAAAGAATATTATTTGGGGTCCAGCCATGGAGAAGAGTTTAGACACTAGGATAAGATAAGGAACACACCCATTATAAAGAAATCACATTAGGATTCTCTTCTTAACCTGTTCCTTAAAATACTAGTGCTTAGGAAATCTATTGGAGACAGAAGCAGTCAAGGGTAGCTTAGGGTTAGGGTTAGGGTTAAGGTTAGGGTACGGCTTAGGGTACGGGTTCGGGTACGGCGTAGGGTATGGGTTAGGGTTAAGGTTAGGGGTAGTTTTAGGGTTAGGGCTCGGTTTAGGGTTCGGGTTAGGATTAGCGTACGTGATAGGGTTAGGGTAGGGGTTAGGGTTAGGTTACGCGTTAGGGTTAGGGTATTTATTAAACCTATCCCACTCTCTAGATACCACTTAGCACTTAAAGGCATATTATTTGGGGTCCAGCCATGGAAAAGTGTTTAGACACTTTCTAAGATAAGAAAGTGTCTAAGATAAGATATGGAACACACCCATTATGAAGAAATCACATTAGGATTCTCTTTTTAACCTGTTCCTTAAAGCACTAGTGCTTAGGAAATCTATTGGAGGCAGAAGCAGTCAAGGGTAGCTTAGGGTCAGGGTTAGGGTACTGCTTAGGGTATGGCAAAGGGTACGGGTACGGGTTAGGGTTAGGGTTTGTTTAAGGGTTAGGGCTCGGTTTAGGGCACGGGTTAGGATTAGGGTACGTGTTAGGGATAGGGTAGGGGTTAGGGTTCGGGTAGGCGTTAGGGTTAGGGTATTTATTAAACCTATCCCACTCTGTAGATACCACTTAGCACGTAAAGGAATATTCTTTGAGGTCCAGCCATGGAGAAGAGTTTAGACACTAGGATAAGATAAGGAACACACCCATTATAAAGAAATCACATTAGGATTCTCTGTTTAACCTGTTCCTTAAAACACTAGTGCTTAGGAAACCTATTGGAGGCAGAAGCAGTCAAGGGTAGCTTAGGGTTAGGTTTAGGGTTAGGGTATGGATTAGGGTACGGGTTCTGGTACAGGTTCGGGCACGGCATAGGGTATGGGTTAGAGTTAGGGTTAGGGTTAGTTGTAGTGTTACGGCTCGGTTTATGGTATGGGTTAGGATTAGGGTACGTGTCAGGGTTAGGGTAGGTGTTAGGGTTAGGGTAAGCATAAGGTTAGGGTATTTATTAAACCTATCCCACTGTCTAGATACCATAAATCAGGTAAAGGAATATTATTTTGGGTCCAGCCATAGAGAAGAGTTTAGACAGTAGGATAAGATAAGGAACACACCCATGGTAAAGAAATCACTTTAGGATTCTCTTTTTAAGCTGCTCCTTAAAACACTAGTGCTTAGGAAATCTATTGGAGGCAGAAGCTGTCAAGCGTAGGTTAGGGTTAGTGTTACGGTTAGGGTACGGATTAGGGTACGGGTTCTGATACGGGTTCGGGTACGGCGTACGGTATGGGTTAGGGTTAGGGTTAGGCTTAGTTTTAGGGTTGGGGCTCGGTTTAGGGTTCGGGTTAGGACTAGGGTACGTGTTACGGTTAAGGTAGGGGTTTGGGTTAGGGTACGCCGTAGGCTTAGGGTATTTATTAAACCTATCGCACTCTCTAGATACCACTAAGCATGTAAAGGAATATTATTTGGGGTCCAGGCATGGAGAAGAGTTTAGACACTAGGATAAGATAAGGAACACACTCATTATAAAGAATTCACATTAGGATTCTCTTTTTAAGCCGTTCCGTAAAACACTAGTGCTTAGGAAATCTATTGGAGGAAGAAGCAGTCAAGGGTAGCTTAGGGTTAGGTTTAGGGTTAATGATAGGGTACTGCTTATGGTACGGGTTCGGATACGATGTAGGGTATGTGTTAGGGTTAGTGTTAGGGTTAGTTTTAGGCTTAGGGCTCGGTTTAGGGTATGGGTTAGGATTAGTGTACGTGTTAGTGTTAGTGTAGGGGTTTGGGTTACGGTAGGCGTTAGGGTTAGGATATTTATTAAACCTATCCAACTCTCTAGATACCACTTAGCACGTAAAGGAATATTATTTGTGGTCCAGCCATGGAGAAGAGTTTAGACAGCAGGAGAAGATAAGGAACACACCCATTAAAAAGAAATCACATTAGGATTCTCTTTTTAACCTGTTCCTTAAAACACTAGTGCTTAGGACATCGATTGGAGGCAGAAGCAGTCAACGGTAGCTTAGGGTTAGAGTTAGGGTTAGGGTTAGCGTTAGGGTTAGGGTTAGGTTTAGGGTAAGAGTACGGCTTAGCGTACGGCTTCGGGTATGACATAGTGTATAGGTTAGTTTTAGAGTTAGGGTTAGTTTTAGGGTTAGTGTTACGGCTCGGTTTAGGGTACGGGGTAGGATAAGGGTACGGGTTAGTGTTAAGGTAGGGGTTTGGGTTAGGGTACGCGTTAAGGTTAGGGTATTTATTAAAGCTATCCCACTCTCTAGGTACCACTTAGCACGTAAAGCATTATTATTTGGGGTCCAGCCATGGAGAAGAGTTTAGAGACTAGGATAAGATAAGGAACACACCCATTATAAAGAAATCACATTAGGATTCTCTTTTTAACCTGTTCCTTAAAACACTAGTGCTTAGGAAATCTATTGGAGGCAGAAGCAGTCAAGAGTAGCTTAGGGTTAGGGTTAGGGTTAGGGTTACGGTACGGCTTAGGGTATTGGTTCGGGTACGGTTTCGAGTACGGCGTAGGGTATCGGTTAAGTTTAGGGTTAGGTTTAGTTTTAGGGTTAGGGCTCCTGTTTTGGGTATGGGTTAGTTTTAGGGTACTTGTTACGGTTAGGGTAGGTGTTAGGGTTAGGGTACGAGTTAGGGTTAGGGTGTTTTTTAAACCTATCCCACTCTCTAGTTATCACTTAGCACGTAAAGGAATATTATTTAGGGTCCAGCCATGGAGAAGAGTTTAGACACTAGGATAAGATAAGGAACACACCCATTATAAAGAAATCACATTAGGATTCTCTTTTTAAGCTGTACCGTAAAACACTAGTGCTTAGGCGATCTATAGGAGGCAGAAGCAGTCAAGGTTAGCTTAGTGTTAGGGTTAGGGTTAGGGTTAGAGTTACGTTTAGGGTACGGCTTAGGGTACGGGTTCGGGTACGGTTTCGGGTACGGCGTAGGGTATGGGTTAGGTTTAGGGTTAGGGTTAGTATTAGGGTTAGGGGTCGGTGTAGGGTACGGGTTAGGATTAGCGTACGTGTTAGGGTTAGGGTATGCGTTAGGGTTAGGGTATTTATTAAACCTATCCCAGTCTCTAGATACCACTGAGCAGGTAAAGGAATATTATTTTGGGTCCAACCATGGAAAAGAGTTTAGACACTAGGATAAGATAAGGAACACACCCATTATAAAGAAATCACATTAGGATTCTCTTTTTAAGCTGTTCCTTAAAACACTAGTGCTTAGGAAATCCACTGGAGGCAGAAGCAGTCAAGGGTAGCTTAGGGTTAGGGTTAGGGTTAGGGTTAGGGTACTGCTTATGGTACGGGATCGGTTACGGATTCGGGTACGGCGTAGGGTATGGGCTAGGTTTAGGCTTAGGGTTAGTTTTTGGGTTAGGGCTCGGTTTAGGGTACGGGTTAGAAGTAGGGTACGTTTTAGTGTTATAGTAGGGTTTAGGGTTAGGGTATGCGTTAGGGTTAGGGTATTTATTAAAGCTGTCCCACTTAGCAATTAAAGGAATATTATTTGAGGTCCAGCCATGGAGAAAAGTTTAGACACTGGGATAAGATAAGGAACACACCCATTATAAAGAAATCACATTAGGATTCTCTTTTTAACCTGTTCCTTAAAACACTAGTGCTTAGGAAATGTATTGGAGGCAGAAGCAGTCAAGGGTAGCTTAGGGTTAGGGTTAGGGTTAGGGTTAGGGTACTGCTTATGGTACGGGTTCGGTTACGGATTCGGGTACGGCGTAGGGTATGGGCTAGGTTTAGGCTTAGGGTTAGTTTTAGGGTTAGGGCTCGGTTTAGGGTACGGGTTAGAATTAGGGTACGTTTTAGTGTTATAGTAGGGTTTAGGGTTAGGGTATGCGTTAGGGTTAGGGTATTTATTAAAGCTGTCCCACTTAGCAATTAAAGGAATCTTATTTGAGGTGCAGCCATGGAGAAGAGTTTAGACACTGGGATAAGATAAGGAACACACCCATTATAAAGAAATCACATTAGGATTCTCTTTTTAACCTGTTCCTTAAAACACTAGTGCTTAAGAAATGTATTGGAGGCAGAAGCTGTCAAGGGTAGCTTAGGGTTAGGGTTAGAGTTAGGGTACGGCTTAGGGTACGGGTTGGGGTAAGGGTTCATACACGGCGTAGGGTATGGTTTAGGGTTAGGGTTAGGGTTAGTTTTAGGGTTAGGGCTTGGTTAGGGTTAGGGTTAGGGTTAGGGTTAAGTTAAGGTTACGGATAAGGGTACGGGTTTGGGTATGACATAGTGTATGGGCTAGGGTTAGGGTTAGGGTTAGGGGTAGGGTACGGCTTAGGATACAGCATAGGGTACGCGTTAGGGTTAGGGTTAGGGTTAATTTAAGGGTTATGGCTCGGTTTAGGGCACGGTTTAGGATTAGGGTACGTGTTAGGGTTAGGGTAGGGGTTAGGGTTTGGGTACGTGTTAGGGTTAGGTTATCTATTAAACCTATTCCACTCTCTAGATACCATTTAGCACGTAAAGAATATTATTTGGGGTCCAGCCATGGAGAAGAGTTTAGACACTAGGATAAGATAAGGAACACACCCATTATAAAGAAATCACATTAGGATTCTCTTCTTAACCTGTTCCTTAAAATACTAGTGCTTAGGAAATCTATTGGAGACAGAAGCAGTCAAGGGTAGCTTAGGGTTAGGGTTAGGGTTAAGGTTAGGGTACGGCTTAGGGTACGGGTTCGGGTACGGCGTAGGGTATGGGTTAGGGTTAAGGTTAGGGGTAGTTTTAGGGTTAGGGCTCGGTTTAGGGTTCGGGTTAGGATTAGCGTACGTGATAGGGTTAGGGTAGGGGTTAGGGTTAGGTTACGCGTTAGGGTTAGGGTATTTATTAAACCTATCCCACTCTCTAGATACCACTTAGCACTTAAAGGCATATTATTTGGGGTCCAGCCATGGAAAAGTGTTTAGACACTTTCTAAGATAAGAAAGTGTCTAAGATAAGATATGGAACACACCCATTATGAAGAAATCACATTAGGATTCTCTTTTTAACCTGTTCCTTAAAGCACTAGTGCTTAGGAAATCTATTGGAGGCAGAAGCAGTCAAGGGTAGCTTAGGGTCAGGGTTAGGGTACTGCTTAGGGTATGGCAAAGGGTACGGGTACGGGTTAGGGTTAGGGTTTGTTTAAGGGTTAGGGCTCGGTTTAGGGCACGGGTTAGGATTAGGGTACGTGTTAGGGATAGGGTAGGGGTTAGGGTTCGGGTAGGCGTTAGGGTTAGGGTATTTATTAAACCTATCCCACTCTGTAGATACCACTTAGCACGTAAAGGAATATTCTTTGAGGTCCAGCCATGGAGAAGAGTTTAGACACTAGGATAAGATAAGGAACACACCCATTATAAAGAAATCACATTAGGATTCTCTTTTTAACCTGTTCCTTAAAACACTAGTGCTTAGGAAACCTATTGGAGGCAGAAGCACTCAAGAGTAGCTTATGGTTAGGGTTAGGGTTAGGGTTACGGTACGGCTTAGGGTACTGGTTCGGGTACGGTTTCGAGTACGGCGTAGGGTATGGGTTAAGTTTAGGGTGAGGTTTAGTTTTAGGGTTACGGGTCCTGTTTAGCGTACGGGTTAGTTTTAGGGTACTTGTTACGGTTAGGGTAGGTGTTAGGGTTAGGCTACGAGTCATGGTTATGGTGTTTTTTATACCTATCCCACTCTCTAGGTATCACTTAGCACGTAAAGGAATATTATTTATGGTCCAGCCATGGAGAAGAGTTTAGACAGTAGGATAAGATAAGGAACACACCCATGGTAAAGAAATCACTTTAGGATTCTATTTTTAACCTGTTCCTTAAAACACTAGTGCTTAGGAAATCTATTGGAGGCAGAAGCAGTCAAGTGTAGCTTAGGGTTAGGTTTAGGGTTAGGGTACGTCTTACGGTATGGGTTCGGGTATGGTGTAGGGTAGGGTTAGGGTTAGGTTTAGGGTACGGTTTAGGGTACGGGTTCAGATACGGCGTAGGATATGGGATAGGGTTAGGTTTAGGGTTTTTTTAGGGTTAGGGCTCAGTTTAGGGTACGGGATAGGAATAGGGTACGTTTTAGGGTTAGGGTACAGGTTAGGGTTAAGGTATGCGATAGGGTCAGGGTATTTATTAAACCTATTCCACTCTCTAGGTACCACTTAGCACGTAAGGAATATTAATTTGGGTCCAGCCATGGAGAAGAGGTTAGACACTAGGATAAGATAAGGAACACACCCATTATAAAGAAGTCACAATAGGATTCTCTTTTTAAGCTGTACTGTAAAACACTAGTGCTTAGGAAATCCATTGGAGGCAGAAGCAGTCAAGGGTAGCTTAGGATTAGGGTTAGTGTTAGGGTACTGCTTATGGTACGGGTTCGGTTACAGGTTCGGGTACGGCGTAGGGTATGGGCTAGGGTTAGGCTTAGGGTTAGTTTTAGGGTTAGGGCTCGGTTTAGGGTACGGGTTAGGATTAGGGTACGTGTTAGTGTTATGGTAGGGGTTAGGGTATGCGTTAGGGTTAGGGTATTTATTAAAGCTATCCCAGTTAGCACTTAAAGGAATACTATTTGGGGTCCAGCCATGGAGAAGTGTTTAGACACTAGGATAAGATAAGGAACTCACCCATTATAAAGAAATCACATTAGGATTCTCTTTTTAACCTGTTCCTTAAAACACTAGTGCTTAGGAAATGTATTGGAGGCAGAAGCAGTCAAGGGTAGCTTAGGGTCAGGGTTAGGGATAGGGTACGGGTTCGGGTACGGGTTCGGGTACGGGTTCGTATACGGCGTAGGGTATGGGTTAGGGTTAGGGTTAGGGTTACCTTTAGGGATAGGGCTCGGTTAGGGTTAGGGTTAGGGTTAGGGTTAGGGTAAGCGTACGGCTGAGTGTACGGTTTCGGGTATGGCATAGTGTATGGGCTAGGTTTAGGGTCAGGGTTAGTTTTAGGTTTAGGGCTCGGTTTAGGGTACGGGTTAGGATTAAGGTTAGTGTTAGGGTTATGATAGGGGTTAGGGTTAGGGTACGCGTTAGGGTTACGGTAATTATTAAACCTATCCCACTCTCTAGATACCACTTAGCATGTAAAGGAATATTATTTGGGGTCCCGCCATGGAGAAGAGTTTAGACACTAGGATAAGATAAGGAACACACCCATTATAAAGAAATCACATTAGGATTCTCTTTTTAACCTGCTCCTTAAAACACTAGTGCTTAGGAAACCTATTGGAGGCAGAAGCAGTCAAGGGTAGCTTAGGGTTAGGTTTAGGGTTAGGGTATGGCTTAGGGTACGGGTTCTGGTACAGGTTCGGGCACAGCATAGGGTATGGGTTAGAGTTAGGGTTAGGGTTAGTTTTAGTGTTACGGCTCGGTTTATGGTATGGGTTAGGATTAGGGTACGTGTCAGGGTTAGGGTAGGTGTTAGGGTTAGGGTAAGCATAAGGTTAGGGTATTTATTAAACCTATCCCACTGTCTAGATACCATAAATCAGGTAAAGGAATATTATTTTGGGTCCAGCCATAGAGAAGAATTTAGACAGTAGGATAAGATAAGGAACACACCCATGGTAAAGAAATCACTTTAGGATTCTCTTTTTAAGCTGTTCCTTAAAACACTAGTGCTTAGGAAATCTATTGGAGGCAGAAGCTGTCAGGCGTAGGTTAGGGTTAGTGTTACGGTTAGGGTACGGATTAGGGTACGGGTTCTGATACGGGTTCGGGTACGGCGTACGGTATGGGTTAGGGTTAGGGTTAGGCTTAGTTTTAGGGTTGGGGCTCGGTTTAGGGTACGGGTTAGGATTAGGGTACGTGTTACGGTTAAGGTAGGGGTTTGGGTTAGGGTAGGGTATTTATTAAACCTATCTCACTCTCTAGATACCACTTAGCACGTAAAGGAATATTATTTGGTGTCCAGGCATGGAGAAGAGTTTAGACACTAGGATAAGATAAGGAACACACTCAGTATAAAGAATTCACATTAGGATTCTCTTTTTAAGCCGTTCCGTAAAACACTAGTGCTTAGGAAATCTATTGGAGGAAGAAGCAGTCAAGGGTAGCTTAGGGTTAGGTTTAGGGTTAATGTTAGGGTACTGCTAATGGTACGGGTACGGATACGATGTAGGGTATGTGTTAGGGTTAATGTTAGGGTACTGCTTATGGTACGGGTTCGGATACGATGTAGGGTATGTGTTAGGGTTAGTGTTAGGGTTAGTTTTTGGCTTAGGGCTCGGTTTAGGGTATGGGTTAGGATTAGTGTACGTGTTAGTGTTAGTGTAGGGGTTTGGGTTAGGGTAGGCGTTAGGGTTAGGATATTTATTAAACCTATCCAACTCTCTAGATACCACTTAGCACGTAAAGGATTATTATTTGGGGTCCAGCCATGGAGAAGAGTTTAGACAGTAGGAGAACATAAGGAACACACCCATTAAAAAGAAATCACATTAGGATTCTCTTTTTAACCTGTTCCTTAAAACACTAGTGCTTAGGAAATCTATTGGAGGCAGAAGCAGTCAAGTGTAGCTTAGGGTTAGGTTTAGGGTTAGGGTACGTCTTACGGTATGGGTTCGGGTATGGTGTAGGGTAGGGTTAGGGTTAGGTTTAGGGTACGGTTTAGGGTACGGGTTCAGATACGGCGTAGGATCTGGGTTAGGGTTAGGTTTAGGGGTTTTTTTAGGGTTAGGGCTCAGTTTAGGGTACGGGATAGGAATAGGGTACGTTTTAGGGTTAGGGTACGGGTTAGGGTTAAGGTATGCGTTAGGGTCAGGGTATTTATTAAACCTATTCCACTCTCTAGATACCACTTAGCACGTAAAGGAATATTAATTTGGGTCCAGCCATGGAGAAGAGTTTAGACACTAGGATAAGATAAGGAACACACCCATTATAAAGAAGTCACATTAGGATGCTCTTTTTAACCTGTTCCTTAAAACACTAGTGCTTAGGAAATCTATTGGAGGCAGAAGCAGTCAAGAGTAGCTTAGGGTTAGGGTTAGGGTTAGGGTTAGGGTTAGGGTTAGGGTAAGTGTACGGCTTAGGGTACGGCTTCGGGTATGACATAGTGTATGGGTTAGTTTTAGGGTTAGGGTTAGTTTTAGGGTTAGTGTTAGGGCTCGGTTTAGGGTACGGGGTAGGATAAGGGTACGTGTTAGGGTTAAGGTAGGGGCTTGGGTTAGGGTACGCATTAAGGTTAGGGTATTTATTAAAGCTATCCCACTCTCTAGGTACCACTTAGCACGTAAAGCATTATTATTTGGGGTCCAGCCATGGAGAAGAGTTTAGACACTAGGATAAGATAAGGAACACACCCATTATAAAGAAGTCACATTAGGATTCTCTTTTTAACCTGTTCCTTAAAACACTAGTGCTTAGGAAATCTATTGGAGGCAGAAGCAGTCAAGAGTAGCTTAGGGTTAGGGTTACGGTTAAGGTTACGGTACGGCTTAGGGTACTGGTTCGGGTATGGTTTCGAGTAGGGCGTAGGGTATGGGTTAAGTTTACGGTTAGGTTTAGTTTTAGGGTTAGGGCTCCTGTTTATTGTACGGGTTATTTTTAGGGTTTTTGTTACGGTCAGGGTAGGTGTTAGGTTTAGGGTACGAGTTAGGGTTAGGGTGTTTTTTAAACCTATCCCACTCTCTAGGTATCACTTAGCACGTAAAGGAATATTATTTAGGGTCCAGCCGTGGAGAAGAGTTTAGACACTAGGATAAGATAAGGAACACACCCATTATAAAGAAATCACATTAGGATTCTCTTTTTAACCTGTTCCTTAAAACACTAGTGATTAGGAAATCTATTGGAGGAAGAAGCAGTCAAGGGTAGCTTAGGGTTAGGTTTAGGGTTAATGTTAGGGTACTGCTAATGGTACGGATTCGGATACGATGTAGGGTATGTGTTAGGGTTAATGTTAGGGTTAGTTTTAGGCTTAGGGCTCGGTTTAGGGTATGGGTTAGGATTAGTGTACGTGTTAGTGTTAGTGTAGGGGTTTGGGTTAGGGTAGGCGTTAGGGTTAGGATATTTATTAAACCTATCCAACTCTCTAGATACTACTTAGCACGTAAAGGAATATTATTTGGGGTCCAGCCATGGAGAAGAGTTTAGACAGTAGGAGAACATAAGGAACACACCCATTAAAAAGAAATCACATTAGGATTCTCTTTTTAACCTGTTCCTTAAAACACTAGTGCTTAGGAAATCTATTGGAGGCAGAAGCAGTCAAGTGTAGCTTAGGGTTAGGTTTAGGGTTAGGGTACGTCTTACGGTATGGGTTCGGGTATGGTGTAGGGTAGGGTTAGGGTTAGGTTTAGGGTACGGTTTAGGGTACGGGTTCAGATACGGCGTAGGATCTGGGTTAGGGTTAGGTTTAGGGTTTTTTTTAGGGTTAGGGCTCAGTTTAGGGTACGGGATAGGAATAGGGTACGTTTTAGGGTTAGGGGCAGGGTTAGGGTTAAGGTATGCGTTAGGGTCAGGGTATTTATTAAACCTATTCCACTCTCTAGATACCACTTAGCACGTAAAGGAATATTAATTTGGGTCCAGCCATGGAGAAGAGTTTAGACACTAGGATAAGATAAGGAACACACCCATTATAAAGAAGTCACATTAGGATTCTCTTTTTAAGCTGTACTGTAAAACACTAGTGCTTAGGAAATCCATTGGAGGCAGAAGCAGTCAAGGGTAGCTTAGGATTAGGGTTAGTGTTAGGGTTCTGCTTATGGTACGGGTTCGGTTACAGGTTCGGGTACGGCGTAGGGTATGGGCTAGGGTTAGGCTTAGGGTTAGTTTTAGGGTTAGGGCTCGGTTTAGGGTACGGGTTAGGATTAGGGTACGTGTTAGTGTTATGGTAGGGGTTAGGGTATGCGTTAGGGTTAGGGTATTTATTAAAGCTATCCCAGTTAGCACTTAAAGGAATACTATTTGGGGTCCAGCCATGGAGAAGTGTTTAGACACTAGGATAAGATAAGGAACTCACCCATTATAAAGAAATCACATTAGGATTCTCTTTTTAACCTGTTCCTTAAAACACTAGTGCTTAGGAAATGTATTGGAGGCAGAAGCAGTCAAGGGTTACTTAGGGTTAGGGTTAGGGATAGGGTACGGGTTCGGGTACGGGTTCGGGTACGGGTTCGTATACGGCGTAGGGTATGGGTTAGGGTTAGGGTTAGGGTTACCTTTAGGGATAGGGCTCGGTTAGGGTTAGGGTTAGGGTTAGGGTTAGGGTTAGGGTAAGCGTACGGCTGAGTGTACGGTTTCGGGTATGGCATAGTGTATGGGCTAGGTTTAGGGTCAGGGTTAGTTTTAGGTTTAGGGCTCGGTTTAGGGTACGGGTTAGGATTAAGGTTAGTGTTAGGGTTATGATAGGGGTTAGGGTTAGGGTACGCGTTAGGGTTACGGTAATTATTAAACCTATCCCACTCTCTAGATACCACTTAGCATGTAAAGGAATATTATTTGGGGTCCCGCCATGGAGAAGAGTTTAGACACTAGGATAAGATAAGGAACACACCCATTATAAAGAAATCACATTAGGATTCTCTTTTTAACCTGCTCCTTAAAACACTAGTGCTTAGGAAACCTATTGGAGGCAGAAGCAGTCAAGGGTAGCTTAGGGTTAGGTTTAGGGTTAGGGTATGGCTTAGGGTACGGGTTCTGGTACAGGTTCGGGCACAGCATAGGGTATGGGTTAGAGTTAGGGTTAGGGTTAGTTTTAGTGTTACGGCTCGGTTTATGGTATGGGTTAGGATTAGGGTACGTGTCAGGGTTAGGGTAGGTGTTAGGGTTAGGGTAAGCATAAGGTTAGGGTATTTATTAAACCTATCCCACTGTCTAGATACCATAAATCAGGTAAAGGAATATAATTTTGGGTCCAGCCATAGAGAAGAATTTAGACAGTAGGATAAGATAAGGAACACACCCATGGTAAAGAAATCACTTTAGGATTCTCTTTTTAAGCTGTTCCTTAAAACACTAGTGCTTAGGAAATCTATTGGAGGCAGAAGCTGTCAGGCGTAGGTTAGGGTTAGTGTTACGGTTAGGGTATGGATTAGGGTACGGGTTCTGATACGGGTTCGGGTACGGCGTACGGTATGGGTTAGGGTTAGGGTTAGGCTTAGTTTTAGGGTTGGGGCTCGGTTTAGGGTACGGGTTAGGATTAGGGTACGTGTTACGGTTAAGGTAGGGGTTTGGGTTAGGGTAGGGTATTTA
The DNA here is from genome assembly GCF_028021215.1 of Eschrichtius robustus. Classification (NCBI taxonomy): domain Eukaryota; kingdom Metazoa; phylum Chordata; class Mammalia; order Artiodactyla; family Eschrichtiidae; genus Eschrichtius; species Eschrichtius robustus. The sequence continues at coordinate 27,379,393 of NC_090827.1, read as the reverse complement.
TTAAACCTATCTCACTCTCTAGATACCACTTAGCACGTAAAGGAATATTATTTGGGGTCCAGGCATGGAGAAGAGTTTAGACACTAGGATAAGATAAGGAACACACTCAGTATAAAGAATTCACATTAGGATTCTCTTTTTAAGCCGTTCCGTAAAACACTAGTGCTTAGGAAATCTATTGGAGGAAGAAGCAGTCAAGGGTAGCTTAGGGTTAGGTTTAGGGTTAATGTTAGGGTACTGCTAATGGTACGGTTTCGGATACGATGTAGGGTATGTGTTAGGGTTAATGTTAGGGTACTGCTTATGGTACGGGTTCGGATACGATGTAGGGTATGTGTTAGGGTTAGTGTTAGGGTTAGTTTTTGGCTTAGGGCTCGGTTTAGGGTATGGGTTAGGATTAGTGTACGTGTTAGTGTTAGTGTAGGGGTTTGGGTTAGGGTAGGCGTTAGGGTTAGGATATTTATTAAACCTATCCAACTCTCTAGATACCACTTAGCACGTAAAGGAATATTATTTGGGGTCCAGCCATGGAGAAGAGTTTAGACACTAGGATAAGATCAGGAACACACTCAGTTTAAGAATTCACATTAGGATTCTCTTTTTAAGCCGTTCCGTAAAACACTAGTGCTTAGGAAATCTATTGGAGGAAGAAGCAGTCAAGGGTAGCTTAGGGTTAGGTTTAGGGTTAATGTTAGGGTACTGCTAATGGTACGGGTTCGGATACGATGTAGGGTATGTGTTAGGGTTAATGTTAGGGTACTGCTTATGGTACGGGTTCGGATATGATGTAGGGTATGTGTTAGGGTTAGTGTTAGGGTTAGTTTTAGTCTTAGGGCTCGGTTTAGGGTATGGGTTAGGATTAGTGTACGTGTTAGTGTTAGTGTAGGGGTTTGGGTTAGGTTAGGCGTTAGGGTTAGGATATTTATTAAACCTATCCAACTCTCTAGATACCACTTAGCACGTAAAGGAATATTATTTGGGGTCCAGCCAAGGAGAAGAGTTTAGACAGTAGGAGAACATAAGGAACACACCCATTAAAAAGAAATCACATTAGGATTCTCTTTTTAACCTGTTCCTTAAAACACTAGTGCTTAGGAAATCTATTGGAGGCAGAAGCAGTCAAGTGTAGCTTAGGGTTAGGTTTAGGGTTAGGGTACGTCTTACGGTATGGGTTCGGGTATGGTGTAGGGTAGGGTTAGGGTTAGGTTTAGGGTACGGTTTAGGGTACGGGTTCAGATACGGCGTAGGATCTGGGTTAGGGTTAGGTTTAGGGGTTTTTTTAGGGTTAGGGCTCAGTTTAGGGTACGGGATAGGAATAGGGTACGTTTTAGGGTTAGGGAACGGGTTAGGGTTAAGGTATGCGTTAGGGTCAGGGTATTTATTAAACCTATTCCACTCTCTAGATACCACTTAGCACGTAAAGGAATATTAATTTGGGTCCAGCCATGGAGAAGAGTTTAGACACTAGGATAAGATAAGGAACACACCCATTATAAAGAAGTCACATTAGGATTCTCTTTTTAACCTGTTCCTTAAAACACTAGTGCTTAGGACATCGATAGGAGGCAGAAGCAGTCAACGGTAGCTTAGGGTTAGGGTTAGGGTTAGGGTTAGGGTTAGGGTTAGGGTTAGGGTAAGTGTACGGCTTAGGGTACGGCTTCGGGTGTGACATAGTGTATGGGTTAGTTTTAGGGTTAGGGTTAGTTTTAGGGTTAGTGTTAGGGCTCGGTTTAGGGTACGGGGTAGGATAAGGGTACGTGTTAGGGTTAAGGTAGGGGCTTGGGTTAGGGTACGCATTAAGTTTAGGGTATTTATTAAAGCTATCCCACTCTCTAGGTACCACTTATCACGTAAAGCATTATTATTTGGGGTCCAGCCACGGAGAAGAGTTTAGACACTAGGATAAGATAAGGATCACACCCATTATAAAGAAGTCACATTAGGATTCTCTTTTTAACCTGTTCCTTAAAACACTAGTGATTAGGAAATCTATTGGAGGCAGAAGCAGTCAAGAGTAGCTTAGGGTTAGGGTTACGGTTAGGGTTACGGTACGGCTTAGGGTACTGGTTCGGGTATGGTTTCGAGTACGGCGTAGGGTATGGGTTAAGTTTACGGTTAGGTTTAGTTTTAGGGTTAGGGCTCCTGTTTATTGTACGGGTTATTTTTAGGGTTTTTGTTACGGTTAGGGTAGGTGTTAGGGTTAGGGTACGAGTTAGGGTTAGGGTGTTTTTTAAACCTATCCCACTCTCTAGGTATCACTTAGCACGTAAAGGAATATTATTTAGGGTCCAGCCATGGAGAAGAGTTTAGACACTAGGATAAGATAAGGAACACACCCATTATAAAGAAATCACATTAGGATTCTCTTTTTAACCTGTTCCTTAAAACACTAGTGATTAGGAAATCTATTGGAGGAAGAAGCAGTCAAGGGTAGCTTAGGGTTAGGTTTAGGGTTAATGTTAGGGTACTGCTAATGGTACGGATTCGGATACGATGTAGGGTATGTGTTAGGGTTAATGTTAGGGTTAGTTTTAGGCTTAGGGCTCGGTTTAGGGTATGGGTTAGGATTAGTGTACGTGTTAGTGTTAGTGTAGGGGTTTGGGTTAGGGTAGGCGTTAGGGTTAGGATATTTATTAAACCTATCCAACTCTCTAGATACTACTTAGCACGTAAAGGAATATTATTTGGGGTCCAGCCATGGAGAAGAGTTTAGACAGTAGGAGAACATAAGGAACACACCCATTAAAAAGAAATCACATTAGGATTCTCTTTTTAACCTGTTCCTTAAAACACTAGTGCTTAGGAAATATATTGGAGGCAGAAGCAGTCAAGTGTAGCTTAGGGTTAGGTTTAGGGTTAGGGTACGTCTTACGGTATGGATTCGGGTATGGTGTAGGGTAGGGTTAGGGTTAGGTTTAGGGTACGGTTTAGGGTACGGGTTCAGATACGGCGTAGGATATGGTTTAGGGTTAGGTTTAGGGTTTTTTTTAGGGTTAGGGCTCAGTTTAGGGTACGGGTTAGGAATAGGGTACGTTTTAGGGTTAGGGGAAGGGTTAGGGTTAAGGTATGCGTTAGGGTCAGGGTATTTATTAAACCTATTCCACTCTCTAGATACCACTTAGCACGTAAAGGAATATTAATTTGGGTCCAGCCATGGAGAAGAGTTTAGACACTAAGATAAGATAAGGAACACACCCATTATAAAGAAGTCACATTAGGATTCTCTTTTTAAGCTGTACTGTAAAACACTAGTGCTTAGGAAATCCATTGGAGGCAGAAGCAGTCAAGGGTAGCTTAGGATTAGGGTTAGTGTTAGGGTACTGCTTATGGTACGGGTTCGGTTACAGGTTCGGGTACGGCGTAGGGTATGGGCTAGGGTTAGGCTTAGGGTTAGTTTTAGGGTTAGGGCTCGGTTTAGGGTACGGGTTAGGATTAGGGTACGTGTTAGTGTTATGGTAGGGGTTAGGGTATGCGTTAGGGTTAGGGTATTTATTAAAGCTATCCCAGTTAGCACTTAAAGGAATACTATTTGGGGTCCAGCCATGGAGAAGTGTTTAGACACTAGGATAAGATAAGGAACTCACCCATTATAAAGAAATCACATTAGGATTCTCTTTTTAACCTGTTCCTTAAAACACTAGTGCTTAGGAAATGTATTGGAGGCAGAAGCAGTCAAGGGTAGCTTAGGGTTAGGGTTAGGGATAGGGTACGGGTTCGGGTACGGGTTCGGGTACGGGTTCGTATACGGCGTAGGGTATGGGTTAGGGTTAGGGTTAGGGTTACTTTTAGGGATAGGGCTCGGTTAGGGTTAGGGTTAGGGTTAGGGTTAGGGTTAGGGCAAGCGTACGGCTGAGTGTACGGTTTCGGGTATGGCATAGTGTATGGGCTAGGTTTAGGGTCAGGGTTAGTTTTAGGTTTAGGGCTCGGTTTAGGGTACGGGTTAGGATTAAGGTTAGAGTTAGGGTTATGATAGGGGTTAGGGTTAGGGTACGCGTTAGGGTTACGGTAATTATTAAACCTATCCCACTCTCTAGACACCACTTAGCACGTAAAGGAATATTATTTGGGGTCCCGCCATGGAGAAGAGTTTAGACACTAGGATAAGATAAGGAACACACCCATTATAAAGAAATCACATTAGGATTCTCTTTTTAACCTGCTCCTTAAAACACTAGTGCTTAGGAATCCTATTGGAGGCAGAAGCAGTCAAGGGTAGCTTAGGGTTAGGGTTAGGGTTAGGGTATGGCTTAGGGTACGGGTTCTGGTACAGGTTCGGGCACAGCATTGGGTATGGGTTAGAGTTAGTGTTAGGGTTAGTTTTAGTGTTACGGCTCGGTTTATGGTATGGGTTAGGATTAGGTTACGTTCAGGGTTAGGGTAGGTGTTAGGGTTAGGGTAAGCATAAGGTTAGGGTATTTATTAAACCTATCCCACTGTCTAGATACCATAAATCAGGTAAAGGAATATTATTTTGGGTCCAGCCATAGAGAAGAATTTAGACAGTAGGATAAGATAAGGAATACACCCATGGTAAAGAAATCACTTTAGGATTCTCTTTTTAAGCTGTTCCTTAAAACACTAGTGCTTAGGAAATCTATTGGAGGCAGAAGCTGTCAGGCGTAGGTTAGGGTTAGTGTTACGGTTAGGGTACGGATTAGGGTACGGGTTCTGATACGGGTTCGGGTACGGCGTACGGTATGGGTTAGGGTTAGGGTTAGGCTTAGTTTTAGGGTTGGGACTCGGTTTAGGGTACGGGTTAGGATTAGGGTACGTGTTACGGTTAAGGTAGGGGTTTAGGTTAGGGTAGGGTATTTATTAAACCTATCTCACTCTCTAGATACTACTTAGCACGTAAAGGAATATTATTTGGGGTCCAGGCATGGAGAAGGGTTTAGACACTAGGATAAGATAAGGAACACACTCAGTATAAAGAATTCACATTAGGATTCTCTTTTTAAGCCGTTCCGTAAAACACTAGTGCTTAGGAAATCTATTGGAGGAAGAAGCAGTCAAGGGTAGCTTAGGGTTAGGTTTAGGGTTAATGTTAGGGTACTGCTAATGGTACGGGTTCGGATACGATGTAGGGTATGTGTTAGGGTTAATGTTAGGGTACTGCTTATGGTACGGGTTCGGATACGATGTAGGGTATGTGTTAGGATTAGGGTTAGGGTTAGTTTTTGGCTTAGGGCTCGGTTTAGGGTATGGGTTAGGATTAGTATACGTGTTAGTGTTAGTGTAGGGGTTTGGGTTAGGGTAGGCGTTAGGGTTAGGATATTTATTAAACCTATCCAACTCTCTAGATACCACTTAGCAAGTAAAGGAATATTATTTGGGGTCCAGCCATGGATAAGAGTTTAGACAGTAGGAGAACATAAGGAACACACCCATTAAAAAGAAATCACATTAGGATTCTCTTTTTAACCTGTTCCTTAAAACACTAGTGCTTAGGAAATCTATTGGAGGCAGAAGCAGTCAAGTGTAGCTTAGGGTTAGGTTTAGGGTTAGGGTACGTCTTACGGTATGGGTTCGGGTATGGTGTAGGGTAGGGTTAGGGTTAGGTTTAGGGTACAGTTTAGGGTACGGGTTCAGATACGGCGTAGGATCTGGGTTAGGGTTAGGTTTAGGGTTTTTTTAAGGGTTAGGGCTCAATTTAGGGTACGGGATAGGAATAGGGTATGTTTTAGGGTTAGGGTACGGGTTAGGGTTAAGGTATGCGTTAAGGTCAGGGTATTTATTAAACCTATTCCACTCTCTAGATACCACTTAGCACGTAAAGGAATATTAATTTGGGTCCAGCCATGGAGAAGAGTTTAGACACTAGGATAAGATAAGGAACACACCCATTATAAAGAAGTCACATTAGGATGCTCTTTTTAACCTGTTCCTTAAAACACTAGTGCTTAGGACATCGATAGGAGGCAGAAGCAGTCAACGGTAGCTTAGGGTTAGGGTTAGGGTTAGGGTTAGGGTTAGGGTTAGGGTTAGGGTAAGTGTACGGCTTAGGGTACGGCTTCGGGTATGACATAGTGTATGGGTTAGTTTTAGGGTTGGGGTTAGTTTTAGGGTTAGTGTTAGGGCTCGGTTTAGGGTACGGGGTAGGATAAGGGTACGTGTTAGGGTTAAGGTAGGGACTTGGGTTAGGGTACGCATTAAGGTTAGGGTATTTATTAAAGCTATCCCACTCTCTAGGTACCACTTAGCACGTAAAGCATTATTATTTGGGGTCCAGCCATGGAGAAGAGTTTAGACACTAGGATAAGATAAGGAACACACCCATTATAAAGAAGTCACATTAGGATTCTCTTTTTAACCTGTTCCTTAAAACACTAGTGCTTAGGAAATCTATTGGAGGCAGAAGCAGTCAAGAGTAGCTTAGGGTTAGGGTTACGGTTAGGGTTACGGTACGGCTTAGGGTACTGGTTCGGGTATGGTTTCGAGTACGGCGTAGGGTATGGGTTAAGTTTACGGTTAGGATTAGTTTTAGGGTTAGGGCTCCTGTTTATTGTACGGGTTATTTTTAGGGTTTTTGTTACGGTTAGGGTAGGTGTTAGGGTTAGGGTACGAGTTAGGGTTAGGGTGTTTTTTAAACCTATCCCACTCTCTAGGTATCACTTAGCACGTAAAGGAATATTATTTAGGGTCCAGCCATGGAGAAGAGTTTAGACACTAGGATAAGATAAGGAACACACCCATTATAAAGAAGTCACATTAGGATTCTCTTTTTAACCTGTTCCTTAAAACACTAGTGATTAGGAAATCTATTAGAGGAAGAAGCAGTCAAGGGTAGCTTAGGGTTAGGTTTAGGGTTAATGTTAGGGTACTGCTAATGGTACGGATTCGGATACGATGTAGGGTATGTGTTAGGGTTAATGTTAGGGTTAGTTTTAGGCTTAGGGCTCGGTTTAGGGTATGGGTTAGGATTAGTGTACGTGTTAGTGTTAGTGTAGGCGTTTGGGTTAGGGTAGGCGTTAGGGTTAGGATATTTTTAAACCTATCCAACTCTCTAGATACTACTTAGCACGTAAAGGAATATTATTTGGGGTCCAGCCATGGAGAAGAGTTTAGACAGTAGGAGAACATAAGGAACACACCCATTAAAAAGAAATCACATTCGGATTCTCTTTTTAACCTGTTCCTTAAAACTCTAGTGCTTAGGAAATATATTGGAGGCAGAAGCAGTCAAGTGTAGCTTAGGGTTAGGTTTAGGGTTAGGGTACGTCTTACGGTATGGGTTCGGGTATGGTGTAGGGTAGGGTTAGGGTTAGGTTTAGGGTACGGTTTAGGGTACGGGTTCAGATACGGCGTAGGATATGGGTTAGGGTTAGGTTTAGGGTTTTTTTTAGGGTTAGGGCTCAGTTTAGGGTACGGGATAGGAATAGGGTACGTTTTAGGGTTAGGGTACGGGTTAGGGTTAAGGTATGCGTTAGGGTCAGGGTATTTATTAAACCTATTCCACTCTCTAGATACCACTTAGCACGTAAAGGAATATTAATTTGGGTCCAGCCATGGAGAAGAGGTTAGACACTAGGATAAGATAAGGAACACACCCATTATAAAGAAGTCACATTAGGATTCTCTTTTTAAGCTGTACTGTAAAACACTAGTGCTTAGGAAATCCATTGGAGGCAGAAGCAGTCAAGGGTAGCTTAGGATTAGGGTTAGTGTTAGGGTACTGCTTATGGTACGGGTTCGGTTACAGGTTCGGGTACGGCGTAGGGTATGGGCTAGGGTTAGGCTTAGGGTTAGTTTTAGGGTTAGGGCTCGGTTTAGGGTACGGGTTAGGATTAGGGTACGTGTTAGTGTTATGGTAGGGGTTAGGGTATGCGTTAGGGTTAGGGTATTTATTAAAGCTATCCCAGTTAGCACTTAAAGGAATACTATTTGGGGTCCAGCCATGGAGAAGTGTTTACACACTAGAATAAGATAAGGAACTCACCCATTATAAAGAAATCACATTAGGATTCTCTTTTTAACCTGTTCCTTAAAACACTAGTGCTTAGGAAATGTATTGGAGGCAGAAGCAGTCAAGGGTAGCTTAGGGCTAGGGTTAGGGATAGGGTACGGGTTCGGGTACGGGTTCGTATACGGCGTAGGGTATGGGTTAGGGTTAGGGTTAGGGTTACCTTTAGGGATAGGGCTCGGTTAGGGTTAGGGTTAGGGTTAGGGTTAGGGTTAGGGTAAGCGTGCGGCTGAGTGTACGGTTTCGGGTATGGCATAGTGTATGGGCTAGGTTTAGGGTCAGGGTTAGTTTTAGGTTTAGGGCTCGGTTTAGGGTACGGGTTAGGATTAAGGTTAGTGTTAGGGTTATGATAGGAGTTAGGGTTAGGGTACGCGTTAGGGTTACGGTAATTATTAAACCTATCCCACTCTCTAGATACCACTTAGCACGTAAAGGAATATTATTTGGGGTCCCGCCATGGAGAAGAGTTTAGACACTAGGATAAGATAAGGAACACACCCATTATAAAGAAATCACATTAGGATTCTCTTTTTAACCTGCTCCTTAAAACACTAGTTCTTAGGAAACCTATTGGAGGCAGAAGCAGTCAAGGGTAGCTTAGGGTTAGGGTTAGGGTTAGGGTATGGCTTAGGGTGCGGGTTCTGGTACAGGTTCGGGCACAGCATAGGGTATGGGTTAGAGTTAGGGTTAGGGTTAGTTTTAGTGTTACGGCTCGGTTTATGGTATGGGTTAGGATTAGGGTACGTGTCAGGGTTAGGGTAGGTGTTAGGGTTAGGGTAAGCATAAGGTTAGGGTATTTATTAAACCTATCCCACTGTCTAGATACCATAAATCAGGTAAAGGAATATTATTTTGGGTCCAGCCATAGAGAAGAATTTAGACAGTAGGATAAGATAAGGAACACACCCATGATAAAGAAATCACTTTAGGATTCTCTTTTTAAGCTGTTCCTTAAAACACTAGTGCTTAGGAAATCTATTGGAGGCAGAAGCTGTCAGGCGTAAGTTAGGGTTAGTGTTACGGTTAGGGTACGGATTAGGGTACGGGTTCTGATACGGGTTCGGGTACGGCGTACGGTATGGGTTAGGGTTAGGGTTAGGCTTAGTTTTAGGGTTGGGGCTCGGTTTAGGGTTCGGGTTAGGATTAGGGTACGTGTTACGGTTAAGGTAGGGGTTTGGGTTAGGGTAGGGTATTTATTAAACCTATCTCACTCTCTAGATACCACTTAGCACGTAAAGGAATATTATTTGGGGTCCAGGCATGGAGAAGAGTTTAGACACTAGGATAAGATAAGGAACACACTCAGTATAAAGAATTCACATTAGGATTCTCTTTTTCAGCCGTTCCGTAAAACACTAGTGCTTAGGAAATCTATTGGAGGAAGAAGCAGTCAAGGGTAGCTTAGGGTTAGGTTTAGAGTTAATGTTAGGGTACTGCTAATGGTACGGGTTCGGATACGATGTAGGGTATGTGTTAGGGTTAATGTTAGGGTACTGCTTATGGTACGGGTTCGGATACGATGTAGGGTATGTGTTAGGGTTAGTGTTAGGGTTAGTTTTTGTCTTAGGGCTCGGTTTAGGGTATGGGTTAGGATTAGTGTACGTGTTAGTGTTAGTGTAGGGGTTTGGGTTAGGGTAGGCGTTAGGGTTAGGATATTTATTAAACCTATCCAACTCTCTAGATACCACTTAGCACGTAAAGGAATATTATTTGGGGTCCAGCCATGGAGAAGAGTTTAGACAGTAGGAGAACATAAGGAACACACCCATTAAAAAGAAATCACATTAGGATTCTCTTTTTAACCTGTTCCTTAAAACACTAGTGCTTAGGAAATCTATTGGAGGCAGAACCAGTCAAGTGTAGCTTAGGGTTAGGTTTAGGGTTAGGGTACGTCTTACGGTATGGGTTCGGGTATGGTGTAGGGTAGGGTTAGGGTTAGGTTTAGGGTACGGTTTAGGGTACGGGTTCAGATACGGCGTAGGATATGGGTTAGGGTTAGGTTTAGGGTTTTTTTTAGGGTTAGGGCTCAGTTTAGGGTACGGGATAGGAATAGGGTACGTTTTAGGGTTAGGGTACGGGTTAGGGTTAAGGTATGCGTTAGGGTCAGGGTATTTATTAAACCTATTCCACTCTCTAGATACCACTTAGCACGTAAAGGAATATTAATTTGGGTCCAGCCATGGAGAAGAGGTTAGACACTAGGATAAGATAAGGAACACACCCATTATAAAGAAGTCACATTAGGATTCTCTTTTTAAGCTGTACTGTAAAACACTAGTGCTTAGGAAATCCATTGGAGGCAGAAGCAGTCAAGGGTAGCTTAGTATTAGGGTTAGTGTTAGGGTACTGCTTATGGTATGGGTTCGGTTACAGGTTCGGGTACGGCGTAGGGTATGGGCTAGGGTTAGGCTTAGGGTTAGTTTTAGGGTTAGGGCTCGGTTTAGGGTACGGGTTAGGATTAGGGTACGTGTTAGTGTTATGGTAGGGGTTAGGGTATGCGTTAGGCTTAGGGTATTTATTAAAGCTATCCCAGTTAGCACTTAAAGGAATACTATTTGGGGTCCAGCCATGGAGAAGTGTTTACACACTAGAATAAGATAAGGAACTCACCCATTATAAAGAAATCACATTAGGATTCTCTTTTTAACCTGTTCCTTAAAACACTAGTGCTTAGGAAATGTATTGGAGGCAACAGCAGTCAAGGGTAGCTTAGGGCTAGGGTTAGGGATAGGGTACGGGTTCGGGTACGGGTTCGGGTACGGGTTCGTATACCGCGTAGGGTATGGGTTAGGGTTAGGGTTAGGGTTACCTTTAGGGATAGGGCTCGGTTAGGGTTAGGGTTAGGGTTAGGGTTAGGGTTAGGGTAAGCGTACGGCTGAGTGTACGGTTTCGGGTATGGCATAGTGTATGGGCTAGGTTTAGGGTCAGGGTTAGTTTTAGGTTTAGGGCTCGGTTTAGGGTACGGGTTAGGATTAAGGTTAGTGTTAGGGTTATGATAGGGGTTAGGGTTAGGGTACGCGTTAGGGTTACGGTAATTATTAAACCTATCCCACTCTCTAGATACCACTTAGCATGTAAAGGAATATTATTTGGGGTCCCGCCATGGAGAAGAGTTTAGACACTAGGATAAGATAAGGAACACACCCATTATAAAGAAATCACATTAGGATTCTCTTTTTAACCTGCTCCTTAAAACACTAGTGCTTAGGAAACCTATTGGAGGCAGAAGCAGTCAAGGGTAGCTTAGGGTTAGGTTTAGGCTTAGGGTATGGATTAGGGTACGGGTTCTGGTACAGGTTCGGTCACAGCATAGGGTATGGGTTAGAGTTAGGGTTAGGGTTAGTTTTAGTGTTACGGCTCGGTTTATGGTATGGGTTAGGATTAGGGTACTTGTCAGGGTTAGGGTAGGTGTTAGGGTTAGGGTAAGCATAAGGTTAGGGTATTTATTAAACCTATCCCACTGTCTAGATACCATAAATCAGGTAAAGGAATATTATTTTGGGTCCAGCCATAGAGAAGAATTTAGACAGTAGGATAAGATAAGGAACACACCCATGGTAAAGAAATCACTTTAGGATTCTCTTTTTAAGCTGTTCCTTAAAACACTAGTGCTTAGGAAATCTATTGGAGGCAGAAGCTGTCAGGCGTAGGTTAGGGTTAGTGTTACGGTTAGGGTACGGATTAGGGTACGGGTTCTGATACGGGTTCGGGTACGGCGTACGGTATGGGTTAGGGTTAGGGTTAGGCTTAGTTTTAGGGTTGGGGCTCGGTTTAGGGTACGGGTTAGGATTAGGGTACGTGTTACGGTTAAGGTAGGGGTTTCGTTTAGGGTAGGGTATTTATTAAACCTATCTCACTCTGTAGATACCACTTAGCACGTAAAGGAATATTATTTGGTGTCCAGGCATGGAGAAGAGTTTAGACACTAGGATAAGATAAGGAACACACTCAGTATAAAGAATTCACATTAGGATTCTCTTTTTAAGCCGTTCCGTAAAACACTAGTGCTTAGGAAATCTATTGGAGGAAGAAGCAGTCAAGGGTAGCTTAGGGTTAGGTTTAGGGTTAATGTTAGGGTACTGCTAATGGTACGGTTTCGGATACGATGTAGGGTATGTGTTAGGGTTAATGTTAGGGTACTGCTTATGGTACGGGTTCGGATACGATGTAGGGTATGTGTTAGGGTTAGTGTTAGGGTTAGTTTTTGGCTTAGGGCTCGGTTTAGGGTATGGGTTAGGATTAGTGTACGTGTTAGTGTTAGTGTAGGGGTTTGGGTTAGGGTAGGCGTTAGGGTTAGGATATTTATTAAACCTATCCAACTCTCTAGATACCACTTAGCACGTAAAGGAATATTATTTGGGGTCCAGCCATGGAGAAGAGTTTAGACAGTAGGAGAACATAAGGAACACACCCATTAAAAAGAAATCACATTAGGATTCTCTTTTTAACCTGTTCCTTAAAACACTAGTGCTTAGGAAATATATTGGAGGCAGAAGCAGTCAAGTGTAGCTTAGGGTTAGGTTTAGGGTTAGGGTACGTCTTACGGTATGGGTTCGGGTATGGTGTAGGGTAGGGTTAGGGTTAGGTTTAGGGTACGGTTTAGGGTACGGGTTCAGATACGGCGTAGGATCTGCGTTAGGGTTAGGTTTAGGGGTTTTTTTAGGGTTAGGGCTCAGTTTAGGGTACGGGATAGGAATAGGGTACGTTTTAGGGTTAGGGTACGGGTTAGGGTTAAGGTATGCGTTAGGGTCAGGGTATTTATTAAACCTATTCCACTCTCTAGATACCACTTAGCACGTAAAGGAATATTAATTTGGGTCCAGCCATGGAGAAGAGTTTAGACACTAGGATAAGAGAAGGAACACACCCATTATAAAGAAGTCACATTAGGATGCTCTTTTTAACCTGTTCCTTAAAACACTAGTGCTTAGGAAATCTATTGGAGGCAGAAGCAGTCAAGAGTAGCTTAGGGTTAGGGTTAGGGTTAGGGTTAGGGTTAGGGTTAGGGTTAGGGTAAGTGTACGGCTTAGGGTACGGCTTCGGGTATGACATAGTGTATGGGTTAGTTTTAGGGTTAGTGTTAGTTTTAGGGTTAGTGTTAGGGATCGGTTTAGGGTACGGGGTAGGATAAGGGTACGTGTTAGGGTTAAGGTAGGGGCTTGGGTTAGGGTACGCATTAAGGTTAGGGTATTTATTAAAGCTATCCCACTCTCTAGGTACCACTTAGCACGTAAAGCATTATTATTTGGGGTCCAGCCATGGAGAAGAGTTTAGACACTAGGATAAGATAAGGAACACACCCATTATAAAGAAGTCACATTAGGATTCTCTTTTTAACCTGTTCCTTAAAACACTAGTGCTTAGGAAATCTATTGGAGGCAGAAGCAGTCAAGAGTAGCTTAGGGTTAGGGTTACGGTTAAGGTTACGGTACGGCTTAGGGTACTGGTTCGGGTATGGTTTCGAGTACGGCGTAGGGTATGGGTTAAGTTTACGGTTAGGTTTAGTTTTAGGGTTAGGGCTCCTGTTTATTGTACGGGTTATTTTTATGGTTTTTGTTACGGTCAGGGTAGGTGTTAGGTTTAGGGTACGAGTTAGGGTTAGGGTGTTTTTAAACCTATCCCACTCTCTAGGTATCACTTAGCACGTAAAGGAATATTATTTAGGGTCCAGCCATGGAGAAGAGTTTAGACACTAGGATAAGATAAGGAACACACCCATTATAAAGAAATCACATTAGGATTCTCTTTTTAACCTGTTCCTTAAAACACTAGTGATTAGGAAATCTATTGGAGGAAGAAGCAGTCAAGGGTAGCTTAGGGTTAGGTTTAGGGTTAATGTTAGGGTACTGCTAATGGTACGGATTCGGATACGATGTAGGGTATGTGTTAGGGTTAATGTTAGGGTTAGTTTTAGGCTTAGGGCTCGGTTTAGGGTATGGGTTAGGATTAGTGTACGTGTTAGTGTTAGTGTAGGGGTTTGGGTTAGGGTAGGCGTTAGGGTTAGGATATTTATTAAACCTATCCAACTCTCTAGATACTACTTAGCACGTAAAGGAATATTATTTGGGGTCCAGCCATGGAGAAGAGTTTAGACAGTAGGAGAACATAAGGAACACACCCATTAAAAAGAAATCACATTAGGATTCTCTTTTTAACCTGTTCCTTAAAACACTAGTGCTTAGGAAATCTATTGGAGGCAGAAGCAGTCAAGTGTAGCTTAGGGTTAGGTTTAGGGTTAGGGTACGTCTTACGGTATGGGTTCGGGTATGGTGTAGGGTAGGGTTAGGGTTAGGTTTAGGGTACGGTTTAGGGTACGGGTTCAGATACGGCGTAGGATATGGGTTAGGGTTAGGTTTAGGGTTTTTTTTAGGGTTAGGGCTCAGTTTAGGGTACGGGATAGGAATAGGGTACGTTTTAGGGTTAGGGGAAGGGTTAGGGTTAAGGTATGCGTTAGGGTCAGGGTATTTATTAAACCTATTCCACTCTCTAGATACCACTTAGCACGTAAAGGAATATTAATTTGGGTCCAGCCATGGAGAAGAGTTTAGACACTAGGATAAGATAAGGAACACACCCATTATAAAGAAGTCACATTAGGATTCTCTTTTTAACCTGTTCCTTAAAACACTAGTGCTTAGGAAATCCATTGGAGGCAGAAGCAGTCAAGGGTAGCTTAGGATTAGGGTTAGTGTTAGGGTACTGCTTATGGTACGGGTTCGGTTACAGGTTCGGGTACGGCGTAGGGTATGGGCTAGGGTTAGGCTTAGGGTTAGTTTTAGGGTTAGGGCTCGGTTTAGGGTACGGGTTAGGATTAGGGTACGTGTTAGTGTTATGGTAGGGGTTAGGGTATGCGTTAGGGTTAGGGTATTTATTAAAGCTATCCCAGTTAGCACTTAAAGGAATACTATTTGGGGTCCAGCCATGGAGAAGTGTTTAGACACTAGGATAAGATAAGGAACTCACCCATTATAAAGAAATCACATTAGGATTCTCTTTTTAACCTGTTCCTTAAAACACTAGTGCTTAGGAAATGTATTGGAGGCAGAAGCAGTCAAGGGTAGCTTAGGGTTAGGGTTAGGGATAGGGTACGGGTTCGGGTACGGGTTCGGGTACGGGTTCGTATACGGCGTAGGGTATGGGTTAGGGTTAGGGTTAGGGTTACCTTTAGGGATAGGGCTCGGTTAGGGTTA
The DNA here is from genome assembly GCF_028021215.1 of Eschrichtius robustus. Classification (NCBI taxonomy): domain Eukaryota; kingdom Metazoa; phylum Chordata; class Mammalia; order Artiodactyla; family Eschrichtiidae; genus Eschrichtius; species Eschrichtius robustus. Next base: position 27,364,243 of record NC_090827.1, on the reverse strand, counting down.
GGGTTAGGGTTAGGGTTAGGGTTAGGGTAAGCGTACGGCTGAGTGTACGGTTTCGGGTATGGCATAGTGTATGGGCTAGGTTTAGGGTCAGGGTTAGTTTTAGGTTTAGGGCTCGGTTTAGGGTACGGGTTAGGATTAAGGTTAGTGTTAGGGTTATGATAGGGGTTAGGGTTAGGGTACGCGTTAGGGTTACGGTAATTATTAAACCTATCCCACTCTCTAGATACCACTTAGCATGTAAAGGAATATTATTTGGGGTCCCGCCATGGAGAAGAGTTTAGACACTAGGATAAGATAAGGAACACACCCATTATAAAGAAATCACATTAGGATTCTCTTTTTAACCTGCTCCTTAAAACACTAGTGCTTAGGAAACCTATTGGAGGCAGAAGCAGTCAAGGGTAGCTTAGGGTTAGGTTTAGGGTTAGGGTATGGCTTAGGGTACGGGTTCTGGTACAGGTTCGGGCACAGCATAGGGTATGGGTTAGAGTTAGGGTTAGGGTTAGTTTTAGTGTTACGGCTCGGTTTATGGTATGGGTTAGGATTAGGGTACGTGTCAGGGTTAGGGTAGGTGTTAGGGTTAGGGTAAGCATAAGGTTAGGGTATTTATTAAACCTATCCCACTGTCTAGATACCATAAATCAGGTAAAGGAATATTATTTTGGGTCCAGCCATAGAGAAGAATTTAGACAGTAGGATAAGATAAGGAACACACCCATGGTAAAGAAATCACTTTAGGATTCTCTTTTTAAGCTGTTCCTTAAAACACTAGTGCTTAGGAAATCTATTGGAGGCAGAAGCTGTCAGGCGTAGGTTAGGGTTAGTGTTACGGTTAGGGTACGGATTAGGGTACGGGTTCTGATACGGGTTCGGGTACGGCGTACGGTATGGGTTAGGGTTAGGGTTAGGCTTAGTTTTAGGGTTGGGGCTCGGTTTAGGGTACGGGTTAGGATTAGGGTACGTGTTACGGTTAAGGTAGGGGTTTGGGTTAGGGTAGGGTATTTATTAAACCTATCTCACTCTCTAGATACCACTTAGCACGTAAAGGAATATTATTTGGTGTCCAGGCATGGAGAAGAGTTTAGACACTAGGATAAGATAAGGAACACACTCAGTATAAAGAATTCACATTAGGATTCTCTTTTTAAGCCGTTCCGTAAAACACTAGTGCTTAGGAAATCTATTGGAGGAAGAAGCAGTCAAGGGTAGCTTAGGGTTAGGTTTAGGGTTAATGTTAGAGTACTGCTAATGGTACGGGTACGGATACGATGTAGGGTATGTGTTAGGGTTAATGTTAGGGTACTGCTTATGGTACGGGTTCGGATACGATGTAGGGTATGTGTTAGGGTTAGTGTTAGGGTTAGTTTTTGGCTTAGGGCTCGGTTTAGGGTATGGGTTAGGATTAGTGTACGTGTTAGTGTTAGTGTAGGGGTTTGGGTTAGGGTAGGCGTTAGGGTTAGGATATTTATTAAACCTATCCAACTCTCTAGATACCACTTAGCACGTAAAGGAATATTATTTGGGGTCCAGCCATGGAGAAGAGTTTAGACAGTAGGAGAACATAAGGAACACACCCATTAAAAAGAAATCACATTAGGATTCTCTTTTTAACCTGTTCCTTAAAACACTAGTGCTTAGGAAATCTATTGGAGGCAGAAGCAGTCAAGTGTAGCTTAGGGTTAGGTTTAGGGTTAGGGTACGTCTTACGGTATGGGTTCGGGTATGGTGTAGGGTAGGGTTAGGGTTAGGTTTAGGGTACGGTTTACGGTACGGGTTCAGATACGGCGTAGGATCTGGGTTAGGGTTAGGTTTAGGGGTTTTTTTAGGGTTAGGGCTCAGTTTAGGGTACGGGATAGGAATAGGGTACGTTTTAGGGTTAGGGTACGGGTTAGGGTTAAGGTATGCGTTAGGGTCAGGGTATTTATTAAACCTATTCCACTCTCTAGATACCACTTAGCACGTAAAGGAATATTAATTTGGGTCCAGCCATGGAGAAGAGTTTAGACACTAGGATAAGATAAGGAACACACCCATTATAAAGAAGTCACATTAGGATGCTCTTTTTAACCTGTTCCTTAAAACACTAGTGCTTAGGAAATCTATTGGAGGCAGAAGCAGTCAAGAGTAGCTTAGGGTTAGGGTTAGGGTTAGGGTTAGGGTTAGGGTTAGGGTTAGGGTAAGTGTACGGCTTAGGGTACGGCTTCGGGTATGACATAGTGTATGGGTTAGTTTTAGGGTTAGGGTTAGTTTTAGGGTTAGTGTTAGGGCTCGGTTTAGGGTACGGGGTAGGATAAGGGTACGTGTTAGGGTTAAGGTAGGGGCTTGGGTTAGGGTACGCATTAAGGTTAGGGTATTTATTAAAGCTATCCCACTCTCTAGGTACCACTTAGCACGTAAAGCATTATTATTTGGGGTCCAGCCATGGAGAAGAGTTTAGACACTAGGATAAGATAAGGAACACACCCATTATAAAGAAGTCACATTAGGATTCTCTTTTTAACCTGTTCCTTAAAACACTAGTGCTTAGGAAATCTATTGGAGGCAGAAGCAGTCAAGAGTAGCTTAGGGTTAGGGTTACGGTTAAGGTTACGGTACGGCTTAGGGTACTGGTTCGGGTATGGTTTCGAGTAGGGCGTAGGGTATGGGTTAAGTTTACGGTTAGGTTTAGTTTTAGGGTTAGGGCTCCTGTTTATTGTACGGGTTATTTTTAGGGTTTTTGTTACGGTCAGGGTAGGTGTTAGGTTTAGGGTACGAGTTAGGGTTAGGGTGTTTTTTAAACCTATCCCACTCTCTAGGTATCACTTAGCACGTAAAGGAATATTATTTAGGGTCCAGCCATGGAGAAGAGTTTAGACACTAGGATAAGATAAGGAACACACCCATTATAAAGAAATCACATTAGGATTCTCTTTTTAACCTGTTCCTTAAAACACTAGTGATTAGGAAATCTATTGGAGGAAGAAGCAGTCAAGGGTAGCTTAGGGTTAGGTTTAGGGTTAATGTTAGGGTACTGCTAATGGTACGGATTCGGATACGATGTAGGGTATGTGTTAGGGTTAATGTTAGGGTTAGTTTTAGGCTTAGGGCTCGGTTTAGGGTATGGGTTAGGATTAGTGTACGTGTTAGTGTTAGTGTAGGGGTTTGGGTTAGGGTAGGCGTTAGGGTTAGGATATTTATTAAACCTATCCAACTCTCTAGATACTACTTAGCACGTAAAGGAATATTATTTGGGGTCCAGCCATGGAGAAGAGTTTAGACAGTAGGAGAACATAAGGAACACACCCATTAAAAAGAAATCACATTAGGATTCTCTTTTTAACCTGTTCCTTAAAACACTAGTGCTTAGGAAATCTATTGGAGGCAGAAGCAGTCAAGTGTAGCTTAGGGTTAGGTTTAGGGTTAGGGTACGTCTTACGGTATGGGTTCGGGTATGGTGTAGGGTAGGGTTAGGGTTAGGTTTAGGGTACGGTTTAGGGTACGGGTTCAGATACGGCGTAGGATATGGGTTAGGGTTAGGTTTAGGGTTTTTTTTAGGGTTAGGGCTCAGTTTAGGGTACGGGATAGAAATAGGGTACGTTTTAGGGTTAGGGGAAGGGTTAGGGTTAAGGTATGCGTTAGGGTCAGGGTATTTATTAAACCTATTCCACTCTCTAGATACCACTTAGCACGTAAAGGAATATTAATTTGGGTCCAGCCATGGAGAAGAGTTTAGACACTAGGATAAGATAAGGAACACACCCATTATAAAGAAGTCACATTAGGATTCTCTTTTTAACCTGTTCCTTAAAACACTAGTGCTTAGGAAATCCATTGGAGGCAGAAGCAGTCAAGGGTAGCTTAGGATTAGGGTTAGTGTTAGGGTACTGCTTATGGTACGGGTTCGGTTACAGGTTCGGGTACGGCGTAGGGTATGGGCTAGGGTTAGGCTTAGGGTTAGTTTTAGGGTTAGGGCTCGGTTTAGGGTACGGGTTAGGATTAGGGTACGTGTTAGTGTTATGGTAGGGGTTAGGGTATGCGTTAGGGTTAGGGTATTTATTAAAGCTATCCCAGTTAGCACTTAAAGGAATACTATTTGGGGTCCAGCCATGGAGAAGTGTTTAGACACTAGGATAAGATAAGGAACTCACCCATTATAAAGAAATCACATTAGGATTCTCTTTTTAACCTGTTCCTTAAAACACTAGTGCTTAGGAAATGTATTGGAGGCAGAAGCAGTCAAGGGTAGCTTAGGGTTAGGGTTAGGGATAGGGTACGGGTTCGGGTACGGGTTCGGGTACGGGTTCGTATACGGCGTAGGGTATGGGTTAGGGTTAGGGTTAGGGTTACCTTTAGGGATAGGGCTCGGTTAGGGTTAGGGTTAGGGTTAGGGTTAGGGTTAGGGTAAGCGTACGGCTGAGTGTACGGTTTCGGGTATGGCATAGTGTATGGGCTAGGTTTAGGGTCAGGGTTAGTTTTAGGTTTAGGGCTCGGTTTAGGGTACGGGTTAGGATTAAGGTTAGTGTTAGGGTTATGATAGGGGTTAGGGTTAGGGTACGCGTTAGGGTTACGGTAATTATTAAACCTATCCCACTCTCTAGATACCACTTAGCATGTAAAGGAATATTATTTGGGGTCCCGCCATGGAGAAGAGTTTAGACACTAGGATAAGATAAGGAACACACCCATTATAAAGAAATCACATTAGGATTCTCTTTTTAACCTGCTCCTTAAAACACTAGTGCTTAGGAAACCTATTGGAGGCAGAAGCAGTCAAGGGTAGCTTAGGGTTAGGTTTAGGGTTAGGGTATGGCTTAGGGTACGGGTTCTGGTACAGGTTCGGGCACAGCATAGGGTATGGGTTAGAGTTAGGGTTAGGGTTAGTTTTAGTGTTACGGCTCGGTTTATGGTATGGGTTAGGATTAGGGTACGTGTCAGGGTTAGGGTAGGTGTTAGGGTTAGGGTAAGCATAAGGTTAGGGTATTTATTAAACCTATCCCACTGTCTAGATACCATAAATCAGGTAAAGGAATATTATTTTGGGTCCAGCCATAGAGAAGAATTTAGACAGTAGGATAAGATAAGGAACACACCCATGGTAAAGAAATCACTTTAGGATTCTCTTTTTAAGCTGTTCCTTAAAACACTAGTGCTTAGGAAATCTATTGGAGGCAGAAGCTGTCAGGCGTAGGTTAGGGTTAGTGTTACGGTTAGGGTACGGATTAGGGTACGGGTTCTGATACGGGTTCGGGTACGGCGTACGGTATGGGTTAGGGTTAGGGTTAGGCTTAGTTTTAGGGTTGGGGCTCGGTTTAGGGTACGGGTTAGGATTAGGGTACGTGTTACGGTTAAGGTAGGGGTTTGGGTTAGGGTAGGGTATTTATTAAACCTATCTCACTCTCTAGATACCACTTAGCACGTAAAGGAATATTATTTGGTGTCCAGGCATGGAGAAGAGTTTAGACACTAGGATAAGATAAGGAACACACTCAGTATAAAGAATTCACATTAGGATTCTCTTTTTAAGCCGTTCCGTAAAACACTAGTGCTTAGGAAATCTATTGGAGGAAGAAGCAGTCAAGGGTAGCTTAGGGTTAGGTTTAGGGTTAATGTTAGAGTACTGCTAATGGTACGGGTACGGATACGATGTAGGGTATGTGTTAGGGTTAATGTTAGGGTACTGCTTATGGTACGGGTTCGGATACGATGTAGGGTATGTGTTAGGGTTAGTGTTAGGGTTAGTTTTTGGCTTAGGGCTCGGTTTAGGGTATGGGTTAGGATTAGTGTACGTGTTAGTGTTAGTGTAGGGGTTTGGGTTAGGGTAGGCGTTAGGGTTAGGATATTTATTAAACCTATCCAACTCTCTAGATACCACTTAGCACGTAAAGGAATATTATTTGGGGTCCAGCCATGGAGAAGAGTTTAGACAGTAGGAGAACATAAGGAACACACCCATTAAAAAGAAATCACATTAGGATTCTCTTTTTAACCTGTTCCTTAAAACACTAGTGCTTAGGAAATCTATTGGAGGCAGAAGCAGTCAAGTGTAGCTTAGGGTTAGGTTTAGGGTTAGGGTACGTCTTACGGTATGGGTTCGGGTATGGTGTAGGGTAGGGTTAGGGTTAGGTTTAGGGTACGGTTTACGGTACGGGTTCAGATACGGCGTAGGATCTGGGTTAGGGTTAGGTTTAGGGGTTTTTTTAGGGTTAGGGCTCAGTTTAGGGTACGGGATAGGAATAGGGTACGTTTTAGGGTTAGGGTACGGGTTAGGGTTAAGGTATGCGTTAGGGTCAGGGTATTTATTAAACCTATTCCACTCTCTAGATACCACTTAGCACGTAAAGGAATATTAATTTGGGTCCAGCCATGGAGAAGAGTTTAGACACTAGGATAAGATAAGGAACACACCCATTATAAAGAAGTCACATTAGGATGCTCTTTTTAACCTGTTCCTTAAAACACTAGTGCTTAGGAAATCTATTGGAGGCAGAAGCAGTCAAGAGTAGCTTAGGGTTAGGGTTAGGGTTAGGGTTAGGGTTAGGGTTAGGGTTAGGGTAAGTGTACGGCTTAGGGTACGGCTTCGGGTATGACATAGTGTATGGGTTAGTTTTAGGGTTAGGGTTAGTTTTAGGGTTAGTGTTAGGGCTCGGTTTAGGGTACGGGGTAGGATAAGGGTACGTGTTAGGGTTAAGGTAGGGGCTTGGGTTAGGGTACGCATTAAGGTTAGGGTATTTATTAAAGCTATCCCACTCTCTAGGTACCACTTAGCACGTAAAGCATTATTATTTGGGGTCCAGCCATGGAGAAGAGTTTAGACACTAGGATAAGATAAGGAACACACCCATTATAAAGAAGTCACATTAGGATTCTCTTTTTAACCTGTTCCTTAAAACACTAGTGCTTAGGAAATCTATTGGAGGCAGAAGCAGTCAAGAGTAGCTTAGGGTTAGGGTTACGGTTAAGGTTACGGTACGGCTTAGGGTACTGGTTCGGGTATGGTTTCGAGTAGGGCGTAGGGTATGGGTTAAGTTTACGGTTAGGTTTAGTTTTAGGGTTAGGGCTCCTGTTTATTGTACGGGTTATTTTTAGGGTTTTTGTTACGGTCAGGGTAGGTGTTAGGTTTAGGGTACGAGTTAGGGTTAGGGTGTTTTTTAAACCTATCCCACTCTCTAGGTATCACTTAGCACGTAAAGGAATATTATTTAGGGTCCAGCCGTGGAGAAGAGTTTAGACACTAGGATAAGATAAGGAACACACCCATTATAAAGAAATCACATTAGGATTCTCTTTTTAACCTGTTCCTTAAAACACTAGTGATTAGGAAATCTATTGGAGGAAGAAGCAGTCAAGGGTAGCTTAGGGTTAGGTTTAGGGTTAATGTTAGGGTACTGCTAATGGTACGGATTCGGATACGATGTAGGGTATGTGTTAGGGTTAATGTTAGGGTTAGTTTTAGGCTTAGGGCTCGGTTTAGGGTATGGGTTAGGATTAGTGTACGTGTTAGTGTTAGTGTAGGGGTTTGGGTTAGGGTAGGCGTTAGGGTTAGGATATTTATTAAACCTATCCAACTCTCTAGATACTACTTAGCACGTAAAGGAATATTATTTGGGGTCCAGCCATGGAGAAGAGTTTAGACAGTAGGAGAACATAAGGAACACACCCATTAAAAAGAAATCACATTAGGATTCTCTTTTTAACCTGTTCCTTAAAACACTAGTGCTTAGGAAATCTATTGGAGGCAGAAGCAGTCAAGTGTAGCTTAGGGTTAGGTTTAGGGTTAGGGTACGTCTTACGGTATGGGTTCGGGTATGGTGTAGGGTAGGGTTAGGGTTAGGTTTAGGGTACGGTTTAGGGTACGGGTTCAGATACGGCGTAGGATATGGGTTAGGGTTAGGTTTAGGGTTTTTTTTAGGGTTAGGGCTCAGTTTAGGGTACGGGATAGGAATAGGGTACGTTTTAGGGTTAGGGGAAGGGTTAGGGTTAAGGTATGCGTTAGGGTCAGGGTATTTATTAAACCTATTCCACTCTCTAGATACCACTTAGCACGTAAAGGAATATTAATTTGGGTCCAGCCATGGAGAAGAGTTTAGACACTAGGATAAGATAAGGAACACACCCATTATAAAGAAGTCACATTAGGATTCTCTTTTTAACCTGTTCCTTAAAACACTAGTGCTTAGGAAATCCATTGGAGGCAGAAGCAGTCAAGGGTAGCTTAGGATTAGGGTTAGTGTTAGGGTACTGCTTATGGTACGGGTTCGGTTACAGGTTCGGGTACGGCGTAGGGTATGGGCTAGGGTTAGGCTTAGGGTTAGTTTTAGGGTTAGGGCTCGGTTTAGGGTACGGGTTAGGATTAGGGTACGTGTTAGTGTTATGGTAGGGGTTAGGGTATGCGTTAGGGTTAGGGTATTTATTAAAGCTATCCCAGTTAGCACTTAAAGGAATACTATTTGGGGTCCAGCCATGGAGAAGTGTTTAGACACTAGGATAAGATAAGGAACTCACCCATTATAAAGAAATCACATTAGGATTCTCTTTTTAACCTGTTCCTTAAAACACTAGTGCTTAGGAAATGTATTGGAGGCAGAAGCAGTCAAGGGTAGCTTAGGGTTAGGGTTAGGGATAGGGTACGGGTTCGGGTACGGGTTCGTATACGGCGTAGGGTATGGGTTAGGGTTAGGGTTAGGGTTACCTTTAGGGATAGGGCTCGGTTAGGGTTAGGGTTAGGGTTAGGGTTAGGGTTAGGGTAAGCGTACGGCTGAGTGTACGGTTTCGGGTATGGCATAGTGTATGGGCTAGGTTTAGGGTCAGGGTTAGTTTTAGGTTTAGGGCTCGGTTTAGGGTACGGGTTAGGATTAAGGTTAGTGTTAGGGTTATGATAGGGGTTAGGGTTAGGGTACGCGTTAGGGTTACGGTAATTATTAAACCTATCCCACTCTCTAGATACCACTTAGCATGTAAAGGAATATTATTTGGGGTCCCGCCATGGAGAAGAGTTTAGACACTAGGATAAGATAAGGAACATACCCATTATAAAGAAATCACATTAGGATTCTCTTTTTAACCTGCTCCTTAAAACACTAGTGCTTAGGAAACCTATTGGAGGCAGAAGCAATCAAGGGTAGCTTAGGGTTAGGTTTAGGGTTAGGGTATGGCTTAGGGTACGGGTTCTGGTACAGGTTCGGGCACAGCATAGGGTATGGGTTAGAGTTAGGGTTAGGGTTAGTTTTAGTGTTACGGCTCGGTTTATGGTATGGGTTAGGATTAGGGTACGTGTCAGGGTTAGGGTAGGTGTTAGGGTTAGGGTAAGCATAAGGTTAGGGTATTTATTAAACCTATCCCACTGTCTAGATACCATAAATCAGGTAAAGGAATATTATTTTGGGTCCAGCCATAGAGAAGAATTTAGACAGTAGGATAAGATAAGGAACACACCCATGGTAATGAAATCACTTTAGGATTCTCTTTTTAAGCTGTTCCTTAAAACACTAGTGCTTAGGAAATCTATTGGAGGCAGAAGCTGTCAGGCGTAGGTTAGGGTTAGTGTTACGGTTAGGGTACAGATTAGGGTACGGGTTCTGATACGGGTTCGGGTACGGCGTACGGTATGGGTTAGGGTTAGGGTTAGGCTTAGTTTTAGGGTTGGGGCTCGGTTTAGGGTACGGGTTAGGATTAGGGTACGTGTTACGGTTAAGGTAGGGGTTTGGGTTAGGGTAGTGTATTTATTAAACCTATCTCACTCTCTAGATACCACTTAGCACGTAAAGGAATATTATTTGGTGTCCAGGCATGGAGAAGAGTTTAGACACTAGGATAAGATAAGGAACACACTCAGTATAAAGAATTCACATTAGGATTCTCTTTTTAAGCCGTTCCGTAAAACACTAGTGCTTAGGAAATCTATTGGAGGAAGAAGCAGTCAAGGGTAGCTTAGGGTTAGGTTTAGGGTTAATGTTAGGGTACTGCTAATGGTACGGGTACGGATACGATGTAGGGTATGTGTTAGGGTTAATGTTAGGGTACTGCTTATGGTACGGGTTCGGATACGATGTAGGGTATGTGTTAGGGTTAGTGTTAGGGTTAGTTTTTGGCTTAGGGCTCGGTTTAGGGTATGGGTTAGGATTAGTGTACGTGTTAGTGTTAGTGTAGGGGTTTGGGTTAGGGTAGGCGTTAGGGTTAGGATATTTATTAAACCTATCCAACTCTCTAGATACCACTTAGCACGTAAAGGAATATTATTTGGGGTCCAGCCATGGAGAAGAGTTTAGACAGTAGGAGAACATAAGGAACACACCCATTAAAAAGAAATCACATTAGGATTCTCTTTTTAACCTGTTCCTTAAAACACTAGTGCTTAGGAAATCTATTGGAGGCAGAAGCAGTCAAGTGTAGCTTAGGGTTAGGTTTAGGGTTAGGGTACGTCTTACGGTATGGGTTCGGGTATGGTGTAGGGTAGGGTTAGGGTTAGGTTTAGGGTACGGTTTAGGGTACGGGTTCAGATACGGCGTAGGATCTGGGTTAGGGTTAGGTTTAGGGGTTTTTTTAGGGTTAGGGCTCAGTTTAGGGTACGGGATAGGAATAGGGTACGTTTTAGGGTTAGGGTACGGGTTAGGGTTAAGGTATGCGTTAGGGTCAGGGTATTTATTAAACCCATTCCACTCTCTAGATACCACTTAGCACGTAAAGGAATATTAATTTGGGTCCAGCCATGGAGAAGAGTTTAGACACTAGGATAAGATAAGGAACACACCCATTATAAAGAAGTCACATTAGGATGCTCTTTTTAACCTGTTCCTTAAAACACTAGTGCTTAGGAAATCTATTGGAGGCAGAAGCAGTCAAGAGTAGCTTAGGGTTAGGGTTAGGGTTAGGGTTAGGGTTAGGGTTAGGGTTAGGGTTAGGGTTAGGGTAAGTGTACGGCTTAGGGTACGGCTTCGGGTATGACATAGTGTATGGGTTAGTTTTAGGGTTAGGGTTAGTTTTAGGGTTAGTGTTAGGGCTCGGTTTAGGGTACGGGGTAGGATAAGGGTACGTGTTAGGGTTAAGGTAGGGGCTTGGGTTAGGGTACGCATTAAGGTTAGGGTATTTATTAAAGCTATCCCACTCTCTAGGTACCACTTAGCACGTAAAGCATTATTATTTGGGGTCCAGCCATGGAGAAGAGTTTAGACACTAGGATAAGATAAGGAACACACCCATTATAAAGAAGTCACATTAGGATTCTCTTTTTAACCTGTTCCTTAAAACACTAGTGCTTAGGAAATCTATTGGAGGCAGAAGCAGTCAAGAGTAGCTTAGGGTTAGGGTTACGGTTAAGGTTACGGTACGGCTTAGGGTACTGGTTCGGGTATGGTTTCGAGTAGGGCGTAGGGTATGGGTTAAGTTTACGGTTAGGTTTAGTTTTAGGGTTAGGGCTCCTGTTTATTGTACGGGTTATTTTTAGGGTTTTTGTTACGGTCAGGGTAGGTGTTAGGTTTAGGGTACGAGTTAGGGTTAGGGTGTTTTTTAAACCTATCCCACTCTCTAGGTATCACTTAGCACGTAAAGGAATATTATTTAGGGTCCAGCCATGGAGAAGAGTTTAGACACTAGGATAAGATAAGGAACACACCCATTATAAAGAAATCACATTAGGATTCTCTTTTTAACCTGTTCCTTAAAACACTAGTGATTAGGAAATCTATTGGAGGAAGAAGCAGTCAAGGGTAGCTTAGGGTTAGGTTTAGGGTTAATGTTAGGGTACTGCTAATGGTACGGATTCGGATACGATGTAGGGTATGTGTTAGGGTTAATGTTAGGGTTAGTTTTAGGCTTAGGGCTCGGTTTAGGGTATGGGTTAGGATTAGTGTACGTGTTAGTGTTAGTGTAGGGGTTTGGGTTAGGGTAGGCGTTAGGGTTAGGATATTTATTAAACCTATCCAACTCTCTAGATACTACTTAGCACGTAAAGGAATATTATTTGGGGTCCAGCCATGGAGAAGAGTTTAGACAGTAGGAGAACATAAGGAACACACCCATTAAAAAGAAATCACATTAGGATTCTCTTTTTAACCTGTTCCTTAAAACACTAGTGCTTAGGAAATCTATTGGAGGAAGAAGCAGTCAAGTGTAGCTTAGGGTTAGGTTTAGGGTTAGGGTACGTCTTACGGTATGGGTTCGGGTATGGTGTAGGGTAGGGTTAGGGTTAGGTTTAGGGTACGGTTTAGGGTACGGGTTCAGATACGGCGTAGGATATGGGTTAGGGTTAGGTTTAGGGTTTTTTTTAGGGTTAGGGCTCAGTTTAGGGTACGGGATAGGAATAGGGTACGTTTTAGGGTTAGGGGAAGGGTTAGGGTTAAGGTATGCGTTAGGGTCAGGGTATTTATTAAACCTATTCCACTCTCTAGATACCACTTAGCACGTAAAGGAATATTAATTTGGGTCCAGCCATGGAGAAGAGTTTAGACACTAGGATAAGATAAGGAACACACCCATTATAAAGAAGTCACATTAGGATTCTCTTTTTAACCTGTTCCTTAAAACACTAGTGCTTAGGAAATCCATTGGAGGCAGAAGCAGTCAAGGGTAGCTTAGGATTAGGGTTAGTGTTAGGGTACTGCTTATGGTACGGGTTCGGTTACAGGTTCGGGTACGGCGTAGGGTATGGGCTAGGGTTAGGCTTAGGGTTAGTTTTAGGGTTAGGGCTCGGTTTAGGGTACGGGTTAGGATTAGGGTACGTGTTAGTGTTATGGTAGGGGTTAGGGTATGCGTTAGGGTTAGGGTATTTATTAAAGCTATCCCAGTTAGCACTTAAAGGAATACTATTTGGGGTCCAGCCATGGAGAAGTGTTTAGACACTAGGATAAGATAAGGAACTCACCCATTATAAAGAAATCACATTAGGATTCTCTTTTTAACCTGTTCCTTAAAACACTAGTGCTTAGGAAATGTATTGGAGGCAGAAGCAGTCAAGGGTAGCTTAGGGTTAGGGTTAGGGATAGGGTACGGGTTCGGGTACGGGTTCGGGTACGGGTTCGTATACGGCGTAGGGTATGGGTTAGGGTTAGGGTTAGGGTTACCTTTAGGGATAGGGCTCGGTTAGGGTTAGGGTTAGGGTTAGGGTTAGGGTTAGGGTAAGCGTACGGCTGAGTGTACGGTTTCGGGTATGGCATAGTGTATGGGCTAGGTTTAGGGTCAGGGTTAGTTTTAGGTTTAGGGCTCGGTTTAGGGTACGGGTTAGGATTAAGGTTAGTGTTAGGGTTATGATAGGGGTTAGCGTTAGGGTACGCGTTAGGGTTACGGTAATTATTAAACCTATCCCACTCTCTAGATACCACTTAGCATGTAAAGGAATATTATTTGGGGTCCCGCCATGGAGAAGAGTTTAGACACTAGGATAAGATAAGGAACACACCCATTATAAAGAAATCACATTAGGATTCTCTTTTTAACCTGCTCCTTAAAACACTAGTGCTTAGGAAACCTATTGGAGGCAGAAGCAGTCAAGGGTAGCTTAGGGTTAGGGTTAGGGTTAGGGTATGGCTTAGGGTACGGGTTCTGGTACAGGTTCGGGCACAGCATAGGGTATGGGTTAGAGTTAGGGTTAGGGTTAGTTTTAGTGTTACGGCTCGGTTTATGGTATGGGTTAGGATTAGGGTACGTGTCAGGGTTAGGGTAGGTGTTAGGGTTAGGGTAAGCATAAGGTTAGGGTATTTATTAAACCTATCCCACTGTCTAGATACCATAAATCAGGTAAAGGAATATTATTTTGGGTCCAGCCATAGAGAAGAATTTAGACAGTAGGATAAGATAAGGAACACACCCATGGTAAAGAAATCACTTTAGGATTCTCTTTTTAAGCTGTTCCTTAAAACACTAGTGCTTAGGAAATCTATTGGAGGCAGAAGCTGTCAGGCGTAGGTTAGGGTTAGTGTTACGGTTAGGGTACGGATTAGGGTACGGGTTCTGATACGGGTTCGGGTACGGCGTACGGTATGGGTTAGGGTTAGGGTTAGGCTTAGTTTTAGGGTTGGGGCTCGGTTTAGGGTACGGGTTAGGATTAGGGTACGTGTTACGGTTAAGGTAGGGGTTTGGGTTAGGGTAGGGTATTTATTAAACCTATCTCACTCTCTAGATACCACTTAGCACGTAAAGGAATATTATTTGGGGTCCAGGCATGGAGAAGAGTTTAGACACTAGGATAAGATAAGGAACACACTCAGTATAAAGAATTCACATTAGGATTCTCTTTTTAAGCCGTTCCGTAAAACACTAGTGCTTAGGAAATCTATTGGAGGAAGAAGCAGTCAAGGGTAGCTTAGGGTTAGGTTTAGGGTTAATGTTAGGGTACTGCTAATGGTACGGTTTCGGATACGATGTAGGGTATGTGTTAGGGTTAATGTTAGGGTACTGCTTATGGTACGGGTTCGGATACGATGTAGGGTATGTGTTAGGGTTAGTGTTAGGGTTAGTTTTTGGCTTAGGGCTCGGTTTAGGGTATGGGTTAGGATTAGTGTACGTGTTAGTGTTAGTGTAGGGGTTTGGGTTAGGGTAGGCGTTAGGGTTAGGATATTTATTAAACCTATCCAACTCTCTAGATACCACTTAGCACGTAAAGGAATATTATTTGGGGTCCAGCCATGGAGAAGAGTTTAGACAGTAGGAGAAGATAAGGAACACACCCATTAAAAAGAAATCACATTAGGATTATCTTTTTAACCTGTTCCTTAAAACACTAGTGCTTAGGAAATCTATTGGAGGCAGAAGCAGTCAAGTGTAGCTTAGGGTTAGGTTTAGGGTTAGGGTACGTCTTACGGTATGGGTTCGGGTATGGTGTAGGGTAGGGTTAGGGTTAGGTTTAGGGTACGGTTTAGGGTACGGGTTCAGATACGGCGTAGGATCTGGGTTAGGGTTAGGTTTAGGGTTTTTTTTAGGGTTAGGGCTCAGTTTAGGGTACGGGATAGGAATAGGGTACGTTTTAGGGTTAGGGTATGGGTTAGGGTTAAGGTATGCGTTAGGGTCAGGGTATTTATTAAACCTATTCCACTCTCTAGATACCACTTAGCACGTAAAGGAATATTAATTTGGGTCCAGCCATGGAGAAGAGTTTAGACACTAGGATAAGATAAGGAACACACCCATTATAAAGAAGTCACATTAGGATGCTCTTTTTAACCTGTTCCTTAAAACACTAGTGCTTAGGAAATCTATTGGAGGCAGAAGCAGTCAAGAGTAGCTTAGGGTTAGGGTTAGGGTTAGGGTTAGGGTTAGGGTTAGGGTAAGTGTACGGCTTAGGGTACGGCTTCGGGTATGACATAGTGTATGGGTTAGTTTTAGGGTTAGGGTTAGTTTTAGGGTTAGTGTTAGGGCTCGGTTTAGGGTACGGGGTAGGATAAGGGTACGTGTTAGGGTTAAGGTAGGGGCTTGGGTTAGGGTACGCATTAAGGTTAGGGTATTTATTAAAGCTATCCCACTCTCTAGGTACCACTTAGCACGTAAAGCATTATTATTTGGGGTCCAGCCATGGAGAAGAGTTTAGACACTAGGATAAGATAAGGAACACACTCAGTATAAAGAATTCACATTAGGATTCTCTTTTTAAGCCGTTCTGTAAAACACTAGTGCTTAGGAAATCTATTGGAGGAAGAAGCAGTCAAGGGTAGCTTAGGGTTAGGTTTAGGGTTAATGTTAGGGTACTGCTAATGGTACGGGTACGGATACGATGTAGGGTATGTGTTAGGGTTAATGTTAGGGTACTGCTTATGGTACGGGTTCGGATACGATGTAGGGTATGTGTTAGGGTTAGTGTTAGGGTTAGTTTTTGGCTTAGGGCTCGGTTTAGGGTATGGGTTAAGATTAGTGTACGTGTTAGTGTTAGTGTAGGGGTTTGGGTTAGGGTAGGCGTTAGGGTTAGGATATTTATTAAACCTATCCAACTCTCTAGATACCACTTAGCACGTAAAGGAATATTATTTGGGGTCCAGCCATGGAGAAGAGTTTAGACAGTAGGAGAACATAAGGAACACACCCATTAAAAAGAAATCACATTAGGATTCTCTTTTTAACCTGTTCCTTAAAACACTAGTGCTTAGGAAATCTATTGGAGGCAGAAGCAGTCAAGTGTAGCTTAGGGTTAGGTTTAGGGTTAGGCTACGTCTTACGGTATGGGTTCGGGTATGGTGTAGGGTAGGGTTAGGGTTAGGTTTAGGGTACGGTTTAGGGTACGGGTTCAGATACGGCGTAGGATCTGGGTTAGGGTTAGGTTTAGGGGTTTTTTTAGGGTTAGGGCTCAGTTTAGGGTACGGGATAGGAATAGGGTACGTTTTAGGGTTAGGGTACGGGTTAGGGTTAAGGTATGCGTTAGGGTCAGGGTATTTATTAAACCTATTCCACTCTCTAGATACCACTTAGCACGTAAAGGAATATTAATTTGGGTCCAGCCATGGAGAAGAGTTTAGACACTAGGATAAGATAAGGAACACACCCATTATAAAGAAGTCACATTAGGATTCTCTTTTTAACCTGTTCCTTAAAACACTAGTGCTTAGGACATCGATAGGAGGCAGAAGCAGTCAACGGTAGCTTAGGGTTAGGGTTAGGGTTAGGGTTAGGGTTAGGGTTAGGGTTAGGGTTAGGGTAAGTGTACGGCTTAGGGTACGGCTTCGGGTATGACATAGTGTATGGGTTAGTTTTAGGGTTAGGGTTAGTTTTAGGGTTAGTGTTAGGGCTTGGTTTAGGGTACGGGGTAGGATAAGGGTACGTGTTAGGGTTAAGGTAGGGACTTGGGTTAGGGTACACATTAAGGTTAGGGTATTTATTAAAGCTATCCCACTCTCTAGGTACCACTTAGCACGTAAAGCATTATTATTTGGGGTCCAGCCATGGAGAAGAGTTTAGACACTAGGATAAGATAAGGAACACACCCATTATAAAGAAGTCACATTAGGATTCTCTTTTTAACCTGTTCCTTAAAACACTAGTGCTTAGGAAATCTCTTGGAGGCAGAAGCAGTCAAGAGTAGCTTAGGGTTAGTGTTACGGTTAGGGTTACGGTACGGCTTAGGGTACTGGTTCGGGTATGGTTTCGAGTATGGCGTAGGGTATGGGTTAAGTTTACGGTTAGGTTTAGTTTTAGGGTTAGGGCTCCTGTTTATTGTACGGGTTATTTTTAGGGTTTTTGTTACGGTTAGGGTAGGTGTTAGTGTTAGGGTACGAGTTAGGGTTAGGGTGTTTTTTAAACCTATCCCACTCTCTAGGTATCACTTAGCACGTAAAGGAATATTATTTAGGTTCCAGCCATGGAGAAGAGTTTAGACACTAGGATAAGATAAGGAACACACCCATTATAAAGAAGTCACATTAGGATTCTCTTTTTAACCTGTTCCTTAAAACACTAGTGATTAGGAAATCTATTGGAGGAAGAAGCAGTCAAGGGTAGCTTAGGGTTAGGTTTAGGGTTAATGTTAGGGTACTGCTAATGGTACGGATTCGGATACGATGTAGGGTATTTGTTAGGGTTAATGTTAGGGTTAGTTTTAGGCTTAGGGCTCGGTTTAGGGTATGGGTTAGGATTAGTGTACGTGTTAGTGTTAGTGTAGGGGTTTGGGTTAGGGTAGGCGTTAGGGTTAGGATATTTTTAAACCTATCCAACTCTCTAGATACTACTTAGCACGTAAAGGAATATTATTTGGGGTCCAGCCATGGAGAAGAGTTTAGACAGTAGGAGAACATAAGGAACACACCCATTAAAAAGAAATCACATTAGGATTCTCTTTTTAACCTGTTCCTTAAAACACTAGTGCTTAGGAAATATATTGGAGGCAGAAGCAGTCAAGTGTAGCTTAGGGTTAGGTTTAGGGTTAGGGTACGTCTTACGGTATGGGTTCGGGTATGGTGTAGGGTAGGGTTAGGGTTAGGTTTAGGGTACGGTTTAGGGTACGGGTTCAGATACGGCGTAGGATATGGGTTAGGGTTAGGTTTAGGGTTTTTTTTAGGGTTAGGGCTCAGTTTAGGGTACGGGATAGGAATAGGGTACGTTTTAGGGTTAGGGTACGGGTTAGGGTTAAGGTATGCGTTAGGGTCAGGGTATTTATTAAACCTATTCCACTCTCTAGATACCACTTAGCACGTAAGGAATATTAATTTGGGTCCAGCCATGGAGAAGAGGTTAGACACTAGGATAAGATAAGGAACACACCCATTATAAAGAAGTCACATTAGGATTCTCTTTTTAAGCTGTACTGTAAAACACTAGTGCTTAGGAAATCCATTGGAGGCAGAAGCAGTCAAGGGTAGCTTAGGATTAGGGTTAGTGTTAGGGTACTGCTTATGGTACGGGTTCGGTTACAGGTTCGGGTACGGCGTAGGGTATGGGCTAGGGTTAGGCTTAGGGTTAGTTTTAGGGTTAGGGCTCGGTTTAGGGTACGGGTTAGGATTAGGGTACGTGTTAGTGTTATGGTAGGGGTTAGGGTATGCGTTAGGGTTAGGGTATTTATTAAAGCTATCCCAGTTAGCACTTAAAGGAATACTATTTGGGGTCCAGCCATGGAGAAGTTTTTACACACTAGGATAAGATAAGGAACTCACCCATTATAAAGAAATCACATTAGGATTCTCTTTTTAACCTGTTCCTTAAAACACTAGTGCTTAGGAAATGTATTGGAGGCAGAAGCAGTCAAGGGTAGCTTAGGGCTAGGGTTAGGGATAGGGTACGGGTTCGGGTACGGGTTCGTATACGGCGTAGGGTATGGGTTAGGGTTAGGGTTAGGGTTACCTTTAGGGATAGGGCTCGGTTAGGGTTAGGGTTAGGGTTAGGGTTAGGGTTAGGGTAAGCGTACGGCTGAGTGTACGGTTTCGGGTATGGCATAGTGTATGGGCTAGGTTTAGGGTCAGGGTTAGTTTTAGGTTTAGGGCTCGGTTTAGGGTACGGGTTAGGATTAAGGTTAGTGTTAGGGTTATGATAGGGGTTAGGGTTAGGGTACGCGTTAGGGTTACGGTAATTATTAAACCTATCCCACTCTCTAGATACCACTTAGCATGTAAAGGAATATTATTTGGGGTCCCGCCATGGAGAAGAGTTTAGACACTAGGATAAGATAAAGAACACACCCATTATAAAGAAATCACATTAGGATTCTCTTTTTAACCTGCTCCTTAAAACACTAGTGCTTAGGAAACCTATTGGAGGCAGAAGCAGTCAAGGGTAGCTTAGGGTTAGGTTTAGGGTTAGGGTATGGCTTAGGGTACGGGTTCTGGTACAGGTTCGGGCACAGCATAGGGTATGGGTTAGAGTTAGGGTTAGGGTTAGTTTTAGTGTTACGGCTCGGTTTATGGTATGGGTTAGGATTAGGGTACGTGTCAGGGTTAGGGTAGGTGTTAGGGTTAGGGTAAGCATAAGGTTAGGGTATTTATTAAACCTATCCCACTGTCTAGATACCATAAATCAGGTAAAGGAATATTATTTTGGGTCCAGCCATAGAGAAGAATTTAGACAGTAGGATAAGATAAGGAACACACCCATGGTAAAGAAATCACTTTAGGATTCTCTTTTTAAGCTGTTCCTTAAAACACTAGTGCTTAGGAAATCTATTGGAGGCAGAAGCTGTCAGGCGTAGGTTAGGGTTAGTGTTACGGTTAGGGTACGGATTAGGGTACGGGTTCTGATACGGGTTCGGGTACGGCGTACGGTATGGGTTAGGGTTAGGATTAGGCTTAGTTTTAGGGTTGGGGCTCGGTTTAGGGTACGGGTTAGGATTAGGGTACGTGTTACGGTTAAGGTAGGGGTTTGGGTTAGGGTAGGGTATTTATTAAACCTATCTCACTCTCTAGATACCACTTAGCACGTAAAGGAATATTATTTGGGGTCCAGGCATGGAGAAGAGTTTAGACACTAGGATAAGATAAGGAACACACTCAGTATAAAGAATTCACATTAGGATTCTCTTTTTAAGCCGTTCCGTAAAACACTAGTGCTTAGGAAATCTATTGGAGGAAGAAGCAGTCAAGGGTAGCTTAGGGTTAGGTTTAGGGTTAATGTTAGGGTACTGCTAATGGTACGGGTTCGGATACGATGTAGGGTATGTGTTAGGGTTAATGTTAGGGTACTGCTTATGGTACGGGTTCGGATACGATGTAGGGTATGTGTTAGGGTTAGTGTTAGGGTTAGTTTTTGGCTTAGGGCTCGGTTTAGGGTATGGGTTAGGATTAGTGTACGTGTTAGTGTTAGTGTAGGGGTTTGGGTTAGGGTAGGCGTTAGGGTTAGGATATTTATTAAACCTATCCAACTCTCTAGATACCACTTAGCACGTAAAGGAATATTATTTGGGGTCCAGCCATGGAGAAGAGTTTAGACAGTAGGAGAACATAAGGAACACACCCATTAAAAAGAAATCACATTAGGATTCTCTTTTTAACCTGTTCCGTAAAACACTAGTGCTTAGGAAATCTATTGGAGGCAGAAGCAGTCAAGTGTAGCTTAGGGTTAGGTTTAGGGTTAGGGTACGTCTTACGGTATGGGTTCGGGTATGGTGTAGGGTAGGGTTAGGGTTAGGTTTAGGGTACGGTTTAGGGTACGGGTTCAGATACGGCGTAGGATCTGGGTTAGGGTTAGGTTTAGGGTTTTTTTTAGGGTTAGGGCTCAGTTTAGGGTACGGGATAGGAATAGGGTACGTTTTAGGGTTAGGGTATGGGTTAGGGTTAAGGTATGCGTTAGGGTCAGGGTATTTATTAAACCTATTCCACTCTCTAGATACCACTTAGCACGTAAAGGAATATTAATTTGGGTCCAGCCATGGAGAAGAGTTTAGACACTAGGATAAGATAAGGAACACACCCATTATAAAGAAGTCACATTAGGATGCTCTTTTTAACCTGTTCCTTAAAACACTAGTGCTTAGGAAATCTATTGGAGGCAGAAGCAGTCAAGAGTAGCTTAGGGTTAGGGTTAGGGTTAGGGTTAGGGTTAGGGTTAGGGTTAGGGTAAGTGTACGGCTTAGGGTACGGCTTCGGGTATGACATAGTGTATGGGTTAGTTTTAGGGTTAGGGTTAGTTTTAGGGTTAGTGTTAGGGCTCGGTTTAGGGTACGGGGTAGGATAAGGGTACGTGTTAGGGTTAAGGTAGGGGCTTGGGTTAGGGTACGCATTAAGGTTAGGGTATTTATTAAAGCTATCCCACTCTCTAGGTACCACTTAGCACGTAAAGCATTATTATTTGGGGTCCAGCCATGGAGAAGAGTTTAGACACTAGGATAAGATAAGGAACACACTCAGTATAAAGAATTCACATTAGGATTCTCTTTTTAAGCCGTTCTGTAAAACACTAGTGCTTAGGAAATCTATTGGAGGAAGAAGCAGTCAAGGGTAGCTTAGGGTTAGGTTTAGGGTTAATGTTAGGGTACTGCTAATGGTACGGGTACGGATACGATGTAGGGTATGTGTTAGGGTTAATGTTAGGGTACTGCTTATGGTACGGGTTCGGATACGATGTAGGGTATGTGTTAGGGTTAGTGTTAGGGTTAGTTTTTGGCTTAGGGCTCGGTTTAGGGTATGGGTTAAGATTAGTGTACGTGTTAGTGTTAGTGTAGGGGTTTGGGTTAGGGTAGGCGTTAGGGTTAGGATATTTATTAAACCTATCCAACTCTCTAGATACCACTTAGCACGTAAAGGAATATTATTTGGGGTCCAGCCATGGAGAAGAGTTTAGACAGTAGGAGAACATAAGGAACACACCCATTAAAAAGAAATCACATTAGGATTCTCTTTTTAACCTGTTCCTTAAAACACTAGTGCTTAGGAAATCTATTGGAGGCAGAAGCAGTCAAGTGTAGCTTAGGGTTAGGTTTAGGGTTAGGCTACGTCTTACGGTATGGGTTCGGGTATGGTGTAGGGTAGGGTTAGGGTTAGGTTTAGGGTACGGTTTAGGGTACGGGTTCAGATACGGCGTAGGATCTGGGTTAGGGTTAGGTTTAGGGGTTTTTTTAGGGTTAGGGCTCAGTTTAGGGTACGGGATAGGAATAGGGTACGTTTTAGGGTTAGGGTACGGGTTAGGGTTAAGGTATGCGTTAGGGTCAGGGTATTTATTAAACCTATTCCACTCTCTAGATACCACTTAGCACGTAAAGGAATATTAATTTGGGTCCAGCCATGGAGAAGAGTTTAGACACTAGGATAAGATAAGGAACACACCCATTATAAAGAAGTCACATTAGGATTCTCTTTTTAACCTGTTCCTTAAAACACTAGTGCTTAGGACATCGATAGGAGGCAGAAGCAGTCAACGGTAGCTTAGGGTTAGGGTTAGGGTTAGGGTTAGGGTTAGGGTTAGGGTTAGGGTTAGGGTAAGTGTACGGCTTAGGGTACGGCTTCGGGTATGACATAGTGTATGGGTTAGTTTTAGGGTTAGGGTTAGTTTTAGGGTTAGTGTTAGGGCTTGGTTTAGGGTACGGGGTAGGATAAGGGTACGTGTTAGGGTTAAGGTAGGGACTTGGGTTAGGGTACACATTAAGGTTAGGGTATTTATTAAAGCTATCCCACTCTCTAGGTACCACTTAGCACGTAAAGCATTATTATTTGGGGTCCAGCCATGGAGAAGAGTTTAGACACTAGGATAAGATAAGGAACACACCCATTATAAAGAAGTCACATTAGGATTCTCTTTTTAACCTGTTCCTTAAAACACTAGTGCTTAGGAAATCTCTTGGAGGCAGAAGCAGTCAAGAGTAGCTTAGGGTTAGTGTTACGGTTAGGGTTACGGTACGGCTTAGGGTACTGGTTCGGGTATGGTTTCGAGTATGGCGTAGGGTATGGGTTAAGTTTACGGTTAGGTTTAGTTTTAGGGTTAGGGCTCCTGTTTATTGTACGGGTTATTTTTAGGGTTTTTGTTACGGTTAGGGTAGGTGTTAGTGTTAGGGTACGAGTTAGGGTTAGGGTGTTTTTTAAACCTATCCCACTCTCTAGGTATCACTTAGCACGTAAAGGAATATTATTTAGGTTCCAGCCATGGAGAAGAGTTTAGACACTAGGATAAGATAAGGAACACACCCATTATAAAGAAGTCACATTAGGATTCTCTTTTTAACCTGTTCCTTAAAACACTAGTGATTAGGAAATCTATTGGAGGAAGAAGCAGTCAAGGGTAGCTTAGGGTTAGGTTTAGGGTTAATGTTAGGGTACTGCTAATGGTACGGATTCGGATACGATGTAGGGTATTTGTTAGGGTTAATGTTAGGGTTAGTTTTAGGCTTAGGGCTCGGTTTAGGGTATGGGTTAGGATTAGTGTACGTGTTAGTGTTAGTGTAGGGGTTTGGGTTAGGGTAGGCGTTAGGGTTAGGATATTTTTAAACCTATCCAACTCTCTAGATACTACTTAGCACGTAAAGGAATATTATTTGGGGTCCAGCCATGGAGAAGTGTTTAGACAGTAGGAGAACATAAGGAACACACCCATTAAAAAGAAATCACATTAGGATTCTCTTTTTAACCTGTTCCTTAAAACACTAGTGCTTAGGAAATATATTGGAGGCAGAAGCAGTCAAGTGTAGCTTAGGGTTAGGTTTAGGGTTAGGGTACGTCTTACGGTATGGGTTCGGGTATGGTGTAGGGTAGGGTTAGGGTTAGGTTTAGGGTACGGTTTAGGGTACGGGTTCAGATACGGCGTAGGATATGGGTTAGGGTTAGGTTTAGGGTTTTTTTTAGGGTTAGGGCTCAGTTTAGGGTACGGGATAGGAATAGGGTACGTTTTAGGGTTAGGGTACGGGTTAGGGTTAAGGTATGCGTTAGGGTCAGGGTATTTATTAAACCTATTCCACTCTCTAGATACCACTTAGCACGTAAGGAATATTAATTTGGGTCCAGCCATGGAGAAGAGGTTAGACACTAGGATAAGATAAGGAACACACCCATTATAAAGAAGTCACATTAGGATTCTCTTTTTAAGCTGTACTGTAAAACACTAGTGCTTAGGAAATCCATTGGAGGCAGAAGCAGTCAAGGGTAGCTTAGGATTAGGGTTAGTGTTAGGGTACTGCTTATGGTACGGGTTCGGTTACAGGTTCGGGTACGGCGTAGGGTATGGGCTAGGGTTAGGCTTAGGGTTAGTTTTAGGGTTAGGGCTCGGTTTAGGGTACGGGTTAGGATTAGGGTACGTGTTAGTGTTATGGTAGGGGTTAGGGTATGCGTTAGGGTTAGGGTATTTATTAAAGCTATCCCAGTTAGCACTTAAAGGAATACTATTTGGGGTCCAGCCATGGAGAAGTTTTTACACACTAGGATAAGATAAGGAACTCACCCATTATAAAGAAATCACATTAGGATTCTCTTTTTAACCTGTTCCTTAAAACACTAGTGCTTAGGAAATGTATTGGAGGCAGAAGCAGTCAAGGGTAGCTTAGGGCTAGGGTTAGGGATAGGGTACGGGTTCGGGTACGGGTTCGTATACGGCGTAGGGTATGGGTTAGGGTTAGGGTTAGGGTTACCTTTAGGGATAGGGCTCGGTTAGGGTTAGGGTTAGGGTTAGGGTTAGGGTTAGGGTAAGCGTACGGCTGAGTGTACGGTTTCGGGTATGGCATAGTGTATGGGCTAGGTTTAGGGTCAGGGTTAGTTTTAGGTTTAGGGCTCGGTTTAGGGTACGGGTTAGGATTAAGGTTAGTGTTAGGGTTATGATAGGGGTTAGGGTTAGGGTACGCGTTAGGGTTACGGTAATTATTAAACCTATCCCACTCTCTAGATACCACTTAGCATGTAAAGGAATATTATTTGGGGTCCCGCCATGGAGAAGAGTTTAGACACTAGGATAAGATAAAGAACACACCCATTATAAAGAAATCACATTAGGATTCTCTTTTTAACCTGCTCCTTAAAACACTAGTGCTTAGGAAACCTATTGGAGGCAGAAGCAGTCAAGGGTAGCTTAGGGTTAGGTTTAGGGTTAGGGTATGGCTTAGGGTACGGGTTCTGGTACAGGTTCGGGCACAGCATAGGGTATGGGTTAGAGTTAGGGTTAGGGTTAGTTTTAGTGTTACGGCTCGGTTTATGGTATGGGTTAGGATTAGGGTACGTGTCAGGGTTAGGGTAGGTGTTAGGGTTAGGGTAAGCATAAGGTTAGGGTATTTATTAAACCTATCCCACTGTCTAGATACCATAAATCAGGTAAAGGAATATTATTTTGGGTCCAGCCATAGAGAAGAATTTAGACAGTAGGATAAGATAAGGAACACACCCATGGTAAAGAAATCACTTTAGGATTCTCTTTTTAAGCTGTTCCTTAAAACACTAGTGCTTAGGAAATCTATTGGAGGCAGAAGCTGTCAGGCGTAGGTTAGGGTTAGTGTTACGGTTAGGGTACGGATTAGGGTACGGGTTCTGATACGGGTTCGGGTACGGCGTACGGTATGGGTTAGGGTTAGGATTAGGCTTAGTTTTAGGGTTGGGGCTCGGTTTAGGGTACGGGTTAGGATTAGGGTACGTGTTACGGTTAAGGTAGGGGTTTGGGTTAGGGTAGGGTATTTATTAAACCTATCTCACTCTCTAGATACCACTTAGCACGTAAAGGAATATTATTTGGGGTCCAGGCATGGAGAAGAGTTTAGACACTAGGATAAGATAAGGAACACACTCAGTATAAAGAATTCACATTAGGATTCTCTTTTTAAGCCGTTCCGTAAAACACTAGTGCTTAGGAAATCTATTGGAGGAAGAAGCAGTCAAGGGTAGCTTAGGGTTAGGTTTAGGGTTAATGTTAGGGTACTGCTAATGGTACGGGTTCGGATACGATGTAGGGTATGTGTTAGGGTTAATGTTAGGGTACTGCTTATGGTACGGGTTCGGATACGATGTAGGGTATGTGTTAGGGTTAGTGTTAGGGTTAGTTTTTGGCTTAGGGCTTGGTTTAGGGTATGGGTTAGGATTAGTGTACGTGTTAGTGTTAGTGTAGGGGTTTGGGTTAGGGTAGGCGTTAGGGTTAGGATATTTATTAAACCTATCCAACTCTCTAGATACCACTTAGCACGTAAAGGAATATTATTTGGGGTCCAGCCATGGAGAAGAGTTTAGACAGTAGGAGAACATAAGGAACACACCCATTAAAAAGAAATCACATTAGGATTCTCTTTTTAACCTGTTCCGTAAAACACTAGTGCTTAGGAAATCTATTGGAGGCAGAAGCAGTCAAGTGTAGCTTAGGGTTAGGTTTAGGGTTAGGGTACGTCTTACGGTATGGGTTCGGGTATGGTGTAGGGTAGGGTTAGGGTTAGGTTTAGGGTACGGTTTAGGGTACGGGTTCAGATACGGCGTAGGATCTGGGTTAGGGTTAGGTTTAGGGTTTTTTTTAGGGTTAGGGCTCAGTTTAGGGTACGGGATAGGAATAGGGTACGTTTTAGGGTTAGGGTATGGGTTAGGGTTAAGGTATGCGTTAGGGTCAGGGTATTTATTAAACCTATTCCACTCTCTAGATACCACTTAGCACGTAAAGGAATATTAATTTGGGTCCAGCCATGGAGAAGAGTTTAGACACTAGGATAAGATAAGGAACACACCCATTATAAAGAAGTCACATTAGGATGCTCTTTTTAACCTGTTCCTTAAAACACTAGTGCTTAGGAAATCTATTGGAGGCAGAAGCAGTCAAGAGTAGCTTAGGGTTAGGGTTAGGGTTAGGGTTAGGGTTAGGGTTAGGGTTACGGTAAGTGTACGGCTTAGGGTACGGCTTCGGGTATGACATAGTGTATGGGTTAGTTTTAGGGTTAGGGTTAGTTTTAGGGTTAGTTTTAGGGCTCGGTTTAGGGTACGGGGTAGGATAAGGGTACGTGTTAGGGTTAAGGTAGGGGCTTGGGTTAGGGTACGCATTAAGGTTAGGGTATTTATTAAAGCTATCCCACTCTCTAGGTACCACTTAGCACGTAAAGCATTATTATTTGGGGTCCAGCCATGGAGAAGAGTTTAGACACTAGGATAAGATAAGGAACACACCCATTATAAAGAAGTCACATTAGGATTCTCTTTTTAATCTGTTCCTTAAAACACTAGTGATTAGGAAATCTATTGGAGGAAGAAGCAGTCAAGGGTAGCTTAGGGTTAGGTTTAGGGTTAATGTTAGGGTACTGCTAAAGGTACGGATTCGGATACGATGTAGGGTATGTGTTAGGGTTAATGTTAGGGTTAGTTTTAGGCTTAGGGCTCGGTTTAGGGTATGGGTTAGGATTAGTGTACGTGTTAGTGTTAGTGTAGGGGTTTGGGTTAGGGTAGGCGTTAGGGTTAGGATATTTATTAAACCTATCCAACTCTCTAGATACTACTTAGCACGTAAAGGAATATTATTTGGGGTCCAGCCATGGAGAAGAGTTTAGACAGTAGGAGAACATAAGGAACACACCCATTAAAAAGAAATCACATTAGGATTCTCTTTTTAACCTGTTCCTTAAAACACTAGTGCTTAGGAAATATATTGGAGGCAGAAGCAGTCAAGTGTAGCTTAGGGTTAGGTTTAGGGTTAGGGTACGTCTTACGGTATGGGTTCGGGTATGGTGTAGGGTAGGGTTAGGGTTAGGTTTAGGGTACGGTTTAGGGTACGGGTTCAGATACGGCGTAGGATATGGGTTAGGGTTAGGTTTAGGGTTTTTTTTAGGGTTAGGGCTCAGTTTAGGGTACGGGATAGGAATAGGGTACGTTTTAGGGTTAGGGGAAGGGTTAGGGTTAAGGTATGCGTTAGGGTCAGGGTATTTATTAAACCTATTCCACTCTCTAGACACCACTTAGCACGTAAAGGAATATTAATTTGGGTCCAGCCATGGAGAAGAGTTTAGACACTAGGATAAGATAAGGAACACACCCATTATAAAGAAGTCACATTAGGATTCTCTTTTTAAGCTGTACTGTAAAACACTAGTGCTTAGGAAATCCATTGGAAGCAGAAGCAGTCAAGGGTAGCTTAGGATTAGGGTTAGTGTTAGGGTACTGCTTATGGTACGGGTTCGGTTACAGGTTCGGGTACGGCGTAGGGTATGGGCTAGGGTTAGGCTTAGGGTTAGTTTTACGGTTAGGGCTCGGTTTAGGGTACGGGTTAGGATTAGGGTACGTGTTAGAGTTATGGTAGGGGTTAGGGTATGCGTTAGGGTTAGGGTATTTATTAAAGCAATCCCAGTTAGCACTTAAAGGAATACTATTTGGGGTCCAGCCATGGAGAAGTGTTTAGACACTAGGATAAGATAAGGAACTCACCCATTATAAAGAAATCACATTAGGATTCTCTTTTTAACCTGTTCCTTAAAACACTAGTGCTTAGGAAATGTATTGGAGGCAGAAGCAGTCAAGGGTAGCTTAGGTTTAGGGTTAGGGATAGGGTACGGGTTCGGGTACGGGTTCGGATACGGGTTCGTATACGGCGTAGGGTATGGGTTAGGGTTAGGGTTAGGGTTACTTTTAGGGATAGGGCTCGGTTAGGGTTAGGGTTAGGGTTAGGGTTAGGGTTAGGGTAAGCGTACGGCTGAGTGTACGGTTTCGGGTATGGCATAGTGTATGGGCTAGGTTTAGGGTCAGGGTTAGTTTTAGGTTTAGGGCTCGGTTTAGGGTACGGGTTAGGATTAAGGTTAGTGTTAGGGTTATGATAGGGGTTAGGGTTAGGGTACGCGTTAGGGTTACGGTAATTATTAAACCTATCCCACTCTCTAGATACCACTTAGCACGTAAAGGAATATTATTTGGGGTCCCGCCATGGAGAAGAGTTTAGACACTAGGATAAGATAAGGAACACACCCATTATAAAGAAATCACATTAGGATTCTCTTTTTAACCTGCTCCTTAAAACACTAGTGCTTAGGAATCCTATTGGAGGCAGAAGCAGTCAAGGGTAGCTTAGGGTTAGGGTTAGGGTTAGGGTATGGCTTAGGGTACGGGTTCTGGTACAGGTTCGGGCACAGCATAGGGTATGGGTTAGAGTTAGGGTTAGGGTTAGTTTTAGTGTTACGGCTCGGTTTATGGTATGGGTTAGGATTAGGGTACGTGTCAGGGTTAGGGTAGGTGTTAGGGTTAGGGTAAGCATAAGGTTAGGGTATTTATTAAACCTATCCCACTGTCTAGATACCATAAATCAGGTAAAGGAATATTATTTTGGGTCCAGCCATAGAGAAGAATTTAGACAGTAGGATAAGATAAGGAACACACCCATGGTAGAGAAATCACTTTAGGATTCTCTTTTTAAGCTGTTCCTTAAAACACTAGTGCTTAGGAAATCTATTGGAGGCAGAAGCTGTCAGGCGTAGGTTAGGGTTAGTGTTACGGTTAGGGTACGGATTAGGGTACGGGTTCTGATACGGGTTCGGGTACGGCGTACGGTATGGGTTAGGGTTAGGGTTAGGCTTAGTTTTAGGGTTGGGGCTCGGTTTAGGGTACGGGTTAGGATTAGGGTACGTGTTACGGTTAAGGTAGGGGTTTGGGTTAGGGTAGGGTATTTATTAAACCTATCTCACTCTCTAGATACCACTTAGCACGTAAAGGAATATTATTTGGGGTCCAGGCATGGAGAAGAGTTTAGACACTAGGATAAGATAAGGAACACACTCAGTAAAAAGAATTCACATTAGGATTCTCTTTTTAAGCCGTTCCGTAAAACACTAGTGCTTAGGAAATCTATTGGAGGAAGAAGCAGTCAAGGGTAGCTTAGGGTTAGGTTTAGGGTTAATGTTAGGGTACTGCTAATGGTACGGGTTCGGATACGATGTAGGGTATGTGTTAGGGTTAATGTTAGGGTACTGCTTATGGTACGGGTTCGGATACGATGTAGGGTATGTGTTAGGGTTAGTGTTAGGGTTAGTTTTTGGCTTAGGGCTCGGTTTAGGGTATGGGTTAGGATTAGTGTACGTGTTAGTGTTAGTGTAGGGGTTTGGGTTAGGGTAGGCGTTAGGGTTAGGATATTTATTAAACCTATCCAACTCTCTAGATACCACTTAGCACGTAAAGGAATATTATTTGGGGTCCAGCCATGGAGAAGAGTTTAGACAGTAGGAGAACATAAGGAACACACCCATTAAAAAGAAATCACATTAGGATTATCTTTTTAACCTGTTCCTTAAAACACTAGTGCTTAGGAAATCTATTGGAGGCAGAAGCAGTCAAGTGTAGCTTAGGGTTAGGTTTAGGGTTAGGGTACGTCTTACGGTATGGGTTCGGGTATGGTGTAGGGTAGGGTTAGGGTTAGGTTTAGGGTACGGTTTAGGGTACGGGTTCAGATACGGCGTAGGATCTGGGTTAGGGTTAGGTTTAGGGTTTTTTTTAGGGTTAGGGCTCAGTTTAGGGTACGGGATAGGAATAGGGTACGTTTTAGGGTTAGGGTATGGGTTAGGGTTAAGGTATGCGTTAGGGTCAGGGTATTTATTAAACCTATTCCACTCTCTAGATACCACTTAGCACGTAAAGGAATATTAATTTGGGTCCAGCCATGGAGAAGAGTTTAGACACTAGGATAAGATAAGGAACACACCCATTATAAAGAAGTCACATTAGGATGCTCTTTTTAACCTGTTCCTTAAAACACTAGTGCTTAGGAAATCTATTGGAGGCAGAAGCAGTCAAGAGTAGCTTAGGGTTAGGGTTAGGGTTAGGGTTAGGGTTAGGGTTAGGGTTAGGGTAAGTGTACGGCTTAGGGTACGGCTTCGGGTATGACATAGTGTATGGGTTAGTTTTAGGGTTAGGGTTAGTTTTAGGGTTAGTGTTAGGGCTCGGTTTAGGGTACGGGGTAGGATAAGGGTACGTGTTAGGGTTAAGGTAGGGGCTTGGGTTAGGGTACGCATTAAGGTTAGGGTATTTATTAAAGCTATCCCACTCTCTAGGTACCACTTAGCACGTAAAGCATTATTATTTGGGGTCCAGCCATGGAGAAGAGTTTAGACACTAGGATAAGATAAGGAACACACTCAGTATAAAGAATTCACATTAGGATTCTCTTTTTAAGCCGTTCTGTAAAACACTAGTGCTTAGGAAATCTATTGGAGGAAGAAGCAGTCAAGGGTAGCTTAGGGTTAGGTTTAGGGTTAATGTTAGGGTACTGCTAATGGTACGGGTACGGATACGATGTAGGGTATGTGTTAGGGTTAATGTTAGGGTACTGCTTATGGTACGGGTTCGGATACGATGTAGGGTATGTGTTAGGGTTAGTGTTAGGGTTAGTTTTTGGCTTAGGGCTCGGTTTAGGGTATGGGTTAAGATTAGTGTACGTGTTAGTGTTAGTGTAGGGGTTTGGGTTAGGGTAGGCGTTAGGGTTAGGATATTTATTAAACCTATCCAACTCTCTAGATACCACTTAGCACGTAAAGGAATATTATTTGGGGTCCAGCCATGGAGAAGAGTTTAGACAGTAGGAGAACATAAGGAACACACCCATTAAAAAGAAATCACATTAGGATTCTCTTTTTAACCTGTTCCTTAAAACACTAGTGCTTAGGAAATCTATTGGAGGCAGAAGCAGTCAAGTGTAGCTTAGGGTTAGGTTTAGGGTTAGGCTACGTCTTACGGTATGGGTTCGGGTATGGTGTAGGGTAGGGTTAGGGTTAGGTTTAGGGTACGGTTTAGGGTACGGGTTCAGATACGGCGTAGGATCTGGGTTAGGGTTAGGTTTAGGGGTTTTTTTAGGGTTAGGGCTCAGTTTAGGGTACGGGATAGGAATAGGGTACGTTTTAGGGTTAGGGTACGGGTTAGGGTTAAGGTATGCGTTAGGGTCAGGGTATTTATTAAACCTATTCCACTCTCTAGATACCACTTAGCACGTAAAGGAATATTAATTTGGGTCCAGCCATGGAGAAGAGTTTAGACACTAGGATAAGATAAGGAACACACCCATTATAAAGAAGTCACATTAGGATTCTCTTTTTAACCTGTTCCTTAAAACACTAGTGCTTAGGACATCGATAGGAGGCAGAAGCAGTCAACGGTAGCTTAGGGTTAGGGTTAGGGTTAGGGTTAGGGTTAGGGTTAGGGTTAGGGTTAGGGTTAGGGTAAGTGTACGGCTTAGGGTACGGCTTCGGGTATGACATAGTGTATGGGTTAGTTTTAGGGTTAGGGTTAGTTTTAGGGTTAGTGTTAGGGCTTGGTTTAGGGTACGGGGTAGGATAAGGGTACGTGTTAGGGTTAAGGTAGGGACTTGGGTTAGGGTACACATTAAGGTTAGGGTATTTATTAAAGCTATCCCACTCTCTAGGTACCACTTAGCACGTAAAGCATTATTATTTGGGGTCCAGCCATGGAGAAGAGTTTAGACACTAGGATAAGATAAGGAACACACCCATTATAAAGAAGTCACATTAGGATTCTCTTTTTAACCTGTTCCTTAAAACACTAGTGCTTAGGAAATCTCTTGGAGGCAGAAGCAGTCAAGAGTAGCTTAGGGTTAGTGTTACGGTTAGGGTTACGGTACGGCTTAGGGTACTGGTTCGGGTATGGTTTCGAGTATGGCGTAGGGTATGGGTTAAGTTTACGGTTAGGTTTAGTTTTAGGGTTAGGGCTCCTGTTTATTGTACGGGTTATTTTTAGGGTTTTTGTTACGGTTAGGGTAGGTGTTAGTGTTAGGGTACGAGTTAGGGTTAGGGTGTTTTTTAAACCTATCCCACTCTCTAGGTATCACTTAGCACGTAAAGGAATATTATTTAGGTTCCAGCCATGGAGAAGAGTTTAGACACTAGGATAAGATAAGGAACACACCCATTATAAAGAAGTCACATTAGGATTCTCTTTTTAACCTGTTCCTTAAAACACTAGTGATTAGGAAATCTATTGGAGGAAGAAGCAGTCAAGGGTAGCTTAGGGTTAGGTTTAGGGTTAATGTTAGGGTACTGCTAATGGTACGGATTCGGATACGATGTAGGGTATTTGTTAGGGTTAATGTTAGGGTTAGTTTTAGGCTTAGGGCTCGGTTTAGGGTATGGGTTAGGATTAGTGTACGTGTTAGTGTTAGTGTAGGGGTTTGGGTTAGGGTAGGCGTTAGGGTTAGGATATTTTTAAACCTATCCAACTCTCTAGATACTACTTAGCACGTAAAGGAATATTATTTGGGGTCCAGCCATGGAGAAGAGTTTAGACAGTAGGAGAACATAAGGAACACACCCATTAAAAAGAAATCACATTAGGATTCTCTTTTTAACCTGTTCCTTAAAACACTAGTGCTTAGGAAATATATTGGAGGCAGAAGCAGTCAAGTGTAGCTTAGGGTTAGGTTTAGGGTTAGGGTACGTCTTACGGTATGGGTTCGGGTATGGTGTAGGGTAGGGTTAGGGTTAGGTTTAGGGTACGGTTTAGGGTACGGGTTCAGATACGGCGTAGGATATGGGTTAGGGTTAGGTTTAGGGTTTTTTTTAGGGTTAGGGCTCAGTTTAGGGTACGGGATAGGAATAGGGTACGTTTTAGGGTTAGGGTACGGGTTAGGGTTAAGGTATGCGTTAGGGTCAGGGTATTTATTAAACCTATTCCACTCTCTAGATACCACTTAGCACGTAAGGAATATTAATTTGGGTCCAGCCATGGAGAAGAGGTTAGACACTAGGATAAGATAAGGAACACACCCATTATAAAGAAGTCACATTAGGATTCTCTTTTTAAGCTGTACTGTAAAACACTAGTGCTTAGGAAATCCATTGGAGGCAGAAGCAGTCAAGGGTAGCTTAGGATTAGGGTTAGTGTTAGGGTACTGCTTATGGTACGGGTTCGGTTACAGGTTCGGGTACGGCGTAGGGTATGGGCTAGGGTTAGGCTTAGGGTTAGTTTTAGGGTTAGGGCTCGGTTTAGGGTACGGGTTAGGATTAGGGTACGTGTTAGTGTTATGGTAGGGGTTAGGGTATGCATTAGGGTTAGGGTATTTATTAAAGCTATCCCAGTTAGCACTTAAAGGAATACTATTTGGGGTCCAGCCATGGAGAAGTTTTTACACACTAGGATAAGATAAGGAACTCACCCATTATAAAGAAATCACATTAGGATTCTCTTTTTAACCTGTTCCTTAAAACACTAGTGCTTAGGAAATGTATTGGAGGCAGAAGCAGTCAAGGGTAGCTTAGGGCTAGTGTTAGGGATAGGGTACGGGTTCGGGTACGGGTTCGTATACGGCGTAGGGTATGGGTTAGGGTTAGGGTTAGGGTTACCTTTAGGGATAGGGCTCGGTTAGGGTTAGGGTTAGGGTTAGGGTTAGGGTTAGGGTAAGCGTACGGCTGAGTGTACGGTTTCGGGTATGGCATAGTGTATGGGCTAGGTTTAGGGTCAGGGTTAGTTTTAGGTTTAGGGCTCGGTTTAGGGTACGGGTTAGGATTAAGGTTAGTGTTAGGGTTATGATAGGGGTTAGGGTTAGGGTACGCGTTAGGGTTACGGTAATTATTAAACCTATCCCACTCTCTAGATACCACTTAGCATGTAAAGGAATATTATTTGGGGTCCCGCCATGGAGAAGAGTTTAGACACTAGGATAAGATAAGGAACACACCCATTATAAAGAAATCACATTAGGATTCTCTTTTTAACCTGCTCCTTAAAACACTAGTGCTTAGGAAACCTATTGGAGGCAGAAGCAGTCAAGGGTAGCTTAGGGTTAGGTTTAGGGTTAGGGTATGGCTTAGGGTACGGGTTCTGGTACAGGTTCGGGCACAGCATAGGGTATGGGTTAGAGTTAGGGTTAGGGTTAGTTGTAGTGTTACGGCTCGGTTTATGGTATGGGTTAGGATTAGGGTACGTGTCAGGGTTAGGGTAGGTGTTAGGGTTAGGGTAAGCATAAGGTTAGGGTATTTATTAAACCTATCCCACTGTCTAGATACCATAAATCAGGTAAAGGAATATTATTTTGGGTCCAGCCATAGAGAAGAATTTAGACAGTAGGATAAGATAAGGAACACACCCATGGTAAAGAAATCACTTTAGGATTCTCTTTTTAAGCTGTTCCTTAAAACACTAGTGCTTAGGAAATCTATTGGAGGCAGAAGCTGTCAGGCGTAGGTTAGGGTTAGTGTTACGGTTAGGGTACGGATTAGGGTACGGGTTCTGATACGGGTTCGGGTACGGCGTACGGTATGGGTTAGGGTTAGGGTTAGGCTTAGTTTTAGGGTTGGGGCTCGGTTTAGGGTACGGGTTAGGATTAGGGTACGTGTTACGGTTAAGGTAGGGGTTTGGGTTAGGGTAGGGTATTTATTAAACCTATCTCACTCTCTAGATACCACTTAGCACGTAAAGGAATATTATTTGGGGTCCAGGCATGGAGAAGAGTTTAGACACTAGGATAAGATAAGGAACACACTCAGTATAAAGAATTCACATTAGGATTCTCTTTTTAAGCCGTTCCGTAAAACACTAGTGCTTAGGAAATCTATTGGAGGAAGAAGCAGTCAAGGGTAGCTTAGGGTTAGGTTTAGGGTTAATGTTAGGGTACTGCTAATGGTACGGGTTCGGATACGATGTAGGGTATGTGTTAGGGTTAATGTTAGGGTACTGCTTATGGTACGGGTTCGGATACGATGTAGGGTATGTGTTAGGGTTAGTGTTAGGGTTAGTTTTTGGCTTAGGGCTCGGTTTAGGGTATGGGTTAGGATTAGTGTACGTGTTAGTGTTAGTGTAGGGGTTTGGGTTAGGGTAGGCGTTAGGGTTAGGATATTTATTAAACCTATCCAACTCTCTAGATACCACTTAGCACGTAAAGGAATATTATTTGGGGTCCAGCCATGGAGAAGAGTTTAGACAGTAGGAGAACATAAGGAACACACCCATTAAAAAGAAATCACATTAGGATTCTCTTTTTAACCTGTTCCGTAAAACACTAGTGCTTAGGAAATCTATTGGAGGCAGAAGCAGTCAAGTGTAGCTTAGGGTTAGGTTTAGGGTTAGGGTACGTCTTACGGTATGGGTTCGGGTATGGTGTAGGGTAGGGTTAGGGTTAGGTTTAGGGTACGGTTTAGGGTACGGGTTCAGATACGGCGTAGGATCTGGGTTAGGGTTAGGTTTAGGGTTTTTTTTAGGGTTAGGGCTCAGTTTAGGGTACGGGATAGGAATAGGGTACGTTTTAGGGTTAGGGTACGGGTTAGGGTTAAGGTATGCGTTAGGGTCAGGGTATTTATTAAACCTATTCCACTCTCTAGATACCACTTAGCACGTAAAGGAATATTAATTTGGGTCCAGCCATGGAGAAGAGTTTAGACACTAGGATAAGATAAGGAACACACCCATTATAAAGAAGTCACATTAGGATGCTCTTTTTAACCTGTTCCTTAAAACACTAGTGCTTAGGAAATCTATTGGAGGCAGAAGCAGTCAAGAGTAGCTTAGGGTTAGGGTTAGGGTTAGGGTTAGGGTTAGGGTTAGGGTTACGGTAAGTGTACGGCTTAGGGTACGGCTTCGGGTATGACATAGTGTATGGGTTAGTTTTAGGGTTAGGGTTAGTTTTAGGGTTAGTTTTAGGGCTCGGTTTAGGGTACGGGGTAGGATAAGGGTACGTGTTAGGGTTAAGGTAGGGGCTTGGGTTAGGGTACGCATTAAGGTTAGGGTATTTATTAAAGCTATCCCACTCTCTAGGTACCACTTAGCACGTAAAGCATTATTATTTGGGGTCCAGCCATGGAGAAGAGTTTAGACACTAGGATAAGATAAGGAACACACCCATTATAAAGAAGTCACATTAGGATTCTCTTTTTAATCTGTTCCTTAAAACACTAGTGATTAGGAAATCTATTGGAGGAAGAAGCAGTCAAGGGTAGCTTAGGGTTAGGTTTAGGGTTAATGGTAGGGTACTGCTAATGGTACGGATTCGGATACGATGTAGGGTATTTGTTAGGGTTAATGTTAGGGTTAGTTTTAGGCTTAGGGCTCGGTTTAGGGTATGGGTTAGGATTAGTGTACGTGTTAGTGTTAGTGTAGGGGTTTGGGTTAGGGTAGGCGTTAGGGTTAGGATATTTTTAAACCTATCCAACTCTCTAGATACTACTTAGCACGTAAAGGAATATTATTTGGGGTCCAGCCATGGAGAAGAGTTTAGACAGTAGGAGAACATAAGGAACACACCCATTAAAAAGAAATCACATTAGGATTCTCTTTTTAACCTGTTCCTTAAAACACTAGTGCTTAGGAAATATATTGGAGGCAGAAGCAGTCAAGTGTAGCTTAGGGTTAGGTTTAGGGTTAGGGTACGTCTTACGGTATGGGTTCGGGTATGGTGTAGGGTAGGGTTAGGGTTAGGTTTAGGGTACGGTTTAGGGTACGGGTTCAGATACGGCGTAGGATATGGGTTAGGGTTAGGTTTAGGGTTTTTTTTAGGGTTAGGGCTCAGTTTAGGGTACGGGATAGGAATAGGGTACGTTTTAGGGTTAGGGTACGGGTTAGGGTTAAGGTATGCGTTAGGGTCAGGGTATTTATTAAACCTATTCCACTCTCTAGATACCACTTAGCACGTAAGGAATATTAATTTGGGTCCAGCCATGGAGAAGAGGTTAGACACTAGGATAAGATAAGGAACACACCCATTATAAAGAAGTCACATTAGGATTCTCTTTTTAAGCTGTACTGTAAAACACTAGTGCTTAGGAAATCCATTGGAGGCAGAAGCAGTCAAGGGTAGCTTAGGATTAGGGTTAGTGTTAGGGTACTGCTTATGGTACGGGTTCGGTTACAGGTTCGGGTACGGCGTAGGGTATGGGCTAGGGTTAGGCTTAGGGTTAGTTTTAGGGTTAGGGCTCGGTTTAGGGTACGGGTTAGGATTAGGGTACGTGTTAGTGTTATGGTAGGGGTTAGGGTATGCATTAGGGTTAGGGTATTTATTAAAGCTATCCCAGTTAGCACTTAAAGGAATACTATTTGGGGTCCAGCCATGGAGAAGTTTTTACACACTAGGATAAGATAAGGAACTCACCCATTATAAAGAAATCACATTAGGATTCTCTTTTTAACCTGTTCCTTAAAACACTAGTGCTTAGGAAATGTATTGGAGGCAGAAGCAGTCAAGGGTAGCTTAGGGCTAGTGTTAGGGATAGGGTACGGGTTCGGGTACGGGTTCGTATACGGCGTAGGGTATGGGTTAGGGTTAGGGTTAGGGTTACCTTTAGGGATAGGGCTCGGTTAGGGTTAGGGTTAGGGTTAGGGTTAGGGTTAGGGTAAGCGTACGGCTGAGTGTACGGTTTCGGGTATGGCATAGTGTATGGGCTAGGTTTAGGGTCAGGGTTAGTTTTAGGTTTAGGGCTCGGTTTAGGGTACGGGTTAGGATTAAGGTTAGTGTTAGGGTTATGATAGGGGTTAGGGTTAGGGTACGCGTTAGGGTTACGGTAATTATTAAACCTATCCCACTCTCTAGATACCACTTAGCATGTAAAGGAATATTATTTGGGGTCCCGCCATGGAGAAGAGTTTAGACACTAGGATAAGATAAGGAACACACCCATTATAAAGAAATCACATTAGGATTCTCTTTTTAACCTGCTCCTTAAAACACTAGTGCTTAGGAAACCTATTGGAGGCAGAAGCAGTCAAGGGTAGCTTAGGGTTAGGTTTAGGGTTAGGGTATGGCTTAGGGTACGGGTTCTGGTACAGGTTCGGGCACAGCATAGGGTATGGGTTAGAGTTAGGGTTAGGGTTAGTTGTAGTGTTACGGCTCGGTTTATGGTATGGGTTAGGATTAGGGTACGTGTCAGGGTTAGGGTAGGTGTTAGGGTTAGGGTAAGCATAAGGTTAGGGTATTTATTAAACCTATCCCACTGTCTAGATACCATAAATCAGGTAAAGGAATATTATTTTGGGTCCAGCCATAGAGAAGAATTTAGACAGTAGGATAAGATAAGGAACACACCCATGGTAAAGAAATCACTTTAGGATTCTCTTTTTAAGCTGTTCCTTAAAACACTAGTGCTTAGGAAATCTATTGGAGGCAGAAGCTGTCAGGCGTAGGTTAGGGTTAGTGTTACGGTTAGGGTACGGATTAGGGTACGGGTTCTGATACGGGTTCGGGTACGGCGTACGGTATGGGTTAGGGTTAGGGTTAGGCTTAGTTTTAGGGTTGGGGCTCGGTTTAGGGTACGGGTTAGGATTAGGGTACGTGTTACGGTTAAGGTAGGGGTTTGGGTTAGGGTAGGGTATTTATTAAACCTATCTCACTCTCTAGATACCACTTAGCACGTAAAGGAATATTATTTGGGGTCCAGGCATGGAGAAGAGTTTAGACACTAGGATAAGATAAGGAACACACTCAGTATAAAGAATTCACATTAGGATTCTCTTTTTAAGCCGTTCCGTAAAACACTAGTGCTTAGGAAATCTATTGGAGGAAGAAGCAGTCAAGGGTAGCTTAGGGTTAGGTTTAGGGTTAATGTTAGGGTACTGCTAATGGTACGGGTTCGGATACGATGTAGGGTATGTGTTAGGGTTAATGTTAGGGTACTGCTTATGGTACGGGTTCGGATACGATGTAGGGTATGTGTTAGGGTTAGTGTTAGGGTTAGTTTTTGGCTTAGGGCTCGGTTTAGGGTATGGGTTAGGATTAGTGTACGTGTTAGTGTTAGTGTAGGGGTTTGGGTTAGGGTAGGCGTTAGGGTTAGGATATTTATTAAACCTATCCAACTCTCTAGATACCACTTAGCACGTAAAGGAATATTATTTGGGGTCCAGCCATGGAGAAGAGTTTAGACAGTAGGAGAACATAAGGAACACACCCATTAAAAAGAAATCACATTAGGATTCTCTTTTTAACCTGTTCCGTAAAACACTAGTGCTTAGGAAATCTATTGGAGGCAGAAGCAGTCAAGTGTAGCTTAGGGTTAGGTTTAGGGTTAGGGTACGTCTTACGGTATGGGTTCGGGTATGGTGTAGGGTAGGGTTAGGGTTAGGTTTAGGGTACGGTTTAGGGTACGGGTTCAGATACGGCGTAGGATCTGGGTTAGGGTTAGGTTTAGGGTTTTTTTTAGGGTTAGGGCTCAGTTTAGGGTACGGGATAGGAATAGGGTACGTTTTAGGGTTAGGGTACGGGTTAGGGTTAAGGTATGCGTTAGGGTCAGGGTATTTATTAAACCTATTCCACTCTCTAGATACCACTTAGCACGTAAAGGAATATTAATTTGGGTCCAGCCATGGAGAAGAGTTTAGACACTAGGATAAGATAAGGAACACACCCATTATAAAGAAGTCACATTAGGATGCTCTTTTTAACCTGTTCCTTAAAACACTAGTGCTTAGGAAATCTATTGGAGGCAGAAGCAGTCAAGAGTAGCTTAGGGTTAGGGTTAGGGTTAGGGTTAGGGTTAGGGTTAGGGTTACGGTAAGTGTACGGCTTAGGGTACGGCTTCGGGTATGACATAGTGTATGGGTTAGTTTTAGGGTTAGGGTTAGTTTTAGGGTTAGTTTTAGGGCTCGGTTTAGGGTACGGGGTAGGATAAGGGTACGTGTTAGGGTTAAGGTAGGGGCTTGGGTTAGGGTACGCATTAAGGTTAGGGTATTTATTAAAGCTATCCCACTCTCTAGGTACCACTTAGCACGTAAAGCATTATTATTTGGGGTCCAGCCATGGAGAAGAGTTTAGACACTAGGATAAGATAAGGAACACACCCATTATAAAGAAGTCACATTAGGATTCTCTTTTTAATCTGTTCCTTAAAACACTAGTGATTAGGAAATCTATTGGAGGAAGAAGCAGTCAAGGGTAGCTTAGGGTTAGGTTTAGGGTTAATGTTAGGGTACTGCTAAAGGTACGGATTCGGATACGATGTAGGGTATGTGTTAGGGTTAATGTTAGGGTTAGTTTTAGGCTTAGGGCTCGGTTTAGGGTATGGGTTAGGATTAGTGTACGTGTTAGTGTTAGTGTAGGGGTTTGGGTTAGGGTAGGCGTTAGGGTTAGGATATTTATTAAACCTATCCAACTCTCTAGATACTACTTAGCACGTAAAGGAATATTATTTGGGGTCCAGCCATGGAGAAGAGTTTAGACAGTAGGAGAACATAAGGAACACACCCATTAAAAAGAAATGACATTAGGATTCTCTTTTTAACCTGTTCCTTAAAACACTAGTGCTTAGGAAATATATTGGAGGCAGAAGCAGTCAAGTGTAGCTTAGGGTTAGGTTTAGGGTTAGGGTACGTCTTACGGTATGGGTTCGGGTATGGTGTAGGGTAGGGTTAGGGTTAGGTTTAGGGTACGGTTTAGGGTACGGGTTCAGATACGGCGTAGGATATGGGTTAGGGTTAGGTTTAGGGTTTTTTTTAGGGTTAGGGCTCAGTTTAGGGTACGGGATAGGAATAGGGTACGTTTTAGGGTTAGGGGAAGGGTTAGGGTTAAGGTATGCGTTAGGGTCAGGGTATTTATTAAACCTATTCCACTCTCTAGACACCACTTAGCACGTAAAGGAATATTAATGTGGGTCCAGCCATGGAGAAGAGTTTAGACACTAGGATAAGATAAGGAACACACCCATTATAAAGAAGTCACATTAGGATTCTCTTTTTAAGCTGTACTGTAAAACACTAGTGCTTAGGAAATCCATTGGAAGCAGAAGCAGTCAAGGGTAGCTTAGGATTAGGGTTAGTGTTAGGGTACTGCTTATGGTACGGGTTCGGTTACAGGTTCGGGTACGGCGTAGGGTATGGGCTAGGGTTAGGCTTAGGGTTAGTTTTACGGTTAGGGCTCGGTTTAGGGTACGGGTTAGGATTAGGGTACGTGTTAGAGTTATGGTAGGGGTTAGGGTATGCGTTAGGGTTAGGGTATTTATTAAAGCTATCCCAGTTAGCACTTAAAGGAATACTATTTGGGGTCCAGCCATGGAGAAGTGTTTAGACACTAGGATAAGATAAGGAACTCACCCATTATAAAGAAATCACATTAGGATTCTCTTTTTAACCTGTTCCTTAAAACACTAGTGCTTAGGAAATGTATTGGAGGCAGAAGCAGTCAAGGGTAGCTTAGGTTTAGGGTTAGGGATAGGGTACGGGTTCGGGTACGGGTTCGGGTACGGGTTCGTATACGGCGTAGGGTATGGGTTAGGGTTAGGGTTAGGGTTACTTTTAGGGATAGGGCTCGGTTAGGGTTAGGGTTAGGGTTAGGGTTAGGGTTAGGGTAAGCGTACGGCTGAGTGTACGGTTTCGGGTATGGCATAGTGTATGGGCTAGGTTTAGGGTCAGGGTTAGTTTTAGGTTTAGGGCTCGGTTTAGGGTACGGGTTAGGATTAAGGTTAGTGTTAGGGTTATGATAGGGGTTAGGGTTAGGGTACGTGTTAGGGTTACGGTAATTATTAAACCTATCCCACTCTCTAGATACCACTTAGCACGTAAAGGAATATTATTTGGGGTCCCGCCATGGAGAAGAGTTTAGACACTAGGATAAGATAAGGAACACACCCATTATAAAGAAATCACATTAGGATTCTCTTTTTAACCTGCTCCTTAAAACACTAGTGCTTAGGAAACCTATTGGAGGCAGAAGCAGTCAAGGGTAGCTTAGGGTTAGGGTTAGGGTTAGGGTATGGCTTAGGGTACGGGTTCTGGTACAGGTTCGGGCACAGCATAGGGTATGGGTTAGAGTTAGGGTTAGGGTTAGTTTTAGTGTTACGGCTCGGTTTATGGTATGGGTTAGGATTAGGGTACGTGTCAGGGTTAGGGTAGGTGTTAGGGTTAGGGTAAGCATAAGGTTAGGGTATTTATTAAACCTATCCCACTGTCTAGATACCATAAATCAGGTAAAGGAA
Source organism: Eschrichtius robustus (assembly GCF_028021215.1). NCBI lineage: Eukaryota > Metazoa > Chordata > Mammalia > Artiodactyla > Eschrichtiidae > Eschrichtius > Eschrichtius robustus. The sequence continues at coordinate 27,321,633 of NC_090827.1, read as the reverse complement.
TATTATTTTGGGTCCAGCCATAGAGAAGAATTTAGACAGTAGGATAAGATAAGGAACACACCCATGGTAGAGAAATCACTTTAGGATTCTCTTTTTAAGCTGTTCCTTAAAACACTAGTGCTTAGGAAATCTATTGGAGGCAGAAGCTGTCAGGCGTAGGTTAGGGTTAGTGTTACGGTTAGGGTACGGATTAGGGTACGGGTTCTGATACGGGTTCGGGTACGGCGTACGGTATGGGTTAGGGTTAGGGTTAGGCTTAGTTTTAGGGTTGGGGCTCGGTTTAGGGTACGGGTTAGGATTAGGGTACGTGTTACGGTTAAGGTAGGGGTTTGGGTTAGGGTAGGGTATTTATTAAACCTATCTCACTCTCTAGATACCACTTAGCACGTAAAGGAATATTATTTGGGGTCCAGGCATGGAGAAGAGTTTAGACACTAGGATAAGATAAGGAACACACTCAGTATAAAGAATTCACATTAGGATTCTCTTTTTAAGCCGTTCCGTAAAACACTAATGCTTAGGAAATCTATTGGAGGAAGAAGCAGTCAAGGGTAGCTTAGGGTTAGGTTTAGGGTTAATGTTAGGGTACTGCTAATGGTACGAGTTCGGATACGATGTAGGGTATGTGTTAGGGTTAATGTTAGGGTACTGCTAATGGTACGGGTTCAGATACGATGTAGGGTATGTGTTAGGGTTAGTGTTAGGGTTAGTTTTTGGCTTAGGGCTCGGTTTAGGGTATGGGTTAGGATTAGTGTACGTGTTAGTGTTAGTGTAGGGGTTTGGGTTAGGGTAGGCGTTAGGGTTAGGATATTTATTAAACCTATCCAACTCTCTAGATACCACTTAGCACGTAAAGGAATATTATTTGGGGTCCAGCCATGGAGAAGAGTTTAGACAGTAGGAGAACATAAGGAACACACCCATTAAAAAGAAATCACATTAGGATTCTCTTTTTAACCTGTTCCTTAAAACACTAGTGCTTAGGAAATCTATTGGAGGCAGAAGCAGTCAAGTGTAGCTTAGGGTTAGGTTTAGGGTTAGGGTACGTCTTACGGTATGGGTTCGGGTATGGTGTAGGGTAGGGTTAGGGTTAGGTTTAGGGTACGGTTTAGGGTACGGGTTCAGATACGGCGTAGGATATGGGTTAGGGTTAGGTTTAGGGTTTTTTTTAGGGTTAGGGCTCAGTTTAGGGTACGGGATAGGAATAGGGTACGTTTTAGTGTTAGGGTACGGGTTACGGTTAAGGTATGCGTTAGGGTCAGGGTATTTATTAAACCTATTCCACTCTCTAGATACCACTTAGCATGTAAAGGAATATTAATTTGGGTCCAGCCATGGAGAAGAGTTTATACACTAGGATAAGATAAGGAACACACCCATTATAAAGAAGTCACATTAGGATTCTCTTTTAAACCTGTGCCTTAAAACACTAGTGCTTAGGACATCGATTGGAGGCAGAAGCAGTCAACGGTAGCTTAGGATTAGGGTTAGGGTTAGGGTTAGGTTTAGGGTTAGGTTTAGGGTTAGGGTTAGGTTTATGGTAAGAGTACGGCTTAGGTTATGGCTTCGGGTATGACATAGTGTATGGGTTAGTTTTAGGGTTAGGGTTAGTTTTAGGGTTACTCTTAGCGCTCGGTTTAGGGTACGGGGTAGGATAAGGGTACGTGTTAGGGTTAAGGTAGGGGTTTGGGTTAGGGTACGCGTTAAGGTTAGGGTATTTATTAAAGCTATCCCACTCTCTAGGTACCACTTAGCACGTAAAGCATTATTATTTGGGGTCCAGCCATGGAGAAGAGTTTAGACACTAGGATAAGATAAGGAACACACCCATTATAAAGAAATCACATTAGGATTCTCTTTTTAACCTGTTCCTTAAAACACTAGTGCTTAGGAAATCTATTGGAGGCAGAAGCAGTCAAGAGTAGCTTAGGGTTAGGTTTAGGGATAGGGTTACGGTACGGCTTAGGGTACTGTTTCGGGTACGTTTTCGAGTACGGCGTAGGGTATGGGTTAAGTTCACGGTTAGGTTTAGTTTTAGTGTTAGGGCTCCTGTTTATTGTACGGGTTTGTTTTAGGGTATTTGTTACGGTTAGGGTATGTGTTAGGGTTAGGGTACGAGTTAGGGTTAGGGTGTTTTTTAAACCTATCCCACTCTCTAGATATCACTTCGCACGTAAAGGAATATTATTTAGGGTCCAGCCATGGAGAAGAGTTTAGACACTAGGATAAGATAAGGAACACACCCATTATAAAGAAATCACATTAGGATTCTCTTTTTAACCTGTTCCTAAAAACACTAGTGCTTAGGAGATGTATAGGAGGCAGAAGCAGTCAAGGTTAGCTTAGTGTTAGCGTTAGGGTTAGGGTTAGAATTACGTTTAGGGTACGGCTTAGGGTACGGGTTCGGGTACGGTTTCGGGTACGGCGTAGGGTATGGGTTAGGTTTAGGGTTAGGGTTAGTATTAGTGTTAGGGGTCGGTGTAGGGTACGTGTTAGGATTAGCGTACGTGTTAGTGTTAGGGTACGCGTTAGGGTTCGGTTATTTATTAAACCTATCCCACTCTCTAGATACCACTTAGCACTTAAAGGAATATTATTTGGGGTCCAGCCATGGAAAAGTGTTTAGACACTAGGATAAGATAAGGAACACACCCATTATGAAGAAATCACATTAGGATTCTCTTTTTAAGCTGTACCGTAAAACACTAGTGCTTAGGAAATCCACTGGAGGCAGAAGCAGTCAAGGGTAGCTTAGGATTAGGGTTAGGGTTAGGGTACTGCTTATGGTACGGGTTCGGTTACGGGTTCGGGTACGGCGTAGGGTATGGGCTAGGGTTAGGCTTTGGGTTAGTTTTATGGTTAGGGCTCGGTTTAGGGTACGGGTTAGGATTAGGGTACGTGTTAGGGATATGGTAGGGGATAGAGTTAGGATATGCGTTAGGGTTAGGTTATTTATTAAAGCTATCCCACTCCCTAGATACCACTTACCACGTAAACGATTATTATTTGGTGTCCAGCCATGGAGAAGAGTGTAGAAACTAGGATAAGATAAGGAACACACCCATTATAAAGAAATCACATTAGGATTCTCTTTTTAACCAGTTCCTTGAAACACTAGTGTTTAGGAAATATATTGGAGGCAGAATCAGTCAAGGGTAGGATAGGGTTAGGATTAGCGTTAGGGCATGGCTTAGGGTACGGGTTCGAGTATGGGTTCGGATACAGCATAGGATGTGGGTTAGGGTTAGGTTTAGGGTTTGTTTTAGGGTTAGGGCTCAGTTTAGGGTATGGGTTAGGATAAGGGTTAGTGTTAGGGATAGGGTAGCGGTTGGGGTTAGGGTACGCGTTAGGTTTACCGCAATTATTAAACATATCCCACTCTCTAGATACCACTTAGCAGGTAAAGGAATATTATTTGTGGTCCATCCATGGAGAAGAGTTTAGACACTAGGATAAGATAAGGAACACAACAATTATAAAGAAATCACATTAGGATTCTCTTTTTAACCAATTCCTTAAAACCCTAGTGCTTAGGAAATCTATTGGAGGCAGAAGCAGTCAAAAGTAGCTTAGGGTTAGGGTTAGGGTTAGGGTTAGGATTAGGTTATGACCTAGGGTCCGGCATCGGGTATGGGTTCGTGTTCGGAGTAGGGTATGGGTTAGGATTAGAGTTAGGGTCAGTTTTAGGGTTAGTGCTCGGTTTAGGTTATGGGTTAGGATTAGGGTACATAGTAGGGTTATGGTAGGGGTTAGGGTTAGGGTACGCGTTAGGGTTAGGGTATTTATTAAACCTAACGCACCTAGCACGTAAAGGAAAATTTTTTGGTGTCCCGCCAAGGAGAAGAGTTTAGAAACTAGAATAAGATAAGGAACACACTCATTAGAAAGAAATCACATTAGGATTCTCTTTTTAACCAGTTCCTTAAAACACTAGTGCTTAGATAATCTATTGGAGTCAGAAGCAGTCAAGTGTAGATTAGGGTTAGGGTTAGGGTTAGGGTAATGCTTATGGTACGGGTTCGGTTACGGGTTCGGGTACGGAGTAGGGTATGGGCTAGGGTTAGGCTTAGGGTTAATTTTAGGGTTAGGGCTCAGTTTAGGGTACGGGTTAGGATTAGGGTACGTGTTAGGGTTAGGGTAGGGGTTAGGTTTAGGTTACGCATTAGGGTTAGGGTATTTATTAAACCTATCCTACTCTCTAGATACCACTTAGCACGTAAAGGAATATTATTTGGGGTCCAGCCATGGAAAAGTGTTTAGACACTAGGATAAGTTATGGAACACACCCATTATAAAGAAATCACATTAGGATTCTCTTTTTAACCTGTTCCTTAAAACACTAGTGCTTAGGAAATGTATTGGAGGCAGAAGCAGTCAAGGGTAGCTTAGGGTTAGGGTTAGGGGTAGGGTACGGGTTCGGGTACGGGTTCGGGTACGGGTTCGTATACGGCGTAGGGTATGGGTTAGGGTTAGGGTTAGGGTTACTTTTAGGGATAGGGCTCGGTTAGGGTTAGGGTTAGGGTTAGGGTTAGGGTAAGCGTTAGGGTATGGCTTAGGGTACGGGTTCGAGTACGGGTTCGCATACAGCATAGGATGTGGGTTAGGGTTAGGTTTAGGGTTTGTTTTAGGGTTAGGGATCAGTTTAGGATATGGGTTAGGATAAGGGTTAGGGTTAGGGTTAGGGTTAGGGTTAGGGTTAGGGTTAGGGTTACGGTACGGCTTAGGGTACTGTTTCGGGTACGGTTTCGAGCACGGCGTAGGGTATGGGTTAAGTTTAGGGTTAGGTTTAGTTTTAGGGTTAGGGCTCCTGTTTTGGGTATGGGTTAGTTTTAGGGTACTTGTTACGGTTAAGGTAGGTGTTAGGGTTAGGGTACGAGTTAGGGTTAGGGTGTTTTTTAAACCTATCCCACTCTCTAGGTATCACTTAGCACGTAAAGAATATTATTTAGGGTCCAGCCATGGAGAAGAGTTTAGACACTAGAATAAGATAAGGAACACACCCATTATAGAGAAATCACATTAGGATTCTCTTTTTAAGCTGTACCGTAAAACACTAGTGCTTAGGAGATCTATAGGAGGCAGAAGCAATCAAGGTTAGCTTAGTGTTAGGGTTAGGGTTAGGGTTAGAGTTACGTTTAGGGTACGGCTTAGGGTACGGGTTCGGGTACGGTTTCGGGTACGGCGTAGGGTATGGGTTAGGTTTAGGGTTAGGGTTAGTATTAGGGTTAGGGGTCGGTGTAGGGTACGGGTTAGGATTAGCGTACGTGTTAGGGTTAGGGTATGCGTTAGGGTTAGGGTATTTATTAATCCTATCCCAGTCTCTAGATACCACTGAGCAGGTAAAGGAATATTATTTTGGGTCCAACCATGGAAAAGAGTTTAGACATTAGGATAAGATAAGGAACACACCCATTATAAAGAAATCACATTAGGATTCTCTTTTTAAGCTGTTCCTTAAAACACTAGTGCTTAGGAAATCCACTGGAGGCAGAAGCAGTCAAGGGTAGCTTAGGGTTAGGGTTAGGGTTAGGGTTAGGGTACTGCTTATGGTACGGGATCGGTTACGGATTCGGGTACGGCGTAGGGTATGGGCTAGGTTTAGACTTAGGGTTAGTTTTAGGGTTAGGGCTCGGTTTAGGGTACGGGTTAGAAGTAGGGTACGTTTTAGTGTTATAGTAGGGTTTAGGGTTAGGGTATGCGTTAGGGTTAGGGTATTTATTAAAGCTGTCCCACGTAGCAATTAAACGAATATTATTTGAGGTCCAGCCATGGAGAAGAGTTTAGACACTGGGATAAGATAAGGAACACACCCATTATAAAGAAATCACATTAGGATTCTCTTTTTAACCTGTTCCTTAAAACACTAGTGCTTAGGAAATGTATTGGAGGCAGAAGCAGTCAAGGGTAGCTTAGGGTTAGGGTTAGGGTTAGGGTTAGGGTACTGCTTATGGTACGGGTTCGGTTACGGATTCGGGTACGGCGTAGGGTATGGGCTAGGTTTAGGCTTAGGGTTAGTTTTAGGGTTAGGGCTCGGTTTAGGGTACGGGTTAGAATTAGGGTACGTTTTAGTGTTATAGTAGGGTTTAGGGTTAGGGTATGCGTTAGGGTTAGGGTATTTATTAAAGCTGTCCCACTTAGCAATTAAAGGAATCTTATTTGAGGTGCAGCCATGGAGAAGAGTTTAGACACTGGGATAAGATAAGGAACACACCCATTATAAAGAAATCACATTAGGATTCTCTTTTTAACCTGTTCCTTAAAACACTAGTGCTTAGGAAATGTATTGGAGGCAGAAGCAGTCAAGGGTAGCTTAGGGTTAGGGTTAGGGTTAGGGTTAGGGTACTGCTTATGGTACGGGTTCGGTTACGGATTCGGGTACGGCGTAGGGTATGGGCTAGGTTTAGGCTTAGGGTTAGTTTTAGGGTTAGGGCTCGGTTTAGGGTACGGGTTAGAATTAGGGTACGTTTTAGTGTTATAGTAGGGTTTAGGGTTAGGGTATGCGTTAGGGTTAGGGTATTTATTAAAGCTGTCCCACTTAGCAATTAAAGGAATCTTATTTGAGGTGCAGCCATGGAGAAGAGTTTAGACACTGGGATAAGATAAGGAACACACCCATTATAAAGAAATCACATTAGGATTCTCTTTTTAACCTGTTCCTTAAAACACTAGTGCTTAAGAAATGTATTGGAGGCAGAAGCTGTCAAGGGTAGCTTAGGGTTAGGGTTAGGGTTAGGGTACGGCTTAGGGTACGGGTTGGGTAAGGGTTCATACACGGCGTAGGGTATGGTTTAGGGTTAGGGTTAGGGTTAGTTTTAGGGTTAGGGCTTGGTTAGGGTTAGGGTTAGGGTTAGGGTTAAGTTAAGGTTACGGATAAGGGTACGGGTTTGGGTATGGCATAGTGTATGGGCTAGGGTTAGGGTTAGGGTTAGGGGTAGGGTACGGCTTAGAATACAGCATAGGGTACGGGTTAGGGTTAGGGTTAGCGTTAGTTTAAGGGTTATGGCTCGGTTTAGGGCACGGTTTAGGTTTAGGGTACGTGTTAGGGTTAGGGTAGGGGTTAGGGTTTGGGTACGTGTTAGGGTTAGGTTATTTATTAAACCTATTCCACTCTCTAGATACCATTTAGCACGTAAAGAATATTATTTGGGGTCCAGCCATGGAGAAGAGTTTAGACACTAGGATAAGATAAGGAACACACCCATTATAAAGAAATCACATTAGGATTCTCTTCTTAACCTGTTCCTTAAAATACTAGTGCTTAGGAAATCTATTGGAGGCAGAAGCAGTCAAGGGTAGCTTAGGGTTAGGGTTAGGGTTAAGGTTAGGGTACGGCTTAGGGTACGGGTTCGGGTACGGCGTAGGGTATGGGTTAGGGTTAAGGTTAGGGATAGTTTTAGGGTTAGGGCTCGGTTTAGGGTTCGGGTTAGGATTAGCGTACGTGATAGGGTTAGGGTAGGGGTTAGGGTTAGGTTACGCGTTAGGGTTAGGGTATTTATTAAACCTATCCCACTCTCTAGATACCACTTAGCACTTAAAGGAATATTATTTCGGGTCCAGCCATGGAAAAGTGTTTAGACACTTTCTAAGATAAGAAAGTGTCTAAGATAAGATATAGAACACACCCATTATGAAGAAATCACATTAGGATTCTCTTTTTAAGCTGTACCGTAAAACACTAGTGCTTAGGAAATCCATTGGAGGCAGAAGCAGTCAAGGGTAGCTTAGGGTTAGTGTTAGGGTTAGGGTACTGCTTATGGTACCGGTTCGGTTACGGTTTCGTGTATGGCGTAGGGTATGGGCTAGGGTTAGGCTTAGGGTTAGTTTTAGGGTTAGGGCTCGGTTTAAGGTACGGGTTAGGATTAGGGTACGTGTTAGGGATATGGTAGGGGATAGGGTTAGGATATGCGTTAGGGTTAGGGTATTTATTAAAGCTATCCCACTGTCTAGATACCACTTAGCAGGTAAGGGATTATTATTTGCTGTCCAGCCATTGAGAAGAGTTTAGAAACTACGATAAGATAAGGAACACACCCATTATAAAGAAATCACATTAGGATTCTCTTTTTAACCAGTTCCTTGAAACACTAGTGTTTAGGAAATATATTGGAGGCAGAATCAGTCAAGGGTAGGTTAGGGTTAGGATTAGCGTTAGGGCATGGCTTAGGGTACGGGTTCGAGTACGGGTTCGGATACAGCATAGGATGTGGGTTAGGGTTAGGTTTAGGGTTTGTTTTAGGGTTAGGCCTCAGTTTAGGGTATGGGTTAGGATAACGGTTAGTGTTAGGGTTAGGGTAGCGGTTAGGGTTAGGGTACGCGTTAGGGTTACGGCAATTATTAAACCTATCCCACTCTCTATATACCACTTAGCAGGTAAAGGAATATTATTTGGGGTCCATCCATGGAGAAGAGTTTAGACACTAGGATAAGATAAGGAACACAACAATTATAAAGAAATCACATTAGGATTCTCTTTTTAACCAATTCTTTAAAACCCTAGTGCTTAGGAAATCTATTGGAGGCAGAAGCAGTCAAGGGTAGCTTAGGGTTACGGTTAGGGTTAGGGTACTGCTTATGGTACGGGTTCGGTTATGGGTTTGGGTACGGAGTAGGGTATGGGCTAGGGTTAGGCTTAGGGTTAGTTTTAGGGTTAGGCCTCAGTTTAGGGTATGGGTTAGGATTAGGTTTAGTGTTAGGCTTAGGGTAGGGGTTAGGGTTAGGGTGCGCGTTAGGGTTACGGTAATTATTAAACCTATCCCACTCTCTAGATACCACTTAGCACGTAAAGGAATATTATTTGGGGTCCAGCCATGGAGAAGAGTTTAGACACTTGGATAAGATAAGGAACACACCCATCCTAAAGAAATCACATTAGGATTCTCTTTTTAACCTGTTCCTTAAAGCACTAGTGCTTAGGAAATCTATTGGAGGCAGAAGCAGTCAAGGGTAGCTTAGGGTTAGGGTTAGGGTACTGCTTAGGGTATGGCATAGGGTACGGGTACGGGTTAGGGTTAGGGTTTGTTTAAGGGTTAGGGCTCGGTTTAGGGCACGGGTTAGGATTAGGGTACGTGTTAGGGATAGGGTAGGGGTTAGGGTTCGGGTAGGCGTTAGGGTTAGGGTATTTATTAAACCTATCCCACTCTGTAGATACCACTTAGCACGTAAAGGAATATTCTTTGAGGTCCAGCCATGGAGAAGAGTTTAGACACTAGGATAAGATAAGGAACACACCCATTATAAAGAAATCACATTAGGATTCTCTGTTTAACCTGTTCCTTAAAACACTAGTGCTTAGGAAACCTATTGGAGGCAGAAGCAGTCAAGGGTAGCTTAGGGTTAGGGTATGGCTTAGGGTACGGGTTCTGGTACAGGTTCGGGCACGGCATAGGGTATGGGTTAGAGTTAGGGTTAGGGTTAGTTGTAGTGTTACGGCTCGGTTTATGGTATGGGTTAGGATTAGGGTACGTGTCAGGGTTAGGGTAGGTGTTAGGGTTAGGGTAAGCATAAGGTTAGGGTATTTATTAAACCTATCCCACTGTCTAGATACCATAAATCAGGTAAAGGAATATTATTTTGTGTCCAGCCATAGAGAAGAGTTTAGACAGTAGGATAAGATAAGGAACACACACATGGTAAAGAAATCACTTTAGGATTCTCTTTTTAAGCTGCTCCTTAAAACACTAGTGCTTAGGAAATCTATTGGAGGCAGAAGCTGTCAAGCGTAGGTTAGGGTTAGTGTTAGGGTTAGGGTACGGATTAGGGTACGGGTTCTGATACGGGTTCGGGTACGGCGTACGGTATGGGTTAGGGTTAGGGTTAGGCTTTGTTTTAGGGTTGGGGCTCGGTTTAGGGTTCGGGTTAGGATTAGGGTACGTGTTACGGTTAAGGTAGGGGTTTGGGTTAGGGTACGCCGTAGGCTTAGGGTATTTATTAAACCTATCGCACTCTCTAGATACCACTAAGCATGTAAAGGAATATTATTTGGGGTCCAGGCATGGAGAAGAGTTTAGACACTAGGATAAGATAAGGAACACACTCATTATAAAGAATTCACATTAGGATTTTCTTTTTAAGCCGTTCCGTAAAACACTAGTGCTTAGGAAATCTATTGGAGGAAGAAGCAGTCAAGGGTAGCTTAGGGTTAGGTTTAGGGTTAATGATAGGGTACTGCTTATGGTACGGGTTCGGATACGATGTAGGGTATGTGTTAGGGTTAGTGTTAGGGTTAGTTTTAGGCTTAGGGCTCGGTTTAGGGTATGGGTTAGGATTAGTGTACGTGTTAGTGTTAGTGTAGGGGTTTGGGTTAGGGTAGGCGTTAGGGTTAGGATATTTATTAAACCTATCCAACTCTCTAGATACCACTTAGCACGTAAAGGAATATTATTTGTGGTCCAGCCATGGAGAAGAGTTTAGAAAGTAGGAGAAGATAAGGAACACACCCATTAAAAAGAAATCACATTAGGATTCTCTTTTTAACCTGTTCCTTAAAACACTAGTGCTTAGGACATCGATTGGAGGCAGAAGCAGTCAACGGTAGCTTAGGGTTAGAGTTAGGGTTAGGGTTAGCGTTAGGGTTAGGGTTAGGTTTAGGGTAAGAGTACGGCTTAGCGTACGGCTTCGGGTATGACATAGTGTATAGGTTAGTTTTAGAGTTAGGGTTAGTTTTAGGGTTAGTGTTACGGCTCGGTTTAGGGTACGGGGTAGGATAAGGGTACGGGTTAGTGTTAAGGTAGGGGTTTGGGTTAGGGTACGCGTTAAGGTTAGGGTATTTATTAAAGCTATCCCACTCTCTAGGTACCACTTAGCACGTAAAGCATTATTATTTGGGGTCCAGCCATGGAGAAGAGTTTAGAGACTAGGATAAGATAAGGAACACACCCATTATAAAGAAATCACATTAGGATTCTCTTTTTAACCTGTTCCTTAAAACACTAGTGCTTAGGAAATCTATTGGAGGCAGAAGCAGTCAAGAGTAGCTTAGGGTTAGGGTTAGGGTTAGGGTTACGGTACGGCTTAGGGTACTGGTTCGGGTACGGTTTCGAGTACGGCGTAGGGTATCGGTTAAGTTTAGGGTTAGGTTTAGTTTTAGGGTTAGGGCTCCTGTTTTGGGTATGGGTTAGTTTTAGGGTACTTGTTACGGTTAGGGTAGGTGTTAGGGTTAGGGTACGAGTTAGGGTTAGGGTGTTTTTTAAACCTATCCCACTCTCTAGGTATCACTTAGCACGTAAAGGAATATTATTTAGGGTCCAGCCATGGAGAAGAGTTTAGACACTAGGATAAGATAAGGAACACACCCATTATAAAGAAATCACATTAGGATTCTCTTTTTAAGCTGTACCGTAAAACACTAGTGCTTAGGCGATCTATAGGAGGCAGAAGCAGTCAAGGTTAGCTTAGTGTTAGGGTTAGGGTTAGGGTTAGAGTTACGTTTAGGGTACGGCTTAGGGTACGGGTTCCGGTACGGTTTCGGGTACGGCGTAGGGTATGGGTTAGGTTTAGGGTTAGGGTTAGTATTAGGGTTAGGGGTCGGTGTAGGGTACGGGTTAGGATTAGCGTACGTGTTAGGGTTAGGGTATGCGTTAGGGTTAGGGTATTTATTAAACCTATCCCAGTCTCTAGATACCACTGAGCAGGTAAAGGAATATTATTTTGGGTCCAACCATGGAAAAGAGTTTAGACACTAGGATAAGATAAGGAACACACCCATTATAAAGAAATCACATTAGGATTCTCTTTTTAAGCTGTTCCTTAAAACACTAGTGCTTAGGAAATCCACTGGAGGCAGAAGCAGTCAAGGGTAGCTTAGGGTTAGGGTTAGGGTTAGGGTTAGGGTACTGCTTATGGTACGGGATCGGTTACGGATTCGGGTACGGCGTAGGGTATGGGCTAGTTTTAGGCTTAGGGTTAGTTTTTGGGTTAGGGCTCGGTTTAGGGTACGGGTTAGAAGTAGGGTACGTTTTAGTGTTATAGTAGGGTTTAGGGTTAGGGTATGCGTTAGGGTTAGTGTATTTATTAAAGCTGTCCCACTTAGCAATTAAAGGAATATTATTTGAGGTCCAGCCATGGAGAAAAGTTTAGACACTGGGATAAGATAAGGAACACACCCATTATAAAGAAATCACATTAGGATTCTCTTTTTAACCTGTTCCTTAAAACACTAGTGCTTAGGAAATGTATTGGAGGCAGAAGCAGTCAAGGGTAGCTTAGGGTTAGGGTTAGGGTTAGGGTTAGGGTACTGCTTATGGTACGGGTTCGGTTACGGATTCGGGTACGGCGTAGGGTATGGGCTAGGTTTAGGCTTAGGGTTAGTTTTAGGGTTAGGGCTCGGTTTAGGGTACGGGTTAGAATTAGGGTACGTTTTAGTGTTATAGTAGGGTTTAGGGTTAGGGTATGCGTTAGGGTTAGGGTATTTATTAAAGCTGTCCCACTTAGCAATTAAAGGAATCTTATTTGAGGTGCAGCCATGGAGAAGAGTTTAGACACTGGGATAAGATAAGGAACACACCCATTATAAAGAAATCACATTAGGATTCTCTTTTTAACCTGTTCCTTAAAACACTAGTGCTTAAGAAATGTATTGGAGGCAGAAGCTGTCAAGGGTAGCTTAGGGTTAGGGTTAGAGTTAGGGTACGGCTTAGGGTACGGGTTGGGGTAAGGGTTCATACACGGCGTAGGGTATGGTTTAGGGTTAGGGTTAGGGTTAGTTTTAGGGTTAGGGCTTGGTTAGGGTTAGGGTTAGGGTTAGGGTTAAGTTAAGGTTACGGATAAGGGTACGGGTTTGGGTATGACATAGTGTATGGGCTAGGGTTAGGGTTAGGGTTAGGGGTAGGGTACGGCTTAGGATACAGCATAGGGTACGCGTTAGGGTTAGGGTTAGGGTTAATTTAAGGGTTATGGCTCGGTTTAGGGCACGGTTTAGGATTAGGGTACGTGTTAGGGTTAGGGTAGGGGTTAGGGTTTGGGTACGTGTTAGGGTTAGGTTATCTATTAAACCTATTCCACTCTCTAGATACCATTTAGCACGTAAAGAATATTATTTGGGGTCCAGCCATGGAGAAGAGTTTAGACACTAGGATAAGATAAGGAACACACCCATTATAAAGAAATCACATTAGGATTCTCTTCTTAACCTGTTCCTTAAAATACTAGTGCTTAGGAAATCTATTGGAGACAGAAGCAGTCAAGGGTAGCTTAGGGTTAGGGTTAGGGTTAAGGTTAGGGTACGGCTTAGGGTACGGGTTCGGGTACGGCGTAGGGTATGGGTTAGGGTTAAGGTTAGGGGTAGTTTTAGGGTTAGGGCTCGGTTTAGGGTTCGGGTTAGGATTAGCGTACGTGATAGGGTTAGGGTAGGGGTTAGGGTTAGGTTACGCGTTAGGGTTAGGGTATTTATTAAACCTATCCCACTCTCTAGATACCACTTAGCACTTAAAGGCATATTATTTGGGGTCCAGCCATGGAAAAGTGTTTAGACACTTTCTAAGATAAGAAAGTGTCTAAGATAAGATATGGAACACACCCATTATGAAGAAATCACATTAGGATTCTCTTTTTAACCTGTTCCTTAAAGCACTAGTGCTTAGGAAATCTATTGGAGGCAGAAGCAGTCAAGGGTAGCTTAGGGTCAGGGTTAGGGTACTGCTTAGGGTATGGCAAAGGGTACGGGTACGGGTTAGGGTTAGGGTTTGTTTAAGGGTTAGGGCTCGGTTTAGGGCACGGGTTAGGATTAGGGTACGTGTTAGGGATAGGGTAGGGGTTAGGGTTCGGGTAGGCGTTAGGGTTAGGGTATTTATTAAACCTATCCCACTCTGTAGATACCACTTAGCACGTAAAGGAATATTCTTTGAGGTCCAGCCATGGAGAAGAGTTTAGACACTAGGATAAGATAAGGAACACACCCATTATAAAGAAATCACATTAGGATTCTCTGTTTAACCTGTTCCTTAAAACACTAGTGCTTAGGAAACCTATTGGAGGCAGAAGCAGTCAAGGGTAGCTTAGGGTTAGGTTTAGGGTTAGGGTATGGATTAGGGTACGGGTTCTGGTACAGGTTCGGGCACGGCATAGGGTATGGGTTAGAGTTAGGGTTAGGGTTAGTTGTAGTGTTACGGCTCGGTTTATGGTATGGGTTAGGATTAGGGTACGTGTCAGGGTTAGGGTAGGTGTTAGGGTTAGGGTAAGCATAAGGTTAGGGTATTTATTAAACCTATCCCACTGTCTAGATACCATAAATCAGGTAAAGGAATATTATTTTGGGTCCAGCCATAGAGAAGAGTTTAGACAGTAGGATAAGATAAGGAACACACCCATGGTAAAGAAATCACTTTAGGATTCTCTTTTTAAGCTGCTCCTTAAAACACTAGTGCTTAGGAAATCTATTGGAGGCAGAAGCTGTCAAGCGTAGGTTAGGGTTAGTGTTACGGTTAGGGTACGGATTAGGGTACGGGTTCTGATACGGGTTCGGGTACGGCGTACGGTATGGGTTAGGGTTAGGGTTAGGCTTAGTTTTAGGGTTGGGGCTCGGTTTAGGGTTCGGGTTAGGACTAGGGTACGTGTTACGGTTAAGGTAGGGGTTTGGGTTAGGGTACGCCGTAGGCTTAGGGTATTTATTAAACCTATCGCACTCTCTAGATACCACTAAGCATGTAAAGGAATATTATTTGGGGTCCAGGCATGGAGAAGAGTTTAGACACTAGGATAAGATAAGGAACACACTCATTATAAAGAATTCACATTAGGATTCTCTTTTTAAGCCGTTCCGTAAAACACTAGTGCTTAGGAAATCTATTGGAGGAAGAAGCAGTCAAGGGTAGCTTAGGGTTAGGTTTAGGGTTAATGATAGGGTACTGCTTATGGTACGGGTTCGGATACGATGTAGGGTATGTGTTAGGGTTAGTGTTAGGGTTAGTTTTAGGCTTAGGGCTCGGTTTAGGGTATGGGTTAGGATTAGTGTACGTGTTAGTGTTAGTGTAGGGGTTTGGGTTACGGTAGGCGTTAGGGTTAGGATATTTATTAAACCTATCCAACTCTCTAGATACCACTTAGCACGTAAAGGAATATTATTTGTGGTCCAGCCATGGAGAAGAGTTTAGACAGCAGGAGAAGATAAGGAACACACCCATTAAAAAGAAATCACATTAGGATTCTCTTTTTAACCTGTTCCTTAAAACACTAGTGCTTAGGACATCGATTGGAGGCAGAAGCAGTCAACGGTAGCTTAGGGTTAGAGTTAGGGTTAGGGTTAGCGTTAGGGTTAGGGTTAGGTTTAGGGTAAGAGTACGGCTTAGCGTACGGCTTCGGGTATGACATAGTGTATAGGTTAGTTTTAGAGTTAGGGTTAGTTTTAGGGTTAGTGTTACGGCTCGGTTTAGGGTACGGGGTAGGATAAGGGTACGGGTTAGTGTTAAGGTAGGGGTTTGGGTTAGGGTACGCGTTAAGGTTAGGGTATTTATTAAAGCTATCCCACTCTCTAGGTACCACTTAGCACGTAAAGCATTATTATTTGGGGTCCAGCCATGGAGAAGAGTTTAGAGACTAGGATAAGATAAGGAACACACCCATTATAAAGAAATCACATTAGGATTCTCTTTTTAACCTGTTCCTTAAAACACTAGTGCTTAGGAAATCTATTGGAGGCAGAAGCAGTCAAGAGTAGCTTAGGGTTAGGTTTAGGGTTAGGGTTACGGTACGGCTTAGGGTATTGGTTCGGGTACGGTTTCGAGTACGGCGTAGGGTATCGGTTAAGTTTAGGGTTAGGTTTAGTTTTAGGGTTAGGGCTCCTGTTTTGGGTATGGGTTAGTTTTAGGGTACTTGTTACGGTTAGGGTAGGTGTTAGGGTTAGGGTACGAGTTAGGGTTAGGGTGTTTTTTAAACCTATCCCACTCTCTAGTTATCACTTAGCACGTAAAGGAATATTATTTAGGGTCCAGCCATGGAGAAGAGTTTAGACACTAGGATAAGATAAGGAACACACCCATTATAAAGAAATCACATTAGGATTCTCTTTTTAAGCTGTACCGTAAAACACTAGTGCTTAGGCGATCTATAGGAGGCAGAAGCAGTCAAGGTTAGCTTAGTGTTAGGGTTAGGGTTAGGGTTAGAGTTACGTTTAGGGTACGGCTTAGGGTACGGGTTCGGGTACGGTTTCGGGTACGGCGTAGGGTATGGGTTAGGTTTAGGGTTAGGGTTAGTATTAGGGTTAGGGGTCGGTGTAGGGTACGGGTTAGGATTAGCGTACGTGTTAGGGTTAGGGTATGCGTTAGGGTTAGGGTATTTATTAAACCTATCCCAGTCTCTAGATACCACTGAGCAGGTAAAGGAATATTATTTTGGGTCCAACCATGGAAAAGAGTTTAGACACTAGGATAAGATAAGGAACACACCCATTATAAAGAAATCACATTAGGATTCTCTTTTTAAGCTGTTCCTTAAAACACTAGTGCTTAGGAAATCCACTGGAGGCAGAAGCAGTCAAGGGTAGCTTAGGGTTAGGGTTAGGGTTAGGGTTAGGGTACTGCTTATGGTACGGGATCGGTTACGGATTCGGGTACGGCGTAGGGTATGGGCTAGGTTTAGGCTTAGGGTTAGTTTTTGGGTTAGGGCTCGGTTTAGGGTACGGGTTAGAAGTAGGGTACGTTTTAGTGTTATAGTAGGGTTTAGGGTTAGGGTATGCGTTAGGGTTAGGGTATTTATTAAAGCTGTCCCACTTAGCAATTAAAGGAATATTATTTGAGGTCCAGCCATGGAGAAAAGTTTAGACACTGGGATAAGATAAGGAACACACCCATTATAAAGAAATCACATTAGGATTCTCTTTTTAACCTGTTCCTTAAAACACTAGTGCTTAGGAAATGTATTGGAGGCAGAAGCAGTCAAGGGTAGCTTAGGGTTAGGGTTAGGGTTAGGGTTAGGGTACTGCTTATGGTACGGGTTCGGTTACGGATTCGGGTACGGCGTAGGGTATGGGCTAGGTTTAGGCTTAGGGTTAGTTTTAGGGTTAGGGCTCGGTTTAGGGTACGGGTTAGAATTAGGGTACGTTTTAGTGTTATAGTAGGGTTTAGGGTTAGGGTATGCGTTAGGGTTAGGGTATTTATTAAAGCTGTCCCACTTAGCAATTAAAGGAATCTTATTTGAGGTGCAGCCATGGAGAAGAGTTTAGACACTGGGATAAGATAAGGAACACACCCATTATAAAGAAATCACATTAGGATTCTCTTTTTAACCTGTTCCTTAAAACACTAGTGCTTAAGAAATGTATTGGAGGCAGAAGCTGTCAAGGGTAGCTTAGGGTTAGGGTTAGAGTTAGGGTACGGCTTAGGGTACGGGTTGGGGTAAGGGTTCATACACGGCGTAGGGTATGGTTTAGGGTTAGGGTTAGGGTTAGTTTTAGGGTTAGGGCTTGGTTAGGGTTAGGGTTAGGGTTAGGGTTAAGTTAAGGTTACGGATAAGGGTACGGGTTTGGGTATGACATAGTGTATGGGCTAGGGTTAGGGTTAGGGTTAGGGGTAGGGTACGGCTTAGGATACAGCATAGGGTACGCGTTAGGGTTAGGGTTAGGGTTAATTTAAGGGTTATGGCTCGGTTTAGGGCACGGTTTAGGATTAGGGTACGTGTTAGGGTTAGGGTAGGGGTTAGGGTTTGGGTACGTGTTAGGGTTAGGTTATCTATTAAACCTATTCCACTCTCTAGATACCATTTAGCACGTAAAGAATATTATTTGGGGTCCAGCCATGGAGAAGAGTTTAGACACTAGGATAAGATAAGGAACACACCCATTATAAAGAAATCACATTAGGATTCTCTTCTTAACCTGTTCCTTAAAATACTAGTGCTTAGGAAATCTATTGGAGACAGAAGCAGTCAAGGGTAGCTTAGGGTTAGGGTTAGGGTTAAGGTTAGGGTACGGCTTAGGGTACGGGTTCGGGTACGGCGTAGGGTATGGGTTAGGGTTAAGGTTAGGGGTAGTTTTAGGGTTAGGGCTCGGTTTAGGGTTCGGGTTAGGATTAGCGTACGTGATAGGGTTAGGGTAGGGGTTAGGGTTAGGTTACGCGTTAGGGTTAGGGTATTTATTAAACCTATCCCACTCTCTAGATACCACTTAGCACTTAAAGGCATATTATTTGGGGTCCAGCCATGGAAAAGTGTTTAGACACTTTCTAAGATAAGAAAGTGTCTAAGATAAGATATGGAACACACCCATTATGAAGAAATCACATTAGGATTCTCTTTTTAACCTGTTCCTTAAAGCACTAGTGCTTAGGAAATCTATTGGAGGCAGAAGCAGTCAAGGGTAGCTTAGGGTCAGGGTTAGGGTACTGCTTAGGGTATGGCAAAGGGTACGGGTACGGGTTAGGGTTAGGGTTTGTTTAAGGGTTAGGGCTCGGTTTAGGGCACGGGTTAGGATTAGGGTACGTGTTAGGGATAGGGTAGGGGTTAGGGTTCGGGTAGGCGTTAGGGTTAGGGTATTTATTAAACCTATCCCACTCTGTAGATACCACTTAGCACGTAAAGGAATATTCTTTGAGGTCCAGCCATGGAGAAGAGTTTAGACACTAGGATAAGATAAGGAACACACCCATTATAAAGAAATCACATTAGGATTCTCTTTTTAACCTGTTCCTTAAAACACTAGTGCTTAGGAAACCTATTGGAGGCAGAAGCACTCAAGAGTAGCTTATGGTTAGGGTTAGGGTTAGGGTTACGGTACGGCTTAGGGTACTGGTTCGGGTACGGTTTCGAGTACGGCGTAGGGTATGGGTTAAGTTTAGGGTGAGGTTTAGTTTTAGGGTTACGGGTCCTGTTTAGCGTACGGGTTAGTTTTAGGGTACTTGTTACGGTTAGGGTAGGTGTTAGGGTTAGGCTACGAGTCATGGTTATGGTGTTTTTTATACCTATCCCACTCTCTAGGTATCACTTAGCACGTAAAGGAATATTATTTATGGTCCAGCCATGGAGAAGAGTTTAGACAGTAGGATAAGATAAGGAACACACCCATGGTAAAGAAATCACTTTAGGATTCTATTTTTAACCTGTTCCTTAAAACACTAGTGCTTAGGAAATCTATTGGAGGCAGAAGCAGTCAAGTGTAGCTTAGGGTTAGGTTTAGGGTTAGGGTACGTCTTACGGTATGGGTTCGGGTATGGTGTAGGGTAGGGTTAGGGTTAGGTTTAGGGTACGGTTTAGGGTACGGGTTCAGATACGGCGTAGGATATGGGATAGGGTTAGGTTTAGGGTTTTTTTAGGGTTAGGGCTCAGTTTAGGGTACGGGATAGGAATAGGGTACGTTTTAGGGTTAGGGTACAGGTTAGGGTTAAGGTATGCGATAGGGTCAGGGTATTTATTAAACCTATTCCACTCTCTAGGTACCACTTAGCACGTAAGGAATATTAATTTGGGTCCAGCCATGGAGAAGAGGTTAGACACTAGGATAAGATAAGGAACACACCCATTATAAAGAAGTCACAATAGGATTCTCTTTTTAAGCTGTACTGTAAAACACTAGTGCTTAGGAAATCCATTGGAGGCAGAAGCAGTCAAGGGTAGCTTAGGATTAGGGTTAGTGTTAGGGTACTGCTTATGGTACGGGTTCGGTTACAGGTTCGGGTACGGCGTAGGGTATGGGCTAGGGTTAGGCTTAGGGTTAGTTTTAGGGTTAGGGCTCGGTTTAGGGTACGGGTTAGGATTAGGGTACGTGTTAGTGTTATGGTAGGGGTTAGGGTATGCGTTAGGGTTAGGGTATTTATTAAAGCTATCCCAGTTAGCACTTAAAGGAATACTATTTGGGGTCCAGCCATGGAGAAGTGTTTAGACACTAGGATAAGATAAGGAACTCACCCATTATAAAGAAATCACATTAGGATTCTCTTTTTAACCTGTTCCTTAAAACACTAGTGCTTAGGAAATGTATTGGAGGCAGAAGCAGTCAATGGTAGCTTAGGGTCAGGGTTAGGGATAGGGTACGGGTTCGGGTACGGGTTCGGGTACGGGTTCGTATACGGCGTAGGGTATGGGTTAGGGTTAGGGTTAGGGTTACCTTTAGGGATAGGGCTCGGTTAGGGTTAGGGTTAGGGTTAGGGTTAGGGTAAGCGTACGGCTGAGTGTACGGTTTCGGGTATGGCATAGTGTATGGGCTAGGTTTAGGGTCAGGGTTAGTTTTAGGTTTAGGGCTCGGTTTAGGGTACGGGTTAGGATTAAGGTTAGTGTTAGGGTTATGATAGGGGTTAGGGTTAGGGTACGCGTTAGGGTTACGGTAATTATTAAACCTATCCCACTCTCTAGATACCACTTAGCATGTAAAGGAATATTATTTGGGGTCCCGCCATGGAGAAGAGTTTAGACACTAGGATAAGATAAGGAACACACCCATTATAAAGAAATCACATTAGGATTCTCTTTTTAACCTGCTCCTTAAAACACTAGTGCTTAGGAAACCTATTGGAGGCAGAAGCAGTCAAGGGTAGCTTAGGGTTAGGTTTAGGGTTAGGGTATGGCTTAGGGTACGGGTTCTGGTACAGGTTCGGGCACAGCATAGGGTATGGGTTAGAGTTAGGGTTAGGGTTAGTTTTAGTGTTACGGCTCGGTTTATGGTATGGGTTAGGATTAGGGTACGTGTCAGGGTTAGGGTAGGTGTTAGGGTTAGGGTAAGCATAAGGTTAGGGTATTTATTAAACCTATCCCACTGTCTAGATACCATAAATCAGGTAAAGGAATATTATTTTGGGTCCAGCCATAGAGAAGAATTTAGACAGTAGGATAAGATAAGGAACACACCCATGGTAAAGAAATCACTTTAGGATTCTCTTTTTAAGCTGTTCCTTAAAACACTAGTGCTTAGGAAATCTATTGGAGGCAGAAGCTGTCAGGCGTAGGTTAGGGTTAGTGTTACGGTTAGGGTACGGATTAGGGTACGGGTTCTGATACGGGTTCGGGTACGGCGTACGGTATGGGTTAGGGTTAGGGTTAGGCTTAGTTTTAGGGTTGGGGCTCGGTTTAGGGTACGGGTTAGGATTAGGGTACGTGTTACGGTTAAGGTAGGGGTTTGGGTTAGGGTAGGGTATTTATTAAACCTATCTCACTCTCTAGATACCACTTAGCACGTAAAGGAATATTATTTGGTGTCCAGGCATGGAGAAGAGTTTAGACACTAGGATAAGATAAGGAACACACTCAGTATAAAGAATTCACATTAGGATTCTCTTTTTAAGCCGTTCCGTAAAACACTAGTGCTTAGGAAATCTATTGGAGGAAGAAGCAGTCAAGGGTAGCTTAGGGTTAGGTTTAGGGTTAATGTTAGGGTACTGCTAATGGTACGGGTACGGATACGATGTAGGGTATGTGTTAGGGTTAATGTTAGGGTACTGCTTATGGTACGGGTTCGGATACGATGTAGGGTATGTGTTAGGGTTAGTGTTAGGGTTAGTTTTTGGCTTAGGGCTCGGTTTAGGGTATGGGTTAGGATTAGTGTACGTGTTAGTGTTAGTGTAGGGGTTTGGGTTAGGGTAGGCGTTAGGGTTAGGATATTTATTAAACCTATCCAACTCTCTAGATACCACTTAGCACGTAAAGGATTATTATTTGGGGTCCAGCCATGGAGAAGAGTTTAGACAGTAGGAGAACATAAGGAACACACCCATTAAAAAGAAATCACATTAGGATTCTCTTTTTAACCTGTTCCTTAAAACACTAGTGCTTAGGAAATCTATTGGAGGCAGAAGCAGTCAAGTGTAGCTTAGGGTTAGGTTTAGGGTTAGGGTACGTCTTACGGTATGGGTTCGGGTATGGTGTAGGGTAGGGTTAGGGTTAGGTTTAGGGTACGGTTTAGGGTACGGGTTCAGATACGGCGTAGGATCTGGGTTAGGGTTAGGTTTAGGGGTTTTTTTAGGGTTAGGGCTCAGTTTAGGGTACGGGATAGGAATAGGGTACGTTTTAGGGTTAGGGTACGGGTTAGGGTTAAGGTATGCGTTAGGGTCAGGGTATTTATTAAACCTATTCCACTCTCTAGATACCACTTAGCACGTAAAGGAATATTAATTTGGGTCCAGCCATGGAGAAGAGTTTAGACACTAGGATAAGATAAGGAACACACCCATTATAAAGAAGTCACATTAGGATGCTCTTTTTAACCTGTTCCTTAAAACACTAGTGCTTAGGAAATCTATTGGAGGCAGAAGCAGTCAAGAGTAGCTTAGGGTTAGGGTTAGGGTTAGGGTTAGGGTTAGGGTTAGGGTAAGTGTACGGCTTAGGGTACGGCTTCGGGTATGACATAGTGTATGGGTTAGTTTTAGGGTTAGGGTTAGTTTTAGGGTTAGTGTTAGGGCTCGGTTTAGGGTACGGGGTAGGATAAGGGTACGTGTTAGGGTTAAGGTAGGGGCTTGGGTTAGGGTACGCATTAAGGTTAGGGTATTTATTAAAGCTATCCCACTCTCTAGGTACCACTTAGCACGTAAAGCATTATTATTTGGGGTCCAGCCATGGAGAAGAGTTTAGACACTAGGATAAGATAAGGAACACACCCATTATAAAGAAGTCACATTAGGATTCTCTTTTTAACCTGTTCCTTAAAACACTAGTGCTTAGGAAATCTATTGGAGGCAGAAGCAGTCAAGAGTAGCTTAGGGTTAGGGTTACGGTTAAGGTTACGGTACGGCTTAGGGTACTGGTTCGGGTATGGTTTCGAGTAGGGCGTAGGGTATGGGTTAAGTTTACGGTTAGGTTTAGTTTTAGGGTTAGGGCTCCTGTTTATTGTACGGGTTATTTTTAGGGTTTTTGTTACGGTCAGGGTAGGTGTTAGGTTTAGGGTACGAGTTAGGGTTAGGGTGTTTTTTAAACCTATCCCACTCTCTAGGTATCACTTAGCACGTAAAGGAATATTATTTAGGGTCCAGCCGTGGAGAAGAGTTTAGACACTAGGATAAGATAAGGAACACACCCATTATAAAGAAATCACATTAGGATTCTCTTTTTAACCTGTTCCTTAAAACACTAGTGATTAGGAAATCTATTGGAGGAAGAAGCAGTCAAGGGTAGCTTAGGGTTAGGTTTAGGGTTAATGTTAGGGTACTGCTAATGGTACGGATTCGGATACGATGTAGGGTATGTGTTAGGGTTAATGTTAGGGTTAGTTTTAGGCTTAGGGCTCGGTTTAGGGTATGGGTTAGGATTAGTGTACGTGTTAGTGTTAGTGTAGGGGTTTGGGTTAGGGTAGGCGTTAGGGTTAGGATATTTATTAAACCTATCCAACTCTCTAGATACTACTTAGCACGTAAAGGAATATTATTTGGGGTCCAGCCATGGAGAAGAGTTTAGACAGTAGGAGAACATAAGGAACACACCCATTAAAAAGAAATCACATTAGGATTCTCTTTTTAACCTGTTCCTTAAAACACTAGTGCTTAGGAAATCTATTGGAGGCAGAAGCAGTCAAGTGTAGCTTAGGGTTAGGTTTAGGGTTAGGGTACGTCTTACGGTATGGGTTCGGGTATGGTGTAGGGTAGGGTTAGGGTTAGGTTTAGGGTACGGTTTAGGGTACGGGTTCAGATACGGCGTAGGATCTGGGTTAGGGTTAGGTTTAGGGTTTTTTTTAGGGTTAGGGCTCAGTTTAGGGTACGGGATAGGAATAGGGTACGTTTTAGGGTTAGGGGCAGGGTTAGGGTTAAGGTATGCGTTAGGGTCAGGGTATTTATTAAACCTATTCCACTCTCTAGATACCACTTAGCACGTAAAGGAATATTAATTTGGGTCCAGCCATGGAGAAGAGTTTAGACACTAGGATAAGATAAGGAACACACCCATTATAAAGAAGTCACATTAGGATTCTCTTTTTAAGCTGTACTGTAAAACACTAGTGCTTAGGAAATCCATTGGAGGCAGAAGCAGTCAAGGGTAGCTTAGGATTAGGGTTAGTGTTAGGGTTCTGCTTATGGTACGGGTTCGGTTACAGGTTCGGGTACGGCGTAGGGTATGGGCTAGGGTTAGGCTTAGGGTTAGTTTTAGGGTTAGGGCTCGGTTTAGGGTACGGGTTAGGATTAGGGTACGTGTTAGTGTTATGGTAGGGGTTAGGGTATGCGTTAGGGTTAGGGTATTTATTAAAGCTATCCCAGTTAGCACTTAAAGGAATACTATTTGGGGTCCAGCCATGGAGAAGTGTTTAGACACTAGGATAAGATAAGGAACTCACCCATTATAAAGAAATCACATTAGGATTCTCTTTTTAACCTGTTCCTTAAAACACTAGTGCTTAGGAAATGTATTGGAGGCAGAAGCAGTCAAGGGTTACTTAGGGTTAGGGTTAGGGATAGGGTACGGGTTCGGGTACGGGTTCGGGTACGGGTTCGTATACGGCGTAGGGTATGGGTTAGGGTTAGGGTTAGGGTTACCTTTAGGGATAGGGCTCGGTTAGGGTTAGGGTTAGGGTTAGGGTTAGGGTTAGGGTAAGCGTACGGCTGAGTGTACGGTTTCGGGTATGGCATAGTGTATGGGCTAGGTTTAGGGTCAGGGTTAGTTTTAGGTTTAGGGCTCGGTTTAGGGTACGGGTTAGGATTAAGGTTAGTGTTAGGGTTATGATAGAGGTTAGGGTTAGGGTACGCGTTAGGGTTACGGTAATTATTAAACCTATCCCACTCTCTAGATACCACTTAGCATGTAAAGGAATATTATTTGGGGTCCCGCCATGGAGAAGAGTTTAGACACTAGGATAAGATAAGGAACACACCCATTATAAAGAAATCACATTAGGATTCTCTTTTTAACCTGCTCCTTAAAACACTAGTGCTTAGGAAACCTATTGGAGGCAGAAGCAGTCAAGGGTAGCTTAGGGTTAGGTTTAGGGTTAGGGTATGGCTTAGGGTACGGGTTCTGGTACAGGTTCGGGCACAGCATAGGGTATGGGTTAGAGTTAGGGTTAGGGTTAGTTTTAGTGTTACGGCTCGGTTTATGGTATGGGTTAGGATTAGGGTACGTGTCAGGGTTAGGGTAGGTGTTAGGGTTAGGGTAAGCATAAGGTTAGGGTATTTATTAAACCTATCCCACTGTCTAGATACCATAAATCAGGTAAAGGAATATAATTTTGGGTCCAGCCATAGAGAAGAATTTAGACAGTAGGATAAGATAAGGAACACACCCATGGTAAAGAAATCACTTTAGGATTCTCTTTTTAAGCTGTTCCTTAAAACACTAGTGCTTAGGAAATCTATTGGAGGCAGAAGCTGTCAGGCGTAGGTTAGGGTTAGTGTTACGGTTAGGGTATGGATTAGGGTACGGGTTCTGATACGGGTTCGGGTACGGCGTACGGTATGGGTTAGGGTTAGGGTTAGGCTTAGTTTTAGGGTTGGGGCTCGGTTTAGGGTACGGGTTAGGATTAGGGTACGTGTTACGGTTAAGGTAGGGGTTTGGGTTAGGGTAGGGTATTTATTAAACCTATCTCACTCTCTAGATACCACTTAGCACGTAAAGGAATATTATTTGGGGTCCAGGCATGGAGAAGAGTTTAGACACTAGGATAAGATAAGGAACACACTCAGTATAAAGAATTCACATTAGGATTCTCTTTTTAAGCCGTTCCGTAAAACACTAGTGCTTAGGAAATCTATTGGAGGAAGAAGCAGTCAAGGGTAGCTTAGGGTTAGGTTTAGGGTTAATGTTAGGGTACTGCTAATGGTACGGTTTCGGATACGATGTAGGGTATGTGTTAGGGTTAATGTTAGGGTACTGCTTATGGTACGGGTTCGGATACGATGTAGGGTATGTGTTAGGGTTAGTGTTAGGGTTAGTTTTTGGCTTAGGGCTCGGTTTAGGGTATGGGTTAGGATTAGTGTACGTGTTAGTGTTAGTGTAGGGGTTTGGGTTAGGGTAGGCGTTAGGGTTAGGATATTTATTAAACCTATCCAACTCTCTAGATACCACTTAGCACGTAAAGGAATATTATTTGGGGTCCAGCCATGGAGAAGAGTTTAGACAGTAGGAGAACATAAGGAACACACCCATTAAAAAGAAATCACATTAGGATTCTCTTTTTAACCTGTTCCTTAAAACACTAGTGCTTAGGAAATCTATTGGAGGCAGAAGCAGTCAAGTGTAGCTTAGGGTTAGGTTTAGGGTTAGGGTACGTCTTACGGTATGGGTTCGGGTATGGTGTAGGGTAGGGTTAGGGTTAGGTTTAGGGTACGGTTTAGGGTACGGGTTCAGATACGGCGTAGGATCTGGGTTAGGGTTAGGTTTAGGGTTTTTTTTAGGGTTAGGGCTCAGTTTAGGGTACGGGATAGGAATAGGGTACGTTTTAGGGTTAGGGTACGGGTTAGGGTTAAGGTATGCGTTAGGGTCAGGGTATTTATTAAACCTATTCCACTCTCTAGATACCACTTAGCACGTAAAGGAATATTAATTTGGGTCCAGCCATGGAGAAGAGTTTAGACACTAGGATAAGATAAGGAACACACCCATTATAAAGAAGTCACATTAGGATGCTCTTTTTAACCTGTTCCTTAAAACACTAGTGCTTAGGAAATCTATTGGAGGCAGAAGCAGTCAAGAGTAGCTTAGGGTTAGGGTTAGGGTTAGGGTTAGGGTTAGGGTTAGGGTTACGGTAAGTGTACGGCTTAGGGTACGGCTTCGGGTATGACATAGTGTATGGGTTAGTTTTAGGGTTAGGGTTAGTTTTAGGGTTAGTTTTAGGGCTCGGTTTAGGGTACGGGGTAGGATAAGGGTACGTGTTAGGGTTAAGGTAGGGGCTTGGGTTAGGGTACGCATTAAGGTTAGGGTATTTATTAAAGCTATCCCACTCTCTAGGTACCACTTAGCACGTAAAGCATTATTATTTGGGGTCCAGCCATGGAGAAGAGTTTAGACACTAGGATAAGATAAGGAACACACCCATTATAAAGAAGTCACATTAGGATTCTCTTTTTAATCTGTTCCTTAAAACACTAGTGATTAGGAAATCTATTGGAGGAAGAAGCAGTCAAGGGTAGCTTAGGGTTAGGTTTAGGGTTAATGTTAGGGTACTGCTAAAGGTACGGATTCGGATACGATGTAGGGTATGTGTTAGGGTTAGTGTTAGGGTTAGTTTTAGGCTTAGGGCTCGGTTTAGGGTATGGGTTAGGATTAGTGTACGTGTTAGTGTTAGTGTAGGGGTTTGGGTTAGGGTAGGCGTTAGGGTTAGGATATTTATTAAACCTATCCAACTCTCTAGATACTACTTAGCACGTAAAGGAATATTATTTGGGGTCCAGCCATGGAGAAGAGTTTAGACAGTAGGAGAACATAAGGAACACACCCATTAAAAAGAAATCACATTAGGATTCTCTTTTTAACCTGTTCCTTAAAACACTAGTGCTTAGGAAATATATTGGAGGCAGAAGCAGTCAAGTGTAGCTTAGGGTTAGGTTTAGGGTTAGGGTACGTCTTACGGTATGGGTTCGGGTATGGTGTAGGGTAGGGTTAGGGTTAGGTTTAGGGTACGGTTTAGGGTACGGGTTCAGATACGGCGTAGGATATGGGTTAGGGTTAGGTTTAGGGTTTTTTTTAGGGTTAGGGCTCAGTTTAGGGTACGGGATAGGAATAGGGTACGTTTTAGGGTTAGGGGAAGGGTTAGGGTTAAGGTATGCGTTAGGGTCAGGGTATTTATTAAACCTATTCCACTCTCTAGACACCACTTAGCACGTAAAGGAATATTAATTTGGGTCCAGCCATGGAGAAGAGTTTAGACACTAGGATAAGATAAGGAACACACCCATTATAAAGAAGTCACATTAGGATTCTCTTTTTAAGCTGTACTGTAAAACACTAGTGCTTAGGAAATCCATTGGAAGCAGAAGCAGTCAAGGGTAGCTTAGGATTAGGGTTAGTGTTAGGGTACTGCTTATGGTACGGGTTCGGTTACAGGTTCGGGTACGGCGTAGGGTATGGGCTAGGGTTAGGCTTAGGGTTAGTTTTACGGTTAGGGCTCGGTTTAGGGTACGGGTTAGGATTAGGGTACGTGTTAGAGTTATGGTAGGGGTTAGGGTATGCGTTAGGGTTAGGGTATTTATTAAAGCTATCCCAGTTAGCACTTAAAGGAATACTATTTGGGGTCCAGCCATGGAGAAGTGTTTAGACACTAGGATAAGATAAGGAACTCACCCATTATAAAGAAATCACATTAGGATTCTCTTTTTAACCTGTTCCTTAAAACACTAGTGCTTAGGAAATGTATTGGAGGCAGAAGCAGTCAAGGGTAGCTTAGGGTTAGGGTTAGGGATAGGGTACGGGTTCGGGTACGGGTTCGGGTACGGGTTCGTATACGGCGTAGGGTATGGGTTAGGGTTAGGGTTAGGGTTACTTTTAGGGATAGGGCTCGGTTAGGGTTAGGGTTAGGGTTAGGGTTAGGGTTAGGGTAAGCGTACGGCTGAGTGTACGGTTTCGGGTATGGCATAGTGTATGGGCTAGGTTTAGGGTCAGGGTTAGTTTTAGGTTTAGGGCTCGGTTTAGGGTACGGGTTAGGATTAAGGTTAGTGTTAGGGTTATGATAGGGGTTAGGGTTAGGGTACGCGTTAGGGTTACGGTAATTATTAAACCTATCCCACTCTCTAGATACCACTTAGCACGTAAAGGAATATTATTTGGGGTCCCGCCATGGAGAAGAGTTTAGACACTAGGATAAGATAAGGAACACACCCATTATAAAGAAATCACATTAGGATTCTCTTTTTAACCTGCTCCTTAAAACACTAGTGCTTAGGAAACCTATTGGAGGCAGAAGCAGTCAAGGGTAGCTTAGGGTTAGGGTTAGGGTTAGGGTATGGCTTAGGGTACGGGTTCTGGTACAGGTTCGGGCACAGCATAGGGTATGGGTTAGAGTTAGGGTTAGGGTTAGTTTTAGTGTTACGGCTCGGTTTATGGTATGGGTTAGGATTAGGGTACGTGTCAGGGTTAGGGTAGGTGTTAGGGTTAGGGTAAGCATAAGGTTAGGGTATTTATTAAACCTATCCCACTGTCTAGATACCATAAATCAGGTAAAGGAATATTATTTTGGGTCCAGCCATAGAGAAGAATTTAGACAGTAGGATAAGATAAGGAACACACCCATGGTAGAGAAATCACTTTAGGATTC
The DNA here is from genome assembly GCF_028021215.1 of Eschrichtius robustus. Classification (NCBI taxonomy): domain Eukaryota; kingdom Metazoa; phylum Chordata; class Mammalia; order Artiodactyla; family Eschrichtiidae; genus Eschrichtius; species Eschrichtius robustus. Next base: position 27,292,556 of record NC_090827.1, on the reverse strand, counting down.
TCTTTTTAAGCTGTTCCTTAAAACACTAGTGCTTAGGAAATCTATTGGAGGCAGAAGCTGTCAGGCGTAGGTTAGGGTTAGTGTTACGGTTAGGGTACGGATTAGGGTACGGGTTCTGATACGGGTTCGGGTACGGCGTACGGTATGGGTTAGGGTTAGGGTTAGGCTTAGTTTTAGGGTTGGGGCTCGGTTTAGGGTACGGGTTAGGATTAGGGTACGTGTTACGGTTAAGGTAGGGGTTTGGGTTAGGGTAGGGTATTTATTAAACCTATCTCACTCTCTAGATACCACTTAGCACGTAAAGGAATATTATTTGGGGTCCAGGCATGGAGAAGTGTTTAGACACTAGGATAAGATAAGGAACACACTCAGTATAAATAATTCAAATTAGGATTCTCTTTTTAAGCCGTTCCGTAAAACACTAATGCTTAGGAAATCTATTGGAGGAAGAAGCAGTCAAGGGTAGCTTAGGGTTAGGTTTAGGGTTAATGTTAGGGTACTGCTAATGGTACGAGTTCGGATACGATGTAGGGTATGTGTTAGGGTTAATGTTAGGGTACTGCTAATGGTACGGGTTCAGATACGATGTAGGGTATGTGTTAGGGTTAGTGTTAGGGTTAGTTTTTGGCTTTGGGCTCGGTTTAGGGTATGGGTTAGGATTAGTGTACGTGTTAGTGTTAGTGTAGGGGTTTGGGTTAGGGTAGGCGTTAGGGTTAGGATATTTATTAAACCTATCCAACTCTCTAGATACCACTTAGCACGTAAAGGAATATTATTTGGGGTCCAGCCATGGAGAAGAGTTTAGACAGTAGGAGAACATAAGGAACACACCCATTAAAAAGAAATCACATTAGGATTCTCTTTTTAACCTGTTCCTTAAAACACTAGTGCTTAGGAAATCTATTGGAGGCAGAAGCAGTCAAGTGTAGCTTAGGGTTAGGTTTAGGGTTAGGGTACGTCTTACGGTATGGGTTCGGGTATGGTGTAGGGTAGGGTTAGGGTTAGGTTTAGGGTACGGTTTAGGGTACGGGTTCAGATACGGCGTAGGATCTGGGTTAGGGTTAGGTTTAGGGTTTTTTTTAGGGTTAGGGCTCAGTTTAGGGTACGGGATAGGAATAGGGTACGTTTTAGTGTTAGGGTACGGGTTACGGTTAAGGTATGCGTTAGGGTCAGGTTATTTATTAAACCTATTCCACTCTCTAGATACCACTTAGCATGTAAAGGAATATTAATTTGGGTCCAGCCATGGAGAAGAGTTTATACACTAGGATAAGATAAGGAACACACCCATTATAAAGAAGTCACATTAGGATTCTCTTTTAAACCTGTGCCTTAAAACACTAGTGCTTAGGACATCGATTGGAGGCAGAAGCAGTCAACGGTAGCTTAGGATTAGGGTTAGGGTTAGGGTTAGGTTTAGGGTTAGGTTTAGGGTTAGGGTTAGGTTTATGGTAAGAGTACGGCTTAGGTTATGGCTTCGGGTATGACATAGTGTATGGGTTAGTTTTAGGGTTAGGGTTAGTTTTAGGGTTACTCTTAGCGCTCGGTTTAGGGTACGGGGTAGGATAAGGGTACGTGTTAGGGTTAAGGTAGGGGTTTGGGTTAGGGTACGCGTTAAGGTTAGGGTATTTATTAAAGCTATCCCACTCTCTAGGTACCACTTAGCACGTAAAGCATTATTATTTGGGGTCCAGCCATGGAGAAGAGTTTAGACACTAGGATAAGATAAGGAACACACCCATTATAAAGAAATCACATTAGGATTCTCTTTTTAACCTGTTCCTTAAAACACTAGTGCTTAGGATATCTATTGGAGGCAGAAGCAGTCAAGAGTAGCTTAGGGTTAGGTTTAGGGATAGGGTTACGGTACGGCTTAGGGTACTGTTTCGGGTACGTTTTCGAGTACGGCGTAGGGTATGGGTTAAGTTCACGGTTAGGTTTAGTTTTAGTGTTAGGGCTCCTGTTTATTGTACGGGTTTGTTTTAGGGTATTTGTTACGGTTAGGGTATGTGTTAGGGTTAGGGTACGAGTTAGGGTTAGGGTGTTTTTTAAACCTATCCCACTCTCTAGATATCACTTCGCACGTAAAGGAATATTATTTAGGGTCCAGCCATGGAGAAGAGTTTAGACACTAGGATAAGATAAGGAACACACCCATTATAAAGAAATCACATTAGGATTCTCTTTTTAACCTGTTCCTAAAAACACTAGTGCTTAGGAGATGTATAGGAGGCAGAAGCAGTCAAGGTTAGCTTAGTGTTAGCGTTAGGGTTAGGGTTAGAGTTACGTTTAGGGTACGGCTTAGGGTACGGGTTCGGGTACGGTTTCGGGTACGGCGTAGGGTATGGGTTAGGTTTAGGGTTAGGGTTAGTATTAGTGTTAGGGGTCGGTGTAGGGTACGTGTTAGGATTAGCGTACGTGTTAGTGTTAGGGTACGCGTTAGGGTTCGGTTATTTATTAAACCTATCCCACTCTCTAGATACCACTTAGCACTTAAAGGAATATTATTTGGGGTCCAGCCATGGAAAAGTGTTTAGACACTAGGATAAGATAAGGAACACACCCATTATGAAGAAATCACATTAGGATTCTCTTTTTAAGCTGTACCGTAAAACACTAGTGCTTAGGAAATCCACTGGAGGCAGAAGCAGTCAAGGGTAGCTTAGGATTAGGGTTAGGGTTAGGGTACTGCTTATGGTACGGGTTCGGTTACGGGTTCGGGTACGGCGTAGGGTATGGGCTAGGGTTAGGCTTTGGGTTAGTTTTATGGTTAGGGCTCGGTTTAGGGTACGGGTTAGGATTAGGGTACGTGTTAGGGATATGGTAGGGGATAGAGTTAGGATATGCGTTAGGGTTAGGTTATTTATTAAAGCTATCCCACTCCCTAGATACCACTTACCACGTAAACGATTATTATTTGGTGTCCAGCCATGGAGAAGAGTGTAGAAACTAGGATAAGATAAGGAACACACCCATTATAAAGAAATCACATTAGGATTCTCTTTTTAACCAGTTCCTTGAAACACTAGTGTTTAGGAAATATATTGGAGGCAGAATCAGTCAAGGGTAGGATAGGGTTAGGATTAGCGTTAGGGCATGGCTTAGGGTACGGATTCGAGTATGGGTTCGGATACAGCATAGGATGTGGGTTAGGGTTAGGTTTAGGGTTTGTTTTAGGGTTAGGGCTCAGTTTAGGGTATGGGTTAGGATAAGGGTTAGTGTTAGGGATAGGGTAGCGGTTGGGGTTAGGGTACGCGTTAGGTTTACCGCAATTATTAAACATATCCCACTCTCTAGATACCACTTAGCAGGTAAAGGAATATTATTTGGGGTCCATCCATGGAGAAGAGTTTAGACACTAGGATAAGATAAGGAACACAACAATTATAAAGAAATCACATTAGGATTCTCTTTTTAACCAATTCCTTAAAACCCTAGTGCTTAGGAAATTTATTGGAGGCAGAAGCAGTCAAAAGTAGCTTAGGGTTAGGGTTAGGGTTAGGGTTAGGATTAGGTTACGACCTAGGGTCCGGCATCGGGTATGGGTTCGGGTTCGGAGTAGGGTATGGGTTAGGATTAGAGTTAGGGTCAGTTTTAGGGTTAGTGCTCGGTTTAGGTTATGGGTTAGGATTAGGGTACATAGTAGGGTTATGGTAGGGGTTAGGGTTAGGGTACGCATTAGGGTTAGGGTATTTATTAAACCTAACGCACCTAGCACGTAAAGGAAAATTTTTTGGTGTCCCGCCAAGGAGAAGAGTTTAGAAACTAGAATAAGATAAGGAACACACTCATTAGAAAGAAATCACATTAGGATTCTCTTTTTAACCAGTTCCTTAAAACACTAGTGCTTAGATAATCTATTGGAGTCAGAAGCAGTCAAGTGTAGATTAGGGTTAGGGTTAGGGTTAGGGTAATGCTTATGGTACGGGTTCGGTTACGGGTTCGGGTACGGAGTAGGGTATGGGCTAGGGTTAGGCTTAGGGTTAATTTTAGGGTTAGGGCTCAGTTTAGGGTACGGGTTAGGATTAGGGTACGTGTTAGGGTTAGGGTAGGGGTTAGGTTTAGGTTACGCATTAGGGTTAGGGTATTTATTAAACCTATCCTACTCTCTAGATACCACTTAGCACGTAAAGGAATATTATTTGGGGTCCAGCCATGGAAAAGTGTTTAGACACTAGGATAAGTTATGGAACACACCCATTATAAAGAAATCACATTAGGATTCTCTTTTTAACCTGTTCCTTAAAACACTAGTGCTTAGGAAATGTATTGGAGGCAGAAGCAGTCAAGGGTAGCTTAGGGTTAGGGTTAGGGGTAGGGTACGGGTTCGGGTACGGGTTCGGGTACGGGTTCGTATATGGCGTAGGGTATGGGTTAGGGTTAGGGTTAGGGTTACTTTTAGGGATAGGGCTCGGTTAGGGTTAGGGTTAGGGTTAGGGTTAGGGTAAGCGTTAGGGTATGGCTTAGGGTACGGGTTCGAGTACGGGTTCGCATACAGCATAGGATGTGGGTTAGGGTTAGGTTTAGGGTTTGTTTTAGGGTTAGGGATCAGTTTAGGATATGGGTTAGGATAAGGGTTAGGGTTAGGGTTAGGGTTAGGGTTAGGGTTAGGGTTAGGGTTACGGTACGGCTTAGGGTACTGTTTCGGGTACGGTTTCGAGTACGGCGTAGGGTATGGGTTAAGTTTAGGGTTAGGTTTAGTTTTAGGGTTAGGGCTCCTGTTTTGGGTACGGGTTAGTTTTAGGGTACTTGTTACGGTTAAGGTAGGTGTTAGGGTTAGGGTACGAGTTAGGGTTAGGGTGTTTTTTAAACCTATCCCACTCTCTAGGTATCACTTAGCACGTAAAGAATATTATTTAGGGTCCAGCCATGGAGAAGAGTTTAGACAATAGAATAAGATAAGGAACACACCCATTATAGAGAAATCACATTAGGATTCTCTTTTTAAGCTGTACCGTAAAACACTAGTGCTTAGGAGATCTATAGGAGGCAGAAGCAGTCAAGGTTAGCTTAGTGTTAGGGTTAGGGTTAGGGTTAGAGTTACGTTTAGGGTACGGCTTAGGGTACGGGTTCGGGTACGGTTTCGGGTACGGCGTAGGGTATGGGTTAGGTTTAGGGTTAGGGTTAGTATTAGGGTTAGGGGTCGGTGTAGGGTACGGGTTAGGATTAGCGTACGTGTTAGGGTTAGGGTATGCGTTAGGGTTAGGGTATTTATTAATCCTATCCCAGTCTCTAGATACCACTGAGCAGGTAAAGGAATATTATTTTGGGTCCAACCATGGAAAAGAGTTTAGACATTAGGATAAGATAAGGAACACACCCATTATAAAGAAATCACATTAGGATTCTCTTTTTAAGCTGTTCCTTAAAACACTAGTGCTTAGGAAATCCACTGGAGGCAGAAGCAGTCAAGGGTAGCTTAGGGTTAGGGTTAGGGTTAGGGTTAGGGTACTGCTTATGGTACGGGATCGGTTACGGATTCGGGTACGGCGTAGGGTATGGGCTAGGTTTAGACTTAGGGTTAGTTTTAGGGTTAGGGCTCGGTTTAGGGTACGGGTTAGAAGTAGGGTACGTTTTAGTGTTATAGTAGGGTTTAGGGTTAGGGTATGCGTTAGGGTTAGGGTATTTATTAAAGCTGTCCCACGTAGCAATTAAACGAATATTATTTGAGGTCCAGCCATGGAGAAGAGTTTAGACACTGGGATAAGATAAGGAACACACCCATTATAAAGAAATCACATTAGGATTCTCTTTTTAACCTGTTCCTTAAAACACTAGTGCTTAGGAAATGTATTGGAGGCAGAAGCAGTCAAGGGTAGCTTAGGGTTAGGGTTAGGGTTAGGGTTAGGGTACTGCTTATGGTACGGGTTCGGTTACGGATTCGGGTACGGCGTAGGGTATGGGCTAGGTTTAGGCTTAGGGTTAGTTTTAGGGTTAGGGCTCGGTTTAGGGTACGGGTTAGAATTAGGGTACGTTTTAGTGTTATAGTAGGGTTTAGGGTTAGGGTATGCGTTAGGGTTAGGGTATTTATTAAAGCTGTCCCACTTAGCAATTAAAGGAATCTTATTTGAGGTGCAGCCATGGAGAAGAGTTTAGACACTGGGATAAGATAAGGAACACACCCATTATAAAGAAATCACATTAGGATTCTCTTTTTAACCTGTTCCTTAAAACACTAGTGCTTAAGAAATGTATTGGAGGCAGAAGCTGTCAAGGGTAGCTTAGGGTTAGGGTTAGGGTTAGGGTACGGCTTAGGGTACGGGTTGGGTAAGGGTTCATACACGGCGTAGGGTATGGTTTAGGGTTAGGGTTAGGGTTAGTTTTAGGGTTAGGGCTTGGTTAGGGTTAGGGTTAGGGTTAGGGTTAAGTTAAGGTTACGGATAAGGGTACGGGTTTGGGTATGGCATAGTGTATGGGCTAGGGTTAGGGTTAGGGTTAGGGGTAGGGTACGGCTTAGGATACAGCATAGGGTACGGGTTAGGGTTAGGGTTAGCGTTAGTTTAAGGGTTATGGCTCGGTTTAGGGCACGGTTTAGGTTTAGGGTACGTGTTAGGGTTAGGGTAGGGGTTAGGGTTTGGGTACGTGTTAGGGTTAGGTTATTTATTAAACCTATTCCACTCTCTAGATACCATTTAGCACGTAAAGAATATTATTTGGGGTCCAGCCATGGAGAAGAGTTTAGACACTAGGATAAGATAAGGAACACACCCATTATAAAGAAATCACATTAGGATTCTCTTCTTAACCTGTTCCTTAAAATACTAGTGCTTAGGAAATCTATTGGAGGCAGAAGCAGTCAAGGGTAGCTTAGGGTTAGGGTTAGGGTTAAGGTTAGGGTACGGCTTAGGGTACGGGTTCGGGTACGGCGTAGGGTATGGGTTAGGGTTAAGGTTAGGGGTAGTTTTAGGGTAAGGGCTCGGTTTAGGGTTCGGGTTAGGATTAGCGTACGTGATAGGGTTAGGGTAGGGGTTAGGGTTAGGTTACGCGTTAGGGTTAGGGTATTTATTAAACCTATCCCACTCTCTAGATACCACTTAGCACTTAAAGGAATATTATTTCGGGTCCAGCCATGGAAAAGTGTTTAGACACTTTCTAAGATAAGAAAGTGTCTAAGATAAGATATAGAACACACCCATTATGAAGAAATCACATTAGGATTCTCTTTTTAAGCTGTACCGTAAAACACTAGTGCTTAGGAAATCCATTGGAGGCAGAAGCAGTCAAGTGTAGCTTAGGGTTAGTGTTAGGGTTAGGGTACTGCTTATGGTACCGGTTCGGTTACGGTTTCGTGTATGGCGTAGGGTATGGGCTAGGGTTAGGCTTAGGGTTAGTTTTAGGGTTAGGGCTCGGTTTAAGGTACGGGTTAGGATTAGGGTACGTGTTAGGGATATGGTAGGGGATAGGGTTAGGATATGCGTTAGGGTTAGGGTATTTATTAAAGCTATCCCACTGTCTAGATACCACTTAGCACGTAAGGGATTATTATTTGCTGTCCAGCCATTGAGAAGAGTTTAGAAACTACGATAAGATAAGGAACACACCCATTATAAAGAAATCACATTAGGATTCTCTTTTTAACCAGTTCCTTGAAACACTAGTGTTTAGGAAATATATTGGAGGCAGAATCAGTCAAGGGTAGGTTAGGGTTAGGATTAGCGTTAGGGCATGGCTTAGGGTACGGGTTCGAGTACGGGTTCGGATACAGCATAGGATGTGGGTTAGGGTTAGGTTTAGGGTTTGTTTTAGGGTTAGGCCTCAGTTTAGGGTATGGGTTAGGATAACGGTTAGTGTTAGGGTTAGGGTAGCGGTTAGGGTTAGGGTACGCGTTAGGGTTACGGCAATTATTAAACCTATCCCACTCTCTATATACCACTTAGCAGGTAAAGGAATATTATTTGGGGTCCATCCATGGAGAAGAGTTTAGACACTAGGATAAGATAAGGAACACAACAATTATAAAGAAATCACATTAGGATTCTCTTTTTAACCAATTCTTTAAAACCCTAGTGCTTAGGAAATCTATTGGAGGCAGAAGCAGTCAAGGGTAGCTTAGGGTTACGGTTAGGGTTAGGGTACTGCTTATGGTACGGGTTCGGTTATGGGTTTGGGTACGGAGTAGGGTATGGGCTAGGGTTAGGCTTAGGGTTAGTTTTAGGGTTAGGGCTCAGTTTAGGGTATGGGTTAGGATTAGGTTTAGTGTTAGGCTTAGGGTAGGGGTTAGGGTTAGGGTGCGCGTTAGGGTTACGGTAATTATTAAACCTATCCCACTCTCTAGATACCACTTAGCACGTAAAGGAATATTATTTGGGGTCCAGCCATGGAGAAGAGTTTAGACACTTGGATAAGATAAGGAACACACCCATCCTAAAGAAATCACATTAGGATTCTCTTTTTAACCTGTTCCTTAAAGCACTAGTGCTTAGGAAATCTATTGGAGGCAGAAGCAGTCAAGGGTAGCTTAGGGTTAGGGTTAGGGTACTGCTTAGGGTATGGCATAGGGTACGGGTACGGGTTAGGGTTAGGGTTTGTTTAAGGGTTAGGGCTCGGTTTAGGGCACGGGTTAGGATTAGGGTACGTGTTAGGGATAGGGTAGGGGTTAGGGTTCGGGTAGGCGTTAGGGTTAGGGTATTTATTAAACCTATCCCACTCTGTAGATACCACTTAGCACGTAAAGGAATATTCTTTGAGGTCCAGCCATGGAGAAGAGTTTAGACACTAGGATAAGATAAGGAACACACCCATTATAAAGAAATCACATTAGGATTCTCTGTTTAACCTGTTCCTTAAAACACTAGTGCTTAGGAAACCTATTGGAGGCAGAAGCAGTCAAGGGTAGCTTAGGGTTAGGGTATGGCTTAGGGTACGGGTTCTGGTACAGGTTCGGGCACGGCATAGGGTATGGGTTAGAGTTAGGGTTAGGGTTAGTTGTAGTGTTACGGCTCGGTTTATGGTATGGGTTAGGATTAGGGTACGTGTCAGGGTTAGGGTAGGTGTTAGGGTTAGGGTAAGCATAAGGTTAGGGTATTTATTAAACCTATCCCACTGTCTAGATACCATAAATCAGGTAAAGGAATATTATTTTGTGTCCAGCCATAGAGAAGAGTTTAGACAGTAGGATAAGATAAGGAACACACCCATGGTAAAGAAATCACTTTAGGATTCTCTTTTTAAGCTGCTCCTTAAAACACTAGTGCTTAGGAAATCTATTGGAGGCAGAAGCTGTCAAGCGTAGGTTAGGGTTAGTGTTAGGGTTAGGGTACGGATTAGGGTACGGGTTCTGATACGGGTTCGGGTACGGCGTACGGTATGGGTTAGGGTTAGGGTTAGGCTTTGTTTTAGGGTTGGGGCTCGGTTTAGGGTTCGGGTTAGGATTAGGGTACGTGTTACGGTTAAGGTAGGGGTTTGGGTTAGGGTACGCCGTAGGCTTAGGGTATTTATTAAACCTATCGCACTCTCTAGATACCACTAAGCATGTAAAGGAATATTATTTGGGGTCCAGGCATGGAGAAGAGTTTAGACACTAGGATAAGATAAGGAACACACTCATTATAAAGAATTCACATTAGGATTTTCTTTTTAAGCCATTCCGTAAAACACTAGTGCTTAGGAAATCTATTGGAGGAAGAAGCAGTCAAGGGTAGCTTAGGGTTAGGTTTAGGGTTAATGATAGGGTACTGCTTATGGTACGGGTTCGGATACGATGTAGGGTATGTGTTAGGGTTAGTGTTAGGGTTAGTTTTAGGCTTAGGGCTCGGTTTAGGGTATGGGTTAGGATTAGTGTACGTGTTAGTGTTAGTGTAGGGGTTTGGGTTAGGGTAGGCGTTAGGGTTAGGATATTTATTAAACCTATCCAACACTCTAGATACCACTTAGCACGTAAAGGAATATTATTTGTGGTCCAGCCATGGAGAAGAGTTTAGACAGTAGGAGAAGATAAGGAACACACCCATTAAAAAGAAATCACATTAGGATTCTCTTTTTAACCTGTTCCTTAAAACACTAGTGCTTAGGACATCGATTGGAGGCAGAAGCAGTCAACGGTAGCTTAGGGTTAGAGTTAGGGTTAGGGTTAGCGTTAGGGTTAGGGTTAGGTTTAGGGTAAGAGTACGGCTTAGCGTACGGCTTCGGGTATGACATAGTGTATAGGTTAGTTTTAGAGTTAGGGTTAGTTTTAGGGTTAGTGTTACGGCTCGGTTTAGGGTACGGGGTAGGATAAGGGTACGGGTTAGTGTTAAGGTAGGGGTTTGGGTTAGGGTACACGTTAAGGTTAGGGTATTTATTAAAGCTATCCCACTCTCTAGGTACCACTTAGCACGTAAAGCATTATTATTTGGGGTCCAGCCATGGAGAAGAGTTTAGAGACTAGGATAAGATAAGGAACACACCCATTATAAAGAAATCACATTAGGATTCTCTTTTTAACCTGTTCCTTAAAACACTAGTGCTTAGGAAATCTATTGGAGGCAGAAGCAGTCAAGAGTAGCTTAGGGTTAGGGTTAGGGTTAGGGTTACGGTACGGCTTAGGGTACTGGTTCGGGTACGGTTTCGAGTACGGCGTAGGGTATCGGTTAAGTTTAGGGTTAGGTTTAGTTTTAGGGTTAGGGCTCCTGTTTTGGGTATGGGTTAGTTTTAGGGTACTTGTTACGGTTAGGGTAGGTGTTAGGGTTAGGGTACGAGTTAGGGTTAGGGTGTTTTTTAAACCTATCCCACTCTCTAGGTATCACTTAGCACGTAAAGGAATATTATTTAGGGTCCAGCCATGGAGAAGAGTTTAGACACTAGGATAAGATAAGGAACACACCCATTATAAAGAAATCACATTAGGATTCTCTTTTTAAGCTGTACCGTAAAACACTAGTGCTTAGGCGATCTATAGGAGGCAGAAGCAGTCAAGGTTGGCTTAGTGTTAGGGTTAGGGTTAGGGTTAGAGTTACGTTTAGGGTACGGCTTAGGGTACGGGTTCGGGTACGGTTTCGGGTACGGCGTAGGGTATGGGTTAGGTTTAGGGTTAGGGTTAGTATTAGGGTTAGGGGTCGGTGTAGGGTACGGGTTAGGATTAGCGTACGTGTTAGGGTTAGGGTATGCGTTAGGGTTAGGGTATTTATTAAACCTATCCCAGTCTCTAGATACCACTGAGCAGGTAAAGGAATATTATTTTGGGTCCAACCATGGAAAAGAGTTTAGACACTAGGATAAGATAAGGAACACACCCATTATAAAGAAATCACATTAGGATTCTCTTTTTAAGCTGTTCCTTAAAACACTAGTGCTTAGGAAATCCACTGGAGGCAGAAGCAGTCAAGGGTAGCTTAGGGTTAGGGTTAGGGTTAAGGTTAGGGTACTGCTTATGGTACGGGATCGGTTACGGATTCGGGTACGGCGTAGGGTATGGGCTAGGTTTAGGCTTAGGGTTAGTTTTTGGGTTAGGGCTCGGTTTAGGGTACGGGTTAGAAGTAGGGTACGTTTTAGTGTTATAGTAGGGTTTAGGGTTAGGGTATGCGTTAGGGTTAGGGTATTTATTAAAGCTGTCCCACTTAGCAATTAAAGGAATATTATTTGAGGTCCAGCCATGGAGAAAAGTTTAGACACTGGGATAAGATAAGGAACACACCCATTATAAAGAAATCACATTAGGATTCTCTTTTTAACCTGTTCCTTAAAACACTAGTGCTTAGGAAATGTATTGGAGGCAGAAGCAGTCAAGGGTAGCTTAGGGTTAGGGTTAGGGTTAGGGTTAGGGTACTGCTTATGGTACGGGTTCGGTTACGGATTCGGGTACGGCGTAGGGTATGGGCTAGGTTTAGGCTTAGGGTTAGTTTTAGGGTTAGGGCTCGGTTTAGGGTACGGGTTAGAATTAGGGTACGTTTTAGTGTTATAGTAGGGTTTAGGGTTAGGGTATGCGTTAGGGTTAGGGTATTTATTAAAGCTGTCCCACTTAGCAATTAAAGGAATCTTATTTGAGGTGCAGCCATGGAGAAGAGTTTAGACACTGGGATAAGATAAGGAACACACCCATTATAAAGAAATCACATTAGGATTCTCTTTTTAACCTGTTCCTTAAAACACTAGTGCTTAAGAAATGTATTGGAGGCAGAAGCTGTCAAGGGTAGCTTAGGGTTAGGGTTAGAGTTAGGGTACGGCTTAGGGTACGGGTTGGGGTAAGGGTTCATACACGGCGTAGGGTATGGTTTAGGGTTAGGGTTAGGGTTAGTTTTAGGGTTAGGGCTTGGTTAGGGTTAGGGTTAGGGTTAGGGTTAAGTTAAGGTTACGGATAAGGGTACGGGTTTGGGTATGACATAGTGTATGGGCTAGGGTTAGGGTTAGGGTTAGGGGTAGGGTACGGCTTAGGATACAGCATAGGGTACGCGTTAGGGTTAGGGTTAGGGTTAATTTAAGGGTTATGGCTCGGTTTAGGGCACGGTTTAGGATTAGGGTACGTGTTAGGGTTAGGGTAGGGGTTAGGGTTTGGGTACGTGTTAGGGTTAGGTTATCTATTAAACCTATTCCACTCTCTAGATACCATTTAGCACGTAAAGAATATTATTTGGGGTCCAGCCATGGAGAAGAGTTTAGACACTAGGATAAGATAAGGAACACACCCATTATAAAGAAATCACATTAGGATTCTCTTCTTAACCTGTTCCTTAAAATACTAGTGCTTAGGAAATCTATTGGAGACAGAAGCAGTCAAGGGTAGCTTAGGGTTAGGGTTAGGGTTAAGGTTAGGGTACGGCTTAGGGTACGGGTTCGGGTACGGCGTAGGGTATGGGTTAGGGTTAAGGTTAGGGGTAGTTTTAGGGTTAGGGCTCGGTTTAGGGTTCGGGTTAGGATTAGCGTACGTGATAGGGTTAGGGTAGGGGTTAGGGTTAGGTTACGCGTTAGGGTTAGGGTATTTATTAAACCTATCCCACTCTCTAGATACCACTTAGCACTTAAAGGCATATTATTTGGGGTCCAGCCATGGAAAAGTGTTTAGACACTTTCTAAGATAAGAAAGTGTCTAAGATAAGATATGGAACACACCCATTATGAAGAAATCACATTAGGATTCTCTTTTTAACCTGTTCCTTAAAGCACTAGTGCTTAGGAAATCTATTGGAGGCAGAAGCAGTCAAGGGTAGCTTAGGGTCAGGGTTAGGGTACTGCTTAGGGTATGGCAAAGGGTACGGGTACGGGTTAGGGTTAGGGTTTGTTTAAGGGTTAGGGCTCGGTTTAGGGCACGGGTTAGGATTAGGGTACGTGTTAGGGATAGGGTAGGGGTTAGGGTTCGGGTAGGCGTTAGGGTTAGGGTATTTATTAAACCTATCCCACTCTGTAGATACCACTTAGCACGTAAAGGAATATTCTTTGAGGTCCAGCCATGGAGAAGAGTTTAGACACTAGGATAAGATAAGGAACACACCCATTATAAAGAAATCACATTAGGATTCTCTGTTTAACCTGTTCCTTAAAACACTAGTGCTTAGGAAACCTATTGGAGGCAGAAGCAGTCAAGGGTAGCTTAGGGTTAGGTTTAGGGTTAGGGTATGGATTAGGGTACGGGTTCTGGTACAGGTTCGGGCACGGCATAGGGTATGGGTTAGAGTTAGGGTTAGGGTTAGTTGTAGTGTTACGGCTCGGTTTATGGTATGGGTTAGGATTAGGGTACGTGTCAGGGTTAGGGTAGGTGTTAGGGTTAGGGTAAGCATAAGGTTAGGGTATTTATTAAACCTATCCCACTGTCTAGATACCATAAATCAGGTAAAGGAATATTATTTTGGGTCCAGCCATAGAGAAGAGTTTAGACAGTAGGATAAGATAAGGAACACACCCATGGTAAAGAAATCACTTTAGGATTCTCTTTTTAAGCTGCTCCTTAAAACACTAGTGCTTAGGAAATCTATTGGAGGCAGAAGCTGTCAAGCGTAGGTTAGGGTTAGTGTTACGGTTAGGGTACGGATTAGGGTACGGGTTCTGATACGGGTTCGGGTACGGCGTACGGTATGGGTTAGGGTTAGGGTTAGGCTTAGTTTTAGGGTTGGGGCTCGGTTTAGGGTTCGGGTTAGGACTAGGGTACGTGTTACGGTTAAGGTAGGGGTTTGGGTTAGGGTACGCCGTAGGCTTAGGGTATTTATTAAACCTATCGCACTCTCTAGATACCACTAAGCATGTAAAGGAATATTATTTGGGGTCCAGGCATGGAGAAGAGTTTAGACACTAGGATAAGATAAGGAACACACTCATTATAAAGAATTCACATTAGGATTCTCTTTTTAAGCCGTTCCGTAAAACACTAGTGCTTAGGAAATCTATTGGAGGAAGAAGCAGTCAAGGGTAGCTTAGGGTTAGTTTTGGGTAAATGATAGGGTACTGCTTATGGTACGTGTTCGGATACGATGTAGGGTATGTGTTAGGGTTAGTGTTAGGGTTAGTTTTAGGCTTAGGGCTCGGTTTAGGGTATGGGTTAGGATTAGTGTACGTGTTAGTGTTAGTGTAGGGGTTTGGGTTACGGTAGGCGTTAGGGTTAGGATATTTATTAAACCTATCCAACTCTCTAGATACCACTTAGCACGTAAAGGAATATTATTTGTGGTCCAGCCATGGAGAAGAGTTTAGACAGCAGGAGAAGATAAGGAACACACCCATTAAAAAGAAATCACATTAGGATTCTCTTTTTAACCTGTTCCTTAAAACACTAGTGCTTAGGACATCGATTGGAGGCAGAAGCAGTCAACGGTAGCTTAGGGTTAGAGTTAGGGTTAGGGTTAGCGTTAGGGTTAGGGTTAGGTTTAGGGTAAGAGTACGGCTTAGCGTACGGCTTCGGGTATGACATAGTGTATAGGTTAGTTTTAGAGTTAGGGTTAGTTTTAGGGTTAGTGTTACGGCTCGGTTTAGGGTACGGGGTAGGATAAGGGTACGGGTTAGTGTTAAGGTAGGGGTTTGGGTTAGGGTACGCGTTAAGGTTAGGGTATTTATTAAAGCTATCCCACTCTCTAGGTACCACTTAGCACGTAAAGCATTATTATTTGGGGTCCAGCCATGGAGAAGAGTTTAGAGACTAGGATAAGATAAGGAACACACCCATTATAAAGAAATCACATTAGGATTCTCTTTTTAACCTGTTCCTTAAAACACTAGTGCTTAGGAAATCTATTGGAGGCAGAAGCAGTCAAGAGTAGCTTAGGGTTAGGGTTAGGGTTAGGGTTACGGTACGGCTTAGGGTATTGGTTCGGGTACGGTTTCGAGTACGGCGTAGGGTATCGGTTAAGTTTAGGGTTAGGTTTAGTTTTAGGGTTAGGGCTCCTGTTTTGGGTATGGGTTAGTTTTAGGGTACTTGTTACGGTTAGGGTAGGTGTTAGGGTTAGGGTACGAGTTAGGGTTAGGGTGTTTTTTAAACCTATCCCACTCTCTAGGTATCACTTAGCACGTAAAGGAATATTATTTAGGGTCCAGCCATGGAGAAGAGTTTAGACACTAGGATAAGATAAGGAACACACCCATTATAAAGAAATCACATTAGGATTCTCTTTTTAAGCTGTACCGTAAAACACTAGTGCTTAGGCGATCTATAGGAGGCAGAAGCAGTCAAGGTTAGCTTAGTGTTAGGGTTAGGGTTAGGGTTAGAGTTACGTTTAGGGTACGGCTTAGGGTACGGGTTCGGGTACGGTTTCGGGTACGGGTTAGGTTTAGGGTTAGGGTTAGTATTAGGGTTAGGGGTCGGTGTAGGGTACGGGTTAGGATTAGCGTACGTGTTAGGGTTAGGGTATGCGTTAGGGTTAGGGTATTTATTAAACCTATCCCAGTCTCTAGATACCACTGAGCAGGTAAAGGAATATTATTTTGGGTCCAACCATGGAAAAGAGTTTAGACACTAGGATAAGATAAGGAACACACCCATTATAAAGAAATCACATTAGGATTCTCTTTTTAAGCTGTTCCTTAAAACACTACTGCTTAGGAAATCCACTGGAGGCAGAAGCAGTCAAGGGTAGCTTAGGGTTAGGGTTAGGGTTAGGGTTAGGGTACTGCTTATGGTACGGGATCGGTTACGGATTCGGGTACGGCGTAGGGTATGGGCTAGGTTTAGGCTTAGGGTTAGTTTTTGGGTTAGGGCTCGGTTTAGGGTACGGGTTAGAAGTAGGGTACGTTTTAGTGTTATAGTAGGGTTTAGGGTTAGGGTATGCGTTAGGGTTAGGGTATTTATTAAAGCTGTCCCACTTAGCAATTAAAGGAATATTATTTGAGGTCCAGCCATGGAGAAAAGTTTAGACACTGGGATAAGATAAGGAACACACCCATTATAAAGAAATCACATTAGGATTCTCTTTTTAACCTGTTCCTTAAAACACTAGTGCTTAGGAAATGTATTGGAGGCAGAAGCAGTCAAGGGTAGCTTAGGGTTAGGGTTAGGGTTAGGGTTAGGGTACTGCTTATGGTACGGGTTCGGTTACGGATTCGGGTACGGCGTAGGGTATGGGCTAGGTTTAGGCTTAGGGTTAGTTTTAGGGTTAGGGCTCGGTTTAGGGTACGGGTTAGAATTAGGGTACGTTTTAGTGTTATAGTAGGGTTTAGGGTTAGGGTATGCGTTAGGGTTAGGGTATTTATTAAAGCTGTCCCACTTAGCAATTAAAGGAATCTTATTTGAGGTGCAGCCATGGAGAAGAGTTTAGACACTGGGATAAGATAAGGAACACACCCATTATAAAGAAATCACATTAGGATTCTCTTTTTAACCTGTTCCTTAAAACACTAGTGCTTAAGAAATGTATTGGAGGCAGAAGCTGTCAAGGGTAGCTTAGGGTTAGGGTTAGAGTTAGGGTACGGCTTAGGGTACGGGTTGGGGTAAGGGTTCATACACGGCGTAGGGTATGGTTTAGGGTTAGGGTTAGGGTTAGTTTTAGGGTTAGGGCTTGGTTAGGGTTAGGGTTAGGGTTAGGGTTAAGTTAAGGTTACGGATAAGGGTACGGGTTTGGGTATGACATAGTGTATGGGCTAGGGTTAGGGTTAGGGTTAGGGGTAGGGTACGGCTTAGGATACAGCATAGGGTACGCGTTAGGGTTAGGGTTAGGGTTAATTTAAGGGTTATGGCTCGGTTTAGGGCACGGTTTAGGATTAGGGTACGTGTTAGGGTTAGGGTAGGGGTTAGGGTTTGGGTACGTGTTAGGGTTAGGTTATCTATTAAACCTATTCCACTCTCTAGATACCATTTAGCACGTAAAGAATATTATTTGGGGTCCAGCCATGGAGAAGAGTTTAGACACTAGGATAAGATAAGGAACACACCCATTATAAAGAAATCACATTAGGATTCTCTTTTTAACCTGCTCCTTAAAACACTAGTGCTTAGGAAACCTATTGGAGGCAGAAGCAGTCAAGGGTAGCTTAGGGTTAGGGTTAGGGTTAGGGTATGGCTTAGGGTACGGGTTCTGGTACAGGTTCGGGCACAGCATAGGGTATGGGTTAGAGTTAGGGTTAGGGTTAGTTTTAGTGTTACGGCTCGGTTTATGGTATGGGTTAGGATTAGGGTACGTGTCAGGGTTAGGGTAGGTGTTAGGGTTAGGGTAAGCATAAGGTTAGGGTATTTATTAAACCTATCCCACTGTCTAGATACCATAAATCAGGTAAAGGAATATTATTTTGGGTCCAGCCATAGAGAAGAATTTAGACAGTAGGATAAGATAAGGAACACACCCATGGTAAAGAAATCACTTTAGGATTCTCTTTTTAAGCTGTTCCTTAAAACACTAGTGCTTAGGAAATCTATTGGAGGCAGAAGCTGTCAGGCGTAGGTTAGGGTTAGTGTTACGGTTAGGGTACGGATTAGGGTACGGGTTCTGATACGGGTTCGGGTACGGCGTACGGTATGGGTTAGGGTTAGGGTTAGGCTTAGTTTTAGGGTTGGGGCTCGGTTTAGGGTACGGGTTAGGATTAGGGTACGTGTTACGGTTAAGGTAGGGGTTTGGGTTAGGGTAGGGTATTTATTAAACCTATCTCACTCTCTAGATACCACTTAGCACGTAAAGGAATATTATTTGGTGTCCAGGCATGGAGAAGAGTTTAGACACTAGGATAAGATAAGGAACACACTCAGTATAAAGAATTCACATTAGGATTCTCTTTTTAAGCCGTTCCGTAAAACACTAGTGCTTAGGAAATCTATTGGAGGAAGAAGCAGTCAAGGGTAGCTTAGGGTTAGGTTTAGGGTTAATGTTAGGGTACTGCTAATGGTACGGGTACGGATACGATGTAGGGTATGTGTTAGGGTTAATGTTAGGGTACTGCTTATGGTACGGGTTCGGATACGATGTAGAGTATGTGTTAGGGTTAGTGTTAGGGTTAGTTTTTGGCTTAGGGCTCGGTTTAGGGTATGGGTTAGGATTAGTGTACGTGTTAGTGTTAGTGTAGGGGTTTGGGTTAGGGTAGGCGTTAGGGTTAGGATATTTATTAAACCTATCCAACTCTCTAGATACCACTTAGCACGTAAAGGATTATTATTTGGGGTCCAGCCATGGAGAAGAGTTTAGACAGTAGGAGAACATAAGGAACACACCCATTAAAAAGAAATCACATTAGGATTCTCTTTTTAACCTGTTCCTTAAAACACTAGTGCTTAGGAAATCTATTGGAGGCAGAAGCAGTCAAGTGTAGCTTAGGGTTAGGTTTAGGGTTAGGGTACGTCTTACGGTATGGGTTCGGGTATGGTGTAGGGTAGGGTTAGGGTTAGGTTTAGGGTACGGTTTAGGGTACGGGTTCAGATACGGCGTAGGATCTGGGTTAGGGTTAGGTTTAGGGGTTTTTTTAGGGTTAGGGCTCAGTTTAGGGTACGGGATAGGAATAGGGTACGTTTTAGGGTTAGGGTACGGGTTAGGGTTAAGGTATGCGTTAGGGTCAGGGTATTTATTAAACCTATTCCACTCTCTAGATACCACTTAGCACGTAAAGGAATATTAATTTGGGTCCAGCCATGGAGAAGAGTTTAGACACTAGGATAAGATAAGGAACACACCCATTATAAAGAAGTCACATTAGGATGCTCTTTTTAACCTGTTCCTTAAAACACTAGTGCTTAGGAAATCTATTGGAGGCAGAAGCAGTCAAGAGTAGCTTAGGGTTAGGGTTAGGGTTAGGGTTAGGGTTAGGGTTAGGGTAAGTGTACGGCTTAGGGTACGGCTTCGGGTATGACATAGTGTATGGGTTAGTTTTAGGGTTAGGGTTAGTTTTAGGGTTAGTGTTAGGGCTCGGTTTAGGGTACGGGGTAGGATAAGGGTACGTGTTAGGGTTAAGGTAGGGGCTTGGGTTAGGGTACGCATTAAGGTTAGGGTATTTATTAAAGCTATCCCACTCTCTAGGTACCACTTAGCACGTAAAGCATTATTATTTGGGGTCCAGCCATGGAGAAGAGTTTAGACACTAGGATAAGATAAGGAACACACCCATTATAAAGAAGTCACATTAGGATTCTCTTTTTAACCTGTTCCTTAAAACACTAGTGATTAGGAAATCTATTGGAGGCAGAAGCAGTCAAGGGTAGCTTAGGGTTAGGGTTAGGGTTAGGGTATGGCTTAGGGTACGGGTTCTGGTACAGGTTCGGGCACAGCATAGGGTATGGGTTAGAGTTAGGGTTAGGGTTAGTTTTAGTGTTACGGCTCGGTTTATGGTATGGGTTAGGATTAGGGTACGTGTCAGGGTTAGGGTAGGTGTTAGGGTTAGGGTAAGCATAAGGTTAGGGTATTTATTAAACCTATCCCACTGTCTAGATACCATAAATCAGGTAAAGGAATATTATTTTGGGTCCAGCCATAGAGAAGAATTTAGACAGTAGGATAAGATAAGGAACACACCCATGGTAAAGAAATCACTTTAGGATTCTCTTTTTAAGCTGTTCCTTAAAACACTAGTGCTTAGGAAATCTATTGGAGGCAGAAGCTGTCAGGCGTAGGTTAGGGTTAGTGTTACGGTTAGGGTACGGATTAGGGTACGGGTTCTGATACGGGTTCGGGTACGGCGTACGGTATGGGTTAGGGTTAGGGTTAGGCTTAGTTTTAGGGTTGGGGCTCGGTTTAGGGTACGGGTTAGGATTAGGGTACGTGTTACGGTTAAGGTAGGGGTTTGGGTTAGGGTAGGGTATTTATTAAACCTATCTCACTCTCTAGATACCACTTAGCACGTAAAGGAATATTATTTGGTGTCCAGGCATGGAGAAGAGTTTAGACACTAGGATAAGATAAGGAACACACTCAGTATAAAGAATTCACATTAGGATTCTCTTTTTAAGCCGTTCCGTAAAACACTAGTGCTTAGGAAATCTATTGGAGGAAGAAGCAGTCAAGGGTAGCTTAGGGTTAGGTTTAGGGTTAATGTTAGGGTACTGCTAATGGTACGGGTACGGATACGATGTAGGGTATGTGTTAGGGTTAATGTTAGGGTACTGCTTATGGTACGGGTTCGGATACGATGTAGGGTATGTGTTAGGGTTAGTGTTAGGGTTAGTTTTTGGCTTAGGGCTCGGTTTAGGGTATGGGTTAGGATTAGTGTACGTGTTAGTGTTAGTGTAGGGGTTTGGGTTAGGGTAGGCGTTAGGGTTAGGATATTTATTAAACCTATCCAACTCTCTAGATACCACTTAGCACGTAAAGGATTATTATTTGGGGTCCAGCCATGGAGAAGAGTTTAGACAGTAGGAGAACATAAGGAACACACCCATTAAAAAGAAATCACATTAGGATTCTCTTTTTAACCTGTTCCTTAAAACACTAGTGCTTAGGAAATCTATTGGAGGCAGAAGCAGTCAAGTGTAGCTTAGGGTTAGGTTTAGGGTTAGGGTACGTCTTACGGTATGGGTTCGGGTATGGTGTAGGGTAGGGTTAGGGTTAGGTTTAGGGTACGGTTTAGGGTACGGGTTCAGATACGGCGTAGGATCTGGGTTAGGGTTAGGTTTAGGGGTTTTTTTAGGGTTAGGGCTCAGTTTAGGGTACGGGATAGGAATAGGGTACGTTTTAGGGTTAGGGTACGGGTTAGGGTTAAGGTATGCGTTAGGGTCAGGGTATTTATTAAACCTATTCCACTCTCTAGATACCACTTAGCACGTAAAGGAATATTAATTTGGGTCCAGCCATGGAGAAGAGTTTAGACACTAGGATAAGATAAGGAACACACCCATTATAAAGAAGTCACATTAGGATGCTCTTTTTAACCTGTTCCTTAAAACACTAGTGCTTAGGAAATCTATTGGAGGCAGAAGCAGTCAAGAGTAGCTTAGGGTTAGGGTTAGGGTTAGGGTTAGGGTTAGGGTTAGGGTAAGTGTACGGCTTAGGGTACGGCTTCGGGTATGACATAGTGTATGGGTTAGTTTTAGGGTTAGGGTTAGTTTTAGGGTTAGTGTTAGGGCTCGGTTTAGGGTACGGGGTAGGATAAGGGTACGTGTTAGGGTTAAGGTAGGGGCTTGGGTTAGGGTACGCATTAAGGTTAGGGTATTTATTAAAGCTATCCCACTCTCTAGGTACCACTTAGCACGTAAAGCATTATTATTTGGGGTCCAGCCATGGAGAAGAGTTTAGACACTAGGATAAGATAAGGAACACACCCATTATAAAGAAGTCACATTAGGATTCTCTTTTTAACCTGTTCCTTAAAACACTAGTGATTAGGAAATCTATTGGAGGCAGAAGCAGTCAAGAGTAGCTTAGGGTTAGGGTTACGGTTAAGGTTACGGTACGGCTTAGGGTACTGGTTCGGGTATGGTTTCGAGTACGGCGTAGGGTATGGGTTAAGTTTACGGTTAGGTTTAGTTTTAGGGTTAGGAGTCCTGTTTATTGTACGGGTTATTTTTAGGGTTTTTGTTACGGTCAGGGTAGGTGTTAGGTTTAGGGTACGAGTTAGGGTTAGGGTGTTTTTTAAACCTATCCCACTCTCTAGGTATCACTTAGCACGTAAAGGAATATTATTTAGGGTCCAGCCATGGAGAAGAGTTTAGACACTAGGATAAGATAAGGAACACACCCATTATAAAGAAATCACATTAGGATTCTCTTTTTAACCTGTTCCTTAAAACACTAGTGATTAGGAAATCTATTGGAGGAAGAAGCAGTCAAGGGTAGCTTAGGGTTAGGTTTAGGGTTAATGTTAGGGTACTGCTAATGGTACGGATTCGGATACGATGTAGGGTATGTGTTAGGGTTAATGTTAGGGTTAGTTTTAGGCTTAGGGCTCGGTTTAGGGTATGGGTTAGGATTAGTGTACGTGTTAGTGTTAGTGTAGGGGTTTGGGTTAGGGTAGGCGTTAGGGTTAGGATATTTATTAAACCTATCCAACTCTCTAGATACTACTTAGCACGTAAAGGAATATTATTTGGGGTCCAGCCATGGAGAAGAGTTTAGACAGTAGGAGAACATAAGGAACACACCCATTAAAAAGAAATCACATTAGGATTCTCTTTTTAACCTGTTCCTTAAAACACTAGTGCTTAGGAAATCTATTGGAGGCAGAAGCAGTCAAGTGTAGCTTAGGGTTAGGTTTAGGGTTAGGGTACGTCTTACGGTATGGGTTCGGGTATGGTGTAGGGTAGGGTTAGGGTTAGTTTTAGGGTACGGTTTAGGGTACGGGTTCAGATACGGCGTAGGATATGGGTTAGGGTTAGGTTTAGGGTTTTTTTTAGGGTTAGGGCTCAGTTTAGGGTACGGGATAGAAATAGGGTACGTTTTAGGGTTAGGGGAAGGGTTAGGGTTAAGGTATGCGTTAGGGTCAGGGTATTTATTAAACCTATTCCACTCTCTAGATACCACTTAGCACGTAAAGGAATATTAATTTGGGTCCAGCCATGGAGAAGAGTTTAGACACTAGGATAAGATAAGGAACACACCCATTATAAAGAAGTCACATTAGGATTCTCTTTTTAACCTGTTCCTTAAAACACTAGTGCTTAGGAAATCCATTGGAGGCAGAAGCAGTCAAGGGTAGCTTAGGATTAGGGTTAGTGTTAGGGTACTGCTTATGGTACGGGTTCGGTTACAGGTTCGGGTACGGCGTAGGGTATGGGCTAGGGTTAGGCTTAGGGTTAGTTTTAGGGTTAGGGCTCGGTTTAGGGTACGGGTTAGGATTAGGGTACGTGTTAGTGTTATGGTAGGGGTTAGGGTATGCGTTAGGGTTAGGGTATTTATTAAAGCTATCCCAGTTAGCACTTAAAGGAATACTATTTGGGGTCCAGCCATGGAGAAGTGTTTAGACACTAGGATAAGATAAGGAACTCACCCATTATAAAGAAATCACATTAGGATTCTCTTTTTAACCTGTTCCTTAAAACACTAGTGCTTAGGAAATGTATTGGAGGCAGAAGCAGTCAAGGGTAGCTTAGGGTTAGGGTTAGGGATAGGGTACGGGTTCGGGTACGGGTTCGTATACGGCGTAGGGTATGGGTTAGGGTTAGGGTTAGGGTTACCTTTAGGGATAGGGCTCGGTTAGGGTTAGGGTTAGGGTTAGGGTTAGGGTTAGGGTAAGCGTACGGCTGAGTGTACGGTTTCGGGTATGGCATAGTGTATGGGCTAGGTTTAGGGTCAGGGTTAGTTTTAGGTTTAGGGCTCGGTTTAGGGTACGGGTTAGGATTAAGGTTAGTGTTAGGGTTATGATAGGGGTTAGGGTTAGGGTACGCGTTAGGGTTACGGTAATTATTAAACCTATCCCACTCTCTAGATACCACTTAGCATGTAAAGGAATATTATTTGGGGTCCCGCCATGGAGAAGAGTTTAGACACTAGGATAAGATAAGGAACATACCCATTATAAAGAAATCACATTAGGATTCTCTTTTTAAACTGCTCCTTAAAACACTAGTGCTTAGGAAACCTATTGGAGGCAGAAGCAGTCAAGGGTAGCTTAGGGTTAGGTTTAGGGTTAGGGTATGGCTTAGGGTACGGGTTCTGGTACAGGTTCGGGCACAGCATAGGGTATGGGTTAGAGTTAGGGTTAGGGTTAGTTTTAGTGTTACGGCTCGGTTTATGGTATGGGTTAGGATTAGGGTACGTGTCAGGGTTAGGGTAGGTGTTAGGGTTAGGGTAAGCATAAGGTTAGGGTATTTATTAAACCTATCCCACTGTCTAGATACCATAAATCAGGTAAAGGAATATTATTTTGGGTCCAGCCATAGAGAAGAATTTAGACAGTAGGATAAGATAAGGAACACACCCATGGTAATGAAATCACTTTAGGATTCTCTTTTTAAGCTGTTCCTTAAAACACTAGTGCTTAGGAAATCTATTGGAGGCAGAAGCTGTCAGGCGTAGGTTAGGGTTAGTGTTACGGTTAGGGTACAGATTAGGGTACGGGTTCTGATACGGGTTCGGGTACGGCGTACGGTATGGGTTAGGGTTAGGGTTAGGCTTAGTTTTAGGGTTGGGGCTCGGTTTAGGGTACGGGTTAGGATTAGGGTACGTGTTACGGTTAAGGTAGGGGTTTGGGTTAGGGTAGTGTATTTATTAAACCTATCTCACTCTCTAGATACCACTTAGCACGTAAAGGAATATTATTTGGTGTCCAGGCATGGAGAAGAGTTTAGACACTAGGATAAGATAAGGAACACACTCAGTATAAAGAATTCACATTAGGATTCTCTTTTTAAGCCGTTCCGTAAAACACTAGTGCTTAGGAAATCTATTGGAGGAAGAAGCAGTCAAGGGTAGCTTAGGGTTAGGTTTAGGGTTAATGTTAGGGTACTGCTAATGGTACGGGTACGGATACGATGTAGGGTATGTGTTAGGGTTAATGTTAGGGTACTGCTTATGGTACGGGTTCGGATACGATGTAGGGTATGTGTTAGGGTTAGTGTTAGGGTTAGTTTTTGGCTTAGGGCTCGGTTTAGGGTATGGGTTAGGATTAGTGTACGTGTTAGTGTTAGTGTAGGGGTTTGGGTTAGGGTAGGCGTTAGGGTTAGGATATTTATTAAACCTATCCAACTCTCTAGATACCACTTAGCACGTAAAGGAATATTATTTGGGGTCCAGCCATGGAGAAGAGTTTAGACAGTAGGAGAACATAAGGAACACACCCATTAAAAAGAAATCACATTAGGATTCTCTTTTTAACCTGTTCCTTAAAACACTAGTGCTTAGGAAATCTATTGGAGGCAGAAGCAGTCAAGTGTAGCTTAGGGTTAGGTTTAGGGTTAGGGTACGTCTTACGGTATGGGTTCGGGTATGGTGTAGGGTAGGGTTAGGGTTAGGTTTAGGGTACGGTTTAGGGTACGGGTTCAGATACGGCGTAGGATCTGGGTTAGGGTTAGGTTTAGGGGTTTTTTTAGGGTTAGGGCTCAGTTTAGGGTACGGGATAGGAATAGGGTACGTTTTAGGGTTAGGGTACGGGTTAGGGTTAAGGTATGCGTTAGGGTCAGGGTATTTATTAAACCTATTCCACTCTCTAGATACCACTTAGCACGTAAAGGAATATTAATTTGGGTCCAGCCATGGAGAAGAGTTTAGACACTAGGATAAGATAAGGAACACACCCATTATAAAGAAGTCACATTAGGATGCTCTTTTTAACCTGTTCCTTAAAACACTAGTGCTTAGGAAATCTATTGGAGGCAGAAGCAGTCAAGAGTAGCTTAGGGTTAGGGTTAGGGTTAGGGTTAGGGTTAGGGTTAGGGTTAGGGTTAGGGTAAGTGTACGGCTTAGGGTACGGCTTCGGGTATGACATAGTGTATGGGTTAGTTTTAGGGTTAGGGTTAGTTTTAGGGTTAGTGTTAGGGCTCGGTTTAGGGTACGGGGTAGGATAAGGGTACGTGTTAGGGTTAAGGTAGGGGCTTGGGTTAGGGTACGCATTAAGGTTAGGGTATTTATTAAAGCTATCCCACTCTCTAGGTACCACTTAGCACGTAAAGCATTATTATTTGGGGTCCAGCCATGGAGAAGAGTTTAGACACTAGGATAAGATAAGGAACACACCCATTATAAAGAAGTCACATTAGGATTCTCTTTTTAACCTGTTCCTTAAAACACTAGTGCTTAGGAAATCTATTGGAGGCAGAAGCAGTCAAGAGTAGCTTAGGGTTAGGGTTACGGTTAAGGTTACGGTACGGCTTAGGGTACTGGTTCGGGTATGGTTTCGAGTAGGGCGTAGGGTATGGGTTAAGTTTACGGTTAGGTTTAGTTTTAGGGTTAGGGCTCCTGTTTATTGTACGGGTTATTTTTAGGGTTTTTGTTACGGTCAGGGTAGGTGTTAGGTTTAGGGTACGAGTTAGGGTTAGGGTGTTTTTTAAACCTATCCCACTCTCTAGGTATCACTTAGCACGTAAAGGAATATTATTTAGGGTCCAGCCGTGGAGAAGAGTTTAGACACTAGGATAAGATAAGGAACACACCCATTATAAAGAAATCACATTAGGATTCTCTTTTTAACCTGTTCCTTAAAACACTAGTGATTAGGAAATCTATTGGAGGAAGAAGCAGTCAAGGGTAGCTTAGGGTTAGGTTTAGGGTTAATGTTAGGGTACTGCTAATGGTACGGATTCGGATACGATGTAGGGTATGTGTTAGGGTTAATGTTAGGGTTAGTTTTAGGCTTAGGGCTCGGTTTAGGGTATGGGTTAGGATTAGTGTACGTGTTAGTGTTAGTGTAGGGGTTTGTGTTAGGGTAGGCGTTAGGGTTAGGATATTTATTAAACCTATCCAACTCTCTAGATACTACTTAGCACGTAAAGGAATATTATTTGGGGTCCAGCCATGGAGAAGAGTTTAGACAGTAGGAGAACATAAGGAACACACCCATTAAAAAGAAATCACATTAGGATTCTCTTTTTAACCTGTTCCTTAAAACACTAGTGCTTAGGAAATCTATTGGAGGCAGAAGCAGTCAAGTGTAGCTTAGGGTTAGGTTTAGGGTTAGGGTACGTCTTACGGTATGGGTTCGGGTATGGTGTAGGGTAGGGTTAGGGTTAGGTTTAGGGTACGGTTTAGGGTACGGGTTCAGATACGGCGTAGGATCTGGGTTAGGGTTAGGTTTAGGGCTTTTTTTAGGGTTAGGGCTCAGTTTAGGGTACGGGATAGGAATAGGGTACGTTTTAGGGTTAGGGGAAGGGTTAGGGTTAAGGTATGCGTTAGGGTCAGGGTATTTATTAAACCTATTCCACTCTCTAGATACCACTTAGCACGTAAAGGAATATTAATTTGGGTCCAGCCATGGAGAAGAGTTTAGACACTAGGATAAGATAAGGAACACACCCATTATAAAGAAGTCACATTAGGATTCTCTTTTTAAGCTGTACTGTAAAACACTAGTGCTTAGGAAATCCATTGGAGGCAGAAGCAGTCAAGGGTAGCTTAGGATTAGGGTTAGTGTTAGGGTTCTGCTTATGGTACGGGTTCGGTTACAGGTTCGGGTACGGCGTAGGGTATGGGCTAGGGTTAGGCTTAGGGTTAGTTTTAGGGTTAGGGCTCGGTTTAGGGTACGGGTTAGGATTAGGGTACGTGTTAGTGTTATGGTAGGGGTTAGGGTATGCGTTAGGGTTAGGGTATTTATTAAAGCTATCCCAGTTAGCACTTAAAGGAATACTATTTGGGGTCCAGCCATGGAGAAGTGTTTAGACACTAGGATAAGATAAGGAACTCACCCATTATAAAGAAATCACATTAGGATTCTCTTTTTAACCTGTTCCTTAAAACACTAGTGCTTAGGAAATGTATTGGAGGCAGAAGCAGTCAAGGGTTACTTAGGGTTAGGGTTAGGGATAGGGTACGGGTTCGGGTACGGGTTCGGGTACGGGTTCGTATACGGCGTAGGGTATGGGTTAGGGTTAGGGTTAGGGTTACCTTTAGGGATAGGGCTCGGTTAGGGTTAGGGTTAGGGTTAGGGTTAGGGTTAGGGTAAGCGTACGGCTGAGTGTACGGTTTCGGGTATGGCATAGTGTATGGGCTAGGTTTAGGGTCAGGGTTAGTTTTAGGTTTAGGGCTCGGTTTAGGGTACGGGTTAGGATTAAGGTTAGTGTTAGGGTTATGATAGGGGTTAGGGTTAGGGTACGCGTTAGGGTTACGGTAATTATTAAACCTATCCCACTCTCTAGATACCACTTAGCATGTAAAGGAATATTATTTGGGGTCCCGCCATGGAGAAGAGTTTAGACACTAGGATAAGATAAGGAACACACCCATTATAAAGAAATCACATTAGGATTCTCTTTTTAACCTGCTCCTTAAAACACTAGTGCTTAGGAAACCTATTGGAGGCAGAAGCAGTCAAGGGTAGCTTAGGGTTAGGTTTAGGGTTAGGGTATGGCTTAGGGTACGGGTTCTGGTACAGGTTCGGGCACAGCATAGGGTATGGGTTAGAGTTAGGGTTAGGGTTAGTTTTAGTGTTACGGCTCGGTTTATGGTATGGGTTAGGATTAGGGTACGTGTCAGGGTTAGGGTAGGTGTTAGGGTTAGGGTAAGCATAAGGTTAGGGTATTTATTAAACCTATCCCACTGTCTAGATACCATAAATCAGGTAAAGGAATATAATTTTGGTTCCAGCCATAGAGAAGAATTTAGACAGTAGGATAAGATAAGGAACACACCCATGGTAAAGAAATCACTTTAGGATTCTCTTTTTAAGCTGTTCCTTAAAACACTAGTGCTTAGGAAATCTATTGGAGGCAGAAGCTGTCAGGCGTAGGTTAGGGTTAGTGTTACGGTTAGGGTACGGATTAGGGTACGGGTTCTGATACGAGTTCGGGTACGGCGTACGGTATGGGTTAGGGTTAGGGTTAGGCTTAGTTTTAGGGTTGGGGCTCGGTTTAGGGTACGGGTTAGGATTAGGGTACGTGTTACGGTTAAGGTAGGGGTTTGGGTTAGGGTAGGGTATTTATTAAACCTATCTCACTCTCTAGATACCACTTAGCACGTAAAGGAATATTATTTGGGGTCCAGGCATGGAGAAGAGTTTAGACACTAGGATAAGATAAGGAACACACTCAGTATAAAGAATTCACATTAGGATTCTCTTTTTAAGCCGTTCCGTAAAACACTAGTGCTTAGGAAATCTATTGGAGGAAGAAGCAGTCAAGGGTAGCTTAGGGTTAGGTTTAGGGTTAATGTTAGGGTACTGCTAATGGTACGGTTTCGGATACGATGTAGGGTATGTGTTAGGGTTAATGTTAGGGTACTGCTTATGGTACGGGTTCGGATACGATGTAGGGTATGTGTTAGGGTTAGTGTTAGGGTTAGTTTTTGGCTTAGGGCTCGGTTTAGGGTATGGGTTAGGATTAGTGTACGTGTTAGTGTTAGTGTAGGGGTTTGGGTTAGGGTAGGCGTTAGGGTTAGGATATTTATTAAACCTATCCAACTCTCTAGATACCACTTAGCACGTAAAGGAATATTATTTGGGGTCCAGCCATGGAGAAGAGTTTAGACAGTAGGAGAACATAAGGAACACACCCATTAAAAAGAAATCACATTAGGATTCTCTTTTTAACCTGTTCCTTAAAACACTAGTGCTTAGGAAATCTATTGGAGGCAGAAGCAGTCAAGTGTAGCTTAGGGTTAGGTTTAGGGTTAGGGTACGTCTTACGGTATGGGTTCGGGTATGGTGTAGGGTAGGGTTAGGGTTAGGTTTAGGGTACGGTTTAGGGTACGGGTTCAGATACGGCGTAGGATCTGGGTTAGGGTTAGGTTTAGGGTTTTTTTTAGGGTTAGGGCTCAGTTTAGGGTACGGGATAGGAATAGGGTACGTTTTAGGGTTAGGGTACGGGTTAGGGTTAAGGTATGCGTTAGGGTCAGGGTATTTATTAAACCTATTCCACTCTCTAGATACCACTTAGCACGTAAAGGAATATTAATTTGGGTCCAGCCATGGAGAAGAGTTTAGACACTAGGATAAGATAAGGAACACACCCATTATAAAGAAGTCACATTAGGATGCTCTTTTTAACCTGTTCCTTAAAACACTAGTGCTTAGGAAATCTATTGGAGGCAGAAGCAGTCAAGAGTAGCTTAGGGTTAGGGTTAGGGTTAGGGTTAGGGTTAGGGTTAGGGTTACGGTAAGTGTACGGCTTAGGGTACGGCTTCGGGTATGACATAGTGTATGGGTTAGTTTTAGGGTTAGGGTTAGTTTTAGGGTTAGTTTTAGGGCTCGGTTTAGGGTACGGGGTAGGATAAGGGTACGTGTTAGGGTTAAGGTAGGGGCTTGGGTTAGGGTACGCATTAAGGTTAGGGTATTTATTAAAGCTATCCCACTCTCTAGGTACCACTTAGCACGTAAAGCATTATTATTTGGGGTCCAGCCATGGAGAAGAGTTTAGACACTAGGATAAGATAAGGAACACACCCATTATAAAGAAGTCACATTAGGATTCTCTTTTTAATCTGTTCCTTAAAACACTAGTGATTAGGAAATCTATTGGAGGAAGAAGCAGTCAAGGGTAGCTTAGGGTTAGGTTTAGGGTTAATGTTAGGGTACTGCTAAAGGTACGGATTCGGATACGATGTAGGGTATGTGTTAGGGTTAGTGTTAGGGTTAGTTTTAGGCTTAGGGCTCGGTTTAGGGTATGGGTTAGGATTAGTGTACGTGTTAGTGTTAGTGTAGGGGTTTGGGTTAGGGTAGGCGTTAGGGTTAGGATATTTATTAAACCTATCCAACTCTCTAGATACTACTTAGCACGTAAAGGAATATTATTTGGGGTCCAGCCATGGAGAAGAGTTTAGACAGTAGGAGAACATAAGGAACACACCCATTAAAAAGAAATCACATTAGGATTCTCTTTTTAACCTGTTCCTTAAAACACTAGTGCTTAGGAAATATATTGGAGGCAGAAGCAGTCAAGTGTAGCTTAGGGTTAGGTTTAGGGTTAGGGTACGTCTTACGGTATGGGTTCGGGTATGGTGTAGGGTAGGGTTAGGGTTAGGTTTAGGGTACGGTTTAGGGTACGGGTTCAGATACGGCGTAGGATATGGGTTAGGGTTAGGTTTAGGGTTTTTTTTAGGGTTAGGGCTCAGTTTAGGGTACGGGATAGGAATAGGGTACGTTTTAGGGTTAGGGGAAGGGTTAGGGTTAAGGTATGCGTTAGGGTCAGGGTATTTATTAAACCTATTCCACTCTCTAGACACCACTTAGCACGTAAAGGAATATTAATTTGGGTCCAGCCATGGAGAAGAGTTTAGACACTAGGATAAGATAAGGAACACACCCATTATAAAGAAGTCACATTAGGATTCTCTTTTTAAGCTGTACTGTAAAACACTAGTGCTTAGGAAATCCATTGGAAGCAGAAGCAGTCAAGGGTAGCTTAGGATTAGGGTTAGTGTTAGGGTACTGCTTATGGTACGGGTTCGGTTACAGGTTCGGGTACGGCGTAGGGTATGGGCTAGGGTTAGGCTTAGGGTTAGTTTTAAGGTTAGGGCTCGGTTTAGGGTACGGGTTAGGATTAGGGTACGTGTTAGAGTTATGGTAGGGGTTAGGGTATGCGTTAGGGTTAGGGTATTTATTAAAGCTATCCCAGTTAGCACTTAAAGGAATACTATTTGGGGTCCAGCCATGGAGAAGTGTTTAGACACTAGGATAAGATAAGGAACTCACCCATTATAAAGAAATCACATTAGGATTCTCTTTTAACCTGTTCCTTAAAACACTAGTGCTTAGGAAATGTATTGGAGGCAGAAGCAGTCAAGGGTAGCTTAGGGTTAGGGTTAGGGATAGGGTACGGGTTCGGGTACGGGTTCGGGTACGGGTTCGTATACGGCGTAGGGTATGGGTTAGGGTTAGGGTTAGGGTTACTTTTAGGGATAGGGCTCGGTTAGGGTTAGGGTAAGGGTTAGGGTTAGGGTTAGGGTAAGCGTACGGCTGAGTGTACGGTTTCGGGTATGGCATAGTGTATGGGCTAGGTTTAGGGTCAGGGTTAGTTTTAGGTTTAGGGCTCGGTTTAGGGTACGGGTTAGGATTAAGGTTAGTGTTAGGGTTATGATAGGGGTTAGGGTTAGGGTACGCGTTAGGGTTACGGTAATTATTAAACCTATCCCACTCTCTAGATACCACTTAGCACGTAAAGGAATATTATTTGGGGTCCCGCCATGGAGAAGAGTTTAGACACTAGGATAAGATAAGGAACACACTCAGTATAAATAATTCAAATTAGGATTCTCTTTTTAAGCCGTTCCGTAAAACACTAATGCTTAGGAAATCTATTGGAGGAAGAAGCAGTCAAGGGTAGCTTAGGGTTAGGTTTAGGGTTAATGTTAGGGTACTGCTAATGGTACGAGTTCGGATACGATGTAGGGTATGTGTTAGGGTTAATGTTAGGGTACTGCTAATGGTACGGGTTCAGATACGATGTAGGGTATGTGTTAGGGTTAGTGTTAGGGTTAGTTTTTGGCTTAGGGCTCGGTTTAGGGTATGGGTTAGGATTAGTGTACGTGTTAGTGTTAGTGTAGGGGTTTGGGTTAGGGTAGGCGTTAGGGTTAGGATATTTATTAAACCTATCCAACTCTCTAGATACCACTTAGCACGTAAAGGAATATTATTTGGGGTCCAGCCATGGAGAAGAGTTTAGACAGTAGGAGAACATAAGGAACACACCCATTAAAAAGAAATCACATTAGGATTCTCTTTTTAACCTGTTCCTTAAAACACTAGTGCTTAGGAAATCTATTGGAGGCAGAAGCAGTCAAGTGTAGCTTAGGGTTAGGTTTAGGGTTAGGGTACGTCTTACGGTATGGGTTCGGGTATGGTGTAGGGTAGGGTTAGGGTTAGGTTTAGGGTACGGTTTAGGGTACGGGTTCAGATACGGCGTAGGATATGGGTTAGGGTTAGGTTTAGGGTTTTTTTTAGGGTTAGGGCTCAGTTTAGGGTACGGGATAGGAATAGGGTACGTTTTAGTGTTAGGGTACGGGTTACGGTTAAGGTATGCGTTAGGGTCAGGGTATTTATTAAACCTATTCCACTCTCTAGATACCACTTAGCATGTAAAGGAATATTAATTTGGGTCCAGCCATGGAGAAGAGTTTATACACTAGGATAAGATAAGGAACACACCCATTATAAAGAAGTCACATTAGGATTCTCTTTTAAACCTGTGCCTTAAAACACTAGTGCTTAGGACATCGATTGGAGGCAGAAGCAGTCAACGGTAGCTTAGGATTAGGGTTAGGGTTAGGGTTAGGTTTAGGGTTAGGTTTAGGGTTAGGGTTAGGTTTATGGTAAGAGTACGGCTTAGGTTATGGCTTCGGGTATGACATAGTGTATGGGTTAGTTTTAGGGTTAGGGTTAGTTTTAGGGTTACTCTTAGCGCTCGGTTTAGGGTACGGGGTAGGATAAGGGTACGTGTTAGGGTTAAGGTAGGGGTTTGGGTTAGGGTACGCGTTAAGGTTAGGGTATTTATTAAAGCTATCCCACTCTCTAGGTACCACTTAGCACGTAAAGCATTATTATTTGGGGTCCAGCCATGGAGAAGAGTTTAGACACTAGGATAAGATAAGGAACACACCCATTATAAAGAAATCACATTAGGATTCTCTTTTTAACCTGTTCCTTAAAACACTAGTGCTTAGGAAATCTATTGGAGGCAGAAGCAGTCAAGAGTAGCTTAGGGTTAGGTTTAGGGATAGGGTTACGGTACGGCTTAGGGTACTGTTTCGGGTACGTTTTCGAGTACGGCGTAGGGTATGGGTTAAGTTCACGGTTAGGTTTAGTTTTAGTGTTAGGGCTCCTGTTTATTGTACGGGTTTGTTTTAGGGTATTTGTTACGGTTAGGTTATGTGTTAGGGTTATGGTACGAGTTAGGGTTAGGGTGTTTTTTAAACCTATCCCACTCTCTAGATATCACTTCGCACGTAAAGGAATATTATTTAGGGTCCAGCCATGGAGAAGAGTTTAGACACTAGGATAAGATAAGGAACACACCCATTATAAAGAAATCACATTAGGATTCTCTTTTTAACCTGTTCCTAAAAACACTAGTGCTTAGGAGATGTATAGGAGGCAGAAGCAGTCAAGGTTAGCTTAGTGTTAGCGTTAGGGTTAGGGTTAGAATTACGTTTAGGGTACGGCTTAGGGTACGGGTTCGGGTACGGTTTCGGGTACGGCGTAGGGTATGGGTTAGGTTTAGGGTTAGGGTTAGTATTAGTGTTAGGGGTCGGTGTAGGGTACGTGTTAGGATTAGCGTACGTGTTAGTGTTAGGGTACGCTTTAGGGTTCGGTTATTTATTAAACCTATCCCACTCTCTAGATACCACTTAGCACTTAAAGGAATATTATTTGGGGTCCAGCCATGGAAAAGTGTTTAGACACTAGGATAAGATAAGGAACACACCCATTATGAAGAAATCACATTAGGATTCTCTTTTTAAGCTGTACCGTAAAACACTAGTGCTTAGGAAATCCACTGGAGGCAGAAGCAGTCAAGGGTAGCTTAGGATTAGGGTTAGGGTTAGGGTACTGCTTATGGTACGGGTTCGGTTACGGGTTCGGGTACGGCGTAGGGTATGGGCTAGGGTTAGGCTTTGGGTTAGTTTTATGGTTAGGGCTCGGTTTAGGGTACGGGTTAGGATTAGGGTACGTGTTAGGGATATGGTAGGGGATAGAGTTAGGATATGCGTTAGGGTTAGGTTATTTATTAAAGCTATCCCACTCCCTAGATACCACTTACCACGTAAACGATTATTATTTGGTGTCCAGCCATGGAGAAGAGTGTAGAAACTAGGATAAGATAAGGAACACACCCATTATAAAGAAATCACATTAGGATTCTCTTTTTAACCAGTTCCTTGAAACACTAGTGTTTAGGAAATATATTGGAGGCAGAATCAGTCAAGGGTAGGATAGGGTTAGGATTAGCGTTAGGGCATGGCTTAGGGTACGGGTTCGAGTATGGGTTCGGATACAGCATAGGATGTGGGTTAGGGTTAGGTTTAGGGTTTGTTTTAGGGTTAGGGCTCAGTTTAGGGTATGGGTTAGGATAAGGGTTAGTGTTAGGGATAGGGTAGCGGTTGGGGTTAGGGTACGCGTTAGGTTTACCGCAATTATTAAACATATCCCACTCTCTAGATACCACTTAGCAGGTAAAGGAATATTATTTGGGGTCCATCCATGGAGAAGAGTTTAGACACTAGGATAAGATAAGGAACACAACAATTATAAAGAAATCACATTAGGATTCTCTTTTTAACCAATTCCTTAAAACCCTAGTGCTTAGGAAATTTATTGGAGGCAGAAGCAGTCAAAAGTAGCTTAGGGTTAGGGTTAGGGTTAGGGTTAGGATTAGGTTACGACCTAGGGTCCGGCATCGGGTATGGGTTCGGGTTCGGAGTAGGGTATGGGTTAGGATTAGAGTTAGGGTCAGTTTTAGGGTTAGTGCTCGGTTTAGGTTATGGGTTAGGATTAGGGTACATAGTAGGGTTATGGTAGGGGTTAGGGTTAGGGTACGCATTAGGGTTAGGGTATTTATTAAACCTAACGCACCTAGCACGTAAAGGAAAATTTTTTGGTGTCCCGCCAAGGAGAAGAGTTTAGAAACTAGAATAAGATAAGGAACACACTCATTAGAAAGAAATCACATTAGGATTCTCTTTTTAACCAGTTCCTTAAAACACTAGTGCTTAGATAATCTATTGGAGTCAGAA
Source organism: Eschrichtius robustus (assembly GCF_028021215.1). NCBI lineage: Eukaryota > Metazoa > Chordata > Mammalia > Artiodactyla > Eschrichtiidae > Eschrichtius > Eschrichtius robustus. The sequence goes on along the minus strand of NC_090827.1, from coordinate 27,257,007 downwards.
GCAGTCAAGTGTAGATTAGGGTTAGGGTTAGGGTTAGGGTAATGCTTATGGTACGGGTTCGGTTACGGGTTCGGGTACGGAGTAGGGTATGGGCTAGGGTTAGGCTTAGGGTTAATTTTAGGGTTAGGGCTCAGTTTAGGGTACGGGTTAGGATTAGGGTACGTGTTAGGGTTAGGGTAGGGGTTAGGTTTAGGTTACGCATTAGGGTTAGGGTATTTATTAAACCTATCCTACTCTCTAGATACCACTTAGCACGTAAAGGAATATTATTTGGGGTCCAGCCATGGAAAAGTGTTTAGACACTAGGATAAGTTATGGAACACACCCATTATAAAGAAATCACATTAGGATTCTCTTTTTAACCTGTTCCTTAAAACACTAGTGCTTAGGAAATGTATTGGAGGCAGAAGCAGTCAAGGGTAGCTTAGGGTTAGGGTTAGGGGTAGGGTACGGGTTCGGGTACGGGTTCGGGTACGGGTTCGTATATGGCGTAGGGTATGGGTTAGGGTTAGGGTTAGGGTTACTTTTAGGGATAGGGCTCGGTTAGGGTTAGGGTTAGGGTTAGGGTTAGGGTAAGCGTTAGGGTATGGCTTAGGGTACGGGTTCGAGTACGGGTTCGCATACAGCATAGGATGTGGGTTAGGGTTAGGTTTAGGGTTTGTTTTAGGGTTAGGGATCAGTTTAGGATATGGGTTAGGATAAGGGTTAGGGTTAGGGTTAGGGTTAGGGTTAGGGTTAGGGTTAGGGTTACGGTACGGCTTAGGGTACTGTTTCGGGTACGGTTTCGAGTACGGCGTAGGGTATGGGTTAAGTTTAGGGTTAGGTTTAGTTTTAGGGTTAGGGCTCCTGTTTTGGGTACGGGTTAGTTTTAGGGTACTTGTTACGGTTAAGGTAGGTGTTAGGGTTAGGGTACGAGTTAGGGTTAGGGTGTTTTTTAAACCTATCCCACTCTCTAGGTATCACTTAGCACGTAAAGAATATTATTTAGGGTCCAGCCATGGAGAAGAGTTTAGACAATAGAATAAGATAAGGAACACACCCATTATAGAGAAATCACATTAGGATTCTCTTTTTAAGCTGTACCGTAAAACACTAGTGCTTAGGAGATCTATAGGAGGCAGAAGCAGTCAAGGTTAGCTTAGTGTTAGGGTTAGGGTTAGGGTTAGAGTTACGTTTAGGGTACGGCTTAGGGTACGGGTTCGGGTACGGTTTCGGGTACGGCGTAGGGTATGGGTTAGGTTTAGGGTTAGGGTTAGTATTAGGGTTAGGGGTCGGTGTAGGGTACGGGTTAGGATTAGCGTACGTGTTAGGGTTAGGGTATGCGTTAGGGTTAGGGTATTTATTAATCCTATCCCAGTCTCTAGATACCACTGAGCAGGTAAAGGAATATTATTTTGGGTCCAACCATGGAAAAGAGTTTAGACATTAGGATAAGATAAGGAACACACCCATTATAAAGAAATCACATTAGGATTCTCTTTTTAAGCTGTTCCTTAAAACACTAGTGCTTAGGAAATCCACTGGAGGCAGAAGCAGTCAAGGGTAGCTTAGGGTTAGGGTTAGGGTTAGGGTTAGGGTACTGCTTATGGTACGGGATCGGTTACGGATTCGGGTACGGCGTAGGGTATGGGCTAGGTTTAGACTTAGGGTTAGTTTTAGGGTTAGGGCTCGGTTTAGGGTACGGGTTAGAAGTAGGGTACGTTTCAGTGTTATAGTAGGGTTTAGGGTTAGGGTATGCGTTAGGGTTAGGGTATTTATTAAAGCTGTCCCACGTAGCAATTAAACGAATATTATTTGAGGTCCAGCCATGGAGAAGAGTTTAGACACTGGGATAAGATAAGGAACACACCCATTTTAAAGAAATCACATTAGGATTCTCTTTTTAACCTGTTCCTTAAAACACTAGTGCTTAGGAAATGTATTGGAGGCAGAAGCAGTCAAGGGTAGCTTAGGGTTAGGGTTAGGGTTAGGGTTAGGGTACTGCTTATGGTACGGGTTCGGTTACGGATTCGGGTACGGCGTAGGGTATGGGCTAGGTTTAGGCTTAGGGTTAGTTTTAGGGTTAGGGCTCGGTTTAGGGTACGGGTTAGAATTAGGGTACGTTTTAGTGTTATAGTAGGGTTTAGGGTTAGGGTATGCGTTAGGGTTAGGGTATTTATTAAAGCTGTCCCACTTAGCAATTAAAGGAATCTTATTTGAGGTGCAGCCATGGAGAAGAGTTTAGACACTGGGATAAGATAAGGAACACACCCATTATAAAGAAATCACATTAGGATTCTCTTTTTAACCTGTTCCTTAAAACACTAGTGCTTAAGAAATGTATTGGAGGCAGAAGCTGTCAAGGGTAGCTTAGGGTTAGGGTTAGGGTTAGGGTACGGCTTAGGGTACGGGTTGGGTAAGGGTTCATACACGGCGTAGGGTATGGTTTAGGGTTAGGGTTAGGGTTAGTTTTAGGGTTAGGGCTTGGTTAGGGTTAGGGTTAGGGTTAGGGTTAAGTTAAGGTTACGGATAAGGGTACGGGTTTGGGTATGGCATAGTGTATGGGCTAGGGTTAGGGTTAGGGTTAGGGGTAGGGTACGGCTTAGGATACAGCATAGGGTACGGGTTAGGGTTAGGGTTAGCGTTAGTTTAAGGGTTATGGCTCGGTTTAGGGCACGGTTTAGGTTTAGGGTACGTGTTAGGGTTAGGGTAGGGGTTAGGGTTTGGGTACGTGTTAGGGTTAGGTTATTTATTAAACCTATTCCACTCTCTAGATACCATTTAGCACGTAAAGAATATTATTTGGGGTCCAGCCATGGAGAAGAGTTTAGACACTAGGATAAGATAAGGAACACACCCATTATAAAGAAATCACATTAGGATTCTCTTCTTAACCTGTTCCTTAAAATACTAGTGCTTAGGAAATCTATTGGAGGCAGAAGCAGTCAAGGGTAGCTTAGGGTTAGGGTTAGGGTTAAGGTTAGGGTACGGCTTAGGGTACGGGTTCGGGTACGGCGTAGGGTATGGGTTAGGGTTAAGGTTAGGGGTAGTTTTAGGGTTAGGGCTCGGTTTAGGGTTCGGGTTAGGATTAGCGTACGTGATAGGGTTAGGGTAGGGGTTAGGGTTAGGTTACGCGTTAGGGTTAGGGTATTTATTAAACCTATCCCACTCTCTAGATACCACTTAGCACTTAAAGGAATATTATTTCGGGTCCAGCCATGGAAAAGTGTTTAGACACTTTCTAAGATAAGAAAGTGTCTAAGATAAGATATAGAACACACCCATTATGAAGAAATCACATTAGGATTCTCTTTTTAAGCTGTACCGTAAAACACTAGTGCTTAGGAAATCCATTGGAGGCAGAAGCAGTCAAGTGTAGCTTAGGGTTAGTGTTAGGGTTAGGGTACTGCTTATGGTACCGGTTCGGTTACGGTTTCGTGTATGGCGTAGGGTATGGGCTAGGGTTAGGCTTAGGGTTAGTTTTAGGGTTAGGGCTCGGTTTAAGGTACGGGTTAGGATTAGGGTACGTGTTAGGGATATGGTAGGGGATAGGGTTAGGATATGCGTTAGGGTTAGGGTATTTATTAAAGCTATCCCACTGTCTAGATACCACTTAGCACGTAAGGGATTATTATTTGCTGTCCAGCCATTGAGAAGAGTTTAGAAACTACGATAAGATAAGGAACACACCCATTATAAAGAAATCACATTAGGATTCTCTTTTTAACCAGTTCCTTGAAACACTAGTGTTTAGGAAATATATTGGAGGCAGAATCAGTCAAGGGTAGGTTAGGGTTAGGATTAGCGTTAGGGCATGGCTTAGGGTACGGGTTCGAGTACGGGTTCGGATACAGCATAGGATGTGGGTTAGGGTTAGGTTTAGGGTTTGTTTTAGGGTTAGGCCTCAGTTTAGGGTATGGGTTAGGATAACGGTTAGTGTTAGGGTTAGGGTAGCGGTTAGGGTTAGGGTACGCGTTAGGGTTACGGCAATTATTAAACCTATCCCACTCTCTATATACCACTTAGCAGGTAAAGGAATATTATTTGGGGTCCATCCATGGAGAAGAGTTTAGACACTAGGATAAGATAAGGAACACAACAATTATAAAGAAATCACATTAGGATTCTCTTTTTAACCAATTCTTTAAAACCCTAGTGCTTAGGAAATCTATTGGAGGCAGAAGCAGTCAAGGGTAGCTTAGGGTTACGGTTAGGGTTAGGGTACTGCTTATGGTACGGGTTCGGTTATGGGTTTGGGTACGGAGTAGGGTATGGGCTAGGGTTAGGCTTAGGGTTAGTTTTAGGGTTAGGGCTCAGTTTAGGGTATGGGTTAGGATTAGGTTTAGTGTTAGGCTTAGGGTAGGGGTTAGGGTTACGGTGCGCGTTAGGGTTACGGTAATTATTAAACCTATCCCACTCTCTAGATACCACTTAGCACGTAAAGGAATATTATTTGGGGTCCAGCCATGGAGAAGAGTTTAGACACTTGGATAAGATAAGGAACACACCCATCCTAAAGAAATCACATTAGGATTCTCTTTTTAACCTGTTCCTTAAAGCACTAGTGCTTAGGAAATCTATTGGAGGCAGAAGCAGTCAAGGGTAGCTTAGGGTTAGGGTTAGGGTACTGCTTAGGGTATGGCATAGGGTACGGGTACGGGTTAGGGTTAGGGTTTGTTTAAGGGTTAGGGCTCGGTTTAGGGCACGGGTTAGGATTAGGGTACGTGTTAGGGATAGGGTAGGGGTTAGGGTTCGGGTAGGCGTTAGGGTTAGGGTATTTATTAAACCTATCCCACTCTGTAGATACCACTTAGCACGTAAAGGAATATTCTTTGAGGTCCAGCCATGGAGAAGAGTTTAGACACTAGGATAAGATAAGGAACACACCCATTATAAAGAAATCACATTAGGATTCTCTGTTTAACCTGTTCCTTAAAACACTAGTGCTTAGGAAACCTATTGGAGGCAGAAGCAGTCAAGGGTAGCTTAGGGTTAGGGTATGGCTTAGGGTACGGGTTCTGGTACAGGTTCGGGCACGGCATAGGGTATGGGTTAGAGTTAGGGTTAGGGTTAGTTGTAGTGTTACGGCTCGGTTTATGGTATGGGTTAGGATTAGGGTACGTGTCAGGGTTAGGGTAGGTGTTAGGGTTAGGGTAAGCATAAGGTTAGGGTATTTATTAAACCTATCCCACTGTCTAGATACCATAAATCAGGTAAAGGAATATTATTTTGTGTCCAGCCATAGAGAAGAGTTTAGACAGTAGGATAAGATAAGGAACACACCCATGGTAAAGAAATCACTTTAGGATTCTCTTTTTAAGCTGCTCCTTAAAACACTAGTGCTTAGGAAATCTATTGGAGGCAGAAGCTGTCAAGCGTAGGTTAGGGTTAGTGTTAGGGTTAGGGTACGGATTAGGGTACGGGTTCTGATACGGGTTCGGGTACGGCGTACGGTATGGGTTAGGGTTAGGGTTAGGCTTTGTTTTAGGGTTGGGGCTCGGTTTAGGGTTCGGGTTAGGATTAGGGTACGTGTTACGGTTAAGGTAGGGGTTTGGGTTAGGGTACGCCGTAGGCTTAGGGTATTTATTAAACCTATCGCACTCTCTAGATACCACTAAGCATGTAAAGGAATATTATTTGGGTTCCAGGCATGGAGAAGAGTTTAGACACTAGGATAAGATAAGGAACACACTCATTATAAAGAATTCACATTAGGATTTTCTTTTTAAGCCGTTCCGTAAAACACTAGTGCTTAGGAAATCTATTGGAGGAAGAAGCAGTCAAGGGTAGCTTAGGGTTAGGTTTAGGGTTAATGTTAGGGTACTGCTTATGGTACGTGTTCGGATACGATGTAGGGTATGTGTTAGGGTTAGTGTTAGGGTTAGTTTTAGGCTTAGGGCTCGGTTTAGGGTATGGGTTAGGATTAGTGTACGTGTTAGTGTTAGTGTAGGGGTTTGGGTTAGGGTAGGCGTTAGGGTTAGGATATTTATTAAACCTATCCAACTCTCTAGATACCACTTAGCACGTAAAGGAATATTATTTGTGGTCCAGCCATGGAGAAGAGTTTAGACAGTAGGAGAAGATAAGGAACACACCCATTAAAAAGAAATCACATTAGGATTCTCTTTTTAACCTGTTCCTTAAAACACTAGTGCTTAGGACATCGATTGGAGGCAGAAGCAGTCAACGGTAGCTTAGGGTTAGAGTTAGGGTTAGGGTTAGCGTTAGGGTTAGGGTTAGGTTTAGGGTAAGAGTACGGCTTAGCGTACGGCTTCGGGTATGACATAGTGTATAGGTTAGTTTTAGAGTTAGGGTTAGTTTTAGGGTTAGTGTTACGGCTCGGTTTAGGGTACGGGGTAGGATAAGGGTATGGGTTAGTGTTAAGGTAGGGGTTTGGGTTAGGGTACACGTTAAGGTTAGGGTATTTATTAAAGCTATCCCACTCTCTAGGTACCACTTAGCACGTAAAGCATTATTATTTGGGGTCCAGCCATGGAGAAGAGTTTAGAGACTAGGATAAGATAAGGAACACACCCATTATAAAGAAATCACATTAGGATTCTCTTTTTAACCTGTTCCTTAAAACACTAGTGCTTAGGAAATCTATTGGAGGCAGAAGCAGTCAAGAGTAGCTTAGGGTTAGGGTTAGGGTTAGGGTTACGGTACGGCTTAGGGTACTGGTTCGGGTACGGTTTCGAGTACGGCGTAGGGTATCGGTTAAGTTTAGGGTTAGGTTTAGTTTTAGGGTTAGGGCTCCTGTTTTGGGTATGGGTTAGTTTTAGGGTACTTGTTACGGTTAGGGTAGGTGTTAGGGTTAGGGTACGAGTTAGGGTTAGGGTGTTTTTTAAACCTATCCCACTCTCTAGGTATCACTTAGCACGTAAAGGAATATTATTTAGGGTCCAGCCATGGAGAAGAGTTTAGACACTAGGATAAGATAAGGAACACACCCATTATAAAGAAGTCACATTAGGATTCTCTTTTTAAGCTGTACCGTAAAACACTAGTGCTTAGGCGATCTATAGGAGGCAGAAGCAGTCAAGGTTGGCTTAGTGTTAGGGTTAGGGTTAGGGTTAGAGTTACGTTTAGGGTACGGCTTAGGGTACGGGTTCGGGTACGGTTTCGGGTACGGCGTAGGGTATGGGTTAGGTTTAGGGTTAGGGTTAGTATTAGGGTTAGGGGTCGGTGTAGGGTACGGGTTAGGATTAGCGTACGTGTTAGGGTTAGGGTATGCGTTAGGGTTAGGGTATTTATTAAACCTATCCCAGTCTCTAGATACCACTGAGCAGGTAAAGGAATATTATTTTGGGTCCAACCATGGAAAAGAGTTTAGACACTAGGATAAGATAAGGAACACACCCATTATAAAGAAATCACATTAGGATTCTCTTTTTAAGCTGTTCCTTAAAACACTAGTGCTTAGGAAATCCACTGGAGGCAGAAGCAGTCAAGGGTAGCTTAGGGTTAGGGTTAGGGTTAGGGTTAGGGTACTGCTTATGGTACGGGATCGGTTACGGATTCGGGTACGGCGTAGGGTATGGGCTAGGTTTAGGCTTAGGGTTAGTTTTTGGGTTAGGGCTCGGTTTAGGGTACGGGTTAGAAGTAGAGTACGTTTTAGTGTTATAGTAGGGTTTAGGGTTAGGGTATGCGTTAGGGTTAGGGTATTTATTAAAGCTGTCCCACTTAGCAATTAAAGGAATATTATTTGAGGTCCAGCCATGGAGAAAAGTTTAGACACTGGGATAAGATAAGGAACACACCCATTATAAAGAAATCACATTAGGATTCTCTTTTTAACCTGTTCCTTAAAACACTAGTGCTTAGGAAATGTATTGGAGGCAGAAGCAGTCAAGGGTAGCTTAGGGTTAGGGTTAGGGTTAGGGTTAGGGTACTGCTTATGGTACGGGTTCGGTTACGGATTCGGGTACGGCGTAGGGTATGGGCTAGGTTTAGGCTTAGGGTTAGTTTTAGGGTTAGGGCTCGGTTTAGGGTACGGGTTAGAATTAGGGTACGTTTTAGTGTTATAGTAGGGTTTAGGGTTAGGGTATGCGTTAGGGTTAGGGTATTTATTAAAGCTGTCCCACTTAGCAATTAAAGGAATCTTATTTGAGGTGCAGCCATGGAGAAGAGTTTAGACACTGGGATAAGATAAGGAACACACCCATTATAAAGAAATCACATTAGGATTCTCTTTTTAACCTGTTCCTTAAAACACTAGTGCTTAAGAAATGTATTGGAGGCAGAAGCTGTCAAGGGTAGCTTAGGGTTAGGGTTAGAGTTAGGGTACGGCTTAGGGTACGGGTTGGGGTAAGGGTTCATACACGGCGTAGGGTATGGTTTAGGGTTAGGGTTAGGGTTAGTTTTAGGGTTAGGGCTTGGTTAGGGTTAGGGTTAGGGTTAGGGTTAAGTTAAGGTTACGGATAAGGGTACGGGTTTGGGTATGACATAGTGTATGGGCTAGGGTTAGGGTTAGGGTTAGGGGTAGGGTACGGCTTAGGATACAGCATAGGGTACGCGTTAGGGTTAGGGTTAGGGTTAATTTAAGGGTTATGGCTCGGTTTAGGGCACGGTTTAGGATTAGGGTACGTGTTAGGGTTAGGGTAGGGGTTAGGGTTTGGGTACGTGTTAGGGTTAGGTTATCTATTAAACCTATTCCACTCTCTAGATACCATTTAGCACGTAAAGAATATTATTTGGGGTCCAGCCATGGAGAAGAGTTTAGACACTAGGATAAGATAAGGAACACACCCATTATAAAGAAATCACATTAGGATTCTCTTCTTAACCTGTTCCTTAAAATACTAGTGCTTAGGAAATCTATTGGAGACAGAAGCAGTCAAGGGTAGCTTAGGGTTAGGGTTAGGGTTAAGGTTAGGGTACGGCTTAGGGTACGGGTTCGGGTACGGCGTAGGGTATGGGTTAGGGTTAAGGTTAGGGGTAGTTTTAGGGTTAGGGCTCGGTTTAGGGTTCGGGTTAGGATTAGCGTACGTGATAGGGTTAGGGTAGGGGTTAGGGTTAGGTTACGCGTTAGGGTTAGGGTATTTATTAAACCTATCCCACTCTCTAGATACCACTTAGCACTTAAAGGCATATTATTTGGGGTCCAGCCATGGAAAAGTGTTTAGACACTTTCTAAGATAAGAAAGTGTCTAAGATAAGATATGGAACACACCCATTATGAAGAAATCACATTAGGATTCTCTTTTTAACCTGTTCCTTAAAGCACTAGTGCTTAGGAAATCTATTGGAGGCAGAAGCAGTCAAGGGTAGCTTAGGGTCAGGGTTAGGGTACTGCTTAGGGTATGGCAAAGGGTACGGGTACGGGTTAGGGTTAGGGTTTGTTTAAGGGTTAGGGCTCGGTTTAGGGCACGGGTTAGGATTAGGGTACGTGTTAGGGATAGGGTAGGGGTTAGGGTTCGGGTAGGCGTTAGGGTTAGGGTATTTATTAAACCTATCCCACTCTGTAGATACCACTTAGCACGTAAAGGAATATTCTTTGAGGTCCAGCCATGGAGAAGAGTTTAGACACTAGGATAAGATAAGGAACACACCCATTATAAAGAAATCACATTAGGATTCTCTGTTTAACCTGTTCCTTAAAACACTAGTGCTTAGGAAACCTATTGGAGGCAGAAGCAGTCAAGGGTAGCTTAGGGTTAGGTTTAGGGTTAGGGTATGGATTAGGGTACGGGTTCTGGTACAGGTTCGGGCACGGCATAGGGTATGGGTTAGAGTTAGGGTTAGGGTTAGTTGTAGTGTTACGGCTCGGTTTATGGTATGGGTTAGGATTAGGGTACGTGTCAGGGTTAGGGTAGGTGTTAGGGTTAGGGTAAGCATAAGGTTAGGGTATTTATTAAACCTATCCCACTGTCTAGATACCATAAATCAGGTAAAGGAATATTATTTTGGGTCCAGCCATAGAGAAGAGTTTAGACAGTAGGATAAGATAAGGAACACACCCATGGTAAAGAAATCACTTTAGGATTCTCTTTTTAAGCTGCTCCTTAAAACACTAGTGCTTAGGAAATCTATTGGAGGCAGAAGCTGTCAAGCGTAGGTTAGGGTTAGTGTTACGGTTAGGGTACGGATTAGGGTACGGGTTCTGATACGGGTTCGGGTACGGCGTACGGTATGGGTTAGGGTTAGGGTTAGGCTTAGTTTTAGGGTTGGGGCTCGGTTTAGGGTTCGGGTTAGGACTAGGGTACGTGTTACGGTTAAGGTAGGGGTTTGGGTTAGGGTACGCCGTAGGCTTAGGGTATTTATTAAACCTATCGCACTCTCTAGATACCACTAAGCATGTAAAGGAATATTATTTGGGGTCCAGGCATGGAGAAGAGTTTAGACACTAGGATAAGATAAGGAACACACTCATTATAAAGAATTCACATTAGGATTCTCTTTTTAAGCCGTTCCGTAAAACACTAGTGCTTAGGAAATCTATTGGAGGAAGAAGCAGTCAAGGGTAGCTTAGGGTTAGGTTTAGGGTTAATGATAGGGTACTGCTTATGGTACGTGTTCGGATACGATGTAGGGTATGTGTTAGGGTTAGTGTTAGGGTTACTTTTAGGCTTAGGGCTCGGTTTAGGGTATGGGTTAGGATTAGTGTACGTGTTAGTGTTAGTGTAGGGGTTTGGGTTACGGTAGGCGTTAGGGTTAGGATATTTATTAAACCTATCCAACTCTCTAGATACCACTTAGCACGTAAAGGAATATTATTTGTGGTCCAGCCATGGAGAAGAGTTTAGACAGCAGGAGAAGATAAGGAACACACCCATTAAAAAGAAATCACATTAGGATTCTCTTTTTAACCTGTTCCTTAAAACACTAGTGCTTAGGACATCGATTGGAGGCAGAAGCAGTCAACGGTAGCTTAGGGTTAGAGTTAGGGTTAGGGTTAGCGTTAGGGTTAGGGTTAGGTTTAGGGTAAGAGTACGGCTTAGCGTACGGCTTCGGGTATGACATAGTGTATAGGTTAGTTTTAGAGTTAGGGTTAGTTTTAGGGTTAGTGTTACGGCTCGGTTTAGGGTACGGGGTAGGATAAGGGTACGGGTTAGTGTTAAGGTAGGGGTTTGGGTTAGGGTACGCGTTAAGGTTAGGGTATTTATTAAAGCTATCCCACTCTCTAGGTACCACTTAGCACGTAAAGCATTATTATTTGGGGTCCAGCCATGGAGAAGAGTTTAGAGACTAGGATAAGATAAGGAACACACCCATTATAAAGAAATCACATTAGGATTCTCTTTTTAACCTGTTCCTTAAAACACTAGTGCTTAGGAAATCTATTGGAGGCAGAAGCAGTCAAGAGTAGCTTAGGGTTAGGGTTAGGGTTAGGGTTACGGTACGGCTTAGTGTATTGGTTCGGGTACGGTTTCGAGTACGGCGTAGGGTATCGGTTAAGTTTAGGGTTAGGTTTAGTTTTAGGGTTAGGGCTCCTGTTTTGGGTATGGGTTAGTTTTAGGGTACTTGTTACGGTTAGGGTAGGTGTTAGGGTTAGGGTACGAGTTAGGGTTAGGGTGTTTTTTAAACCTATCCCACTCTCTAGGTATCACTTAGCACGTAAAGGAATATTATTTAGGGTCCAGCCATGGAGAAGAGTTTAGACACTAGGATAAGATAAGGAACACACCCATTATAAAGAAATCACATTAGGATTCTCTTTTTAAGCTGTACCGTAAAACACTAGTGCTTAGGCGATCTATAGGAGGCAGAAGCAGTCAAGGTTAGCTTAGTGTTAGGGTTAGGGTTAGGGTTAGAGTTACGTTTAGGGTACGGCTTAGGGTACGGGTTCGGGTACGGTTTCGGGTACGGCGTAGGGTATGGGTTAGGTTTAGGGTTAGGGTTAGTATTAGGGTTAGGGGTCGGTGTAGGGTACGGGTTAGGATTAGCGTACGTGTTAGGGTTAGGGTATGCGTTAGGGTTAGGGTATTTATTAAACCTATCCCAGTCTCTAGATACCACTGAGCAGGTAAAGGAATATTATTTTGGGTCCAACCATGGAAAAGAGTTTAGACACTAGGATAAGATAAGGAACACACCCATTATAAAGAAATCACATTAGGATTCTCTTTTTAAGCTGTTCCTTAAAACACTACTGCTTAGGAAATCCACTGGAGGCAGAAGCAGTCAAGGGTAGCTTAGGGTTAGGGTTAGGGTTAGGGTTAGGGTACTGCTTATGGTACGGGATCGGTTACGGATTCGGGTACGGCGTAGGGTATGGGCTAGGTTTAGGCTTAGGGTTAGTTTTTGGGTTAGGGCTCGGTTTAGGGTACGGGTTAGAAGTAGGGTATGTTTTAGTGTTATAGTAGGGTTTAGGGTTAGGGTATGCGTTAGGGTTAGGGTATTTATTAAAGCTGTCCCACTTAGCAATTAAAGGAATATTATTTGAGGTCCAGCCATGGAGAAAAGTTTAGACACTGGGATAAGATAAGGAACACACCCATTATAAAGAAATCACATTAGGATTCTCTTTTTAACCTGTTCCTTAAAACACTAGTGCTTAGGAAATGTATTGGAGGCAGAAGCAGTCAAGGGTAGCTTAGGGTTAGGGTTAGGGTTAGGGTTAGGGTACTGCTTATGGTACGGGTTCGGTTACGGATTCGGGTACGGCGTAGGGTATGGGCTAGGTTTAGGCTTAGGGTTAGTTTTAGGGTTAGGGCTCGGTTTAGGGTACGGGTTAGAATTAGGGTACGTTTTAGTGTTATAGTAGGGTTTAGGGTTAGGGTATGCGTTAGGGTTAGGGTATTTATTAAAGCTGTCCCACTTAGCAATTAAAGGAATCTTATTTGAGGTGCAGCCATGGAGAAGAGTTTAGACACTGGGATAAGATAAGGAACACACCCATTATAAAGAAATCACATTAGGATTCTCTTTTTAACCTGTTCCTTAAAACACTAGTGCTTAAGAAATGTATTGGAGGCAGAAGCTGTCAAGGGTAGCTTAGGGTTAGGGTTAGAGTTAGGGTACGGCTTAGGGTACGGGTTGGGGTAAGGGTTCATACACGGCGTAGGGTATGGTTTAGGGTTAGGGTTAGGGTTAGTTTTAGGGTTAGGGCTTGGTTAGGGTTAGGGTTAGGGTTAGGGTTAAGTTAAGGTTACGGATAAGGGTACGGGTTTGGGTATGACATAGTGTATGGGCTAGGGTTAGGGTTAGGGTTAGGGGTAGGGTACGGCTTAGGATACAGCATAGGGTACGCGTTAGGGTTAGGGTTAGGGTTAATTTAAGGGTTATGGCTCGGTTTAGGGCACGGTTTAGGATTAGGGTACGTGTTAGGGTTAGGGTAGGGGTTAGGGTTTGGGTACGTGTTAGGGTTAGGTTATCTATTAAACCTATTCCACTCTCTAGATACCATTTAGCACGTAAAGAATATTATTTGGGGTCCAGCCATGGAGAAGAGTTTAGACACTAGGATAAGATAAGGAACACACCCATTATAAAGAAATCACATTAGGATTCTCTTCTTAACCTGTTCCTTAAAATACTAGTGCTTAGGAAATCTATTGGAGGCAGAAGCAGTCAAGGGTAGCTTAGGGTTAGGGTTAGGGTTAAGGTTAGGGTACGGCTTAGGGTACGGGTTCGGGTACGGCGTAGGGTATGGGTTAGGGTTAAGGTTAGGGGTAGTTTTAGGGTTAGGGCTCGGTTTAGGGTTCGGGTTAGGATTAGCGTACGTGATAAGGTTAGGGTAGGGGTTAGGGTTAGGTTACGCGTTAGGGTTAGGGTATTTATTAAACCTATCCCACTCTCTAGATACCACTTAGCACTTAAAGGCATATTATTTGGGGTCCAGCCATGGAAAAGTGTTTAGACACTTTCTAAGATAAGAAAGTGTCTAAGATAAGATATGGAACACACCCATTATGAAGAAATCACATTAGGATTCTCTTTTTAACCTGTTCCTTAAAGCACTAGTGCTTAGGAAATCTATTGGAGGCAGAAGCAGTCAAGGGTAGCTTAGGGTCAGGGTTAGGGTACTGCTTAGGGTATGGCAAAGGGTACGGGTACGGGTTAGGTTTAGGGTTTGTTTAAGGGTTAGGGCTCGGTTTAGGGCACGGGTTAGGATTAGGGTACGTGTTAGGGATAGGGTAGGGGTTAGGGTTCGGGTAGGCGTTAGGGTTAGGGTATTTATTAAACCTATCCCACTCTGTAGATACCACTTAGCACGTAAAGGAATATTCTTTGAGGTCCAGCCATGGAGAAGAGTTTAAACACTAGGATAAGATAAGGAACACACCCATTATAAAGAAATCACATTAGGATTCTCTGTTTAACCTGTTCCTTAAAACACTAGTGCTTAGGAAACCTATTGGAGGCAGAAGCAGTCAAGGGTAGCTTAGGGTTAGGTTTAGGGTTAGGGTATGGCTTAGGGTACGGGTTCTGGTATAGGTTCGGGCACGGCATAGGGTATGGGTTAGAGTTAGGGTTAGGGTTAGTTGTAGTGTTACGGCTCGGTTTATGGTATGGGTTAGGATTAGGGTACGTGTCAGGGTTAGGGTAGGTGTTAGGGTTAGGGTAAGCATAAGGTTAGGGTATTTATTAAACCTATCCCACTGTCTAGACACCATAAATCAGGTAAAGGAATATTATTTTGGGTCCAGCCATAGAGAAGAGTTTAGACAGTAGGATAAGATAAGGAACACACCCATGGTAAAGAAATCACTTTAGGATTCTCTTTTTAAGCTGCTCCTTAAAACACTAGTGCTTAGGAAATCTATTGGAGGCAGAAGCTGTCAAGCGTAGGTTAGGGTTAGTGTTACGGTTAGGGTACGGATTAGGGTACGGGTTCTGATACGGGTTCGGGTACGGCGTACGGTATGGGTTAGGGTTGGGGTTAGGCTTAGTTTTAGGGTTGGGGCTCGGTTTAGGGTTCGGGTTAGGACTAGGGTACGTGTTACGGTTAAGGTAGGGGTTTGGGTTAGGGTACGCCGTAGGCTTAGGGTATTTATTAAACCTATCGCACTCTCTAGATACCACTAAGCATGTAAAGGAATATTATTTGGGGTCCAGGCATGGAGAAGAATTTAGACACTAGGATAAGATAAGGAACACACTCATTATAAAGAATTCACATTAGGATTCTCTTTTTAAGCCGTTCCGTAAAACACTAGTGCTTAGGAAATCTATTGGAGGAAGAAGCAGTCAAGGGTAGCTTAGGGTTAGGTTTAGGGTTAATGATAGGGTACTGCTTATGGTACGGGTTCGGATACGATGTAGGGTATGTGTTAGGGTTAGTGTTAGGGTTAGTTTTAGGCTTAGGGCTCGGTTTAGGGTATGGGTTAGGATTAGTGTACGTGTTAGTGTTAGTGTAGGGGTTTGGGTTACGGTAGGCGTTAGGGTTAGGATATTTATTAAACCTATCCAACTCTCTAGATACCACTTAGCACGTAAAGGAATATTATTTGTGGTCCAGCCATGGAGAAGAGTTTAGACAGCAGGAGAAGATAAGGAACACACCCATTAAAAAGAAATCACATTAGGATTCTCTTTTTAACCTGTTCCTTAAAACACTAGTGCTTAGGACATCGATTGGAGGCAGAAGCAGTCAACGGTAGCTTAGGGTTAGAGTTAGGGTTAGGGTTAGCGTTAGGGTTAGGGTTAGGTTTAGGGTAAGAGTACGGCTTAGGGTACGGCTTCGGGTATGACATAGTGTATAGGTTAGTTTTAGAGTTAGGGTTAGTTTTAGGGTTAGTGTTAGGGCTCGGTTTAGGGTACGGGGTAGGATAAGGGTACGGGTTAGTGTTAAGGTAGGGGTTTGGGTTAGGGTACGCGTTAAGGTTAGGGTATTTATTAAAGCTATCCCACTCTCTAGGTACCACTTAGCACGTAAAGCATTATTATTTGGGGTCCAGCCATGGAGAAGAGTTTAGAGACAAGGATAAGATAAGGAACACACCCATTATAAAGAAATCACATTAGGATTCTCTTTTTAACCTGTTCCTTAAAACACTAGTGCTTAGGAAATCTATTGGAGTCAGAAGCAGTCAAGAGTAGCTTAGGGTTAGGGTTAGGGTTAGGGTTACGGTACGGCTTAGTGTACTGGTTCGGGTACGGTTTCGAGTACGGCGTAGGGTATCGGTTAAGTTTAGGGTTAGGTTTAGTTTTAGGGTTAGGGCTCCTGTTTCGGGTATGGGTTAGTTTTAGGGTACTTGTTACGGTTAGGGTAGGTGTTAGGGTTAGGGTACGAGTTAGGGTTAGGGTGTTTTTTAAACCTATCCCACTCTCTAGGTATCACTTAGCACGTAAAGGAATATTATTTAGGGTCCAGCCATGGAGAAGAGTTTAGACACTAGGATAAGATAAGGAACACACCCATTATAAAGAAATCACATTAGGATTCTCTTTTTAAGCTGTACCGTAAAACACTAGTGCTTAGGAGATCTATAGGAGGCAGAAGCAGTCAAGGTTAGCTTAGTGTTAGGGTTAGGGTTAGGGTTAGAGTTACGTTTAGGGTACGGCTTAGGGTACGGGTTCGGGTACGGTTTCGGGTACGGCGTAGGGTATGGGTTAGGTTTAGGGTTAGGGTTAGTATTAGGGTTAGGGTTCGGTGTAGGGTACGGGTTAGGATTAGCGTACGTGTTAGGGTTAGGGTATGCGTTAGGGTTAGGGTATTTATTAAACCTATCCCAGTCTCTAGATACCACTGAGCAGGTAAAGGAATATTATTTTGGGTCCAACCATGGAAAAGAGTTTAGACACTAGGATAAGATAAGGAACACACCCATTATAAAGAAATCACATTAGGATTCTCTTTTTAAGCTGTTCCTTAAAACACTAGTGCTTAGGAAATCCACTGGAGGCAGAAGCAGTCAAGGGTAGCTTAGGGTTAGTGTTAGGGTTAGGGTTAGGGTACTGCTTATGGTACGGGATCGGTTACGGATTCGGGTACGGCGTAGGGTATGGGCTAGGTTTAGGCTTAGGGTTAGTTTTTGGGTTAGGGCTCGGTTTAGGGTACGGGTTAGAAGTAGGGTACGTTTTAGTGTTATAGTAGGGTTTAGGGTTAGGGTATGCGTTAGGGTTAGGGTATTTATTAAAGCTGTCCCACTTAGCAATTAAAGGAATATTATTTGAGGTCCAGCCATGGAGAAGGATTTAGACACTGGGATAAGATAAGGAACACACCCATTATAAAGAAATCACATTAGGATTCTCTTTTTAACCTGTTCCTTAAAACACTAGTGCTTAGGAAATGTATTGGAGGCAGAAGCAGTCAAGGGTAGCTTAGGGTTAGGGTTAGGGTTAGGGTTAGGGTACTGCTTATGGTACGGGTTCGGTTACGGATTCGGGTACGGCGTAGGGTATGGGCTAGGTTTAGGCTTAGGGTTAGTTTTTGGGTTAGGGCTCGGTTTAGGGTACGGGTTAGAATTAGGGTACGTTTTAGTGTTATAGTAGGGTTTAGGGTTAGGGTATGCGTTAGGGTTAGGGTATTTATTAAAGCTGTCCCACTTAGCAATTAAAGGAATCTTATTTGAGGTGCAGCCATGGAGAAGAGTTTAGACACTGGGATAAGATAAGGAACACACCCATTATAAAGAAATCACATTAGGATTCTCTTTTTAAACTGTTCCTTAAAACACTAGTGCTTAGGAAATGTATTGGAGGCAGAAGCTGTCAAGGGTAGCTTAGGGTTAGGGTTAGGGTTAGGGTACGGCTTAGGGTACGGGTTCGGGTAAGGGTTCATACACGGCGTAGGGTATGGTTTAGGGTTAGGGTTAGGGTTAGTTTTAGGGTTAGGGCTTGGTTAGGGTTAGGGTTAGGGTTAGGGTTAAGTTAAGGTTACGGATAAGGGTACGGGTTTGGGTATGGCATAGTGTATGGGCTAGGGTTAGGGTTAGGGTTAGGGGTAGGGTACGGCTTAGGATACAGCATAGGGTACGGGGTAGGGTTAGTTTACGGGTTATGGCTTGGTTTAGGGCACGGTTTAGGATTAGGGTACGTGTTAGGGTTAGGGTAGGGGTTAGGGTTCGGGTACGCGTTAGGGTTAGGTTATTTATTAAACCTATTCCACTCTCTAGATACCATTTAGCACGTAAAGAATATTATTTGGGGTCCTGCCATGGAGAAGATTTTAGACACTAGGATAAGATAAGGAACACACCCATTATAAAGAAATCACATTAGGATTCTCTTCTTAACCTGTTCCTTAAAACACTAGTGCTTACGAAATCTATTGGAGGCAGAAGCAGTCAAGGGTAGCTTAGGGTTAGGGTTAGGGTTAAGGTTAGCGTACGGCTTAGGGTACGGGTTCGGGTACGGGTTCGGGTACGGCGTACGGTATGGGTTAGAGTTAAGGTTAGGGTTAGTTTTAGGGTTAGGGATCGGTTTAGGGTACGGGTTAGGATTAGGGTACGTGATAGGGTTAGGGTAGGGGTTAGGGTTAGGTTACGCGTTAGGGTTAGGGTATTTATTAAACCTATCCCACTCTCTAGATACCACTTAGCACTTAAAGGAATATTATTTGGGGTCCAGCCATGGAAAAATGTTTAGACACTAGGATAAGATATGGAACACACCCATTATGAAGAAATCACATTAGGATTGTCTTTTTAAGCTGTACCGTAAAACACTAATGCTTAGGAAATCCATTGGAGGCAGAAGCAGTAAAGGGTAGTTTAGGGTTAGGGTTAGGGTTAGGGTACTGCTTATGGTTCGGGTTCGGTTACGGGTTCGGGTACGGCATAGGGTATGGGCTAGGGTTAGGCTTAGGGTTAGTTTTATGGTTAGGGCTCGGTTTAGGGTACGGGTTAGGAATAGGGTACGTGTTAGGGTTAGGGTACGGTTTAGGGTTAAGGTATGCGTTAGGGTCAGGGTATTTATTAAACCTATTCCACTCTCTAGATACCACTTAGCACGTAAAGGAATATTAATGTGGGTCCAGCCATGGAGAAGAGTTTAGACACTAGGATAAGATAAGGAACACACCCATTATAAAGAAGTCACATTAGGATTCTCTTTTTAACCTGTTCCTTAAAACAATAGTGCTTAGGACATCGATTGGAGGCAGAAGCAGTCAACGGTAGCTTAGGGTTAGGGTTAGCGTTAGGGTTAGGGTTAGGGTTAGGTTTAGGTTTAGGGTAAGAGTACGGCTTAGGGTACGGCTTCGGGTATGACATAGTGTATAGGTTAGTTTTAGGTTTAGGGTTAGTTTTAGGGTTAGTGTTAGGGCTCGGTTTAGGGTACGGGGTAGGATAAGGGTACGGGTTAGGATTAAGGTAGGGGTTTGGGTTAGGGTACGCGTTAAGGTTAGGGTATTTATTAAAGCTATCCCACTCTCTAGGTACCACTTAGCACGTAAAGCATTATTATTTGGGGTCCAGCCATGGAGAAGAGTTTAGACACTAGGATAAGATAAGGAACACACCCATTATAAAGAAGTCACATTAGGATTCTCTTTTTAACCTGTTCCTTAAAACAATAGTGCTTAGGACATCGATTGGAGGCAGAAGCAGTCAAGAGTAGCTTAGGGTTAGGGTTAGGGTTAGGGTTAAGGTACGGCTTAGGGTACTGGTTCGGGTACGGTTTCGAGTACGGCGTAGGGTATGGGTTAAGTTTAGGGTTAGGTTTAGTTTTAGGGTTAGGGCTCCTGTTTTGGGTACGGGTTAGTTTTAGGGTACTTGTTACGGTTAGGGTAGGTGTTAGGTTTAGGGTACGAGTTAGGGTTAGGGTGTTTTTTAAACCTATCCCACTCTCTAGGTATCACCTAGCACGTAAAGGAATATTATTTAGGGTCCAGCCATGGAGAAGAGTTTAGACACTAAGATAAGATAAGGAACATACCCATTATAAAGAAATCACATTAGGATTCTCCTTTTAACCTGTTCCTAAAAACACTAGTGCTTAGGAGATCTATAGGAGGCAGAAGCTGTCAAGGTTAGCTTAGTGTTAGGGTTAGGGTTAGGGTTAGAGGTACGGCTTAGGGTACGGGTTCGGGTACCGAGTAGGGTATGGGTTAGGTTTAGGGTTAGGGTTAGTATTAGGGTTAGGGGTCGGTGTAAGGTACGGGTTAGGATTAGCGTACGTGTTAGGGTTAGGGTATGCGTTAGGGTTAGGGTATTTATTAAACCTATCCCAGTCTCTAGATACCACTGAGCAGGTAAAGGAATATTATTTTGGGTCCAACCATGGAAAAGAGTTTAGACACTAGGATAAGATAAGGAACACACCCATTATAAAGAAATCACATTAGGATTCTCTTTTTAAGCTGTTCCTTAAAACACTAGTGCTTAGGAAATCCACTGGAGGCAGAAGCAGTCAAGGGTAGCTTAGGGTTAGTGTTAGGGTTAGGGTTAGGGTACTGCTTATGGTACGGGTTCAGTTACGGATTCGAGTACGGCGTAGGGTATGGGCTAGGTTTAGGCTTAGGGTTAGTTTTAGGGTTAGGGCTCGGTTTAGGGTACGGGTTAGAATTAGGGTACGTTTTAGTGTTATAGTAGTGTTTAGGGTTAGGGTATGCATTAGGGTTAGGGTATTTATTAAAGCTGTCCCACTTAGCAATTAAAGGAATACTATTTGAGGTCCAGCCATGGAGAAGAGTTTAGACACTTGGATAAGATAAGGAACACACCCATCCTAAAGAAATCACATTAGGATTCTCTTTTTAACCTGTTCCTTAAAGCACTAGTGCATAGGAAATCTATTGGAGGCAGAAGCAGTCAAGGGTAGCTTAGGGTTAGGGTTAGGGTACTGCTTAGGATATGGCATAGGGTACGGGTACGGGTTAGGTTTAGGGTTTGTTTAAGGGTTAGGGCTCGGTTTAGGGCACGGGTTAGGATTAGGGTACGTGTTAGGGATAGGGTAGGGGTTAGGGTTCGGGTAGGCGTTAGGGTTAGGGTATTTATTAAACCTATCCCACTCTGTAGATACCACTTAGCACGTAAAGGAATATTCTTTGAGGTCCAGGCATGGAGAAGAGTTTAGACACTAGGATAAGATAAGGAACACACCCATTATAAAGAAATCACATTAGGATTCTCTTTTTAACCTGTTCCTTAAAACACTAGTGCTTAGGAAACCTATTGGAGGCAGAAGCATTCAAGGGTAGCTTAGGGTTAGGGTTAGGGTTAGGGTATGGCTTAGGGTAAGGGTTCTGGTACAGGTTCGGGCACGGCATAGGGTATGGGTTAGAGTTAGGGTTAGGGTTAGTTGTAGTGTTACGGCTCGGTTTATGGTATGGGTTAGGATTAGGGTACGTGTCAGGGTTAGGGTAGGTGTTAGGGTTAGGGTAAGCATAAGGTTAGGGTATTTATTAAACCTATCCCACTGTCTAGATACCATAAATCAGGTAAAGGAATATTATTTTGGGTCCAGCCATAGAGAAGAGTTTAGACAGTAGGATAAAATAAGGAACACACCCATGGTAAAGAAATCACTTTAGGATTCTCTTTTTAAGCTGCTCCTTAAAACACTAGTGCTTAGGAAATCTATTGGAGGCAGAAGCTGTCAAGCGTAGGTTAGGGTTAGTGTTACGGTTAGGGTACGGATTAGGGTACGGGTTCTGATACGGGTTCGGGTACGGCGTACGGTATGGGTTAGGGTTGGGGTTAGGCTTACTTTTAGGTTTGGGGCTCGGTTTAGGGTTCGGGTTAGGATTAGGGTACGTGTTACGGTTAAGGTAGGGGTTTGGGTTAGGGTAGGCCGTAGGCTTAGGGTATTTATTAAACCTATCGCACTCTCTAGATACCACTAAGCATGTAAAGGAATATTATTTGGGGTCCAGGCATGGAGAAGAGTTTAGACACTAGGATAAGATAAGGAACACACTCATTATAAAGAATTCACATTAGGATTCTCTTTTTAAGTCGTTCCGTAAAACACTAGTGCTTAGGAAATCTATTGGAGGAAGAAGCAGTCAAGGGTAGCTTAGGGTTAGGTTTAGGGTTAATGTTAGGGTACTGCTTATGGTATGGGTTCGGATACGATGTAGGGTATGTGTTAGGGTTAGTGTTAGGGTTAGTTTTAGGCTTAGGGCTCGGTTTAGGGTATGGGTTAGGATTAGTGTACGTGTTAGTGTTAGTGTAGGGGTTTGGGTTAGGGTAGGCGTTAGGGTTAGGATATTTATTAAACCTATCCAACTCTCTAGATACCACTTAGCACGTAAAGGAATATTATTTGGGGTCCAGCCATGGAGAAGAGTTTAGACAGTAGGAGAAGATAAGGAACACACCCATTAAAAAGAAATCACATTAGGATTCTCTTTTTAACCTGTTCCTTAAAACACTAGTGCTTAGGACATCAATTGGAGGCAGGAGCAGTCAACGGTAGCTTAGGGTTAGGGTTAGGGTTAGGGTTAGCGTTAGGGTTAGGGTTACGGTTAGGGTTAGGTTTAGGGTAAGAGTACGGCTTAGGGTACGGCTTCGGGTATGACATAGTGTATAGGTTAGTTTTAGAGTTAGGGTTAGTTTCAGGGTTAGTGTTAGGGCTCGGTTTAGGGTACGGGGTAGGATAAGGGTACGGGTTAGTGTTAAGGTAGGGGTTTGGGTTAGGGTACGCGTTAAGGTTAGGGTATTTATTAAAGCTATCCCACTCTCTAGGTACCACTTAGCACGTAAAGCATTATTATTTGGGATCCAGCCATGGAGAAGAGTTTAGACACTAGGATAAGATAAGGAACACACCCATTATAAAGAAATCACATTAGGATTCTCTTTTTAACCTGTTCCTTAAAACACTAGTGCTTAAGAAATCTATTGGAGGCAGAAGCAGTCAAGAGTAGCTTAGGGTTAGGGTTAGGGTTAGGGTTACGGTACGGCTTAGGGTACTGTTTCGGGTACGGTTTCGAGTACGGCGTAGGGTATGGGTTAAGTTTAGGGTTAGGTTTAGTTTTAGGGTTAGGGCTCCTGTTTTGGGTACGGGTTAGTTTTAGGGTACTTGTTACGGTTAGGGTAGGTGTTAGTGTTAGGGTACGAGTTAGGGTTATGGTGTTTTTTAAACCTATCCCAATCTCTAGGTATCACTTAGCACGTAAAGGAATATTATTTAGGGTCCAGCCATGGAGAAGAGTTTAGACACTAGGATAAGATAAGGAACACACCCATTATAAAGAAATCACATTAGGATTCTCTTTTTAAGCTGTACCGTAAAACACTAGTGCTTAGGAGATCTATAGGAGGCAGAAGCAGTCAAGGTTAGCTTAGTGTTAGGGTTAGGGTTAGGGTTAGAGTTACGTTTAGGGTACGGCTTAGGGTACGGGTTCGGGTACGGTTTCGGGTACGGCGTAGGGTATGGGTTAGGTTTAGGGTTAGGGTTAGTATTAGGGGTAGGGGTCGGTGTAGGGTACGGGTTAGGATTAGCGTACGTGTTAGGGTTAGGGTATGCGTTAGGGTTAGGGTATTTATTAAACCTATCCCAGTCTCTAGATACCACTGAGCAGGTAAAGGAATATTATTTTGGGTCCAACCATGGAAAAGAGTTTAGACACTAGGATAAGATAAGGAACACACCCATTATAAAGAAATCACATTAGGATTCTCTTTTTAAGCTGTTCCTTAAAACACTAGTGCTTAGGAAATCCACTGGAGGCAGAAGCAGTCAAGGGTAGCTTAGGGTTAGGATTAGGGTTAGGGTTAGGTTACTGCTTATGGTACGGGTTCGGTTACGGATTTGGGTACAGCGTAGGGTATGGGCTAGGTTTAGGCTTAGGGTTAGTTTTAGTGTTAGGGCTCGGTTTAGGGTACGGGTTAGAAGTAGGGTACGTTTTAGTGTTATAGTAGGGTTTAGGGTTAGGGTATGCGTTAGGGTTAGGTATTTATTAAAGCTGTCCCACTTAGCAATTAAAGGAATATTATTTGAGGTCCTGCCATGGAGAAGAGTTTAGACACTGGGATAAGATAAGGAACACACCCATTATAAAGAAATCACATTAGGATTCTCTTTTTAACCTGTTCCTTAAAACACTAGTGCTTAGGAAATGTATTGGAGGCAAAAGCAGTCAACGGTAGCTTAGGGTTAGGGTTAGGGTTAGGGTTAGGGTACTGCTTATGGTACGGGTTCGGTTACGGATTCGGGTACAGCGTAGGGTATGGGCTAGGTTTAGGCTTAGGGTTAGTTTTAGGATTAGGGCTCGGTTTAGGGCACTGGTTAGAATTAGGGTACGTTTTAGTGTTATAGTAGGGTTTAGGGTTAGGGTATGCGTTAGGGTTAGGGTATTTATTAAAGCTGTCCCACTTAGCAATTAAAGGAATCTTATTTGAGGTGCAGCCATGGAGAAGAGTTTAGACACTGGGATAAGATAAGGAACACACCCATTATAAAGAAATCACATTAGGATTCTCTTTTTAAACTGTTCCTTAAAACACTAGTGCTTAAGAAATGTATTGGAGGCAGAAGCTGTCAAGGGTAGCTTAGGGTTAGGGTTAGGGTTAGGGTACGGCTTAAGGTACGGGTTGGGGTAAGGGTTCATACACGGCGTAGGGTATGGTTTAGGGTTAGGGTTAGGGTTAGTTTTAGGGTTAGGGCTTGGTTAGGGTTAGGGTTAGGGTTAGGGTTAAGTTAAGGTTACGGATAAGGGTACGGGTTTGGGTATGACATAGTGTATGGGCTAGGGTTAGGGGTAGGGTACGGCTTAGGATACAGCATAGGGTACGGGTTAGGGTTAGGTTTAGGGTTAATTTAAGGGTTATGGCTCGGTTTAGGGCACGTTTTAGGATTAGGGTACGTGTTAGGGTTAGGGTAGGGGTTAGGGTTTGGGTACGTGTTAGGGTTAGGTTATCTATTAAACCTATTCCACTCTCTAGATACCATTTAGCACGTAAAGAATATTATTTGGGGTCCATCCATGGAGAAGAGTTTAGACACTAGGATAAGATAAGGAACACACCCATTATAAAGAAATCACATTAGGATTCTCTTCTTAACCTGTTCCTTAAAATACTAGTGCTTAGGAAATCTATTGGAGGCAGAAGCAGTCAAGGGTAGCTTAGGGTTAGGTTTAGGGTTAAGGTTAGGGTACGGCGTAGGGTATGGGTTAGGGTTAAGATTAGGGGTAGTTTTAGGGTTAGGGCTCGGTTTAGGGTTCGGGTTAGGATTAGCGTACGTGATAGGGTTAGGGTAGGGGTTAGGGTTAGGTTACGCGTTAGGGTTAGGGTATTTATTAAACCTATCCCACTCTCTAGATACCACTTAGCACTTAAAGGAATATTATTTGGGGTCCAGCCATGGAAAAGTGTTTAGACACTTTCTAAGATAAGAAAGTGTCTAAGATAAGATATGGAACACACCCATTATGAAGAAATCACATTACGATTCTCTTTTTAAGCTGTACCGTAAAACACTAGTGCTTAGGAAATCCATTGGAGGCAGAAGCAGTCAAGGGTAGCTTAGGGTTAGTGTTAGGGTTAGGGTACTGCTTATGGTACCGGTTCGGTTACGGTTTCGTGTATGGCGTAGGGTATGGGCTAGGGTTAGGCTTAGGGTTAGTTTTAGGGTTAGGGCTCGGTTTAAGGTACGGGTTAGGATTAGGGTACGTGTTAGGGATATGGTAGGGGATAGGGTTAGGATATGCGTTAGGGTTAGGGTACTTATTAAAGCTATCCCACTGTCTAGATACCACTTACCACGTAAGGGATTATTATTTGGTGTCCAGCCATTGAGAAGAGTTTAGAAACTACGATAAGATATGGAACACACCCATTATAAAGAAATCACATTAGGATTCTCTTTTTAACCAGTTCCTTGAAACACTAGTGTTTAGGAAATATATTGGAGGCAGAATCAGTCAAGGGTAGGTTAGGGTTAGGATTAGCGTTAGGGCATGGCTTAGGGTACGGGTTCGAGTACGGGTTCGGATACAGCATAGGATGTGGGTTAGGGTTAGGTTTAGGGTTTGTTTTAGGGTTAGGGCTCAGTTTAGGGTATGGGTTAGGATAAGGGTTAGTGTTAGGGTTAGGGTAGCGGTTAGGGTTAGGGTACGCGTTAGGGTTACAGCAATTATTAAACCTATCCCACTCTCTATATACCACTTAGCAGGTAAAGGAATATTATTTGGGGTCCATCCATGGAGAAGAGTTTAGACATTAGGATAAGATAAGGAACACAACAATTATAAAGAAATCACATTAGGATTCTCTTTTTAACCAATTCCTTAAAACCCTAGTGCTTAGGAAATCTATTGGAGGCAGAAGCAGTCAAGGGTAGCTTAGGGTTAGGGTTAGGGTTAGGGTACTGCTTATGGTACGGGTTCGGTTATGGGTTTGGGTACGGAGTAGGGTATGGGCTAGGGTTAGGCTTAGGGTTAGTTTTAGGGTTAGGGCTCAGTTTAGGGTATGGTTTAGGATTAGGTTTAGTGTTAGGCTTAGGGTAGGGGTTAGGGTTAGGGTGCGCGTTAGGGTTACGGTAATTATTAAACCTATCCCACTCTCTAGATACCACTTAGCACGTAAAGGAATATTATTTGGGGTCCAGCCATGGAGAAGAGTTTAGACACTTGGATAAGATAAGGAACACACCCATTATAAAGAAATCACATTAGGATTCTCTTTTTAACCTGTTCCTTAAAACACTAGTGCTTAGGAAACCTATTGGAGGCAGAAGCAGTCAAGGGTAGCTTAGGGTTAGGTTTAAGGTTAGGGTATGGCTTAGGGTACGGGTTCTGGTACAGGTTCGGGCACGGCATAGGGTATGGGTTAGAGTTAGGGTTAGGGTTAGTTGTAGTGTTACGGCTCGGTTTATGGTATGGGTTAGGATTAGGGTACGTGTCAGGGTTAGGGTAGGTGTTAGGGTTAGGGTAAGCATAAGGTTAGGGTATTTATTAAACCTATCCCACTGTCTAGATACCATAAATCAGGTAAAGGAATATTATTTTGGGTCCAGCCATAGAGAAGAGTTTAGACAGTAGGATAAGATAAGGAACACACCCATGGTAAAGAAATCATTTTAGGATTCTCTTTTTAAGCTGCTCCTTAAAACACTAGTGCTTAGGAAATCTATTGGAGGCAGAAGCTGTCAAGCGTAGGTTAGGGTTAGTGTTACGGTTAGGGTACGGATTAGGGTACGGGTTCTGATACGGGTTCGGGTACGGCGTACGGTATGGGTTAGGGTTAGGGTTAGGCTTAGTTTTAGGGTTGGGGCTCGGTTTAGGGTTCGGGTTAGGACTAGGGTACGTGTTACGGTTAAGGTAGGGGTTTGGGTTAGGGTACGCCGTAGGCTTAGGGTATTTATTAAACCTATCGCACTCTCTAGATACCACTAAGCATGTAAAGGAATATTATTTGGGGTCCAGGCATGGAGAAGAGTTTAGACACTAGGATAAGATAAGGAACACACTCATTATAAAGAATTCACATTAGGATTCTCTTTTTAAGCCGTTCCGTAAAACACTAGTGCTTAGGAAATCTATTGGAGGAAGAAGCAGTCAAGGGTAGCTTAGGGTTAGGTTTAGGGTTAATGATAGGGTACTGCTTATGGTACGGGTTCGGATACGATGTAGGGTATGTGTTAGGGTTAGTGTTAGGGTTAGTTTTAGGCTTAGGGCTCGGTTTAGGGTATGGGTTAGGATTAGTGTACGTGTTAGTGTTAGTGTAGGGGTTTGGGTTACGGTAGGCGTTAGGGTTAGGATATTTATTAAACCTATCCAACTCTCTAGATACCACTTAGCACGTAAAGGAATATTATTTGTGGTCCAGCCATGGAGAAGAGTTTAGACAGTAGGAGAAGATAAGGAACACACCCATTAAAAAGAAATCACATTAGGATTCTCTTTTTAACCTGTTCCTTAAAACACTAGTGCTTAGGACATCGATTGGAGGCAGAAGCAGTCAACGGTAGCTTAGGGTTAGAGTTAGGGTTAGGGTTAGCGTTAGGGTTAGGGTTAGGTTTAGGGTAAGAGTACGGCTTAGGGTACGGCTTCGGGTATGACATAGTGTATAGGTTAGTTTTAGAGTTAGGGTTAGTTTTAGGGTTAGTGTTAGGGCTCGGTTTAGGGTACGGGGTAGGATAAGGGTACGGGTTAGTGTTAAGGTAGGGGTTTGGGTTAGGGTACGCGTTAAGGTTAGGGTATTTATTAAAGCTATCCCACTCTCTAGGTACCACTTAGCACGTAAAGCATTATTATTTGGGGTCCAGCCATGGAGAAGAGTTTAGAGACAAGGATAAGATAAGGAACACACCCATTATAAAGAAATCACATTAGGATTCTCTTTTTAACCTGTTCCTTAAAACACTAGTGCTTAGGAAATCTATTGGAGGCAGAAGCAGTCAAGAGTAGCTTAGGTTTAGGGTAAGGGTTAGGGTTACGGTACGGCTTAGGGTACTGGTTCGGGTACGGTTTCGAGTACGGCGTAGGGTATCGGTTAAGTTTAGGGTTAGGTTTAGTTTTAGGGTTAGGGCTCCTGTTTTGGGTATGGGTTAGTTTTAGGGTACTTGTTACGGTTAGGGTAGGTGTTAGGGTTAGGGTACGAGTTAGGGTTAGGGTGTTTTTTAAACCTATCCCACTCTCTAGGTATCACTTAGCACGTAAAGGAATATTATTTAGGGTCCAGCCATGGAGAAGAGTTTAGACACTAGGATAAGATAAGGAACACACCCATTATAAAGAAATCACATTAGGATTCTCTTTTTAAGCTGTACCGTAAAACACTAGTGCTTAGGAGATCTATAGGAGGCAGAAGCAGTCAAGGTTAGCTTAGTGTTAGGGTTAGGGTTAGGGTTAGAGTTACGTTTAGGGTACGGCTTAGGGTACGGGTTCGGGTACGGTTTCGGGTACGGCGTAGGGTATGGGTTAGGTTTAGGGTTAGGGTTAGTATTAGGGGTAGGGGTCGGTGTAGGGTACGGGTTAGGATTAGCGTACGTGTTAGGGTTAGGGTATGCGTTACGGTTAGGGTATTTATTAAACCTATCCCAGTCTCTAGATACCACTGAGCAGGTAAAGGAATATTATTTTGGGTCCAACCATGGAAAAGAGTTTAGACACTAGGATAAGGTAAGGAACACACCCATTATAAAGAAATCACATTAGGATTCTCTTTTTAAGCTGTTCCTTAAAACACTAGTGCTTAGGAAATCCACTGGAGGCAGAAGCAGTCAAGGGTAGCTTAGGGTTAGTGTTAGGGTTAGGGTTAGGGTACTGCTTATGGTACGGGATCGGTTACGGATTCGGGTACGGCGTAGGGTATGGGCTAGGTTTAGGCTTAGGGTTAGTTTTTGGGTTAGGGCTCGGTTTAGGGTACGGGTTAGAAGTAGGGTACGTTTTAGTGTTATAGTAGGGTTTAGGGTTAGGGTATGTGTTAGGGTTAGGGTATTTATTAAAGCTGTCCCACTTAGCAATTAAAGGAATCTTATTTGAGGTGCAGCCATGGAGAAGAGTTTAGACACTGGGATAAGATAAGGAACACACCCATTATAAAGAAATCACATTAGGATTCTCTTTTTAAACTGTTCCTTAAAACACTAGTGCTTAGGAAATGTATTGGAGGCAGAAGCTGTCAAGGGTAGCTTAGGGTTAGGGTTAGGGTTAGGGTACGGCTTAGGGTACG
Organism: Eschrichtius robustus; assembly: GCF_028021215.1. NCBI lineage: Eukaryota > Metazoa > Chordata > Mammalia > Artiodactyla > Eschrichtiidae > Eschrichtius > Eschrichtius robustus. Next base: position 27,227,572 of record NC_090827.1, on the reverse strand, counting down.
GGTTCGGGTAAGGGTTCATACACGGCGTAGGGTATGGTTTAGGGTTAGGGTTAGGGTTAGTTTTAGGGTTAGGGCTTGGTTAGGGTTAGGGTTAGGGTTAGGGTTAAGTTAAGGTTACGGATAAGGGTACGGGTTTGGGTATGGCATAGTGTATGGGCTAGGGTTAGGGTTAGGGTTAGGGGTAGGGTACGGCTTAGGATACAGCATAGGGTACGGGGTAGGGTTAGTTTACGGGTTATGGCTTGGTTTAGGGCACGGTTTAGGATTAGGGTACGTGTTAGGGTTAGGGTAGGGGTTAGGGTTCGGGTACGCGTTAGGGTTAGGTTATTTATTAAACCTATTCCACTCTCTAGATACCATTTAGCACGTAAAGAATATTATTTGGGGTCCTGCCATGGAGAAGATTTTAGACACTAGGATAAGATAAGGAACACACCCATTATAAAGAAATCACATTAGGATTCTCTTCTTAACCTGTTCCTTAAAACACTAGTGCTTACGAAATCTATTGGAGGCAGAAGCAGTCAAGGGTAGCTTAGGGTTAGGGTTAGGGTTAAGGTTAGCGTACGGCTTAGGGTACGGGTTCGGGTACGGGTTCGGGTACGGCGTACGGTATGGGTTAGAGTTAAGGTTAGGGTTAGTTTTAGGGTTAGGGATCGGTTTAGGGTACGGGTTAGGATTAGGGTACGTGATAGGGTTAGGGTAGGGGTTAGGGTTAGGTTACGCGTTAGGGTTAGGGTATTTATTAAACCTATCCCACTCTCTAGATACCACTTAGCACTTAAAGGAATATTATTTGGGGTCCAGCCATGGAAAAATGTTTAGACACTAGGATAAGATATGGAACACACCCATTATGAAGAAATCACATTAGGATTGTCTTTTTAAGCTGTACCGTAAAACACTAATGCTTAGGAAATCCATTGGAGGCAGAAGCAGTAAAGGGTAGTTTAGGGTTAGGGTTAGGGTTAGGGTACTGCTTATGGTTCGGGTTCGGTTTCGGGTTCGGGTACGGCATAGGGTATGGGCTAGGGTTAGGCTTAGGGTTAGTTTTATGGTTAGGGCTCGGTTTAGGGTACGGGTTAGGAATAGGGTACGTGTTAGGGTTAGGGTACGGTTTAGGGTTAAGGTATGCGTTAGGGTCAGGGTATTTATTAAACCTATCCCAGTCTCTAGATACCACTGTGCAGGTAAAGGAATATTATTTTGGGTCCAACCATGGAAAAGAGTTTAGACACTAGGATAAGATAAGGAACACACCCATTATAAAGAAATCACATTAGGATTCTCTTTTTAAGCTGTTCCTTAAAACACTAGTGCTTAGGAAATCCACTGGAGGCAGAAGCAGTCAAGGGTAGCTTAGGGTTAGTGTTAGGGTTAGGGTTAGGGTACTGCTTATGGTACGGGTTCAGTTACGGATTCGAGTACGGCATAGGGTATGGGCTAGGTTTAGGCTTAGGGTTAGTTTTAGGGTTAGGGCTCGGTTTAGGGTACGGGTTAGAATTAGGGTACGTTTTAGTGTTATAGTAGGGTTTAGGGTTAGGGTATGCATTAGGGTTAGGGTATTTATTAAAGCTGTCCCACTTAGCAATTAAAGGAATACTATTTGAGGTCCAGCCATGGAGAAGAGTTTAGACACTTGGATAAGATAAGGAACACACCCATCCTAAAGAAATCACATTAGGATTCTCTTTTTAACCTGTTCCTTAAAGCACTAGTGCATAGGAAATCTATTGGAGGCAGAAGCAGTCAAGGGTAGCTTAGGGTTAGGGTTAGGGTACTGCTTAGGATATGGCATAGGGTACGGGTACGGGTTAGGTTTAGGGTTTGTTTAAGGGTTAGGGCTCGGTTTAGGGCACGGGTTAGGATTAGGGTACGTGTTAGGGATAGGGTAGGGGTTAGGGTTCGGGTAGGCGTTAGGGTTAGGGTATTTATTAAACCTATCCCACTCTGTAGATACCACTTAGCACGTAAAGGAATATTCTTTGAAGTCCAGGCATGGAGAAGAGTTTAGACACTAGGATAAGATAAGGAACACACCCATTATAAAGAAATCACATTAGGATTCTCTTTTTAACCTGTTCCTTAAAACACTAGTGCTTAGGAAACCTATTGGAGGCAGAAGCAGTCAAGGGTAGCTTAGGGTTAGGGTTAGGGTTAGGGTATGGCTTAGGGTAAGGGTTCTGGTACAGGTTCGGGCACGGCATAGGGTATGGGTTAGAGTTAGGGTTAGGGTTAGTTGTAGTGTTACGGCTCGGTTTATGGTATGGGTTAGGATTAGGGTACGTGTCAGGGTTAGGGTAGGTGTTAGGGTTAGGGTAAGCATAAGGTTAGGGTATTTATTAAACCTATCCCACTGTCTAGATACCATAAATCAGGTAAAGGAATATTATTTTGGGTCCAGCCATAGAGAAGAGTTTAGACAGTAGGATAAGATAAGGAACACACCCATGGTAAAGAAATCACTTTAGGATTCTCTTTTTAAGCTGCTCCTTAAAACACTAGTGCTTAGGAAATCTATTGGAGGCAGAAGCTGTCAAGCGTAGGTTAGGGTTAGTGTTACGGTTAGGGTACGGATTAGGGTACGGGTTCTGATACGGGTTCGGGTACGGCGTACGGTATGGGTTAGGGTTGGGGTTAGGCTTACTTTTAGGGTTGGGGCTCGGTTTAGGGTTCGGATTAGGATTAGGGTACGTGTTACGGTTAAGGTAGGGGTTTGGGTTAGGGTACGCCGTAGGCTTAGGGTATTTATTAAACCTATCGCACTCTCTAGATATCACTAAGCATGTAAAGGAATATTATTTGGGGTCCAGGCATGGAGAAGAGTTTAGACACTAGGATAAGATAAGGAACACACTCATTATAAAGAATTCACATTAGGATTCTCTTTTTAAGTCGTTCCGTAAAACACTAGTGCTTAGGAAATCTATTGGAGGAAGAAGCAGTCAAGGGTAGCTTAGGGTTAGGTTTAGGGTTAATGTTAGGGTACTGCTTATGGTATGGGTTCGGATACGATGTAGGGTATGTGTTAGGGTTAGTGTTAGGGTTAGTTTTAGGCTTAGGTCTCGGTTTAGGGTATGGGTTAGGATTAGTGTACGTGTTAGTGTTAGTGTAGGGGTTTGGGTTAGGGTAGGCGTTAGGGTTAGGATATTTATTAAACCTATCCAACTCTCTAGATACCACTTAGCACGTAAAGGAATATTATTTGGGGTCCAGCCATGGAGAAGAGTTTAGACAGTAGGAGAAGATAAGGAACACACCCATTAAAAAGAAATCACATTAGGATTCTCTTTTTAACCTGTTCCTTAAAACACTAGTGCTTAGGACATCAATTGGAGGCAGGAGCAGTCAACGGTAGCTTAGGGTTAGGGTTAGGGTTAGGGTTAGCGTTAGGGTTAGGGTTACGGTTAGGGTTAGGTTTAGGGTAAGAGTACGGCTTAGGGTACGGCTTCGGGTATGACATAGTGTATAGGTTAGTTTTAGAGTTAGGGTTAGTTTCAGGGTTAGTGTTAGGGCTCGGTTTAGGGTACGGGGTAGGATAAGGGTACGGGTTAGTGTTAAGGTAGGGGTTTGGGTTAGGGTACGCGTTAAGGTTAGGGTATTTATTAAAGCTATCCCACTCTCTAGGTACCACTTAGCACGTAAAGCATTATTATTTGGGATCCAGCCATGGAGAAGAGTTTAGACACTAGGATAAGATAAGGAACACACCCATTATAAAGAAATCACATTAGGATTCTCTTTTTAACCTGTTCCTTAAAACACTAGTGCTTAGGAAATCTATTGGAGGCAGAAGCAGTCAAGAGTAGCTTAGGGTTAGGGTTAGGGTTAGGGTTACGGTACGGCTTAGGGTACTGTTTCGGGTACGGTTTCGAGTACGGCGTAGGGTATGGGTTAAGTTTAGGGTTAGGTTTAGTTTTAGGGTTAGGGCTCCTGTTTTGGGTACGGGTTAGTTTTAGGGTACTTGTTACGGTTAGGGTAGGTGTTAGGGTTAGGGTACGAGTTAGGGTTATGGTGTTTTTTAAACCTATCCCAATCTCTAGGTATCACTTAGCACGTAAAGGAATATTATTTAGGGTCCAGCCATGGAGAAGAGTTTAGACACTAGGATAAGATAAGGAACACACCCATTATAAAGAAATCACATTAGGATTCTCTTTTTAAGCTGTACCGTAAAACACTAGTGCTTAGGAGATCTATAGGAGGCAGAAGCAGTCAAGGTTAGCTTAGTGTTAGGGTTAGGGTTAGGGTTAGAGTTACGTTTAGGGTACGGCTTAGGGTACGGGTTCGGGTACGGTTTCGGGTACGGCGTAGGGTATGGGTTAGGTTTAGGGTTAGGGTTAGTATTAGGGGTAGGGGTCGGTGTAGGGTACGGGTTAGGATTAGCGTACGTGTTAGGGTTAGGGTATGCGTTAGGGTTAGGGTATTTATTAAACCTATCCCAGTCTCTAGATACCACTGAGCAGGTAAAGGAATATTATTTTGGGTCCAACCATGGAAAAGAGTTTAGACACTAGGATAAGATAAGGAACACACCCATTATAAAGAAATCACATTAGGATTCTCTTTTTAAGCTGTTCCTTAAAACACTAGTGCTTAGGAAATCCACTGGAGGCAGAAGCAGTCAAGGGTAGCTTAGGGTTAGGATTAGGGTTAGGGTTAGGTTACTGCTTATGGTACGGGTTCGGTTACGGATTTGGGTACAGCGTAGGGTATGGGCTAGGTTTAGGCTTAGGGTTAGTTTTAGTGTTAGGGCTCGGTTTAGGGTACGGGTTAGAAGTAGGGTACGTTTTAGTGTTATAGTAGGGTTTAGGGTTAGGGTATGCGTTAGGGTTAGGTATTTATTAAAGCTGTCCCACTTAGCAATTAAAGGAATATTATTTGAGGTCCTGCCATGGAGAAGAGTTTAGACACTGGGATAAGATAAGGAACACACCCATTATAAAGAAATCACATTAGGATTCTCTTTTTAACCTGTTCCTTAAAACACTAGTGCTTAGGAAATGTATTGGAGGCAAAAGCAGTCAACGGTAGCATAGGGTTAGGGTTAGGGTTAGGGTTAGGGTACTGCTTATGGTACGGGTTCGGTTACGGATTCGGGTACAGCGTAGGGTATGGGCTAGGTTTAGGCTTAGGGTTAGTTTTAGGATTAGGGCTCGGTTTAGGGTACTGGTTAGAATTAGGGTACGTTTTAGTGTTATAGTAGGGTTTAGGGTTAGGGTATGCGTTAGGGTTAGGGTATTTATTAAAGCTGTCCCACTTAGCAATTAAAGGAATCTTATTTGAGGTGCAGCCATGGAGAAGAGTTTAGACACTGGGATAAGATAAGGAACACACCCATTATAAAGAAATCACATTAGGATTCTCTTTTTAAACTGTTCCTTAAAACACTAGTGCTTAAGAAATGTATTGGAGGCAGAAGCTGTCAAGGGTAGCTTAGGGTTAGGGTTAGGGTTAGGGTACGGCTTAGGGTACGGGTTGGGGTAAGGGTTCATACACGGCGTAGGGTATGGTTTAGGGTTAGGGTTAGGGTTAGTTTTAGGCTTAGGGCTTGGTTAGGGTTAGGGTTAGGGTTAGGGTTAAGTTAAGGTTACGGATAAGGGTACGGGTTTGGGTATGACATAGTGTATGGGCTAGGGTTAGGGGTAGGGTACGGCTTAGGATACAGCATAGGGTACGGGTTAGGGTTAGGTTTAGGGTTAATTTAAGGGTTATGGCTCGGTTTAGGGCACGTTTTAGGATTAGGGTACGTGTTAGGGTTAGGGTAGGGGTTAGGGTTTGGGTACGTGTTAGGGTTAGGTTATCTATTAAACCTATTCCACTCTCTAGATACCATTTAGCACGTAAAGAATATTATTTGGGGTCCATCCATGGAGAAGAGTTTAGACACTAGGATAAGATAAGGAACACACCCATTATAAAGAAATCACATTAGGATTCTCTTCTTAACCTGTTCCTTAAAATACTAGTGCTTAGGAAATCTATTGGAGGCAGAAGCAGTCAAGGGTAGCTTAGGGTTAGGTTTAGGGTTAAGGTTAGGGTACGGCGTAGGGTATGGGTTAGGGTTAAGATTAGGGGTAGTTTTAGGGTTACGGCTCGGTTTAGGGTTCGGGTTAGGATTAGCGTACGTGATAGGGTTAGGGTAGGGGTTAGGGTTAGGTTACGCGTTAGGGTTAGGGTATTTATTAAACCTATCCCACTCTCTAGATACCACTTAGCACTTAAAGGAATATTATTTGGGGTCCAGCCATGGAAAAGTGTTTAGACACTTTCTAAGATAAGAAAGTGTCTAAGATAAGATATGGAACACACCCATTATGAAGAAATCACATTACGATTCTCTTTTTAAGCTGTACCGTAAAACACTAGTGCTTAGGAAATCCATTGGAGGCAGAAGCAGTCAAGGGTAGCTTAGGGTTAGTGTTAGGGTTAGGGTACTGCTTATGGTACCGGTTCGGTTACGGTTTCGTGTATGGCGTAGGGTATGGGCTAGGGTTAGGCTTAGGGTTAGTTTTAGGGTTAGGGCTCGGTTTAAGGTACGGGTTAGGATTAGGGTACGTGTTAGGGATATGGTAGGGGATAGGGTTAGGATATGCGTTAGGGTTAGGGTACTTATTAAAGCTATCCCACTGTCTAGATACCACTTACCACGTAAGGGATTATTATTTGGTGTCCAGCCATTGAGAAGAGTTTAGAAACTACGATAAGATATGGAACACACCCATTATAAAGAAATCACATTAGGATTCTCTTTTTAACCAGTTCCTTGAAACACTAGTGTTTAGGAAATATATTGGAGGCAGAATCAGTCAAGGGTAGGTTAGGGTTAGGATTAGCGTTAGGGCATGGCTTAGGGTACGGGTTCGAGTACGGGTTCGGATACAGCATAGGATGTGGGTTAGGGTTAGGTTTAGGGTTTGTTTTAGGGTTAGGGCTCAGTTTAGGGTATGGGTTAGGATAAGGGTTAGTGTTAGGGTTAGGGTAGCGGTTAGGGTTAGGGTACGCGTTAGGGTTACAGCAATTATTAAACCTATCCCACTCTCTATATACCACTTAGCAGGTAAAGGAATATTATTTGGGGTCCATCCATGGAGAAGAGTTTAGACATTAGGATAAGATAAGGAACACAACAATTATAAAGAAATCACATTAGGATTCTCTTTTTAACCAATTCCTTAAAACCCTAGTGCTTAGGAAATCTATTGGAGGCAGAAGCAGTCAAGGGTAGCTTAGGGTTAGGGTTAGGGTTAGGGTACTGCTTATGGTACGGGTTCGGTTATGGGTTTGGGTACGGAGTAGGGTATGGGCTAGGGTTAGGCTTAGGGTTAGTTTTAGGGTTAGGGCTCAGTTTAGGGTATGGTTTAGGATTAGGTTTAGTGTTAGGCTTAGGGTAGGGGTTAGGGTTAGGGTGCGCGTTAGGGTTACGGTAATTATTAAACCTATCCCACTCTCTAGATACCACTTAGCACGTAAAGGAATATTATTTGGGGTCCAGCCATGGAGAGGAGTTTAGACACTTGGATAAGATAAGGAACACACCCATCCTAAAGAAATCACATTAGGATTCTCTTTTTAACCTGTTCCTTAAAGCACTAGTGCTTAGGAAACCTATTGGAGGCAGAAGCAGTCAAGGGTAGCTTAGGGTTAGGGTTAGGGTACTGCTTAGGGTATGGCAAAGGGTACGGGTACGGGTTAGGGTTAGGGTTTGTTTAAGGGTTAGGGCTCGGTTTAGGGCACGGGTTAGGATTAGGGTACGTGTTAGGGATAGGGTAGGGGTTAGGGTTCGGGTAGGCGTTAGGGTTAGGGTATTTATTAAACCTATCCCACTCTGTAGATACCACTTAGCACGTAAAGGAATATTCTTTGAGGTCCAGCCATGGAGAAGAGTTTAAACACTAGGATAAGATAAGGAACACACCCATTATAAAGAAATCACATTAGGATTCTCTGTTTAACCTGTTCCTTAAAACACTAGTGCTTAGGAAACCTATTGGAGGCAGAAGCAGTCAAGGGTAGCTTAGGGTTAGGTTTAAGGTTAGGGTATGGCTTAGGGTACGGGTTCTGGTACAGGTTCGGGCACGGCATAGGGTATGGGTTAGAGTTAGGGTTAGGGTTAGTTGTAGTGTTACGGCTCGGTTTATGGTATGGGTTAGGATTAGGGTACGTGTCAGGGTTAGGGTAGGTGTTAGGGTTAGGGTAAGCATAAGGTTAGGGTATTTATTAAACCTATCCCACTGTCTAGATACCATAAATCAGGTAAAGGAATATTATTTTGGGTCCAGCCATAGAGAAGAGTTTAGACAGTAGGATAAGATAAGGAACACACCCATGGTAAAGAAATCACTTTAGGATTCTCTTTTTAAGCTGCTCCTTAAAACACTAGTGCTTAGGAAATCTATTGGAGGCAGAAGCTGTCAAGCGTAGGTTAGGGTTAGTGTTACGGTTAGGGTACGGATTAGGGTACGGGTTCTGATACGGGTTCGGGTACGGCGTACGGTATGGGTTAGGGTTAGGGTTAGGCTTAGTTTTAGGGTTGGGGCTCGGTTTAGGGTTCGGGTTAGGATTAGGGTACGTGTTACGGTTAAGGTAGGGGTTTGGGTTAGGGTACGCCGTAGGCTTAGGGTATTTATTAAACCTATCGCACTCTCTAGATACCACTAAGCATGTAAAGGAATATTATTTGGGGTCCAGGCATGGAGAAGAGTTTAGACACTAGGATAAGATAAGGAACACACTCATTATAAAGAATTCACATTAGGATTCTCTTTTTAAGCCGTTCCGTAAAACACTAGTGCTTAGGAAATCTATTGGAGGAAGAAGCAGTCAAGGGTAGCTTAGGGTTAGGTTTAGGGTTAATGATAGGGTACTGCTTATGGTACGGGTTCGGATACGATGTAGGGTATGTGTTAGGGTTAGTGTTAGGGTTAGTTTTAGGCTTAGGGCTCGGTTTAGGGTATGGGTTAGGATTAGTGTACGTGTTAGTGTTAGTGTAGGGGTTTGGGTTACGGTAGGCGTTAGGGTTAGGATATTTATTAAACCTATCCAACTCTCTAGATACCACTTAGCACGTAAAGGAATATTATTTGTGGTCCAGCCATGGAGAAGAGTTTAGACAGTAGGAGAAGATAAGGAACACACCCATTAAAAAGAAATCACATTAGGATTCTCTTTTTAACCTGTTCCTTAAAACACTAGTGCTTAGGACATCGATTGGAGGCAGAAGCAGTCAACGGTAGCTTAGGGTTAGAGTTAGGGTTAGGGTTAGCGTTAGGGTTAGGGTTAGGTTTAGGGTAAGAGTACGGCTTAGGGTACGGCTTCGGGTATGACATAGTGTATAGGTTAGTTTTAGAGTTAGGGTTAGTTTTAGGGTTAGTGTTAGGGCTCGGTTTAGGGTACGGGGTAGGATAAGGGTACGGGTTAGTGTTAAGGTAGGGGTTTGGGTTAGGGTACGCGTTAAGGTTAGGGTATTTATTAAAGCTATCCCACTCTCTAGGTACCACTTAGCACGTAAAGCATTATTATTTGGGGTCCAGCCATGGAGAAGAGTTTAGAGACAAGGATAAGATAAGGAACACACCCATTATAAAGAAATCACATTAGGATTCTCTTTTTAACCTGTTCCTTAAAACACTAGTGCTTAGGAAATCTATTGGAGGCAGAAGCAGTCAAGAGTAGCTTAGGTTTAGGGTAAGGGTTAGGGTTACGGTACGGCTTAGGGTACTGGTTCGGGTACGGTTTCGAGTACGGCGTAGGGTATCGGTTAAGTTTAGGGTTAGGTTTAGTTTTAGGGTTAGGGCTCCTGTTTTGGGTATGGGTTAGTTTTAGGGTACTTGTTACGGTTAGGGTAGGTGTTAGGGTTAGGGTACGAGTTAGGGTTAGGGTGTTTTTTAAACCTATCCCACTCTCTAGGTATCACTTAGCACGTAAAGGAATATTATTTAGGGTCCAGCCATGGAGAAGAGTTTAGACACTAGGATAAGATAAGGAACACACCCATTATAAAGAAATCACATTAGGATTCTCTTTTTAAGCTGTACCGTAAAACACTAGTGCTTAGGAGATCTATAGGAGGCAGAAGCAGTCAAGGTTAGCTTAGTGTTAGGGTTAGGGTTAGGGTTAGAGTTACGTTTAGGGTACGGCTTAGGGTACGGGTTCGGGTACGGTTTCGGGTACGGCGTAGGGTATGGGTTAGGTTTAGGGTTAGGGTTAGTATTAGGGGTAGGGGTCGGTGTAGGGTACGGGTTAGGATTAGCGTACGTGTTAGGGTTAGGGTATGCGTTACGGTTAGGGTATTTATTAAACCTATCCCAGTCTCTAGATACCACTGAGCAGGTAAAGGAATATTATTTTGGGTCCAACCATGGAAAAGAGTTTAGACACTAGGATAAGGTAAGGAACACACCCATTATAAAGAAATCACATTAGGATTCTCTTTTTAAGCTGTTCCTTAAAACACTAGTGCTTAGGAAATCCACTGGAGGCAGAAGCAGTCAAGGGTAGCTTAGGGTTAGTGTTAGGGTTAGGGTTAGGGTACTGCTTATGGTACGGGATCGGTTACGGATTCGGGTACGGCGTAGGGTATGGGCTAGGTTTAGGCTTAGGGTTAGTTTTTGGGTTAGGGCTCGGTTTAGGGTACGGGTTAGAAGTAGGGTACGTTTTAGTGTTATAGTAGGGTTTAGGGTTAGGGTATGCGTTAGGGTTAGGGTATTTATTAAAGCTGTCCCACTTAGCAATTAAAGGAATCTTATTTGAGGTGCAGCCATGGAGAAGAGTTTAGACACTGGGATAAGATAAGGAACACACCCATTATAAAGAAATCACATTAGGATTCTCTTTTTAAACTGTTCCTTAAAACACTAGTGCTTAGGAAATGTATTGGAGGCAGAAGCTGTCAAGGGTAGCTTAGGGTTAGGGTTAGGGTTAGGGTACGGCTTAGGGTACGGGTTCGGGTAAGGGTTCATACACGGCGTAGGGTATGGTTTAGGGTTAGGGTTAGGGTTAGTTTTAGGGTTAGGGCTTGGTTAGGGTTAGGGTTAGGGTTAGGGTTAAGTTAAGGTTACGGATAAGGGTACGGGTTTGGGTATCGCATAGTGTATGGGCTAGGGTTAGGGTTAGGGTTAGGGGTAGGGTACGGCTTAGGATACAGCATAGGGGACGGGGTAGGGTTAGTTTACGGGTTATGGCTTGGTTTAGGGCACGGTTTAGGATTAGGGTACGTGTTAGGGTTAGGGTAGGGGTTAGGGTTCGGGTACGCGTTAGGGTTAGGTTATTTATTAAACCTATTCCACTCTCTAGATACCATTTAGCACGTAAAGAATATTATTTGGGGTCCTGCCATGGAGAAGATTTTAGACACTAGGATAAGATAAGGAACACACCCATTATAAAGAAATCACATTAGGATTCTCTTCTTAACCTGTTCCTTAAAACACTAGTGCTTACGAAATCTATTGGAGGCAGAAGCAGTCAAGGGTAGCTTAGGGTTAGGGTTAGGGTTAAGGTTAGCGTACGGCTTAGGGTACGGGTTCGGGTACGGGTTCGGGTACGGCGTACGGTATGGGTTAGAGTTAAGGTTAGGGTTAGTTTTAGGGTTAGGGATCGGTTTAGGGTACGGGTTAGGATTAGGGTACGTGATAGGGTTAGGGTAGGGGTTAGGGTTAGGTTACGCGTTAGGGTTAGGGTATTTATTAAACCTATCCCACTCTCTAGATACCACTTAGCACTTAAAGGAATATTATTTGGGGTCCAGCCATGGAAAAATGTTTAGACACTAGGATAAGATATGGAACACACCCATTATGAAGAAATCACATTAGGATTGTCTTTTTAAGCTGTACCGTAAAACACTAATGCTTAGGAAATCCATTGGAGGCAGAAGCAGTAAAGGGTAGTTTAGGGTTAGGGTTAGGGTTAGGGTACTGCTTATGGTTCGGGTTCGGTTACGGGTTCGGGTACGGCATAGGGTATGGGCTAGGGTTAGGCTTAGGGTTAGTTTTATGGTTAGGGCTCGGTTTAGGGTACGGGTTAGGAATAGGGTACGTGTTAGGGTTAGGGTACGGTTTAGGGTTAAGGTATGCGTTAGGGTCAGGGTATTTATTAAACCTATCCCAGTCTCTAGATACCACTGTGCAGGTAAAGGAATATTATTTTGGGTCCAACCATGGAAAAGAGTTTAGACACTAGGATAAGATAAGGAACACACCCATTATAAAGAAATCACATTAGGATTCTCTTTTTAAGCTGTTCCTTAAAACACTAGTGCTTAGGAAATCCACTGGAGGCAGAAGCAGTCAAGGGTAGCTTAGGGTTAGTGTTAGGGTTAGGGTTAGGGTACTGCTTATGGTACGGGTTCAGTTACGGATTCGAGTACGGCATAGGGTATGGGCTAGGTTTAGGCTTAGGGTTAGTTTTAGGGTTAGGGCTCGGTTTAGGGTACGGGTTAGAATTAGGGTACGTTTTAGTGTTATAGTAGGGTTTAGGGTTAGGGTATGCATTAGGGTTAGGGTATTTATTAAAGCTGTCCCACTTAGCAATTAAAGGAATACTATTTGAGGTCCAGCCATGGAGAAGAGTTTAGACACTTGGATAAGATAAGGAACACACCCATCCTAAAGAAATCACATTAGGATTCTCTTTTTAACCTGTTCCTTAAAGCACTAGTGCATAGGAAATCTATTGGAGGCAGAAGCAGTCAAGGGTAGCTTAGGGTTAGGGTTAGGGTACTGCTTAGGATATGGCATAGGGTACGGGTACGGGTTAGGTTTAGGGTTTGTTTAAGGGTTAGGGCTCGGTTTAGGGCACGGGTTAGGATTAGGGTACGTGTTAGGGATAGGGTAGGGGTTAGGGTTCGGGTAGGCGTTAGGGTTAGGGTATTTATTAAACCTATCCCACTCTGTAGATACCACTTAGCACGTAAAGGAATATTCTTTGAAGTCCAGGCATGGAGAAGAGTTTAGACACTAGGATAAGATAAGGAACACACCCATTATAAAGAAATCACATTAGGATTCTCTTTTTAACCTGTTCCTTAAAACACTAGTGCTTAGGAAACCTATTGGAGGCAGAAGCAGTCAAGGGTAGCTTAGGGTTAGGGTTAGGGTTAGGGTATGGCTTAGGGTAAGGGTTCTGGTACAGGTTCGGGCACGGCATAGGGTATGGGTTAGAGTTAGGGTTAGGGTTAGTTGTAGTGTTACGGCTCGGTTTATGGTATGGGTTAGGATTAGGGTACGTGTCAGGGTTAGGGTAGGTGTTAGGGTTAGGGTAAGCATAAGGTTAGGGTATTTATTAAACCTATCCCACTGTCTAGATACCATAAATCAGGTAAAGGAATATTATTTTGGGTCCAGCCATAGAGAAGAGTTTAGACAGTAGGATAAGATAAGGAACACACCCATGGTAAAGAAATCACTTTAGGATTCTCTTTTTAAGCTGCTCCTTAAAACACTAGTGCTTAGGAAATCTATTGGAGGCAGAAGCTGTCAAGCGTAGGTTAGGGTTAGTGTTACGGTTAGGGTACGGATTAGGGTACGGGTTCTGATACGGGTTCGGGTACGGCGTACGGTATGGGTTAGGGTTGGGGTTAGGCTTACTTTTAGGGTTGGGGCTCGGTTTAGGGTTCGGGTTAGGATTAGGGTACGTGTTACGGTTAAGGTAGGGGTTTGGGTTAGGGTAGGCCGTAGGCTTAGGGTATTTATTAAACCTATCGCACTCTCTAGATACCACTAAGCATGTAAAGGAATATTATTTGGGGTCCAGGCATGGAGAAGAGTTTAGACACTAGGATAAGATAAGGAACACACTCATTATAAAGAATTCACATTAGGATTCTCTTTTTAAGTCGTTCCGTAAAACACTAGTGCTTAGGAAATCTATTGGAGGAAGAAGCAGTCAAGGGTAGCTTAGGGTTAGGTTTAGGGTTAATGTTAGGGTACTGCTTATGGTATGGGTTCGGATACGATGTAGGGTATGTGTTAGGGTTAGTGTTAGGGTTAGTTTTAGGCTTAGGGCTCGGTTTAGGGTATGGGTTAGGATTAGTGTACGTGTTAGTGTTAGTGTAGGGGTTTGGGTTAGGGTAGGCGTTAGGGTTAGGATATTTATTAAACCTATCCAACTCTCTAGATACCACTTAGCACGTAAAGGAATATTATTTGGGGTCCAGCCATGGAGAAGAGTTTAGACAGTAGGAGAAGATAAGGAACACACCCATTAAAAAGAAATCACATTAGGATTGTCTTTTTAACCTGTTCCTTAAAACACTAGTGCTTAGGACATCAATTGGAGGCAGGAGCAGTCAACGGTAGCTTAGGGTTAGGGTTAGGGTTAGGGTTAGCGTTAGGGTTAGGGTTACGGTTAGGGTTAGGTTTAGGGTAAGAGTACGGCTTAGGGTACGGCTTCGGGTATGACATAGTGTATAGGTTAGTTTTAGAGTTAGGGTTAGTTTCAGGGTTAGTGTTAGGGCTCGGTTTAGGGTACGGGGTAGGATAAGGGTACGGGTTAGTGTTAAGGTAGGGGTTTGGGTTAGGGTACGCGTTAAGGTTAGGGTATTTATTAAAGCTATCCCACTCTCTAGGTACCACTTAGCACGTAAAGCATTATTATTTGGGATCCAGCCATGGAGAAGAGTTTAGACACTAGGATAAGATAAGGAACACACCCATTATAAAGAAATCACATTAGGATTCTCTTTTTAACCTGTTCCTTAAAACACTAGTGCTTAGGAAATCTATTGGAGGCAGAAGCAGTCAAGAGTAGCTTAGGGTTAGGGTTAGGGTTAGGGTTACGGTACGGCTTAGGGTACTGTTTCGGGTACGGTTTCGAGTACGGCGTAGGGTATGGGTTAAGTTTAGGGTTAGGTTTAGTTTTAGGGTTAGGGCTCCTGTTTTGGGTACGGGTTAGTTTTAGGGTACTTGTTACGGTTAGGGTAGGTGTTAGTGTTAGGGTACGAGTTAGGGTTATGGTGTTTTTTAAACCTATCCCAATCTCTAGGTATCACTTAGCACGTAAAGGAATATTATTTAGGGTCCAGCCATGGAGAAGAGTTTAGACACTAGGATAAGATAAGGAACACACCCATTATAAAGAAATCACATTAGGATTCTCTTTTTAAGCTGTACCGTAAAACACTAGTGCTTAGGAGATCTATAGGAGGCAGAAGCAGTCAAGGTTAGCTTAGTGTTAGGGTTAGGGTTAGGGTTAGAGTTACGTTTAGGGTACGGCTTAGGGTACGGGTTCGGGTACGGTTTCGGGTACGGCGTAGGGTATGGGTTAGGTTTAGGGTTAGGGTTAGTATTAGGGGTAGGGGTCGGTGTAGGGTACGGGTTAGGATTAGCGTACGTGTTAGGGTTAGGGTATGCGTTAGGGTTAGGGTATTTATTAAACCTATCCCAGTCTCTAGATACCACTGAGCAGGTAAAGGAATATTATTTTGGGTCCAACCATGGAAAAGAGTTTAGACACTAGGATAAGATAAGGAACACACCCATTATAAAGAAATCACATTAGGATTCTCTTTTTAAGCTGTTCCTTAAAACACTAGTGCTTAGGAAATCCACTGGAGGCAGAAGCAGTCAAGGGTAGCTTAGGGTTAGGATTAGGGTTAGGGTTAGGTTACTGCTTATGGTACGGGTTCGGTTACGGATTTGGGTACAGCGTAGGGTATGGGCTAGGTTTAGGCTTAGGGTTAGTTTTAGTGTTAGGGCTCGGTTTAGGGTACGGGTTAGAAGTAGGGTACGTTTTAGTGTTATAGTAGGGTTTAGGGTTAGGGTATGCGTTAGGGTTAGGTATTTATTAAAGCTGTCCCACTTAGCAATTAAAGGAATATTATTTGAGGTCCTGCCATGGAGAAGAGTTTAGACACTGGGATAAGATAAGGAACACACCCATTATAAAGAAATCACATTAGGATTCTCTTTTTAACCTGTTCCTTAAAACACTAGTGCTTAGGAAATGTATTGGAGGCAAAAGCAGTCAACGGTAGCTTAGGGTTAGGGTTAGGGTTAGGGTTAGGGTACTGCTTATGGTACGGGTTCGGTTACGGATTCGGGTACAGCGTAGGGTATGGGCTAGGTTTAGGCTTAGGGTTAGTTTTAGGATTAGGGCTCGGTTTAGGGTACTGGTTAGAATTAGGGTACGTTTTAGTGTTATAGTAGGGTTTAGGGTTAGGGTATGCGTTAGGGTTAGGGTATTTATTAAAGCTGTCCCACTTAGCAATTAAAGGAATCTTATTTGAGGTGCAGCCATGGAGAAGAGTTTAGACACTGGGATAAGATAAGGAACACACCCATTATAAAGAAATCACATTAGGATTCTCTTTTTAAACTGTTCCTTAAAACACTAGTGCTTAAGAAATGTATTGGAGGCAGAAGCTGTCAAGGGTAGCTTAGGGTTAGGGTTAGGGTTAGGGTACGGCTTAGGGTACGGGTTGGGGTAAGGGTTCATACACGGCGTAGGGTATGGTTTAGGGTTAGGGTTAGGGTTAGTTTTAGGGTTAGGGCTTGGTTAGTGTTAGGGTTAGGGTTAGGGTTAAGTTAAGGTTACGGATAAGGGTACGGGTTTGGGTATGGCATAGTGTATGGGCTAGGGTTAGGGGTAGGGTACGGCTTAGGATACAGCATAGGGTACGGGTTAGGGTTAGGTTTAGGGTTAATTTAAGGGTTATGGCTCGGTTTAGGGCACGTTTTAGGATTAGGGTACGTGTTAGGGTTAGGGTAGGGGTTAGGGTTTGGGTACGTGTTAGGGTTAGGTTATCTATTAAACCTATTCCACTCTCTAGATACCATTTAGCACGTAAAGAATATTATTTGGGGTCCATCCATGGAGAAGAGTTTAGACACTAGGATAAGATAAGGAACACACCCATTATAAAGAAATCACATTAGGATTCTCTTCTTAACCTGTTCCTTAAAATACTAGTGCTTAGGAAATCTATTGGAGGCAGAAGCAGTCAAGGGTAGCTTAGGGTTAGGTTTAGGGTTAAGGTTAGGGTACGGCGTAGGGTATGGGTTAGGGTTAAGATTAGGGGTAGTTTTAGGGTTAGGGCTCGGTTTAGGGTTCGGGTTAGGATTAGCGTACGTGATAGGGTTAGGGTAGGGGTTAGGGTTAGGTTACGCGTTAGGGTTAGGGTATTTATTAAACCTATCCCACTCTCTAGATACCACTTAGCACTTAAAGGAATATTATTTGGGGTCCAGCCATGGAAAAGTGTTTAGACACTTTCTAAGATAAGAAAGTGTCTAAGATAAGATATGGCACACACCCATTATGAAGAAATCACATTACGATTCTCTTTTTAAGCTGTACCGTAAAACACTAGTGCTTAGGAAATCCATTGGAGGCAGAAGCAGTCAAGGGTAGCTTAGGGTTAGTGTTAGGGTTAGGGTACTGCTTATGGTACCGGTTCGGTTACGGTTTCGTGTATGGCGTAGGGTATGGGCTAGGGTTAGGCTTAGGGTTAGTTTTAGGGTTAGGGCTCGGTTTAAGGTACGGGTTAGGATTAGGGTACGTGTTAGGGATATGGTAGGGGATAGGGTTAGGATATGCGTTAGGGTTAGGGTACTTATTAAAGCTATCCCACTGTCTAGATACCACTTACTACGTAAGGGATTATTATTTGGTGTCCAGCCATTGAGAAGAGTTTAGAAACTACGATAAGATATGGAACACACCCATTATAAAGAAATCACATTAGGATTCTCTTTTTAACCAGTTCCTTGAAACACTAGTGTTTAGGAAATATATTGGAGGCAGAATCAGTCAAGGGTAGGTTAGGGTTAGGATTAGCGTTAGGGCATGGCTTAGGGTACGGGTTCGAGTACGGGTTCGGATACAGCATAGGATGTGGGTTAGGGTTAGGTTTAGGGTTTGTTTTAGGGTTAGGGCTCAGTTTAGGGTATGGGTTAGGATAAGGGTTAGTGTTAGGGTTAGGGTAGCGGTTAGGGTTAGGGTACGCGTTAGGGTTACAGCAATTATTAAACCTATCCCACTCTCTATATACCACTTAGCAGGTAAAGGAATATTATTTGGGGTCCATCCATGGAGAAGAGTTTAGACATTAGGATAAGATAAGGAACACAACAATTATAAAGAAATCACATTAGGATTCTCTTTTTAACCAATTCCTTAAAACCCTAGTGCTTAGGAAATCTATTGGAGGCAGAAGCAGTCAAGGGTAGCTTAGGGTTAGGGTTAGGGTTAGGGTACTGCTTATGGTACGGGTTCGGTTATGGGTTTGGGTACGGAGTAGGGTATGGGCTAGGGTTAGGCTTAGGGTTAGTTTTAGGGTTAGGGCTCAGTTTAGGGTATGGTTTAGGATTAGGTTTAGTGTTAGGCTTAGGGTAGGGGTTAGGGTTAGGGTGCGCGTTAGGGTTACGGTAATTATTAAACCTATCCCACTCTCTAGATACCACTTAGCACGTAAAGGAATATTATTTGGGGTCCAGCCATGGAGAAGAGTTTAGACACTTGGATAAGATAAGGAACACACCCATCCTAAAGAAATCACATTAGGATTCTCTTTTTAACCTGTTCCTTAAAGCACTAGTGCTTAGGAAACCTATTGGAGGCAGAAGCAGTCAAGGGTAGCTTAGGGTTAGGGTTAGGGTACTGCTTAGGGTATGGCATAGGGTACGGGTACGTGTTAGGGTTAGGGTTTGTTTAAGGGTTAGGGCTCGGTTTAGGGCACGGGTTAGGATTAGGGTACGTGTTAGGGATAGGGTAGGGGTTAGGGTTCGGGTAGGCGTTAGGGTTAGGGTATTTATTAAACCTATCCCACTCTGTAGATACCACTTAGCACGTAAAGGAATATTCTTTGAGGTCCAGCCATGGAGAAGAGTTTAGACACTAGGATAAGATAAGGAACACACCCATTATAAAGAAATCACATTAGGATTCTCTGTTTAACCTGTTCCTTAAAACACTAGTGCTTAGGAAACCTATTGGAGGCAGAAGCAGTCAAGGGTAGCTTAGGGTTAGGTTTAAGGTTAGGGTATGGCTTAGGGTACGGGTTCTGGTACAGGTTCGGGCACGGCATAGGGTATGGGTTAGAGTTAGGGTTAGGGTTAGTTGTAGTGTTACGGCTCGGTTTATGGTATGGGTTAGGATTAGGGTACGTGTCAGGGTTAGGGTAGGTGTTAGGGTTAGGGTAAGCATAAGGTTAGGGTATTTATTAAACCTATCCCACTGTCTAGATACCATAAATCAGGTAAAGGAATATTATTTTGGGTCCAGCCATAGAGAAGAGTTTAGACAGTAGGATAAGATAAGGAACACACCCATGGTAAAGAAATCACTTTAGGATTCTCTTTTTAAGCTGCTCCTTAAAACACTAGTGCTTAGGAAATCTATTGGAGGCAGAAGCTGTCAAGCGTAGGTTAGGGTTAGTGTTACGGTTAGGGTACGGATTAGGGTACGGGTTCTGATACGGGTTCGGGTACGGCGTACGGTATGGGTTAGGGTTAGGGTTAGGCTTAGTTTTAGGGTTGGGGCTCGGTTTAGGGTTCGGGTTAGGATTAGGGTACGTGTTACGGTTAAGGTAGGGGTTTGGGTTAGGGTACGCCGTAGGCTTAGGGTATTTATTAAACCTATCGCACTCTCTAGATACCACTAAGCATGTAAAGGAATATTATTTGGGGTCCAGGCATGGAGAAGAGTTTAGACACTAGGATAAGATAAGGAACACACTCATTATAAAGAATTCACATTAGGATTCTCTTTTTAAGCCGTTCCGTAAAACACTAGTGCTTAGGAAATCTATTGGAGGAAGAAGCAGTCAAGGGTAGCTTAGGGTTAGGTTTAGGGTTAATGATAGGGTACTGCTTATGGTACGGGTTCGGATACGATGTAGGGTATGTGTTAGGGTTAGTGTTAGGGTTAGTTTTAGGCTTAGGGCTCGGTTTAGGGTATGGGTTAGGATTAGTGTACGTGTTAGTGTTAGTGTAGGGGTTTGGGTTACGGTAGGCGTTAGGGTTAGGATATTTATTAAACCTATCCAACTCTCTAGATACCACTTAGCACGTAAAGGAATATTATTTGTGGTCCAGCCATGGAGAAGAGTTTAGACAGTAGGAGAAGATAAGGAACACACCCATTAAAAAGAAATCACATTAGGATTCTCTTTTTAACCTGTTCCTTAAAACACTAGTGCTTAGGACATCGATTGGAGGCAGAAGCAGTCAACGGTAGCTTAGGGTTAGAGTTAGGGTTAGGGTTAGCGTTAGGGTTAGGGTTAGGTTTAGGGTAAGAGTACGGCTTAGGGTACGGCTTCGGGTATGACATAGTGTATAGGTTAGTTTTAGAGTTAGGGTTAGTTTTAGGGTTAGTGTTAGGGCTCGGTTTAGGGTACGGGGTAGGATAAGGGTACGGGTTAGTGTTAAGGTAGGGGTTTGGGTTAGGGTACGCGTTAAGGTTAGGGTATTTATTAAAGCTATCCCACTCTCTAGGTACCACTTAGCACGTAAAGCATTATTATTTGGGGTCCAGCCATGGAGAAGAGTTTAGAGACAAGGATAAGATAAGGAACACACCCATTATAAAGAAATCACATTAGGATTCTCTTTTTAACCTGTTCCTTAAAACACTAGTGCTTAGGAAATCTATTGGAGGCAGAAGCAGTCAAGAGTAGCTTAGGTTTAGGGTAAGGGTTAGGGTTACGGTACGGCTTAGGGTACTGGTTCGGGTACGGTTTCGAGTACGGCGTAGGGTATCGGTTAAGTTTAGGGTTAGGTTTAGTTTTAGGGTTAGGGCTCCTGTTTTGGGTATGGGTTAGTTTTAGGGTACTTGTTACGGTTAGGGTAGGTGTTAGGGTTAGGGTACGAGTTAGGGTTAGGGTGTTTTTTAAACCTATCCCACTCTCTAGGTATCACTTAGCACGTAAAGGAATATTATTTAGGGTCCAGCCATGGAGAAGAGTTTAGACACTAGGATAAGATAAGGAACACACCCATTATAAAGAAATCACATTAGGATTCTCTTTTTAAGCTGTACCGTAAAACACTAGTGCTTAGGAGATCTATAGGAGGCAGAAGCAGTCAAGGTTAGCTTAGTGTTAGGGTTAGGGTTAGGGTTAGAGTTACGTTTAGGGTACGGCTTAGGGTACGGGTTCGGGTACGGTTTCGGGTACGGCGTAGGGTATGGGTTAGGTTTAGGGTTAGGGTTAGTATTAGGGGTAGGGGTCGGTGTAGGGTACGGGTTAGGATTAGCGTACGTGTTAGGGTTAGGGTATGCGTTAGGGTTAGGGTATTTATTAAACCTATCCCAGTCTCTAGATACCACTGAGCAGGTAAAGGAATATTATTTTGGGTCCAACCATGGAAAAGAGTTTAGACACTAGGATAAGGTAAGGAACACACCCATTATAAAGAAATCACATTAGGATTCTCTTTTTAAGCTGTTCCTTAAAACACTAGTGCTTAGGAAATCCACTGGAGGCAGAAGCAGTCAAGGGTAGCTTAGGGTTAGTGTTAGGGTTAGGGTTAGGGTACTGCTTATGGTACGGGATCGGTTACGGATTCGGGTACGGCGTAGGGTATGGGCTAGGTTTAGGCTTAGGGTTAGTTTTTGGGTTAGGGCTCGGTTTAGGGTACGGGTTAGAAGTAGGGTACGTTTTAGTGTTATAGTAGGGTTTAGGGTTAGGGTATGCGTTAGGGTTAGGGTATTTATTAAAGCTGTCCCACTTAGCAATTAAAGGAATCTTATTTGAGGTGCAGCCATGGAGAAGAGTTTAGACACTGGGATAAGATAAGGAACACACCCATTATAAAGAAATCACATTAGGATTCTCTTTTTAAACTGTTCCTTAAAACACTAGTGCTTAGGAAATGTATTGGAGGCATAAGCTGTCAAGGGTAGCTTAGGGTTAGGGTTAGGGTTAGGGTACGGCTTAGGGTACGGGTTCGGGTAAGGGTTCATACACGGCGTAGGGTATGGTTTAGGGTTAGGGTTAGGGTTAGTTTTAGGGTTAGGGCTTGGTTAGGGTTAGGGTTAGGGTTAGGGTTAAGTTAAGTTTACGGATAAGGGTACGGGTTTGGGTATGGCATAGTGTATGGGCTAGGGTTAGGGTTAGGGTTAGGGGTAGGGTACGGCTTAGGATACAGCATAGGGTACGGGGTAGGGTTAGTTTACGGGTTATGGCTTGGTTTAGGGCACGGTTTAGGATTAGGGTACGTGTTAGGGTTAGGGTAGGGGTTAGGGTTCGGGTACGCGTTAGGGTTAGGTTATTTATTAAACCTATTCCACTCTCTAGATACCATTTAGCACGTAAAGAATATTATTTGGGGTCCTGCCATGGAGAAGATTTTAGACACTAGGATAAGATAAGGAACACACCCATTATAAAGAAATCACATTAGGATTCTCTTCTTAACCTGTTCCTTAAAACACTAGTGCTTACGAAATCTATTGGAGGCAGAAGCAGTCAAGGGTAGCTTAGGGTTAGGGTTAGGGTTAAGGTTAGCGTACGGCTTAGGGTACGGGTTCGGGTACGGGTTCGGGTACGGCGTACGGTATGGGTTAGAGTTAAGGTTAGGGTTAGTTTTAGGGTTAGGGATCGGTTTAGGGTACGGGTTAGGATTAGGGTACGTGATAGGGTTAGGGTAGGGGTTAGGGTTAGGTTACGCGTTAGGGTTAGGGTATTTATTAAACCTATCCCACTCTCTAGATACCACTTAGCACTTAAAGGAATATTATTTGGGGTCCAGCCATGGAAAAATGTTTAGACACTAGGATAAGATATGGAACACACCCATTATGAAGAAATCACATTAGGATTGTCTTTTTAAGCTGTACCGTAAAACACTAATGCTTAGGAAATCCATTGGAGGCAGAAGCAGTAAAGGGTAGTTTAGGGTTAGGGTTAGGGTTAGGGTACTGCTTATGGTTCGGGTTCGGTTACGGGTTCGGGTACGGCATAGGGTATGGGCTAGGGTTAGGCTTAGGGTTAGTTTTATGGTTAGGGCTCGGTTTAGGGTACGGGTTAGGAATAGGGTACGTGTTAGGGTTAGGGTACGGTTTAGGGTTAAGGTATGCGTTAGGGTCAGGGTATTTATTAAACCTATCCCAGTCTCTAGATACCACTGTGCAGGTAAAGGAATATTATTTTGGGTCCAACCATGGAAAAGAGTTTAGACACTAGGATAAGATAAGGAACACACCCATTATAAAGAAATCACATTAGGATTCTCTTTTTAAGCTGTTCCTTAAAACACTAGTGCTTAGGAAATCCACTGGAGGCAGAAGCAGTCAAGGGTAGCTTAGGGTTAGTGTTAGGGTTAGGGTTAGGGTACTGCTTATGGTACGGGTTCAGTTACGGATTCGAGTACGGCATAGGGTATGGGCTAGGTTTAGGCTTAGGGTTAGTTTTAGGGTTAGGGCTCGGTTTAGGGTACGGGTTAGAATTAGGGTACGTTTTAGTGTTATAGTAGGGTTTAGGGTTAGGGTATGCATTAGGGTTAGGGTATTTATTAAAGCTGTCCCACTTAGCAATTAAAGGAATACTATTTGAGGTCCAGCCATGGAGAAGAGTTTAGACACTTGGATAAGATAAGGAACACACCCATCCTAAAGAAATCACATTAGGATTCTCTTTTTAACCTGTTCCTTAAAGCACTAGTGCATAGGAAATCTATTGGAGGCAGAAGCAGTCAAGGGTAGCTTAGGGTTAGGGTTAGGGTACTGCTTAGGATATGGCATAGGGTACGGGTACGGGTTAGGTTTAGGGTTTGTTTAAGGGTTAGGGCTCGGTTTAGGGCACGGGTTAGGATTAGGGTACGTGTTAGGGATAGGGTAGGGGTTAGGGTTCGGGTAGGCGTTAGGGTTAGGGTATTTATTAAACCTATCCCACTCTGTAGATACCACTTAGCACGTAAAGGAATATTCTTTGAAGTCCAGGCATGGAGAAGAGTTTAGACACTAGGATAAGATAAGGAACACACCCATTATAAAGAAATCACATTAGGATTCTCTTTTTAACCTGTTCCTTAAAACACTAGTGCTTAGGAAACCTATTGGAGGCAGAAGCAGTCAAGGGTAGCTTAGGGTTAGGGTTAGGGTTAGGGTATGGCTTAGGGTAAGGGTTCTGGTACAGGTTCGGGCACGGCATAGGGTATGGGTTAGAGTTAGGGTTAGGGTTAGTTGTAGTGTTACGGCTCGGTTTATGGTATGGGTTAGGATTAGGGTACGTGTCAGGGTTAGGGTAGGTGTTAGGGTTAGGGTAAGCATAAGGTTAGGGTATTTATTAAACCTATCCCACTGTCTAGATACCATAAATCAGGTAAAGGAATATTATTTTGGGTCCAGCCATAGAGAAGAGTTTAGACAGTAGGATAAGATAAGGAACACACCCATGGTAAAGAAATCACTTTAGGATTCTCTTTTTAAGCTGCTCCTTAAAACACTAGTGCTTAGGAAATCTATTGGAGGCAGAAGCTGTCAAGCGTAGGTTAGGGTTAGTGTTACGGTTAGGGTACGGATTAGGGTACGGGTTCTGATACGGGTTCGGGTACGGCGTACGGTATGGGTTAGGGTTGGGGTTAGGCTTACTTTTAGGGTTGGGGCTCGGTTTAGGGTTCGGATTAGGATTAGGGTACGTGTTACGGTTAAGGTAGGGGTTTGGGTTAGGGTACGCCGTAGGCTTAGGGTATTTATTAAACCTATCGCACTCTCTAGATATCACTAAGCATGTAAAGGAATATTATTTGGGGTCCAGGCATGGAGAAGAGTTTAGACACTAGGATAAGATAAGGAACACACTCATTATAAAGAATTCACATTAGGATTCTCTTTTTAAGTCGTTCCGTAAAACACTAGTGCTTAGGAAATCTATTGGAGGAAGAAGCAGTCAAGGGTAGCTTAGGGTTAGGTTTAGGGTTAATGTTAGGGTACTGCTTATGGTATGGGTTCGGATACGATGTAGGGTATGTGTTAGGGTTAGTGTTAGGGTTAGTTTTAGGCTTAGGTCTCGGTTTAGGGTATGGGTTAGGATTAGTGTACGTGTTAGTGTTAGTGTAGGGGTTTGGGTTAGGGTAGGCGTTAGGGTTAGGATATTTATTAAACCTATCCAACTCTCTAGATACCACTTAGCACGTAAAGGAATATTATTTGGGGTCCAGCCATGGAGAAGAGTTTAGACAGTAGGAGAAGATAAGGAACACACCCATTAAAAAGAAATCACATTAGGATTCTCTTTTTAACCTGTTCCTTAAAACACTAGTGCTTAGGACATCAATTGGAGGCAGGAGCAGTCAACGGTAGCTTAGGGTTAGGGTTAGGGTTAGGGTTAGCGTTAGGGTTAGGGTTACGGTTAGGGTTAGGTTTAGGGTAAGAGTACGGCTTAGGGTACGGCTTCGGGTATGACATAGTGTATAGGTTAGTTTTAGAGTTAGGGTTAGTTTCAGGGTTAGTGTTAGGGCTCGGTTTAGGGTACGGGGTAGGATAAGGGTACGGGTTAGTGTTAAGGTAGGGGTTTGGGTTAGGGTACGCGTTAAGGTTAGGGTATTTATTAAAGCTATCCCACTCTCTAGGTACCACTTAGCACGTAAAGCATTATTATTTGGGATCCAGCCATGGAGAAGAGTTTAGACACTAGGATAAGATAAGGAACACACCCATTATAAAGAAATCACATTAGGATTCTCTTTTTAACCTGTTCCTTAAAACACTAGTGCTTAGGAAATCTATTGGAGGCAGAAGCAGTCAAGAGTAGCTTAGGGTTAGGGTTAGGGTTAGGGTTACGGTACGGCTTAGGGTACTGTTTCGGGTACGGTTTCGAGTACGGCGTAGGGTATGGGTTAAGTTTAGGGTTAGGTTTAGTTTTAGGGTTAGGGCTCCTGTTTTGGGTACGGGTTAGTTTTAGGGTACTTGTTACGGTTAGGGTAGGTGTTAGGGTTAGGGTACGAGTTAGGGTTATGGTGTTTTTTAAACCTATCCCAATCTCTAGGTATCACTTAGCACGTAAAGGAATATTATTTAGGGTCCAGCCATGGAGAAGAGTTTAGACACTAGGATAAGATAAGGAACACACCCATTATAAAGAAATCACATTAGGATTCTCTTTTTAAGCTGTACCGTAAAACACTAGTGCTTAGGAGATCTATAGGAGGCAGAAGCAGTCAAGGTTAGCTTAGTGTTAGGGTTAGGGTTAGGGTTAGAGTTACGTTTAGGGTACGGCTTAGGGTACGGGTTCGGGTACGGTTTCGGGTACGGCGTAGGGTATGGGTTAGGTTTAGGGTTAGGGTTAGTATTAGGGGTAGGGGTCGGTGTAGGGTACGGGTTAGGATTAGCGTACGTGTTAGGGTTAGGGTATGCGTTAGGGTTAGGGTATTTATTAAACCTATCCCAGTCTCTAGATACCACTGAGCAGGTAAAGGAATATTATTTTGGGTCCAACCATGGAAAAGAGTTTAGACACTAGGATAAGATAAGGAACACACCCATTATAAAGAAATCACATTAGGATTCTCTTTTTAAGCTGTTCCTTAAAACACTAGTGCTTAGGAAATCCACTGGAGGCAGAAGCAGTCAAGGGTAGCTTAGGGTTAGGATTAGGGTTAGGGTTAGGTTACTGCTTATGGTACGGGTTCGGTTACGGATTTGGGTACAGCGTAGGGTATGGGCTAGGTTTAGGCTTAGGGTTAGTTTTAGTGTTAGGGCTCGGTTTAGGGTACGGGTTAGAAGTAGGGTACGTTTTAGTGTTATAGTAGGGTTTAGGGTTAGGGTATGCGTTAGGGTTAGGTATTTATTAAAGCTGTCCCACTTAGCAATTAAAGGAATATTATTTGAGGTCCTGCCATGGAGAAGAGTTTAGACACTGGGATAAGATAAGGAACACACCCATTATAAAGAAATCACATTAGGATTCTCTTTTTAACCTGTTCCTTAAAACACTAGTGCTTAGGAAATGTATTGGAGGCAAAAGCAGTCAACGGTAGCTTAGGGTTAGGGTTAGGGTTAGGGTTAGGGTACTGCTTATGGTACGGGTTCGGTTACGGATTCGGGTACAGCGTAGGGTATGGGCTAGGTTTAGGCTTAGGGTTAGTTTTAGGATTAGGGCTCGGTTTAGGGTACTGGTTAGAATTAGGGTACGTTTTAGTGTTATAGTAGGGTTTAGGGTTAGGGTATGCGTTAGGGTTAGGGTATTTATTAAAGCTGTCCCACTTAGCAATTAAAGGAATCTTATTTGAGGTGCAGCCATGGAGAAGAGTTTAGACACTGGGATAAGATAAGGAACACACCCATTATAAAGAAATCACATTAGGATTCTCTTTTTAAACTGTTCCTTAAAACACTAGTGCTTAAGAAATGTATTGGAGGCAGAAGCTGTCAAGGGTAGCTTAGGGTTAGGGTTAGGGTTAGGGTACGGCTTAGGGTACGGGTTGGGGTAAGGGTTCATACACGGCGTAGGGTATGGTTTAGGGTTAGGGTTAGGGTTAGTTTTAGGGTTAGGGCTTGGTTAGGGTTAGGGTTAGGGTTAGGGTTAAGTTAAGGTTACGGATAAGGGTACGGGTTTGGGTATGACATAGTGTATGGGCTAGGGTTAGGGGTAGGGTACGGCTTAGGATACAGCATAGGGTACGGGTTAGGGTTAGGTTTAGGGTTAATTTAAGGGTTATGGCTCGGCTTAGGGCACGTTTTAGGATTAGGGTACGTGTTAGGGTTAGGGTAGGGGTTAGGGTTTGGGTACGTGTTAGGGTTAGGTTATCTATTAAACCTATTCCACTCTCTAGATACCATTTAGCACGTAAAGAATATTATTTGGGGTCCATCCATGGAGAAGAGTTTAGACACTAGGATAAGATAAGGAACACACCCATTATAAAGAAATCACATTAGGATTCGCTTCTTAACCTGTTCCTTAAAATACTAGTGCTTAGGAAATCTATTGGAGGCAGAAGCAGTCAAGGGTAGCTTAGGGTTAGGTTTAGGGTTAAGGTTAGGGTACGGCGTAGGGTATGGGTTAGGGTTAAGATTAGGGGTAGTTTTAGGGTTAGGGCTCGGTTTAGGGTTCGGGTTAGGATTAGCGTACGTGATAGGGTTAGGGTAGGGGTTAGGGTTAGGTTACGCGTTAGGGTTAGGGTATTTATTAAACCTATCCCACTCTCTAGATACCACTTAGCACTTAAAGGAATATTATTTGGGGTCCAGCCATGGAAAAGTGTTTAGACACTTTCTAAGATAAGAAAGTGTCTAAGATAAGATATGGAACACACCCATTATGAAGAAATCACATTACGATTCTCTTTTTAAGCTGTACCGTAAAACACTAGTGCTTAGGAAATCCATTGGAGGCAGAAGCAGTCAAGGGTAGCTTAGGGTTAGTGTTAGGGTTAGGGTACTGCTTATGGTACCGGTTCGGTTACGGTTTCGTGTATGGCGTAGGGTATGGGCTAGGGTTAGGCTTAGGGTTAGTTTTAGGGTTAGGGCTCGGTTTAAGGTACGGGTTAGGATTAGGGTACGTGTTAGGGATATGGTAGGGGATAGGGTTAGGATATGCGTTAGGGTTAGGGTACTTATTAAAGCTATCCCACTGTCTAGATACCACTTACCACGTAAGGGATTATTATTTGGTGTCCAGCCATTGAGAAGAGTTTAGAAACTACGATAAGATATGGAACACACCCATTATAAAGAAATCACATTAGGATTCTCTTTTTAACCAGTTCCTTGAAACACTAGTGTTTAGGAAATATATTGGAGGCAGAATCAGTCAAGGGTAGGTTAGGGTTAGGATTAGCGTTAGGGCATGGCTTAGGGTACGGGTTCGAGTACGGGTTCGGATACAGCATAGGATGTGGGTTAGGGTTAGGTTTAGGGTTTGTTTTAGGGTTAGGGCTCAGTTTAGGGTATGGGTTAGGATAAGGGTTAGTGTTAGGGTTAGGGTAGCGGTTAGGGTTAGGGTACGCGTTAGGGTTACAGCAATTATTAAACCTATCCCACTCTCTATATACCACTTAGCAGGTAAAGGAATATTATTTGGGGTCCATCCATGGAGAAGAGTTTAGACATTAGGATAAGATAAGGAACACAACAATTATAAAGAAATCACATTAGGATTCTCTTTTTAACCAATTCCTTAAAACCCTAGTGCTTAGGAAATCTATTGGAGGCAGAAGCAGTCAAGGGTAGCTTAGGGTTAGGGTTAGGGTTAGGGTACTGCTTATGGTACGGGTTCGGTTATGGGTTTGGGTACGGAGTAGGGTATGGGCTAGGGTTAGGCTTAGGGTTAGTTTTAGGGTTAGGGCTCAGTTTAGGGTATGGTTTAGGATTAGGTTTAGTGTTAGGCTTAGGGTAGGGGTTAGGGTTAGGGTGCGCGTTAGGGTTACGGTAATTATTAAACCTATCCCACTCTCTAGATACCACTTAGCACGTAAAGGAATATTATTTGGGGTCCAGCCATGGAGAGGAGTTTAGACACTTGGATAAGATAAGGAACACACCCATCCTAAAGAAATCACATTAGGATTCTCTTTTTAACCTGTTCCTTAAAGCACTAGTGCTTAGGAAACCTATTGGAGGCAGAAGCAGTCAAGGGTAGCTTAGGGTTAGGGTTAGGGTACTGCTTAGGGTATGGCAAAGGGTACGGGTACGGGTTAGGGTTAGGGTTTGTTTAAGGGTTAGGGCTCGGTTTAGGGCACGGGTTAGGATTAGGGTACGTGTTAGGGATAGGGTAGGGGTTAGGGTTCGGGTAGGCGTTAGGGTTAGGGTATTTATTAAACCTATCCCACTCTGTAGATACCACTTAGCACGTAAAGGAATATTCTTTGAGGTCCAGCCATGGAGAAGAGTTTAAACACTAGGATAAGATAAGGAACACACCCATTATAAAGAAATCACATTAGGATTCTCTGTTTAACCTGTTCCTTAAAACACTAGTGCTTAGGAAACCTATTGGAGGCAGAAGCAGTCAAGGGTAGCTTAGGGTTAGGTTTAAGGTTAGGGTATGGCTTAGGGTACGGGTTCTGGTACAGGTTCGGGCACGGCATAGGGTATGGGTTAGAGTTAGGGTTAGGGTTAGTTGTAGTGTTACGGTTCGGTTTATGGTATGGGTTAGGATTAGGGTACGTGTCAGGGTTAGGGTAGGTGTTAGGGTTAGGGTAAGCATAAGGTTAGGGTATTTATTAAACCTATCCCACTGTCTAGATACCATAAATCAGGTAAAGGAATATTATTTTGGGTCCAGCCATAGAGAAGAGTTTAGACAGTAGGATAAGATAAGGAACACACCCATGGTAAAGAAATCACTTTAGGATTCTCTTTTTAAGCTGCTCCTTAAAACACTAGTGCTTAGGAAATCTATTGGAGGCAGAAGCTGTCAAGCGTAGGTTAGGGTTAGTGTTACGGTTAGGGTACGGATTAGGGTACGGGTTCTGATACGGGTTCGGGTACGGCGTACGGTATGGGTTAGGGTTAGGGTTAGGCTTAGTTTTAGGGTTGGGGCTCGGTTTAGGGTTCGGGTTAGGATTAGGGTACGTGTTACGGTTAAGGTAGGGGTTTGGGTTAGGGTACGCCGTAGGCTTAGGGTATTTATTAAACCTATCGCACTCTCTAGATACCACTAAGCATGTAAAGGAATATTATTTGGGGTCCAGGCATGGAGAAGAGTTTAGACACTAGGATAAGATAAGGAACACACTCATTATAAAGAATTCACATTAGGATTCTCTTTTTAAGCCGTTCCGTAAAACACTAGTGCTTAGGAAATCTATTGGAGGAAGAAGCAGTCAAGGGTAGCTTAGGGTTAGGTTTAGGGTTAATGATAGGGTACTGCTTATGGTACGGGTTCGGATACGATGTAGGGTATGTGTTAGGGTTAGTGTTAGGGTTAGTTTTAGGCTTAGGGCTCGGTTTAGGGTATGGGTTAGGATTAGTGTACGTGTTAGTGTTAGTGTAGGGGTTTGGGTTACGGTAGGCGTTAGGGTTAGGATATTTATTAAACCTATCCAACTCTCTAGATACCACTTAGCACGTAAAGGAATATTATTTGTGGTCCAGCCATGGAGAAGAGTTTAGACAGTAGGAGAAGATAAGGAACACACCCATTAAAAAGAAATCACATTAGGATTCTCTTTTTAACCTGTTCCTTAAAACACTAGTGCTTAGGACATCGATTGGAGGCAGAAGCAGTCAACGGTAGCTTAGGGTTAGAGTTAGGGTTAGGGTTAGCGTTAGGGTTAGGGTTAGGTTTAGGGTAAGAGTACGGCTTAGGGTACGGCTTCGGGTATGACATAGTGTATAGGTTAGTTTTAGAGTTAGGGTTAGTTTTAGGGTTAGTGTTAGGGCTCGGTTTAGGGTACGGGGTAGGATAAGGGTACGGGTTAGTGTTAAGGTAGGGGTTTGGGTTAGGGTACGCGTTAAGGTTAGGGTATTTATTAAAGCTATCCCACTCTCTAGGTACCACTTAGCACGTAAAGCATTATTATTTGGGGTCCAGCCATGGAGAAGAGTTTAGAGACAAGGATAAGATAAGGAACACACCCATTATAAAGAAATCACATTAGGATTCTCTTTTTAACCTGTTCCTTAAAACACTAGTGCTTAGGAAATCTATTGGAGGCAGAAGCAGTCAAGAGTAGCTTAGGTTTAGGGTAAGGGTTAGGGTTACGGTACGGCTTAGGGTACTGGTTCGGGTACGGTTTCGAGTACGGCGTAGGGTATCGGTTAAGTTTAGGGTTAGGTTTAGTTTTAGGGTTAGGGCTCCTGTTTTGGGTATGGGTTAGTTTTAGGGTACTTGTTACGGTTAGGGTAGGTGTTAGGGTTAGGGTACGAGTTAGGGTTAGGGTGTTTTTTAAACCTATCCCACTCTCTAGGTATCACTTAGCACGTAAAGGAATATTATTTAGGGTCCAGCCATGGAGAAGAGTTTAGACACTAGGATAAGATAAGGAACACACCCATTATAAAGAAATCACATTAGGATTCTCTTTTTAAGCTGTACCGTAAAACACTAGTGCTTAGGAGATCTATAGGAGGCAGAAGCAGTCAAGGTTAGCTTAGTGTTAGGGTTAGGGTTAGGGTTAGAGTTACGTTTAGGGTACGGCTTAGGGTACGGGTTCGGGTACGGTTTCGGGTACGGCGTAGGGTATGGGTTAGGTTTAGGGTTAGGGTTAGTATTAGGGGTAGGGGTCGGTGTAGGGTACGGGTTAGGATTAGCGTACGTGTTAGGGTTAGGGTATGCGTTACGGTTAGGGTATTTATTAAACCTATCCCAGTCTCTAGATACCACTGAGCAGGTAAAGGAATATTATTTTGGGTCCAACCATGGAAAAGAGTTTAGACACTAGGATAAGGTAAGGAACACACCCATTATAAAGAAATCACATTAGGATTCTCTTTTTAAGCTGTTCCTTAAAACACTAGTGCTTAGGAAATCCACTGGAGGCAGAAGCAGTCAAGGGTAGCTTAGGGTTAGTGTTAGGGTTAGGGTTAGGGTACTGCTTATGGTACGGGATCGGTTACGGATTCGGGTACGGCGTAGGGTATGGGCTAGGTTTAGGCTTAGGGTTAGTTTTTGGGTTAGGGCTCGGTTTAGGGTACGGGTTAGAAGTAGGGTACGTTTTAGTGTTATAGTAGGGTTTAGGGTTAGGGTATGCGTTAGGGTTAGGGTATTTATTAAAGCTGTCCCACTTAGCAATTAAAGGAATCTTATTTGAGGTGCAGCCATGGAGAAGAGTTTAGACACTGGGATAAGATAAGGAACACACCCATTATAAAGAAATCACATTAGGATTCTCTTTTTAAACTGTTCCTTAAAACACTAGTGCTTAGGAAATGTATTGGAGGCAGAAGCTGTCAAGGGTAGCTTAGGGTTAGGGTTAGGGTTAGGGTACGGCTTAGGGTACGGGTTCGGGTAAGGGTTCATACACGGCGTAGGGTATGGTTTAGGGTTAGGGTTAGGGTTAGTTTTAGGGTTAGGGCTTGGTTAGGGTTAGGGTTAGGGTTAGGGTTAAGTTAAGGTTACGGATAAGGGTACGGGTTTGGGTATGGCATAGTGTATGGGCTAGGGTTAGGGTTAGGGTTAGGGGTAGGGTACGGCTTAGGATACAGCATAGGGTACGGGGTAGGGTTAGTTTACGGGTTATGGCTTGGTTTAGGGCACGGTTTAGGATTAGGGTACGTGTTAGGGTTAGGGTAGGGGTTAGGGTTCGGGTACGCGTTAGGGTTAGGTTATTTATTAAACCTATTCCACTCTCTAGATACCATTTAGCACGTAAAGAATATTATTTGGGGTCCTGCCATGGAGAAGATTTTAGACACTAGGATAAGATAAGGAACACACCCATTATAAAGAAATCACATTAGGATTCTCTTCTTAACCTGTTCCTTAAAACACTAGTGCTTACGAAATCTATTGGAGGCAGAAGCAGTCAAGGGTAGCTTAGGGTTAGGGTTAGGGTTAAGGTTAGCGTACGGCTTAGGGTACGGGTTCGGGTACGGGTTCGGGTACGGCGTACGGTATGGGTTAGAGTTAAGGTTAGGGTTAGTTTTAGGGTTAGGGATCGGTTTAGGGTACGGGTTAGGATTAGGGTACGTGATAGGGTTAGGGTAGGGGTTAGGGTTAGGTTACGCGTTAGGGTTAGGGTATTTATTAAACCTATCCCACTCTCTAGATACCACTTAGCACTTAAAGGAATATTATTTGGGGTCCAGCCATGGAAAAATGTTTAGACACTAGGATAAGATATGGAACACACCCATTATGAAGAAATCACATTAGGATTGTCTTTTTAAGCTGTACCGTAAAACACTAATGCTTAGGAAATCCATTGGAGGCAGAAGCAGTAAAGGGTAGTTTAGGGTTAGGGTTAGGGTTAGGGTACTGCTTATGGTTCGGGTTCGGTTACGGGTTCGGGTACGGCATAGGGTATGGGCTAGGGTTAGGCTTAGGGTTAGTTTTATGGTTAGGGCTCGGTTTAGGGTACGGGTTAGGAATAGGGTACGTGTTAGGGTTAGGGTACGGTTTAGGGTTAAGGTATGCGTTAGGGTCAGGGTATTTATTAAACCTATCCCAGTCTCTAGATACCACTGTGCAGGTAAAGGAATATTATTTTGGGTCCAACCATGGAAAAGAGTTTAGACACTAGGATAAGATAAGGAACACACCCATTATAAAGAAATCACATTAGGATTCTCTTTTTAAGCTGTTCCTTAAAACACTAGTGCTTAGGAAATCCACTGGAGGCAGAAGCAGTCAAGGGTAGCTTAGGGTTAGTGTTAGGGTTAGGGTTAGGGTACTGCTTATGGTACGGGTTCAGTTACGGATTCGAGTACGGCATAGGGTATGGGCTAGGTTTAGGCTTAGGGTTAGTTTTAGGGTTAGGGCTCGGTTTAGGGTACGGGTTAGAATTAGGGTACGTTTTAGTGTTATAGTAGGGTTTAGGGTTAGGGTATGCATTAGGGTTAGGGTATTTATTAAAGCTGTCCCACTTAGCAATTAAAGGAATACTATTTGAGGTCCAGCCATGGAGAAGAGTTTAGACACTTGGATAAGATAAGGAACACACCCATCCTAAAGAAATCACATTAGGATTCTCTTTTTAACCTGTTCCTTAAAGCACTAGTGCATAGGAAATCTATTGGAGGCAGAAGCAGTCAAGGGTAGCTTAGGGTTAGGGTTAGGGTACTGCTTAGGATATGGCATAGGGTACGGGTACGGGTTAGGTTTAGGGTTTGTTTAAGGGTTAGGGCTCGGTTTAGGGCACGGGTTAGGATTAGGGTACGTGTTAGGGATAGGGTAGGGGTTAGGGTTCGGGTAGGCGTTAGGGTTAGGGTATTTATTAAACCTATCCCACTCTGTAGATACCACTTAGCACGTAAAGGAATATTCTTTGAAGTCCAGGCATGGAGAAGAGTTTAGACACTAGGATAAGATAA
Organism: Eschrichtius robustus; assembly: GCF_028021215.1. Lineage (NCBI taxonomy): Eukaryota > Metazoa > Chordata > Mammalia > Artiodactyla > Eschrichtiidae > Eschrichtius > Eschrichtius robustus. The sequence goes on along the minus strand of NC_090827.1, from coordinate 27,192,715 downwards.
GGAACACACCCATTATAAAGAAATCACATTAGGATTCTCTTTTTAACCTGTTCCTTAAAACACTAGTGCTTAGGAAACCTATTGGAGGCAGAAGCAGTCAAGGGTAGCTTAGGGTTAGGGTTAGGGTTAGGGTATGGCTTAGGGTAAGGGTTCTGGTACAGGTTCGGGCACGGCATAGGGTATGGGTTAGAGTTAGGGTTAGGGTTAGTTGTAGTGTTACGGCTCGGTTTATGGTATGGGTTAGGATTAGGGTACGTGTCAGGGTTAGGGTAGGTGTTAGGGTTAGGGTAAGCATAAGGTTAGGGTATTTATTAAACCTATCCCACTGTCTAGATACCATAAATCAGGTAAAGGAATATTATTTTGGGTCCAGCCATAGAGAAGAGTTTAGACAGTAGGATAAGATAAGGAACACACCCATGGTAAAGAAATCACTTTAGGATTCTCTTTTTAAGCTGCTCCTTAAAACACTAGTGCTTAGGAAATCTATTGGAGGCAGAAGCTGTCAAGCGTAGGTTAGGGTTAGTGTTACGGTTAGGGTACGGATTAGGGTACGGGTTCTGATACGGGTTCGGGTACGGCGTACGGTATGGGTTAGGGTTGGGGTTAGGCTTACTTTTAGGGTTGGGGCTCGGTTTAGGGTTCGGATTAGGATTAGGGTACGTGTTACGGTTAAGGTAGGGGTTTGGGTTAGGGTACGCCGTAGGCTTAGGGTATTTATTAAACCTATCGCACTCTCTAGATATCACTAAGCATGTAAAGGAATATTATTTGGGGTCCAGGCATGGAGAAGAGTTTAGACACTAGGATAAGATAAGGAACACACTCATTATAAAGAATTCACATTAGGATTCTCTTTTTAAGTCGTTCCGTAAAACACTAGTGCTTAGGAAATCTATTGGAGGAAGAAGCAGTCAAGGGTAGCTTAGGGTTAGGTTTAGGGTTAATGTTAGGGTACTGCTTATGGTATGGGTTCGGATACGATGTAGGGTATGTGTTAGGGTTAGTGTTAGGGTTAGTTTTAGGCTTAGGGCTCGGTTTAGGGTATGGGTTAGGATTAGTGTACGTGTTAGTGTTAGTGTAGGGGTTTGGGTTAGGGTAGGCATTAGGGTTAGGATATTTATTAAACCTATCCAACTCTCTAGATACCACTTAGCACGTAAAGGAATATTATTTGGGGTCCAGCCATGGAGAAGAGTTTAGACAGTAGGAGAACATAAGGAACACACCCATTAAAAAGAAATCACATTAGGATTCTCTTTTTAACCTGTTCCTTAAAACACTAGTGCTTAGGACATCAATTGGAGGCAGGAGCAGTCAACGGTAGCTTAGGGTTAGGGTTAGGGTTAGGGTTAGCGTTAGGGTTAGGGTTACGGTTAGGGTTAGGTTTAGGGTAAGAGTACGGCTTAGGGTACGGCTTCGGGTATGACATAGTGTATAGGTTAGTTTTAGAGTTAGGGTTAGTTTTAGGGTTAGTGTTAGACTCGGTTTAGGGTACGGGGTAGGATAAGGGTACGGGTTAGTGTTAAGGTAGGGGTTTGGGTTAGGGTACGCGTTAAGGTTAGGGTATTTATTAAAGCTATCCCACTCTCTAGGTACCACTTAGCACGTAAAGCATTATTATTTGGGGTCCAGCCATGGAGAAGAGTTTAGACACTAGGATAAGATAAGGAACACACCTATTATAAAGAAATCACATTAGGATTCTCTTTTTAACCTGTTCCTTAAAACACTAGTGCTTAGGAAATCTATTGGAGGCAGAAGCAGTCAAGAGTAGCTTAGGGTTAGGGTTAGGGTTAGGGTTACGGTACGGCTTAGGGTACTGTTTCGGGTACGGTTTCGAGTACGGCGTAGGGTATGGGTTAAGTTTAGGGTTAGGTTTAGTTTTAGGGTTAGGGCTCCTGTTTTGGGTACGGGTTAGTTTTAGGGTACTTGTTACGGTTAGGGTAGGTGTTAGGGTTAGGGTACGAGTTAGGGTTATGGTGTTTTTTAAACCTATCCCACTCTCTAGGTATCACTTAGCACGTAAAGGAATATTATTTAGGGTCCAGCCATGGAGAAGAGTTTAGACACTAGGATAAGATAAGGAACACACCCATTATAAAGAAATCACATTAGGATTCTCTTTTTAAGCTGTACCGTAAAACACTAGTGCTTAGGAGATCTATAGGAGGCAGAAGCAGTCAAGGTTAGCTTAGTGTTAGGGTTAGGGTTAGGGTTAGAGTTACGTTTAGGGTACGGCTTAGGGTACGGGTTCGGGTACGGTTTCGGGTACGGCGTAGGGTATGGGTTAGGTTTAGGGTTAGGGTTAGTATTAGGGGTAGGGGTCGGTGTAGGGTACGGGTTAGGATTAGCGTACGTGTTAGGGTTAGGGTATGCGTTAGGGTTAGGGTATTTATTAAACCTATCCCAGTCTCTAGATACCACTGAGCAGGTAAAGGAATATTATTTTGGGTCCAACCATGGAAAAGAGTTTAGACACTAGGATAAGATAAGGAACACACCCATTATAAAGAAATCACATTAGGATTCTCTTTTTAAGCTGTTCCTTAAAACACTAGTGCTTAGGAAATCCACTGGAGGCAGAACCAGTCAAGGGTAGCTTAGGGTTAGTGTTAGGGTTAGGGTTAGGGTACTGCTTATGGTACGGGTTCAGTTACGGATTCGAGTACGGCATAGGGTATGGGCTAGGTTTAGGCTTAGGGTTAGTTTTAGGGTTAGGGCTCGGTTTAGGGTACGGGTTAGAATTAGGGTACGTTTTAGTGTTATAGTAGGGTTTAGGGTTAGGGTATGCATTAGGGTTAGGGTATTTATTAAAGCTGTCCCACTTAGCAATTAAAGGAATACTATTTGAGGTCCAGCCATGGAGAAGAGTTTAGACACTTGGATAAGATAAGGAACACACCCATCCTAAAGAAATCACATTAGGATTCTCTTTTTAACCTGTTCCTTAAAGCACTAGTGCATAGGAAATCTATTGGAGGCAGAAGCAGTCAAGGGTAGCTTAGGGTTAGGGTTAGGGTACTGCTTAGGATATGGCATAGGGTACGGGTACGGGTTAGGTTTAGGGTTTGTTTAAGGGTTAGGGCTCGGTTTAGGGCACGGGTTAGGATTAGGGTACGTGTTAGGGATAGGGTAGGGGTTAGGGTTCGGGTAGGCGTTAGGGTTAGGGTATTTATTAAACCTATCCCACTCTGTAGATACCACTTAGCACGTAAAGGAATATTCTTTGAGGTCCAGGCATGGAGAAGAGTTTAGACACTAGGATAAGATAAGGAACACACCCATTATAAAGAAATCACATTAGGATTCTCTTTTTAACCTGTTCCTTAAAACACTAGTGCTTAGGAAACCTATTGGAGGCAGAAGCAGTCAAGGGTAGCTTAGGGTTAGGGTTAGGGTTAGGGTATGGCTTAGGGTAAGGGTTCTGGTACAGGTTCGGGCACGGCATAGGGTATGGGTTAGAGTTAGGGTTAGGGTTAGTTGTAGTGTTACGGCTCGGTTTATGGTATGGGTTAGGATTAGGGTACGTGTCAGGGTTAGGGTAGGTGTTAGGGTTAGGGTAAGCATAAGGTTAGGGTATTTATTAAACCTATCCCACTGTCTAGATACCATAAATCAGGTAAAGGAATATTATTTTGGGTCCAGCCATAGAGAAGAGTTTAGACAGTAGGATAAGATAAGGAACACACCCATGGTAAAGAAATCACTTTAGGATTCTCTTTTTAAGCTGCTCCTTAAAACACTAGTGCTTAGGAAATCTATTGGAGGCAGAAGCTGTCAAGCGTAGGTTAGGGTTAGTGTTACGGTTAGGGTACGGATTAGGGTACGGGTTCTGATACGGGTTCGGGTACGGCGTACGGTATGGGTTAGGGTTGGGGTTAGGCTTACTTTTAGGGTTGGGGCTCGGTTTAGGGTTCGGATTAGGATTAGGGTACGTGTTACGGTTAAGGTAGGGGTTTGGGTTAGGGTACGCCGTAGGCTTAGGGTATTTATTAAACCTATCGCACTCTCTAGATATCACTAAGCATGTAAAGGAATATTATTTGGGGTCCAGGCATGGAGAAGAGTTTAGACACTAGGATAAGATAAGGAACACACTCATTATAAAGAATTCACATTAGGATTCTCTTTTTAAGTCGTTCCGTAAAACACTAGTGCTTAGGAAATCTATTGGAGGAAGAAGCAGTCAAGGGTAGCTTAGGGTTAGGTTTAGGGTTAATGTTAGGGTACTGCTTATGGTATGGGTTCGGATACGATGTAGGGTATGTGTTAGGGTTAGTGTTAGGGTTAGTTTTAGGCTTAGGGCTCGGTTTAGGGTATGGGTTAGGATTAGTGTACGTGTTAGTGTTAGTGTAGGGGATTGGGTTAGGGTAGGCGTTAGGGTTAGGATATTTATTAAACCTATCCAACTCTCTAGATACCACTTAGCACGTAAAGGAATATTATTTGGGGTCCAGCTATGGAGAAGAGTTTAGACAGTAGGAGAAGATAAGGAACACACCCATTAAAAAGAAATCACATTAGGATTCTCTTTTTAACCTGTTCCTTAAAACACTAGTGCTTAGGACATCAATTGGAGGCAGGAGCAGTCAACGGTAGCTTAGGGTTAGGGTTAGGGTTAGCGTTAGGGTTAGGGTTACGGTTAGGGTTAGGTTTAGGGTAAGAGTACGGCTTAGGGTACGGCTTCGGGTATGACATAGTGTATAGGTTAGTTTTAGAGTTAGGGTTAGTTTTAGGGTTAGTGTTAGGGCTCGGTTTAGGGTACGGGGTAGGATAAGGGTACGGGTTAGTGTTAAGGTAGGGGTTTGGGTTAGGGTACGCGTTAAGGTTAGGGTATTTATTAAAGCTATCCCACTCTCTAGGTACCACTTAGCACGTAAAGCATTATTATTTGGGGTCCAGCCATGGAGAAGAGTTTAGACACTAGGATAAGATAAGGAACACACCTATTATAAAGAAATCACATTAGGATTCTCTTTTTAACCTGTTCCTTAAAACACTAGTGCTTAGGAAATCTATTGGAGGCAGAAGCAGTCAAGAGTAGCTTAGGGTTAGGGTTAGGGTTAGGGTTACGGTACGGCTTAGGGTACTGTTTCGGGTACGGTTTCGAGTACGGCGTAGGGTATGGGTTAAGTTTAGGGTTAGGTTTAGTTTTAGGGTTAGGGCTCCTGTTTTGTGTACGGGTTAGTTTTAGGGTACTTGTTACGGTTAGGGTAGGTGTTAGGGTTAGGGTACGAGTTAGGGTTATGGTGTTTTTTAAACCTATCCCACTCTCTAGGTATCACTTAGCACGTAAAGGAATATTATTTAGGGTCCAGCCATGGAGAAGAGTTTAGACACTAGGATAAGATAAGGAACACACCCATTATAAAGAAATCACATTAGGATTCTCTTTTTAAGCTGTACCGTAAAACACTAGTGCTTAGGAGATCTATAGGAGGCAGAAGCAGTCAAGGTTAGCTTAGTGTTAGGGTTAGGGTTAGGGTTAGAGTTACGTTTAGGGTACGGCTTAGGGTACGGGTTCGGGTACGGTTTCGGGTACGGCGTAGGGTATGGGTTAGGTTTAGGGTTAGGGTTAGTATTAGGGGTAGGGGTCGGTGTAGGGTACGGGTTAGGATTAGCGTACGTGTTAGGGTTAGGGTATGCGTTAGGGTTAGGGTATTTATTAAACCTATCCCAGTCTCTAGATACCACTGAGCAGGTAAAGGAATATTATTTTGGGTCCAACCATGGAAAAGAGTTTAGACACTAGGATAAGATAAGGAACACACCCATTATAAAGAAATCACATTAGGATTCTCTTTTTAAGCTGTTCCTTAAAACACTAGTGCTTAGGAAATCCACTGGAGGCAGAAGCAGTCAAGGGTAGTTTAGGGTTAGGATTAGGGTTAGGGTTAGGTTACTGCTTATGGTACGGGTTCGGTTACGGATTTGGGTACAGCGTAGGGTATGGGCTAGGTTTAGGCTTAGGGTTAGTTTTAGGGTTAGGGCTCGGTTTAGGGTACGGGTTAGAAGTAGGGTACGTTTTAGTGTTATAGTAGGGTTTAGGGTTAGGGTATGCGTTAGGGTTAGGTATTTATTAAAGCTGTCCCACTTAGCAATTAAAGGAATATTATTTGAGGTCCAGCCATGGAGAAGAGTTTAGACACTGGGATAAGATAAGGAACACACGCATTATAAAGAAATCACATTAGGATTCTCTTTTTAACCTGTTCCTTAAAACACTAGTGCTTAGGAAATGTATTGGAGGCAAAAGCAGTCAACGGTAGCTTAGGGTTAGGGTTAGGGTTAGGGTTAGGGTACTGCTTATGGTACAGGTTCGGTTACGGATTCGGGTACAGTGTAGGGTATGGGCTAGGTTTAGGCTTAGGGTTAGTTTTAGGATTAGGGCTCGGTTTAGGGTACTGGTTAGAATTAGGGTACGTTTTAGTGTTATAGTAGGGTTTAGGGTTAGGGTATGCGTTAGGGTTAGGGTATTTATTAAAGCTGTCCCACTTAGCAATTAAAGGAATCTTATTTGAGGTGCAGCCATGGAGAAGAGTTTAGACACTGGGATAAGATAAGGAACACACCCATTATAAAGAAATCACATTAGGATTCTCTTTTTAAACTGTTCCTTAAAACACTAGTGCTTAAGAAATGTATTGGAGGCAGAAGCTGTCAAGGGTAGCTTAGGGTTAGGGTTAGGGTTAGGGTACGGCTTAGGGTACGGGTTGGGGTAAGGGTTCATACACGGCGTAGGGTATGGTTTAGGGTTAGGGTTAGGGTTAGTTTTAGGGTTAGGGCTTGGTTAGGGTTAGGGTTAGGGTTAGGGTTAAGTTAAGGTTACGGATAAGGGTACGGGTTTGGGTATGACATAGTGTATGGGCTAGGGTTAGGGGTAGGGTACGGCTTAGGATACAGCTTAGGGTACGGGTTAGGGTTAGGGTTAGGGTTAATTTAAGGGTTATGGCTCGGTTTAGGGCACGGTTTAGGATTAGGGTACGTGTTAGTGTTAGGGTAGGGGTTAGGGTTTGGGTACGTGTTAGGGTTAGGTTATCTATTAAACCTATTCCACTCTCTAGATACCATTTAGCACGTAAAGAATATTATTTGGGGTCCAGCCATGGAGAAGAGTTTAGACACTAGGATAAGATAAGGAACACACCCATTATAAAGAAATCACATTAGGATTCTCTTCTTAACCTGTTCCTTAAAATACTAGTGCTTAGGAAATCTATTGGAGGCAGAAGCAGTCAAGGGTAGCTTAGGGTTAGGTTTAGGGTTAAGGTTAGGGTACGGCGTAGGGTATGGGTTAGGGTTAAGATTAGGGGTAGTTTTAGGGTTAGGGCTCGGTTTAGGGTTCGGGTTAGGATTAGCGTACGTGATAGGGTTAGGGTAGGGGTTAGGGTTAGGTTACGCGTTAGGGTTAGGGTATTTATTAAACCTATCCCACTCTCTAGATACCACTTAGCACTTAAAGGAATATTATTTGGGGTCCAGCCATGGAAAAGTGTTTAGACACTTTCTAAGATAAGAAAGTGTCTAAGATAAGATATGGAACACACCCATTATGAAGAAATCACATTACGATTCTCTTTTTAAGCTGTACCGTAAAACACTAGTGCTTAGGAAATCCATTGGAGGCAGAAGCAGTCAAGGGTAGCTTAGGGTTAGTGTTAGGGTTAGGGTACTGCTTATGGTACCGGTTCGGTTACGGTTTCGTGTATGGCGTAGGGTATGGGCTAGGGTTAGGCTTAGGGTTAGTTTTAGGGTTAGGGCTCGGTTTAAGGTACGGGTTAGGATTAGGGTACGTGTTAGGGATATGGTAGGGGATAGGGTTAGGATATGCGTTAGGGTTAGGGTACTTATTAAAGCTATCCCACTGTCTAGATACCACTTACCACGTAAGGGATTATTATTTGGTGTCCAGCCATTGAGAAGAGTTTAGAAACTACGATAAGATAAGGAACACACCCATTATAAAGAAATCACATTAGGATTCTCTTTTTAACCAGTTCCTTGAAACACTAGTGTTTAGGAAATATATTGGAGGCAGAATCAGTCAAGGGTAGGTTAGGGTTAGGATTAGCATTAGGGCATGGCTTAGGGTACGGGTTCGAGTACGGGTTCGGATACAGCATAGGATGTGGGTTAGGGTTAGGTTTAGGGTTTGTTTTAGGGTTAGGGCTCAGTTTAGGGTATGGGTTAGGATAAGGGTTAGTGTTAGGGTTAGGGTAGCGGTTAGGGTTAGGGTACGCGTTAGGGTTACAGCAATTATTAAACCTATCCCACTCTCTATATACCACTTAGCAGGTAAAGGAATATTATCTGGGGTCCATCCATGGAGAAGAGTTTAGACATTAGGATAAGATAAGGAACACAACAATTATAAAGAAATCACATTAGGATTCTCTTTTTAACCAATTCCTTAAAACCCTAGTGCTTAGGAAATCTATTGGAGGCAGAAGCAGTCAAGGGTAGCTTAGGGTTAGGGTTAGGGTTAGGGTACTGCTTATTGTACGGGTTCGGTTATGGGTTTGGGTACGGAGTAGGGTATGGGCTAGGGTTAGGCTTAGGGTTAGTTTTAGGGTTAGGGCTCAGTTTAGGGTATGGTTTAGGATTAGGTTTAGTGTTAGGCTTAGGGTAGGGGTTAGGGTTAGGGTGCGCGTTAGGGTTACGGTAATTATTAAACCTATCCCACTCTCTAGATACCACTTAGCACGTAAAGGAATATTATTTGGGGTCCAGCCATGGAGAAGAGTTTAGACACTTGGATAAGATAAGGAACACACCCATCCTAAAGAAATCACATTAGGATTCTCTTTTTAACCTGTTCCTTAAAGCACTAGTGCTTAGGAAACCTATTGGAGGCAGAAGCAGTCAAGAGTAGCTTAGGGTTAGGGTTAGGGTACTGCTTAGGGTATGGCATAGGGTACGGGTACGGGTTAGGGTTAGGGTTTGTTTAAGGGTTAGGGCTCGGTTTAGGGCACGGGTTAGGATTAGGGTACGTGTTAGGGATAGGGTAGGGGTTAGGGTTCGGGTAGGCGTTAGGGTTAGGGTATTTATTAAACCTATCCCACTCTGTAGATACCACTTAGCACGTAAAGGAATATTCTTTGAGGTCCAGCCATGGAGAAGAGTTTAGACACTAGGATAAGATAAGGAACACACCCATTATAAAGAAATCACATTAGGATTCTCTTTTTAACCTGTTCCTTAAAACACTAGTGCTTAGGAAACCTATTGGAGGCAGAAGCAGTCAAGGGTAGCTTAGGGTTAGGTTTAAGGTTAGGGTATGGCTTAGGGTACGGGTTCTGGTACAGGTTCGGGCACGGCATAGGGTATGGGTTAGAGTTAGGGTTAGGGTTAGTTGTAGTGTTACGGCTCGGTTTATGGTATGGGTTAGGATTAGGGTACGTGTCAGGGTTAGGGTAGGTGTTAGGGTTAGGGTAAGCATAAGGTTAGGGTATTTATTAAACCTATCCCACTGTCTAGATACCATAAATCAGGTAAAGGAATATTATTTTGGGTCCAGCCATAGAGAAGAGTTTAGACAGTAGGATAAGATAAGGAACACACCCATGGTAAAGAAATCACTTTAGGATTCTCTTTTTAAGCTGCTCCTTAAAACACTAGTGCTTAGGAAATCTATTGGAGGCAGAAGCTGTCAAGCGTAGGTTAGGGTTAGTGTTACGGTTAGGGTACGGATTAGGGTACGGGTTCTGATACGGGTTCGGGTACGGCGTACGGTATGGGTTAGGGTTAGGGTTAGGCTTAGTTTTAGGTTTTGGGCTCGGTTTAGGGTTCGGGTTAGGATTAGGGTACGTGTTACGGTTAAGGTAGGGGTTTGGGTTAGGGTACGCCGTAGGCTTAGGGTATTTATTAAACCTATCGCACTCTCTAGATACCACTAAGCATGTAAAGTAATATTATTTGGGGTCCAGGCATGGAGAAGAGTTTAGACACTAGGATAAGATAAGGAACACACTCATTATAAAGAATTCACATTAGGATTCTCTTTTTAAGCCGTTCCGTAAAACACTAGTGCTTAGGAAATCTATTGGAGGAAGAAGCAGTCAAGGGTAGCTTAGGGTTAGGTTTAGGGTTAATGATAGGGTACTGCTTATGGTACGGGTTCGGATACGATGTAGGGTATGTGTTAGGGTTAGTGTTAGGGTTAGTTTTAGGCTTAGGGCTCGGTTTAGGGTATGGGTTAGGATTAGTGTACGTGTTAGTGTTAGTGTAGGGGTTTGGGTTACGGTAGGCGTTAGGGTTAGGATATTTATTAAACCTATCCAACTCTCTAGATACCACTTAGCACGTAAAGGAATATTATTTGTGGTCCAGCCATGGAGAAGAGTTTAGACAGTAGGAGAAGATAAGGAACACACCCATTAAAAAGAAATCACATTAGGATTCTCTTTTTAACCTGTTCCTTAAAACACTAGTGCTTAGGACATCGATTGGAGGCAGAAGCAGTCAACGGTAGCTTAGGGTTAGAGTTAGGGTTAGGGTTAGCGTTAGGGTTAGGGTTAGGTTTAGGGTAAGAGTACGGCTTAGGGTACGGCTTCGGGTATGACATAGTGTATAGGTTAGTTTTAGAGTTAGGGTTAGTTTTAGGGTTAGTGTTAGGGCTCGGTTTAGGGTACGGGGTAGGATAAGGGTACGGGTTAGTGTTAAGGTAGGGGTTTCGGTTAGGGTACGCGTTAAGGTTAGGGTATTTATTAAAGCTATCCCACTCTCTAGGTACCACTTAGCACGTAAAGCATTATTATTTGGGGTCCAGCCATGGAGAAGAGTTTAGAGACAAGGATAAGATAAGGAACACACCCATTATAAAGAAATCACATTAGGATTCTCTTTTTAACCTGTTCCTTAAAACACTAGTGCTTAGGAAATCTATTGGAGGCAGAAGCAGTCAAGAGTAGCTTAGGTTTAGGGTAAGGGTTAGGGTTACGGTACGGCTTAGGGTACTGGTTCGGGTACGGTTTCGAGTACGGCGTAGGGTATCGGTTAAGTTTAGGGTTAGGTTTAGTTTTAGGGTTAGGGCTCCTGTTTTGGGTATGGGTTAGTTTTAGGGTACTTGTTACGGTTAGGGTAGGTGTTAGGGTTAGGGTACGAGTTAGGGTTAGGGTGTTTTTTAAACCTATCCCACTCTCTAGGTATCACTTAGCACGTAAAGGAATATTATTTAGGGTCCAGCCATGGAGAAGAGTTTAGACACTAGGATAAGATAAGGAACACACCCATTATAAAGAAATCACAGTAGGATTCTCTTTTTAAGCTGTACCGTAAAACACTAGTGCTTAGGAGATCTATAGGAGGCAGAAGCAGTCAAGGTTAGCTTAGTGTTAGGGTTAGGGTTAGGGTTAGAGTTACGTTTAGGGTACGGCTTAGGGTACGGGTTCGGGTACGGTTTCGGGTACGGCGTAGGGTATGGGTTAGGTTTAGGGTTAGGGTTAGTATTAGGGGTAGGGGTCGGTGTAGGGTACGGGTTAGGATTAGCGTACGTGTTAGGGTTAGGGTATGCGTTAGGGTTAGGGTATTTATTAAACCTATCCCAGTCTCTAGATACCACTGAGCAGGTAAAGGAATATTATTTTGGGTCCAACCATGGAAAAGAGTTTAGACACTAGGATAAGGTAAGGAACACACCCATTATAAAGAAATCACATTAGGATTCTCTTTTTAAGCTGTTCCTTAAAACACTAGTGCTTAGGAAATCCACTGGAGGCAGAAGCAGTCAAGGGTAGCTTAGGGTTAGTGTTAGGGTTAGGGTTAGGGTACTGCTTATGGTACGGGATCGGTTACGGATTCGGGTACGGCGTAGGGTATGGGCTAGGTTTAGGCTTAGGGTTAGTTTTTGGGTTAGGGCTCGGTTTAGGGTACGGGTTAGAAGTAGGGTACGTTTTAGTGTTATAGTAGGGTTTAGGGTTAGGGTATGCGTTAGGGTTAGGGTATTTATTAAAGCTGTCCCACTTAGCAATTAAAGGAATCTTATTTGAGGTGCAGCCATGGAGAAGAGTTTAGACACTGGGATAAGATAAGGAACACACCCATTATAAAGAAATCACATTAGGATTCTCTTTTTAAACTGTTCCTTAAAACACTAGTGCTTAGGAAATGTATTGGAGGCATAAGCTGTCAAGGGTAGCTTAGGGTTAGGGTTAGGGTTAGGGTACGGCTTAGGGTACGGGTTCGGGTAAGGGTTCATACACGGCGTAGGGTATGGTTTAGGGTTAGGGTTAGGGTTAGTTTTAGGGTTAGGGCTTGGTTAGGGTTAGGGTTAGGGTTAGGGTTAAGTTAAGTTTACGGATAAGGGTACGGGTTTGGGTATGGCATAGTGTATGGGCTAGGGTTAGGGTTAGGGTTAGGGGTAGGGTACGGCTTAGGATACAGCATAGGGTACGGGGTAGGGTTAGTTTACGGGTTATGGCTTGGTTTAGGGCACGGTTTAGGATTAGGGTACGTGTTAGGGTTAGGGTAGGGGTTAGGGTTCGGGTACGCGTTAGGGTTAGGTTATTTATTAAACCTATTCCACTCTCTAGATACCATTTAGCACGTAAAGAATATTATTTGGGGTCCTGCCATGGAGAAGATTTTAGACACTAGGATAAGATAAGGAACACACCCATTATAAAGAAATCACATTAGGATTCTCTTCTTAACCTGTTCCTTAAAACACTAGTGCTTACGAAATCTATTGGAGGCAGAAGCAGTCAAGGGTAGCTTAGGGTTAGGGTTAGGGTTAAGGTTAGCGTACGGCTTAGGGTACGGGTTCGGGTACGGGTTCGGGTACGGCGTACGGTATGGGTTAGAGTTAAGGTTAGGGTTAGTTTTAGGGTTAGGGATCGGTTTAGGGTACGGGTTAGGATTAGGGTACGTGATAGGGTTAGGGTAGGGGTTAGGGTTAGGTTACGCGTTAGGGTTAGGGTATTTATTAAACCTATCCCACTCTCTAGATACCACTTAGCACTTAAAGGAATATTATTTGGGGTCCAGCCATGGAAAAATGTTTAGACACTAGGATAAGATATGGAACACACCCATTATGAAGAAATCACATTAGGATTGTCTTTTTAAGCTGTACCGTAAAACACTAATGCTTAGGAAATCCATTGGAGGCAGAAGCAGTAAAGGGTAGTTTAGGGTTAGGGTTAGGGTTAGGGTACTGCTTATGGTTCGGGTTCGGTTACGGGTTCGGGTACGGCATAGGGTATGGGCTAGGGTTAGGCTTAGGGTTAGTTTTATGGTTAGGGCTCGGTTTAGGGTACGGGTTAGGAATAGGGTACGTGTTAGGGTTAGGGTACGGTTTAGGGTTAAGGTATGCGTTAGGGTCAGGGTATTTATTAAACCTATCCCAGTCTCTAGATACCACTGTGCAGGTAAAGGAATATTATTTTGGGTCCAACCATGGAAAAGAGTTTAGACACTAGGATAAGATAAGGAACACACCCATTATAAAGAAATCACATTAGGATTCTCTTTTTAAGCTGTTCCTTAAAACACTAGTGCTTAGGAAATCCACTGGAGGCAGAAGCAGTCAAGGGTAGCTTAGGGTTAGTGTTAGGGTTAGGGTTAGGGTACTGCTTATGGTACGGGTTCAGTTACGGATTCGAGTACGGCATAGGGTATGGGCTAGGTTTAGGCTTAGGGTTAGTTTTAGGGTTAGGGCTCGGTTTAGGGTACGGGTTAGAATTAGGGTACGTTTTAGTGTTATAGTAGGGTTTAGGGTTAGGGTATGCATTAGGGTTAGGGTATTTATTAAAGCTGTCCCACTTAGCAATTAAAGGAATACTATTTGAGGTCCAGCCATGGAGAAGAGTTTAGACACTTGGATAAGATAAGGAACACACCCATCCTAAAGAAATCACATTAGGATTCTCTTTTTAACCTGTTCCTTAAAGCACTAGTGCATAGGAAATCTATTGGAGGCAGAAGCAGTCAAGGGTAGCTTAGGGTTAGGGTTAGGGTACTGCTTAGGATATGGCATAGGGTACGGGTACGGGTTAGGTTTAGGGTTTGTTTAAGGGTTAGGGCTCGGTTTAGGGCACGGGTTAGGATTAGGGTACGTGTTAGGGATAGGGTAGGGGTTAGGGTTCGGGTAGGCGTTAGGGTTAGGGTATTTATTAAACCTATCCCACTCTGTAGATACCACTTAGCACGTAAAGGAATATTCTTTGAAGTCCAGGCATGGAGAAGAGTTTAGACACTAGGATAAGATAAGGAACACACCCATTATAAAGAAATCACATTAGGATTCTCTTTTTAACCTGTTCCTTAAAACACTAGTGCTTAGGAAACCTATTGGAGGCAGAAGCAGTCAAGGGTAGCTTAGGGTTAGGGTTAGGGTTAGGGTATGGCTTAGGGTAAGGGTTCTGGTACAGGTTCGGGCACGGCATAGGGTATGGGTTAGAGTTAGGGTTAGGGTTAGTTGTAGTGTTACGGCTCGGTTTATGGTATGGGTTAGGATTAGGGTACGTGTCAGGGTTAGGGTAGGTGTTAGGGTTAGGGTAAGCATAAGGTTAGGGTATTTATTAAACCTATCCCACTGTCTAGATACCATAAATCAGGTAAAGGAATATTATTTTGGGTCCAGCCATAGAGAAGAGTTTAGACAGTAGGATAAGATAAGGAACACACCCATGGTAAAGAAATCACTTTAGGATTCTCTTTTTAAGCTGCTCCTTAAAACACTAGTGCTTAGGAAATCTATTGGAGGCAGAAGCTGTCAAGCGTAGGTTAGGGTTAGTGTTACGGTTAGGGTACGGATTAGGGTACGGGTTCTGATACGGGTTCGGGTACGGCGTACGGTATGGGTTAGGGTTGGGGTTAGGCTTACTTTTAGGGTTGGGGCTCGGTTTAGGGTTCGGATTAGGATTAGGGTACGTGTTACGGTTAAGGTAGGGGTTTGGGTTAGGGTACGCCGTAGGCTTAGGGTATTTATTAAACCTATCGCACTCTCTAGATATCACTAAGCATGTAAAGGAATATTATTTGGGGTCCAGGCATGGAGAAGAGTTTAGACACTAGGATAAGATAAGGAACACACTCATTATAAAGAATTCACATTAGGATTCTCTTTTTAAGTCGTTCCGTAAAACACTAGTGCTTAGGAAATCTATTGGAGGAAGAAGCAGTCAAGGGTAGCTTAGGGTTAGGTTTAGGGTTAATGTTAGGGTACTGCTTATGGTATGGGTTCGGATACGATGTAGGGTATGTGTTAGGGTTAGTGTTAGGGTTAGTTTTAGGCTTAGGTCTCGGTTTAGGGTATGGGTTAGGATTAGTGTACGTGTTAGTGTTAGTGTAGGGGTTTGGGTTAGGGTAGGCGTTAGGGTTAGGATATTTATTAAACCTATCCAACTCTCTAGATACCACTTAGCACGTAAAGGAATATTATTTGGGGTCCAGCCATGGAGAAGAGTTTAGACAGTAGGAGAAGATAAGGAACACACCCATTAAAAAGAAATCACATTAGGATTCTCTTTTTAACCTGTTCCTTAAAACACTAGTGCTTAGGACATCAATTGGAGGCAGGAGCAGTCAACGGTAGCTTAGGGTTAGGGTTAGGGTTAGGGTTAGCGTTAGGGTTAGGGTTACGGTTAGGGTTAGGTTTAGGGTAAGAGTACGGCTTAGGGTACGGCTTCGGGTATGACATAGTGTATAGGTTAGTTTTAGAGTTAGGGTTAGTTTCAGGGTTAGTGTTAGGGCTCGGTTTAGGGTACGGGGTAGGATAAGGGTACGGGTTAGTGTTAAGGTAGGGGTTTGGGTTAGGGTACGCGTTAAGGTTAGGGTATTTATTAAAGCTATCCCACTCTCTAGGTACCACTTAGCACGTAAAGCATTATTATTTGGGATCCAGCCATGGAGAAGAGTTTAGACACTAGGATAAGATAAGGAACACACCCATTATAAAGAAATCACATTAGGATTCTCTTTTTAACCTGTTCCTTAAAACACTAGTGCTTAGGAAATCTATTGGAGGCAGAAGCAGTCAAGAGTAGCTTAGGGTTAGGGTTAGGGTTAGGGTTACGGTACGGCTTAGGGTACTGTTTCGGGTACGGTTTCGAGTACGGCGTAGGGTATGGGTTAAGTTTAGGGTTAGGTTTAGTTTTAGGGTTAGGGCTCCTGTTTTGGGTACGGGTTAGTTTTAGGGTACTTGTTACGGTTAGGGTAGGTGTTAGGGTTAGGGTACGAGTTAGGGTTATGGTGTTTTTTAAACCTATCCCAATCTCTAGGTATCACTTAGCACGTAAAGGAATATTATTTAGGGTCCAGCCATGGAGAAGAGTTTAGACACTAGGATAAGATAAGGAACACACCCATTATAAAGAAATCACATTAGGATTCTCTTTTTAAGCTGTACCGTAAAACACTAGTGCTTAGGAGATCTATAGGAGGCAGAAGCAGTCAAGGTTAGCTTAGTGTTAGGGTTAGGGTTAGGGTTAGAGTTACGTTTAGGGTACGGCTTAGGGTACGGGTTCGGGTACGGTTTCGGGTACGGCGTAGGGTATGGGTTAGGTTTAGGGTTAGGGTTAGTATTAGGGGTAGGGGTCGGTGTAGGGTACGGGTTAGGATTAGCGTACGTGTTAGGGTTAGGGTATGCGTTAGGGTTAGGGTATTTATTAAACCTATCCCAGTCTCTAGATACCACTGAGCAGGTAAAGGAATATTATTTTGGGTCCAACCATGGAAAAGAGTTTAGACACTAGGATAAGATAAGGAACACACCCATTATAAAGAAATCACATTAGGATTCTCTTTTTAAGCTGTTCCTTAAAACACTAGTGCTTAGGAAATCCACTGGAGGCAGAAGCAGTCAAGGGTAGCTTAGGGTTAGGATTAGGGTTAGGGTTAGGTTACTGCTTATGGTACGGGTTCGGTTACGGATTTGGGTACAGCGTAGGGTATGGGCTAGGTTTAGGCTTAGGGTTAGTTTTAGTGTTAGGGCTCGGTTTAGGGTACGGGTTAGAAGTAGGGTACGTTTTAGTGTTATAGTAGGGTTTAGGGTTAGGGTATGCGTTAGGGTTAGGTATTTATTAAAGCTGTCCCACTTAGCAATTAAAGGAATATTATTTGAGGTCCTGCCATGGAGAAGAGTTTAGACACTGGGATAAGATAAGGAACACACCCATTATAAAGAAATCACATTAGGATTCTCTTTTTAACCTGTTCCTTAAAACACTAGTGCTTAGGAAATGTATTGGAGGCAAAAGCAGTCAACGGTAGCTTAGGGTTAGGGTTAGGGTTAGGGTTAGGGTACTGCTTATGGTACGGGTTCGGTTACGGATTCGGGTACAGCGTAGGGTATGGGCTAGGTTTAGGCTTAGGGTTAGTTTTAGGATTAGGGCTCGGTTTAGGGTACTGGTTAGAATTAGGGTACGTTTTAGTGTTATAGTAGGGTTTAGGGTTAGGGTATGCGTTAGGGTTAGGGTATTTATTAAAGCTGTCCCACTTAGCAATTAAAGGAATCTTATTTGAGGTGCAGCCATGGAGAAGAGTTTAGACACTGGGATAAGATAAGGAACACACCCATTATAAAGAAATCACATTAGGATTCTCTTTTTAAACTGTTCCTTAAAACACTAGTGCTTAAGAAATGTATTGGAGGCAGAAGCTGTCAAGGGTAGCTTAGGGTTAGGGTTAGGGTTAGGGTACGGCTTAGGGTACGGGTTGGGGTAAGGGTTCATACACGGCGTAGGGTATGGTTTAGGGTTAGGGTTAGGGTTAGTTTTAGGGTTAGGGCTTGGTTAGGGTTAGGGTTAGGGTTAGGGTTAAGTTAAGGTTACGGATAAGGGTACGGGTTTGGGTATGACATAGTGTATGGGCTAGGGTTAGGGGTAGGGTACGGCTTAGGATACAGCATAGGGTACGGGTTAGGGTTAGGTTTAGGGTTAATTTAAGGGTTATGGCTCGGCTTAGGGCACGTTTTAGGATTAGGGTACGTGTTAGGGTTAGGGTAGGGGTTAGGGTTTGGGTACGTGTTAGGGTTAGGTTATCTATTAAACCTATTCCACTCTCTAGATACCATTTAGCACGTAAAGAATATTATTTGGGGTCCATCCATGGAGAAGAGTTTAGACACTAGGATAAGATAAGGAACACACCCATTATAAAGAAATCACATTAGGATTCGCTTCTTAACCTGTTCCTTAAAATACTAGTGCTTAGGAAATCTATTGGAGGCAGAAGCAGTCAAGGGTAGCTTAGGGTTAGGTTTAGGGTTAAGGTTAGGGTACGGCGTAGGGTATGGGTTAGGGTTAAGATTAGGGGTAGTTTTAGGGTTAGGGCTCGGTTTAGGGTTCGGGTTAGGATTAGCGTACGTGATAGGGTTAGGGTAGGGGTTAGGGTTAGGTTACGCGTTAGGGTTAGGGTATTTATTAAACCTATCCCACTCTCTAGATACCACTTAGCACTTAAAGGAATATTATTTGGGGTCCAGCCATGGAAAAGTGTTTAGACACTTTCTAAGATAAGAAAGTGTCTAAGATAAGATATGGAACACACCCATTATGAAGAAATCACATTACGATTCTCTTTTTAAGCTGTACCGTAAAACACTAGTGCTTAGGAAATCCATTGGAGGCAGAAGCAGTCAAGGGTAGCTTAGGGTTAGTGTTAGGGTTAGGGTACTGCTTATGGTACCGGTTCGGTTACGGTTTCGTGTATGGCGTAGGGTATGGGCTAGGGTTAGGCTTAGGGTTAGTTTTAGGGTTAGGGCTCGGTTTAAGGTACGGGTTAGGATTAGGGTACGTGTTAGGGATATGGTAGGGGATAGGGTTAGGATATGCGTTAGGGTTAGGGTACTTATTAAAGCTATCCCACTGTCTAGATACCACTTACCACGTAAGGGATTATTATTTGGTGTCCAGCCATTGAGAAGAGTTTAGAAACTACGATAAGATATGGAACACACCCATTATAAAGAAATCACATTAGGATTCTCTTTTTAACCAGTTCCTTGAAACACTAGTGTTTAGGAAATATATTGGAGGCAGAATCAGTCAAGGGTAGGTTAGGGTTAGGATTAGCGTTAGGGCATGGCTTAGGGTACGGGTTCGAGTACGGGTTCGGATACAGCATAGGATGTGGGTTAGGGTTAGGTTTAGGGTTTGTTTTAGGGTTAGGGCTCAGTTTAGGGTATGGGTTAGGATAAGGGTTAGTGTTAGGGTTAGGGTAGCGGTTAGGGTTAGGGTACGCGTTAGGGTTACAGCAATTATTAAACCTATCCCACTCTCTATATACCACTTAGCAGGTAAAGGAATATTATTTGGGGTCCATCCATGGAGAAGAGTTTAGACATTAGGATAAGATAAGGAACACAACAATTATAAAGAAATCACATTAGGATTCTCTTTTTAACCAATTCCTTAAAACCCTAGTGCTTAGGAAATCTATTGGAGGCAGAAGCAGTCAAGGGTAGCTTAGGGTTAGGGTTAGGGTTAGGGTACTGCTTATGGTACGGGTTCGGTTATGGGTTTGGGTACGGAGTAGGGTATGGGCTAGGGTTAGGCTTAGGGTTAGTTTTAGGGTTAGGGCTCAGTTTAGGGTATGGTTTAGGATTAGGTTTAGTGTTAGGCTTAGGGTAGGGGTTAGGGTTAGGGTGCGCGTTAGGGTTACGGTAATTATTAAACCTATCCCACTCTCTAGATACCACTTAGCACGTAAAGGAATATTATTTGGGGTCCAGCCATGGAGAGGAGTTTAGACACTTGGATAAGATAAGGAACACACCCATCCTAAAGAAATCACATTAGGATTCTCTTTTTAACCTGTTCCTTAAAGCACTAGTGCTTAGGAAACCTATTGGAGGCAGAAGCAGTCAAGGGTAGCTTAGGGTTAGGGTTAGGGTACTGCTTAGGGTATGGCAAAGGGTACGGGTACGGGTTAGGGTTAGGGTTTGTTTAAGGGTTAGGGCTCGGTTTAGGGCACGGGTTAGGATTAGGGTACGTGTTAGGGATAGGGTAGGGGTTAGGGTTCGGGTAGGCGTTAGGGTTAGGGTATTTATTAAACCTATCCCACTCTGTAGATACCACTTAGCACGTAAAGGAATATTCTTTGAGGTCCAGCCATGGAGAAGAGTTTAAACACTAGGATAAGATAAGGAACACACCCATTATAAAGAAATCACATTAGGATTCTCTGTTTAACCTGTTCCTTAAAACACTAGTGCTTAGGAAACCTATTGGAGGCAGAAGCAGTCAAGGGTAGCTTAGGGTTAGGTTTAAGGTTAGGGTATGGCTTAGGGTACGGGTTCTGGTACAGGTTCGGGCACGGCATAGGGTATGGGTTAGAGTTAGGGTTAGGGTTAGTTGTAGTGTTACGGTTCGGTTTATGGTATGGGTTAGGATTAGGGTACGTGTCAGGGTTAGGGTAGGTGTTAGGGTTAGGGTAAGCATAAGGTTAGGGTATTTATTAAACCTATCCCACTGTCTAGATACCATAAATCAGGTAAAGGAATATTATTTTGGGTCCAGCCATAGAGAAGAGTTTAGACAGTAGGATAAGATAAGGAACACACCCATGGTAAAGAAATCACTTTAGGATTCTCTTTTTAAGCTGCTCCTTAAAACACTAGTGCTTAGGAAATCTATTGGAGGCAGAAGCTGTCAAGCGTAGGTTAGGGTTAGTGTTACGGTTAGGGTACGGATTAGGGTACGGGTTCTGATACGGGTTCGGGTACGGCGTACGGTATGGGTTAGGGTTAGGGTTAGGCTTAGTTTTAGGGTTGGGGCTCGGTTTAGGGTTCGGGTTAGGATTAGGGTACGTGTTACGGTTAAGGTAGGGGTTTGGGTTAGGGTACGCCGTAGGCTTAGGGTATTTATTAAACCTATCGCACTCTCTAGATACCACTAAGCATGTAAAGGAATATTATTTGGGGTCCAGGCATGGAGAAGAGTTTAGACACTAGGATAAGATAAGGAACACACTCATTATAAAGAATTCACATTAGGATTCTCTTTTTAAGCCGTTCCGTAAAACACTAGTGCTTAGGAAATCTATTGGAGGAAGAAGCAGTCAAGGGTAGCTTAGGGTTAGGTTTAGGGTTAATGATAGGGTACTGCTTATGGTACGGGTTCGGATACGATGTAGGGTATGTGTTAGGGTTAGTGTTAGGGTTAGTTTTAGGCTTAGGGCTCGGTTTAGGGTATGGGTTAGGATTAGTGTACGTGTTAGTGTTAGTGTAGGGGTTTGGGTTACGGTAGGCGTTAGGGTTAGGATATTTATTAAACCTATCCAACTCTCTAGATACCACTTAGCACGTAAAGGAATATTATTTGTGGTCCAGCCATGGAGAAGAGTTTAGACAGTAGGAGAAGATAAGGAACACACCCATTAAAAAGAAATCACATTAGGATTCTCTTTTTAACCTGTTCCTTAAAACACTAGTGCTTAGGACATCGATTGGAGGCAGAAGCAGTCAACGGTAGCTTAGGGTTAGAGTTAGGGTTAGGGTTAGCGTTAGGGTTAGGGTTAGGTTTAGGGTAAGAGTACGGCTTAGGGTACGGCTTCGGGTATGACATAGTGTATAGGTTAGTTTTAGAGTTAGGGTTAGTTTTAGGGTTAGTGTTAGGGCTCGGTTTAGGGTACGGGGTAGGATAAGGGTACGGGTTAGTGTTAAGGTAGGGGTTTGGGTTAGGGTACGCGTTAAGGTTAGGGTATTTATTAAAGCTATCCCACTCTCTAGGTACCACTTAGCACGTAAAGCATTATTATTTGGGGTCCAGCCATGGAGAAGAGTTTAGAGACAAGGATAAGATAAGGAACACACCCATTATAAAGAAATCACATTAGGATTCTCTTTTTAACCTGTTCCTTAAAACACTAGTGCTTAGGAAATCTATTGGAGGCAGAAGCAGTCAAGAGTAGCTTAGGTTTAGGGTAAGGGTTAGGGTTACGGTACGGCTTAGGGTACTGGTTCGGGTACGGTTTCGAGTACGGCGTAGGGTATCGGTTAAGTTTAGGGTTAGGTTTAGTTTTAGGGTTAGGGCTCCTGTTTTGGGTATGGGTTAGTTTTAGGGTACTTGTTACGGTTAGGGTAGGTGTTAGGGTTAGGGTACGAGTTAGGGTTAGGGTGTTTTTTAAACCTATCCCACTCTCTAGGTATCACTTAGCACGTAAAGGAATATTATTTAGGGTCCAGCCATGGAGAAGAGTTTAGACACTAGGATAAGATAAGGAACACACCCATTATAAAGAAATCACATTAGGATTCTCTTTTTAAGCTGTACCGTAAAACACTAGTGCTTAGGAGATCTATAGGAGGCAGAAGCAGTCAAGGTTAGCTTAGTGTTAGGGTTAGGGTTAGGGTTAGAGTTACGTTTAGGGTACGGCTTAGGGTACGGGTTCGGGTACGGTTTCGGGTACGGCGTAGGGTATGGGTTAGGTTTAGGGTTAGGGTTAGTATTAGGGGTAGGGGTCGGTGTAGGGTACGGGTTAGGATTAGCGTACGTGTTAGGGTTAGGGTATGCGTTACGGTTAGGGTATTTATTAAACCTATCCCAGTCTCTAGATACCACTGAGCAGGTAAAGGAATATTATTTTGGGTCCAACCATGGAAAAGAGTTTAGACACTAGGATAAGGTAAGGAACACACCCATTATAAAGAAATCACATTAGGATTCTCTTTTTAAGCTGTTCCTTAAAACACTAGTGCTTAGGAAATCCACTGGAGGCAGAAGCAGTCAAGGGTAGCTTAGGGTTAGTGTTAGGGTTAGGGTTAGGGTACTGCTTATGGTACGGGATCGGTTACGGATTCGGGTACGGCGTAGGGTATGGGCTAGGTTTAGGCTTAGGGTTAGTTTTTGGGTTAGGGCTCGGTTTAGGGTACGGGTTAGAAGTAGGGTACGTTTTAGTGTTATAGTAGGGTTTAGGGTTAGGGTATGCGTTAGGGTTAGGGTATTTATTAAAGCTGTCCCACTTAGCAATTAAAGGAATCTTATTTGAGGTGCAGCCATGGAGAAGAGTTTAGACACTGGGATAAGATAAGGAACACACCCATTATAAAGAAATCACATTAGGATTCTCTTTTTAAACTGTTCCTTAAAACACTAGTGCTTAGGAAATGTATTGGAGGCAGAAGCTGTCAAGGGTAGCTTAGGGTTAGGGTTAGGGTTAGGGTACGGCTTAGGGTACGGGTTCGGGTAAGGGTTCATACACGGCGTAGGGTATGGTTTAGGGTTAGGGTTAGGGTTAGTTTTAGGGTTAGGGCTTGGTTAGGGTTAGGGTTAGGGTTAGGGTTAAGTTAAGGTTACGGATAAGGGTACGGGTTTGGGTATGGCATAGTGTATGGGCTAGGGTTAGGGTTAGGGTTAGGGGTAGGGTACGGCTTAGGATACAGCATAGGGTACGGGGTAGGGTTAGTTTACGGGTTATGGCTTGGTTTAGGGCACGGTTTAGGATTAGGGTACGTGTTAGGGTTAGGGTAGGGGTTAGGGTTCGGGTACGCGTTAGGGTTAGGTTATTTATTAAACCTATTCCACTCTCTAGATACCATTTAGCACGTAAAGAATATTATTTGGGGTCCTGCCATGGAGAAGATTTTAGACACTAGGATAAGATAAGGAACACACCCATTATAAAGAAATCACATTAGGATTCTCTTCTTAACCTGTTCCTTAAAACACTAGTGCTTACGAAATCTATTGGAGGCAGAAGCAGTCAAGGGTAGCTTAGGGTTAGGGTTAGGGTTAAGGTTAGCGTACGGCTTAGGGTACGGGTTCGGGTACGGGTTCGGGTACGGCGTACGGTATGGGTTAGAGTTAAGGTTAGGGTTAGTTTTAGGGTTAGGGATCGGTTTAGGGTACGGGTTAGGATTAGGGTACGTGATAGGGTTAGGGTAGGGGTTAGGGTTAGGTTACGCGTTAGGGTTAGGGTATTTATTAAACCTATCCCACTCTCTAGATACCACTTAGCACTTAAAGGAATATTATTTGGGGTCCAGCCATGGAAAAATGTTTAGACACTAGGATAAGATATGGAACACACCCATTATGAAGAAATCACATTAGGATTGTCTTTTTAAGCTGTACCGTAAAACACTAATGCTTAGGAAATCCATTGGAGGCAGAAGCAGTAAAGGGTAGTTTAGGGTTAGGGTTAGGGTTAGGGTACTGCTTATGGTTCGGGTTCGGTTACGGGTTCGGGTACGGCATAGGGTATGGGCTAGGGTTAGGCTTAGGGTTAGTTTTATGGTTAGGGCTCGGTTTAGGGTACGGGTTAGGAATAGGGTACGTGTTAGGGTTAGGGTACGGTTTAGGGTTAAGGTATGCGTTAGGGTCAGGGTATTTATTAAACCTATCCCAGTCTCTAGATACCACTGTGCAGGTAAAGGAATATTATTTTGGGTCCAACCATGGAAAAGAGTTTAGACACTAGGATAAGATAAGGAACACACCCATTATAAAGAAATCACATTAGGATTCTCTTTTTAAGCTGTTCCTTAAAACACTAGTGCTTAGGAAATCCACTGGAGGCAGAAGCAGTCAAGGGTAGCTTAGGGTTAGTGTTAGGGTTAGGGTTAGGGTACTGCTTATGGTACGGGTTCAGTTACGGATTCGAGTACGGCATAGGGTATGGGCTAGGTTTAGGCTTAGGGTTAGTTTTAGGGTTAGGGCTCGGTTTAGGGTACGGGTTAGAATTAGGGTACGTTTTAGTGTTATAGTAGGGTTTAGGGTTAGGGTATGCATTAGGGTTAGGGTATTTATTAAAGCTGTCCCACTTAGCAATTAAAGGAATACTATTTGAGGTCCAGCCATGGAGAAGAGTTTAGACACTTGGATAAGATAAGGAACACACCCATCCTAAAGAAATCACATTAGGATTCTCTTTTTAACCTGTTCCTTAAAGCACTAGTGCATAGGAAATCTATTGGAGGCAGAAGCAGTCAAGGGTAGCTTAGGGTTAGGGTTAGGGTACTGCTTAGGATATGGCATAGGGTACGGGTACGGGTTAGGTTTAGGGTTTGTTTAAGGGTTAGGGCTCGGTTTAGGGCACGGGTTAGGATTAGGGTACGTGTTAGGGATAGGGTAGGGGTTAGGGTTCGGGTAGGCGTTAGGGTTAGGGTATTTATTAAACCTATCCCACTCTGTAGATACCACTTAGCACGTAAAGGAATATTCTTTGAAGTCCAGGCATGGAGAAGAGTTTAGACACTAGGATAAGATAAGGAACACACCCATTATAAAGAAATCACATTAGGATTCTCTTTTTAACCTGTTCCTTAAAACACTAGTGCTTAGGAAACCTATTGGAGGCAGAAGCAGTCAAGGGTAGCTTAGGGTTAGGGTTAGGGTTAGGGTATGGCTTAGGGTAAGGGTTCTGGTACAGGTTCGGGCACGGCATAGGGTATGGGTTAGAGTTAGGGTTAGGGTTAGTTGTAGTGTTACGGCTCGGTTTATGGTATGGGTTAGGATTAGGGTACGTGTCAGGGTTAGGGTAGGTGTTAGGGTTAGGGTAAGCATAAGGTTAGGGTATTTATTAAACCTATCCCACTGTCTAGATACCATAAATCAGGTAAAGGAATATTATTTTGGGTCCAGCCATAGAGAAGAGTTTAGACAGTAGGATAAGATAAGGAACACACCCATGGTAAAGAAATCACTTTAGGATTCTCTTTTTAAGCTGCTCCTTAAAACACTAGTGCTTAGGAAATCTATTGGAGGCAGAAGCTGTCAAGCGTAGGTTAGGGTTAGTGTTACGGTTAGGGTACGGATTAGGGTACGGGTTCTGATACGGGTTCGGGTACGGCGTACGGTATGGGTTAGGGTTGGGGTTAGGCTTACTTTTAGGGTTGGGGCTCGGTTTAGGGTTCGGATTAGGATTAGGGTACGTGTTACGGTTAAGGTAGGGGTTTGGGTTAGGGTACGCCGTAGGCTTAGGGTATTTATTAAACCTATCGCACTCTCTAGATATCACTAAGCATGTAAAGGAATATTATTTGGGGTCCAGGCATGGAGAAGAGTTTAGACACTAGGATAAGATAAGGAACACACTCATTATAAAGAATTCACATTAGGATTCTCTTTTTAAGTCGTTCCGTAAAACACTAGTGCTTAGGAAATCTATTGGAGGAAGAAGCAGTCAAGGGTAGCTTAGGGTTAGGTTTAGGGTTAATGTTAGGGTACTGCTTATGGTATGGGTTCGGATACGATGTAGGGTATGTGTTAGGGTTAGTGTTAGGGTTAGTTTTAGGCTTAGGGCTCGGTTTAGGGTATGGGTTAGGATTAGTGTACGTGTTAGTGTTAGTGTAGGGGTTTGGGTTAGGGTAGGCATTAGGGTTAGGATATTTATTAAACCTATCCAACTCTCTAGATACCACTTAGCACGTAAAGGAATATTATTTGGGGTCCAGCCATGGAGAAGAGTTTAGACAGTAGGAGAACATAAGGAACACACCCATTAAAAAGAAATCACATTAGGATTCTCTTTTTAACCTGTTCCTTAAAACACTAGTGCTTAGGACATCAATTGGAGGCAGGAGCAGTCAACGGTAGCTTAGGGTTAGGGTTAGGGTTAGGGTTAGCGTTAGGGTTAGGGTTACGGTTAGGGTTAGGTTTAGGGTAAGAGTACGGCTTAGGGTACGGCTTCGGGTATGACATAGTGTATAGGTTAGTTTTAGAGTTAGGGTTAGTTTTAGGGTTAGTGTTAGACTCGGTTTAGGGTACGGGGTAGGATAAGGGTACGGGTTAGTGTTAAGGTAGGGGTTTGGGTTAGGGTACGCGTTAAGGTTAGGGTATTTATTAAAGCTATCCCACTCTCTAGGTACCACTTAGCACGTAAAGCATTATTATTTGGGGTCCAGCCATGGAGAAGAGTTTAGACACTAGGATAAGATAAGGAACACACCTATTATAAAGAAATCACATTAGGATTCTCTTTTTAACCTGTTCCTTAAAACACTAGTGCTTAGGAAATCTATTGGAGGCAGAAGCAGTCAAGAGTAGCTTAGGGTTAGGGTTAGGGTTAGGGTTACGGTACGGCTTAGGGTACTGTTTCGGGTACGGTTTCGAGTACGGCGTAGGGTATGGGTTAAGTTTAGGGTTAGGTTTAGTTTTAGGGTTAGGGCTCCTGTTTTGGGTACGGGTTAGTTTTAGGGTACTTGTTACGGTTAGGGTAGGTGTTAGGGTTAGGGTACGAGTTAGGGTTATGGTGTTTTTTAAACCTATCCCACTCTCTAGGTATCACTTAGCACGTAAAGGAATATTATTTAGGGTCCAGCCATGGAGAAGAGTTTAGACACTAGGATAAGATAAGGAACACACCCATTATAAAGAAATCACATTAGGATTCTCTTTTTAAGCTGTACCGTAAAACACTAGTGCTTAGGAGATCTATAGGAGGCAGAAGCAGTCAAGGTTAGCTTAGTGTTAGGGTTAGGGTTAGGGTTAGAGTTACGTTTAGGGTACGGCTTAGGGTACGGGTTCGGGTACGGTTTCGGGTACGGCGTAGGGTATGGGTTAGGTTTAGGGTTAGGGTTAGTATTAGGGGTAGGGGTCGGTGTAGGGTACGGGTTAGGATTAGCGTACGTGTTAGGGTTAGGGTATGCGTTAGGGTTAGGGTATTTATTAAACCTATCCCAGTCTCTAGATACCACTGAGCAGGTAAAGGAATATTATTTTGGGTCCAACCATGGAAAAGAGTTTAGACACTAGGATAAGATAAGGAACACACCCATTATAAAGAAATCACATTAGGATTCTCTTTTTAAGCTGTTCCTTAAAACACTAGTGCTTAGGAAATCCACTGGAGGCAGAACCAGTCAAGGGTAGCTTAGGGTTAGTGTTAGGGTTAGGGTTAGGGTACTGCTTATGGTACGGGTTCAGTTACGGATTCGAGTACGGCATAGGGTATGGGCTAGGTTTAGGCTTAGGGTTAGTTTTAGGGTTAGGGCTCGGTTTAGGGTACGGGTTAGAATTAGGGTACGTTTTAGTGTTATAGTAGGGTTTAGGGTTAGGGTATGCATTAGGGTTAGGGTATTTATTAAAGCTGTCCCACTTAGCAATTAAAGGAATACTATTTGAGGTCCAGCCATGGAGAAGAGTTTAGACACTTGGATAAGATAAGGAACACACCCATCCTAAAGAAATCACATTAGGATTCTCTTTTTAACCTGTTCCTTAAAGCACTAGTGCATAGGAAATCTATTGGAGGCAGAAGCAGTCAAGGGTAGCTTAGGGTTAGGGTTAGGGTACTGCTTAGGATATGGCATAGGGTACGGGTACGGGTTAGGTTTAGGGTTTGTTTAAGGGTTAGGGCTCGGTTTAGGGCACGGGTTAGGATTAGGGTACGTGTTAGGGATAGGGTAGGGGTTAGGGTTCGGGTAGGCGTTAGGGTTAGGGTATTTATTAAACCTATCCCACTCTGTAGATACCACTTAGCACGTAAAGGAATATTCTTTGAGGTCCAGGCATGGAGAAGAGTTTAGACACTAGGATAAGATAAGGAACACACCCATTATAAAGAAATCACATTAGGATTCTCTTTTTAACCTGTTCCTTAAAACACTAGTGCTTAGGAAACCTATTGGAGGCAGAAGCAGTCAAGGGTAGCTTAGGGTTAGGGTTAGGGTTAGGGTATGGCTTAGGGTAAGGGTTCTGGTACAGGTTCGGGCACGGCATAGGGTATGGGTTAGAGTTAGGGTTAGGGTTAGTTGTAGTGTTACGGCTCGGTTTATGGTATGGGTTAGGATTAGGGTACGTGTCAGGGTTAGGGTAGGTGTTAGGGTTAGGGTAAGCATAAGGTTAGGGTATTTATTAAACCTATCCCACTGTCTAGATACCATAAATCAGGTAAAGGAATATTATTTTGGGTCCAGCCATAGAGAAGAGTTTAGACAGTAGGATAAGATAAGGAACACACCCATGGTAAAGAAATCACTTTAGGATTCTCTTTTTAAGCTGCTCCTTAAAACACTAGTGCTTAGGAAATCTATTGGAGGCAGAAGCTGTCAAGCGTAGGTTAGGGTTAGTGTTACGGTTAGGGTACGGATTAGGGTACGGGTTCTGATACGGGTTCGGGTACGGCGTACGGTATGGGTTAGGGTTGGGGTTAGGCTTACTTTTAGGGTTGGGGCTCGGTTTAGGGTTCGGATTAGGATTAGGGTACGTGTTACGGTTAAGGTAGGGGTTTGGGTTAGGGTACGCCGTAGGCTTAGGGTATTTATTAAACCTATCGCACTCTCTAGATATCACTAAGCATGTAAAGGAATATTATTTGGGGTCCAGGCATGGAGAAGAGTTTAGACACTAGGATAAGATAAGGAACACACTCATTATAAAGAATTCACATTAGGATTCTCTTTTTAAGTCGTTCCGTAAAACACTAGTGCTTAGGAAATCTATTGGAGGAAGAAGCAGTCAAGGGTAGCTTAGGGTTAGGTTTAGGGTTAATGTTAGGGTACTGCTTATGGTATGGGTTCGGATACGATGTAGGGTATGTGTTAGGGTTAGTGTTAGGGTTAGTTTTAGGCTTAGGGCTCGGTTTAGGGTATGGGTTAGGATTAGTGTACGTGTTAGTGTTAGTGTAGGGGATTGGGTTAGGGTAGGCGTTAGGGTTAGGATATTTATTAAACCTATCCAACTCTCTAGATACCACTTAGCACGTAAAGGAATATTATTTGGGGTCCAGCTATGGAGAAGAGTTTAGACAGTAGGAGAAGATAAGGAACACACCCATTAAAAAGAAATCACATTAGGATTCTCTTTTTAACCTGTTCCTTAAAACACTAGTGCTTAGGACATCAATTGGAGGCAGGAGCAGTCAACGGTAGCTTAGGGTTAGGGTTAGGGTTAGCGTTAGGGTTAGGGTTACGGTTAGGGTTAGGTTTAGGGTAAGAGTACGGCTTAGGGTACGGCTTCGGGTATGACATAGTGTATAGGTTAGTTTTAGAGTTAGGGTTAGTTTTAGGGTTAGTGTTAGGGCTCGGTTTAGGGTACGGGGTAGGATAAGGGTACGGGTTAGTGTTAAGGTAGGGGTTTGGGTTAGGGTACGCGTTAAGGTTAGGGTATTTATTAAAGCTATCCCACTCTCTAGGTACCACTTAGCACGTAAAGCATTATTATTTGGGGTCCAGCCATGGAGAAGAGTTTAGACACTAGGATAAGATAAGGAACACACCTATTATAAAGAAATCACATTAGGATTCTCTTTTTAACCTGTTCCTTAAAACACTAGTGCTTAGGAAATCTATTGGAGGCAGAAGCAGTCAAGAGTAGCTTAGGGTTAGGGTTAGGGTTAGGGTTACGGTACGGCTTAGGGTACTGTTTCGGGTACGGTTTCGAGTACGGCGTAGGGTATGGGTTAAGTTTAGGGTTAGGTTTAGTTTTAGGGTTAGGGCTCCTGTTTTGTGTACGGGTTAGTTTTAGGGTACTTGTTACGGTTAGGGTAGGTGTTAGGGTTAGGGTACGAGTTAGGGTTATGGTGTTTTTTAAACCTATCCCACTCTCTAGGTATCACTTAGCACGTAAAGGAATATTATTTAGGGTCCAGCCATGGAGAAGAGTTTAGACACTAGGATAAGATAAGGAACACACCCATTATAAAGAAATCACATTAGGATTCTCTTTTTAAGCTGTACCGTAAAACACTAGTGCTTAGGAGATCTATAGGAGGCAGAAGCAGTCAAGGTTAGCTTAGTGTTAGGGTTAGGGTTAGGGTTAGAGTTACGTTTAGGGTACGGCTTAGGGTACGGGTTCGGGTACGGTTTCGGGTACGGCGTAGGGTATGGGTTAGGTTTAGGGTTAGGGTTAGTATTAGGGGTAGGGGTCGGTGTAGGGTACGGGTTAGGATTAGCGTACGTGTTAGGGTTAGGGTATGCGTTAGGGTTAGGGTATTTATTAAACCTATCCCAGTCTCTAGATACCACTGAGCAGGTAAAGGAATATTATTTTGGGTCCAACCATGGAAAAGAGTTTAGACACTAGGATAAGATAAGGAACACACCCATTATAAAGAAATCACATTAGGATTCTCTTTTTAAGCTGTTCCTTAAAACACTAGTGCTTAGGAAATCCACTGGAGGCAGAAGCAGTCAAGGGTAGTTTAGGGTTAGGATTAGGGTTAGGGTTAGGTTACTGCTTATGGTACGGGTTCGGTTACGGATTTGGGTACAGCGTAGGGTATGGGCTAGGTTTAGGCTTAGGGTTAGTTTTAGGGTTAGGGCTCGGTTTAGGGTACGGGTTAGAAGTAGGGTACGTTTTAGTGTTATAGTAGGGTTTAGGGTTAGGGTATGCGTTAGGGTTAGGTATTTATTAAAGCTGTCCCACTTAGCAATTAAAGGAATATTATTTGAGGTCCAGCCATGGAGAAGAGTTTAGACACTGGGATAAGATAAGGAACACACGCATTATAAAGAAATCACATTAGGATTCTCTTTTTAACCTGTTCCTTAAAACACTAGTGCTTAGGAAATGTATTGGAGGCAAAAGCAGTCAACGGTAGCTTAGGGTTAGGGTTAGGGTTAGGGTTAGGGTACTGCTTATGGTACAGGTTCGGTTACGGATTCGGGTACAGTGTAGGGTATGGGCTAGGTTTAGGCTTAGGGTTAGTTTTAGGATTAGGGCTCGGTTTAGGGTACTGGTTAGAATTAGGGTACGTTTTAGTGTTATAGTAGGGTTTAGGGTTAGGGTATGCGTTAGGGTTAGGGTATTTATTAAAGCTGTCCCACTTAGCAATTAAAGGAATCTTATTTGAGGTGCAGCCATGGAGAAGAGTTTAGACACTGGGATAAGATAAGGAACACACCCATTATAAAGAAATCACATTAGGATTCTCTTTTTAAACTGTTCCTTAAAACACTAGTGCTTAAGAAATGTATTGGAGGCAGAAGCTGTCAAGGGTAGCTTAGGGTTAGGGTTAGGGTTAGGGTACGGCTTAGGGTACGGGTTGGGGTAAGGGTTCATACACGGCGTAGGGTATGGTTTAGGGTTAGGGTTAGGGTTAGTTTTAGGGTTAGGGCTTGGTTAGGGTTAGGGTTAGGGTTAGGGTTAAGTTAAGGTTACGGATAAGGGTACGGGTTTGGGTATGACATAGTGTATGGGCTAGGGTTAGGGGTAGGGTACGGCTTAGGATACAGCTTAGGGTACGGGTTAGGGTTAGGGTTAGGGTTAATTTAAGGGTTATGGCTCGGTTTAGGGCACGGTTTAGGATTAGGGTACGTGTTAGTGTTAGGGTAGGGGTTAGGGTTTGGGTACGTGTTAGGGTTAGGTTATCTATTAAACCTATTCCACTCTCTAGATACCATTTAGCACGTAAAGAATATTATTTGGGGTCCAGCCATGGAGAAGAGTTTAGACACTAGGATAAGATAAGGAACACACCCATTATAAAGAAATCACATTAGGATTCTCTTCTTAACCTGTTCCTTAAAATACTAGTGCTTAGGAAATCTATTGGAGGCAGAAGCAGTCAAGGGTAGCTTAGGGTTAGGTTTAGGGTTAAGGTTAGGGTACGGCGTAGGGTATGGGTTAGGGTTAAGATTAGGGGTAGTTTTAGGGTTAGGGCTCGGTTTAGGGTTCGGGTTAGGATTAGCGTACGTGATAGGGTTAGGGTAGGGGTTAGGGTTAGGTTACGCGTTAGGGTTAGGGTATTTATTAAACCTATCCCACTCTCTAGATACCACTTAGCACTTAAAGGAATATTATTTGGGGTCCAGCCATGGAAAAGTGTTTAGACACTTTCTAAGATAAGAAAGTGTCTAAGATAAGATATGGAACACACCCATTATGAAGAAATCACATTACGATTCTCTTTTTAAGCTGTACCGTAAAACACTAGTGCTTAGGAAATCCATTGGAGGCAGAAGCAGTCAAGGGTAGCTTAGGGTTAGTGTTAGGGTTAGGGTACTGCTTATGGTACCGGTTCGGTTACGGTTTCGTGTATGGCGTAGGGTATGGGCTAGGGTTAGGCTTAGGGTTAGTTTTAGGGTTAGGGCTCGGTTTAAGGTACGGGTTAGGATTAGGGTACGTGTTAGGGATATGGTAGGGGATAGGGTTAGGATATGCGTTAGGGTTAGGGTACTTATTAAAGCTATCCCACTGTCTAGATACCACTTACCACGTAAGGGATTATTATTTGGTGTCCAGCCATTGAGAAGAGTTTAGAAACTACGATAAGATAAGGAACACACCCATTATAAAGAAATCACATTAGGATTCTCTTTTTAACCAGTTCCTTGAAACACTAGTGTTTAGGAAATATATTGGAGGCAGAATCAGTCAAGGGTAGGTTAGGGTTAGGATTAGCATTAGGGCATGGCTTAGGGTACGGGTTCGAGTACGGGTTCGGATACAGCATAGGATGTGGGTTAGGGTTAGGTTTAGGGTTTGTTTTAGGGTTAGGGCTCAGTTTAGGGTATGGGTTAGGATAAGGGTTAGTGTTAGGGTTAGGGTAGCGGTTAGGGTTAGGGTACGCGTTAGGGTTACAGCAATTATTAAACCTATCCCACTCTCTATATACCACTTAGCAGGTAAAGGAATATTATCTGGGGTCCATCCATGGAGAAGAGTTTAGACATTAGGATAAGATAAGGAACACAACAATTATAAAGAAATCACATTAGGATTCTCTTTTTAACCAATTCCTTAAAACCCTAGTGCTTAGGAAATCTATTGGAGGCAGAAGCAGTCAAGGGTAGCTTAGGGTTAGGGTTAGGGTTAGGGTACTGCTTATTGTACGGGTTCGGTTATGGGTTTGGGTACGGAGTAGGGTATGGGCTAGGGTTAGGCTTAGGGTTAGTTTTAGGGTTAGGGCTCAGTTTAGGGTATGGTTTAGGATTAGGTTTAGTGTTAGGCTTAGGGTAGGGGTTAGGGTTAGGGTGCGCGTTAGGGTTACGGTAATTATTAAACCTATCCCACTCTCTAGATACCACTTAGCACGTAAAGGAATATTATTTGGGGTCCAGCCATGGAGAAGAGTTTAGACACTTGGATAAGATAAGGAACACACCCATCCTAAAGAAATCACATTAGGATTCTCTTTTTAACCTGTTCCTTAAAGCACTAGTGCTTAGGAAACCTATTGGAGGCAGAAGCAGTCAAGAGTAGCTTAGGGTTAGGGTTAGGGTACTGCTTAGGGTATGGCATAGGGTACGGGTACGGGTTAGGGTTAGGGTTTGTTTAAGGGTTAGGGCTCGGTTTAGGGCACGGGTTAGGATTAGGGTACGTGTTAGGGATAGGGTAGGGGTTAGGGTTCGGGTAGGCGTTAGGGTTAGGGTATTTATTAAACCTATCCCACTCTGTAGATACCACTTAGCACGTAAAGGAATATTCTTTGAGGTCCAGCCATGGAGAAGAGTTTAGACACTAGGATAAGATAAGGAACACACCCATTATAAAGAAATCACATTAGGATTCTCTTTTTAACCTGTTCCTTAAAACACTAGTGCTTAGGAAACCTATTGGAGGCAGAAGCAGTCAAGGGTAGCTTAGGGTTAGGTTTAAGGTTAGGGTATGGCTTAGGGTACGGGTTCTGGTACAGGTTCGGGCACGGCATAGGGTATGGGTTAGAGTTAGGGTTAGGGTTAGTTGTAGTGTTACGGCTCGGTTTATGGTATGGGTTAGGATTAGGGTACGTGTCAGGGTTAGGGTAGGTGTTAGGGTTAGGGTAAGCATAAGGTTAGGGTATTTATTAAACCTATCCCACTGTCTAGATACCATAAATCAGGTAAAGGAATATTATTTTGGGTCCAGCCATAGAGAAGAGTTTAGACAGTAGGATAAGATAAGGAACACACCCATGGTAAAGAAATCACTTTAGGATTCTCTTTTTAAGCTGCTCCTTAAAACACTAGTGCTTAGGAAATCTATTGGAGGCAGAAGCTGTCAAGCGTAGGTTAGGGTTAGTGTTACGGTTAGGGTACGGATTAGGGTACGGGTTCTGATACGGGTTCGGGTACGGCGTACGGTATGGGTTAGGGTTAGGGTTAGGCTTAGTTTTAGGTTTTGGGCTCGGTTTAGGGTTCGGGTTAGGATTAGGGTACGTGTTACGGTTAAGGTAGGGGTTTGGGTTAGGGTACGCCGTAGGCTTAGGGTATTTATTAAACCTATCGCACTCTCTAGATACCACTAAGCATGTAAAGGAATATTATTTGGGGTCCAGGCATGGAGAAGAGTTTAGACACTAGGATAAGATAAGGAACACACTCATTATAAAGAATTCACATTAGGATTCTCTTTTTAAGCCGTTCCGTAAAACACTAGTGCTTAGGAAATCTATTGGAGGAAGAAGCAGTCAAGGGTAGCTTAGGGTTAGGTTTAGGGTTAATGATAGGGTACTGCTTATGGTACGGGTTCGGATACGATGTAGGGTATGTGTTAGGGTTAGTGTTAGGGTTAGTTTTAGGCTTAGGGCTCGGTTTAGGGTATGGGTTAGGATTAGTGTACGTGTTAGTGTTAGTGTAGGGGTTTGGGTTACGGTAGGCGTTAGGGATAGGATATTTATTAAACCTATCCAACTC
The DNA here is from genome assembly GCF_028021215.1 of Eschrichtius robustus. Lineage (NCBI taxonomy): Eukaryota > Metazoa > Chordata > Mammalia > Artiodactyla > Eschrichtiidae > Eschrichtius > Eschrichtius robustus. The sequence continues at coordinate 27,157,275 of NC_090827.1, read as the reverse complement.
TCTAGATACCACTTAGCACGTAAAGGAATATTATTTGTGGTCCAGCCATGGAGAAGAGTTTAGACAGTAGGAGAAGATAAGGAACACACCCATTAAAAAGAAATCACATTAGGATTCTCTTTTTAACCTGTTCCTTAAAACACTAGTGCTTAGGACATCGATTGGAGGCAGAAGCAGTCAACGGTAGCTTAGGGTTAGAGTTAGGGTTAGGGTTAGCGTTAGGGTTAGGGTTAGGTTTAGGGTAAGAGTACGGCTTAGGGTACGGCTTCGGGTATGACATAGTGTATAGGTTAGTTTTAGAGTTAGGGTTAGTTTTAGGGTTAGTGTTAGGGCTCGGTTTAGGGTACGGGGTAGGATAAGGGTACGGGTTAGTGTTAAGGTAGGGGTTTCGGTTAGGGTACGTGTTAAGGTTAGGGTATTTATTAAAGCTATCCCACTCTCTAGGTACCACTTAGCACGTAAAGCATTATTATTTGGGGTCCAGCCATGGAGAAGAGTTTAGAGACAAGGATAAGATAAGGAACACACCCATTATAAAGAAATCACATTAGGATTCTCTTTTTAACCTGTTCCTTAAAACACTAGTGCTTAGGAAATCTATTGGAGGCAGAAGCAGTCAAGAGTAGCTTAGGGTTAGGGTTAGGGTTAGGGTTACGGTACGGCTTAGGGTACTGGTTCGGGTACGGTTTCGAGTACGGCGTAGGGTATCGGTTAAGTTTAGGGTTAGGTTTAGTTTTAGGGTTAGGGCTCCTGTTTTGGGTATGGGTTAGTTTTAGGGTACTTGTTACGGTTAGGGTAGGTGTTAGGGTTAGGGTACGAGTTAGGGTTAGGGTGTTTTTTAAACCTATCCCACTCTCTAGGTATCACTTAGCACGTAAAGGAATATTATTTAGGGTCCAGCCATGGAGAAGAGTTTAGACACTAGGATAAGATAAGGAACACACCCATTATAAAGAAATCACATTAGGATTCTCTTTTTAAGCTGTACCGTAAAACACTAGTGCTTAGGAGATCTATAGGAGGCAGAAGCAGTCAAGGTTAGCTTAGTGTTAGGGTTAGGGTTAGGGTTAGAGTTACGTTTAGGGTACGGCTTAGGGTATGGGTTCGGGTACGGTTTCGGGTACGGCGTAGGGTATGGGTTAGGTTTAGGGTTAGGGTTAGTATTAGGGTTAGGGTTCGGTGTAGGGTACGGGTTAGGATTAGCGTACGTGTTAGGGTTAGGGTATGCGTTAGGGTTAGGGTATTTATTAAACCTATCCCAGTCTCTAGATACCACTGAGCAGGTAAAGGAATATTATTTTGGGTCCAACCATGGAAAAGAGTTTAGACACTAGGATAAGGTAAGGAACACACCCATTATAAAGAAATCACATTAGGATTCTCTTTTTAAGCTGTTCCTTAAAACACTAGTGCTTAGGAAATCCACTGGAGGCAGAAGCAGTCAAGGGTAGCTTAGGGTTAGTGTTAGGGTTAGGGTTAGGGTACTGCTTATGGTACGGGATCGGTTACGGATTCGGGTACGGCGTAGGGTATGGGCTAGGTTTAGGCTTAGGGTTAGTTTTTGGGTTAGGGCTCGGTTTAGGGTACGGGTTAGAAGTAGGGTACGTTTTAGTGTTATAGTAGGGTTTAGGGTTAGGGTATGCGTTAGGGTTAGGGTATTTATTAAAGCTGTCCCACTTAGCAATTAAAGGAATCTTATTTGAGTTGCAGCCATGGAGAAGAGTTTAGACACTGGGATAAGATAAGGAACACACCCATTATAAAGAAATCACATTAGGATTCTCTTTTTAAACTGTTCCTTAAAACACTAGTGCTTAGGAAATGTATTGGAGGCAGAAGCTGTCAAGGGTAGCTTAGGGTTAGGGTTAGGGTTAGGGTACGGCTTAGGGTACGGGTTCGGGTAAGGGTTCATACACGGCGTAGGGTATGGTTTAGGGTTAGGGTTAGGGTTAGTTTTAGGGTTAGGGCTTGGTTAGGGTTAGGGTTAGGGTTAGGGTTAAGTTAAGGTTACGGATAAGGGTACGGGTTTGGGTATGGCATAGTGTATGGGCTAGGGTTAGGGTTAGGGTTAGGGGTAGGGTACGGCTTAGGATACAGCATAGGGTACGGGGTAGGGTTAGTTTACGGGTTATGGCTTGGTTTAGGGCACGGTTTAGGATTAGGGTACGTGTTAGGGTTAGGGTAGGGGTTAGGGTTCGGGTACGCGTTAGGGTTAGGTTATTTATTAAACCTATTCCACTCTCTAGATACCATTTAGCACGTAAAGAATATTATTTGGGGTCCTGCCATGGAGAAGATTTTAGACACTAGGATAAGATAAGGAACACACCCATTATAAAGAAATCACATTAGGATTCTCTTCTTAACCTGTTCCTTAAATCACTAGTGCTTACGAAATCTATTGGAGGCAGAAGCAGTCAAGGGTAGCTTAGGGTTAGGGTTAGGGTTAAGGTTAGCGTACGGCTTAGGGTACGGGTTCGGGTACGGGTTCGGGTACGGCGTACGGTATGGGTTAGAGTTAAGGTTAGGGTTAGTTTTAGGGTTAGGGATCGGTTTAGGGTACGGGTTAGGATTAGGGTACGTGATAGGGTTAGGGTAGGGGTTAGGGTTAGGTTACGCGTTAGGGTTAGGGTATTTATTAAACCTATCCCACTCTCTAGATACCACTTAGCACTTAAAGGAATATTATTTGGGGTCCAGCCATGGAAAAATGTTTAGACACTAGGATAAGATATGGAACACACCCATTATGAAGAAATCACATTAGGATTGTCTTTTTAAGCTGTACCGTAAAACACTAATGCTTAGGAAATCCATTGGAGGCAGAAGCAGTAAAGGGTAGTTTAGGGTTAGGGTTAGGGTTAGGGTACTGCTTATGGTTCGGGTTCGGTTACGGGTTCGGGTACGGCATAGGGTATGGGCTAGGGTTAGGCTTAGGGTTAGTTTTATGGTTAGGGCTCGGTTTAGGGTACGGGTTAGGAATAGGGTACGTGTTAGGGTTAGGGTACGGTTTAGGGTTAAGGTATGCGTTAGGGTCAGGGTATTTATTAAACCTATTCCACTCTCTAGATACCACTTAGCACGTAAAGGAATATTAATTTGGGTCCAGCCATGGAGAAGAGTTTAGACACTAGGATAAGATAAGGAACACACCCATTATAAAGAAGTCACATTAGGATTCTCTTTTTAACCTGTTCCTTAAAACAATAGTGCTTAGGACATCGATTGGAGGCAGAAGCAGTCAAGAGTAGCTTAGGGTTAGGGTTAGGGTTAGGGTTAAGGTACGGCTTAGGGTACTGGTTCGGGTACGGTTTCGAGTACGGCGTAGGGTATGGGTTAAGTTTAGGGTTAGGTTTAGTTTTAGGGTTAGGGCTCCTGTTTTGGGTACGGGTTAGTTTTAGGGTACTTGTTACGGTTAGGGTAGGTGTTAGGTTTAGGGTACGAGTTAGGGTTAGGGTGTTTTTTAAACGTATCCCACTCTCTAGGTATCACCTAGCACGTAAAGGAATATTATTTAGGGTCCAGCCATGGAGAAGAGTTTAGACACTAAGATAAGATAAGGAACACACCCATTATAAAGAAATCACATTAGGATTCTCCTTTTAACCTGTTCCTAAAAACACTAGTGCTTAGGAGATCTATAGGAGGCAGAAGCTGTCAAGGTTAGCTTAGTGTTAGGGTTAGGGTTAGGGTTAGAGGTACGGCTTAGGGTACGGGTTCGGGTACCGAGTAGGGTATGGGTTAGGTTTAGGGTTAGGGTTAGTATTAGGGTTAGGGGTCGGTGTAAGGTACGGGTTAGGATTAGCGTACGTGTTAGGGTTAGGGTATGCGTTAGGGTTAGGGTATTTATTAAACCTATCCCAGTCTCTAGATACCACTGTGCAGGTAAAGGAATATTATTTTCGGTCCAACCATGGAAAAGAGTTTAGACACTAGGATAAGATAAGGAACACACCCATTATAAAGAAATCACATTAGGATTCTCTTTTTAAGCTGTTCCTTAAAACACTAGTGCTTAGGAAATCCACTGGAGGCAGAAGCAGTCAAGGGTAGCTTAGGGTTAGTGTTAGGGTTAGGGTTAGGGTACTGCTTATGGTACGGGTTCAGTTACGGATTCGAGTACGGCATAGGGTATGGGCTAGGTTTAGGCTTAGGGTTAGTTTTAGGGTTAGGGCTCGGTTTAGGGTACGGGTTAGAATTAGGGTACGTTTTAGTGTTATAGTAGGGTTTAGGGTTAGGGTATGCATTAGGGTTAGGGTATTTATTAAAGCTGTCCCACTTAGCAATTAAAGGAATACTATTTGAGGTCCAGCCATGGAGAAGAGTTTAGACACTTGGATAAGATAAGGAACACACCCATCCTAAAGAAATCACATTAGGATTCTCTTTTTAACCTGTTCCTTAAAGCACTAGTGCATAGGAAATCTATTGGAGGCAGAAGCAGTCAAGGGTAGCTTAGGGTTAGGGTTAGGGTACTGCTTAGGATATGGCATAGGGTACGGGTACGGGTTAGGTTTAGGGTTTGTTTAAGGGTTAGGGCTCGGTTTAGGGCACGGGTTAGGATTAGGGTACGTGTTAGGGATAGGGTAGGGGTTAGGGTTCGGGTAGGCGTTAGGGTTAGGGTATTTATTAAACCTATCCCACTCTGTAGATACCACTTAGCACGTAAAGGAATATTCTTTGAGGTCCAGGCATGGAGAAGAGTTTAGACACTAGGATAAGATAAGGAACACACCCATTATAAAGAAATCACATTAGGATTCTCTTTTTAACCTGTTCCTTAAAACACTAGTGCTTAGGAAACCTATTGGAGGCAGAAGCAGTCAAGGGTAGCTTAGGGTTAGGGTTAGGGTTAGGGTATGGCTTAGGGTAAGGGTTCTGGTACAGGTTCGGGCACGGCATAGGGTATGGGTTAGAGTTAGGGTTAGGGTTAGTTGTAGTGTTACGGCTCGGTTTATGGTATGGGTTAGGATTAGGGTACGTGTCAGGGTTAGGGTAGGTGTTAGGGTTAGGGTAAGCATAAGGTTAGGGTATTTATTAAACCTATCCCACTGTCTAGATACCATAAATCAGGTAAAGGAATATTATTTTGGGTCCAGCCATAGAGAAGAGTTTAGACAGTAGGATAAGATAAGGAACACACCCATGGTAAAGAAATCACTTTAGGATTCTCTTTTTAAGCTGCTCCTTAAAACACTAGTGCTTAGGAAATCTATTGGAGGCAGAAGCTGTCAAGCGTAGGTTAGGGTTAGTGTTACGGTTAGGGTACGGATTAGGGTACGGGTTCTGATACGGGTTCGGGTACGGCGTACGGTATGGGTTAGGGTTGGGGTTAGGCTTACTTTTAGGGTTGGGGCTCGGTTTAGGGTTCGGATTAGGATTAGGGTACGTGTTACGGTTAAGGTAGGGGTTTGGGTTAGGGTACGCCGTAGGCTTAGGGTATTTATTAAACCTATCGCACTCTCTAGATATCACTAAGCATGTAAAGGAATATTATTTGGGGTCCAGGCATGGAGAAGAGTTTAGACACTAGGATAAGATAAGGAACACACTCATTATAAAGAATTCACATTAGGATTCTCTTTTTAAGTCGTTCCGTAAAACACTAGTGCTTAGGAAATCTATTGGAGGAAGAAGCAGTCAAGGGTAGCTTAGGGTTAGGTTTAGGGTTAATGTTAGGGTACTGCTTATGGTATGGGTTCGGATACGATGTAGGGTATGTGTTAGGGTTAGTGTTAGGGTTAGTTTTAGGCTTAGGGCTCGGTTTAGGGTATGGGTTAGGATTAGTGTACGTGTTAGTGTTAGTGTAGGGGTTTGGGTTAGGGTAGGCGTTAGGGTTAGGATATTTATTAAACCTATCCAACTCTCTAGATACCACTTAGCACGTAAAGGAATATTATTTGGGGTCCAGCCATGGAGAAGAGTTTAGACAGTAGGAGAAGATAAGGAACACACCCATTAAAAAGAAATCACATTAGGATTCTCTTTTTAACCTGTTCCTTAAAACACTAGTGCTTAGGACATCAATTGGAGGCAGGAGCAGTCAACGGTAGCTTAGGGTTAGGGTTAGGGTTAGGGTTAGCGTTAGGGTTAGGGTTACGGTTAGGGTTAGGTTTAGGGTAAGAGTACGGCTTAGGGTACGGCTTCGGGTATGACATAGTGTATAGGTTAGTTTTAAAGTTAGGGTTAGTTTTAGGGTTAGTGTTAGGGCTCGGTTTAGGGTACGGGGTAGGATAAGGGTACGGGTTAGTGTTAAGGTAGGGGTTTGGGTTAGGGTACGCGTTAAGGTTAGGGTATTTATTAAAGCTATCCCACTCTCTAGGTACCACTTAGCACGTAAAGCATTATTATTTGGGGTCCAGCCATGGAGAAGAGTTTAGACACTAGGATAAGATAAGGAACACACCTATTATAAAGAAATCACATTAGGATTCTCTTTTTAACCTGTTCCTTAAAACACTAGTGCTTAGGAAATCTATTGGAGGCAGAAGCAGTCAAGAGTAGCTTAGGGTTAGGGTTAGGGTTAGGGTTACGGTACGGCTTAGGGTACTGTTTCGGGTACGGTTTCGAGTACGGCGTAGGGTATGGGTTAAGTTTAGGGTTAGGTTTAGTTTTAGGGTTAGGGCTCCTGTTTTGGGTACGGGTTAGTTTTAGGGTACTTGTTACGGTTAGGGTAGGTGTTAGGGTTAGGGTACGAGTTAGGGTTATGGTGTTTTTTAAACCTATCCCACTCTCTAGGTATCACTTAGCACGTAAAGGAATATTATTTAGGGTCCAGCCATGGAGAAGAGTTTAGACACTAGGATAAGATAAGGAACACACCCATTATAAAGAAATCACATTAGGATTCTCTTTTTAAGCTGTACCGTAAAACACTAGTGCTTAGGAGATCTATAGGAGGCAGAAGCAGTCAAGGTTAGCTTAGTGTTAGGGTTAGGGTTAGGGTTAGAGTTACGTTTAGGGTACGGCTTAGGGTACGGGTTCGGGTACGGTTTCGGGTACGGCGTAGGGTATGGGTTAGGTTTAGGGTTAGGGTTAGTATTAGGGGTAGGGGTCGGTGTAGGGTACGGGTTAGGATTAGCGTACGTGTTAGGGTTAGGGTATGCGTTAGGGTTAGGGTATTTATTAAACCTATCCCAGTCTCTAGATACCACTGAGCAGGTAAAGGAATATTATTTTGGGTCCAACCATGGAAAAGAGTTTAGACACTAGGATAAGATAAGGAACACACCCATTATAAAGAAATCACATTAGGATTCTCTTTTTAAGCTGTTCCTTAAAACACTAGTGCTTAGGAAATCCACTGGAGGCAGAAGCAGTCAAGGGTAGTTTAGGGTTAGGATTAGGGTTAGGGTTAGGTTACTGCTTATGGTACGGGTTCGGTTACGGATTTGGGTACAGCGTAGGGTATGGGCTAGGTTTAGGCTTAGGGTTAGTTTTAGGGTTAGGGCTCGGTTTAGGGTACGGGTTAGAAGTAGGGTACGTTTTAGTGTTATAGTAGGGTTTAGGGTTAGGGTATGCGTTAGGGTTAGGTATTTATTAAAGCTGTCCCACTTAGCAATTAAAGGAATATTATTTGAGGTCCAGCCATGGAGAAGAGTTTAGACACTGGGATAAGATAAGGAACACACCCATTATAAAGAAATCACATTAGGATTCTCTTTTTAACCTGTTCCTTAAAACACTAGTGCTTAGGAAATGTATTGGAGGCAAAAGCAGTCAACGGTAGCTTAGGGTTAGGGTTAGGGTTAGGGTTAGGGTACTGCTTATGGTACAGGTTCGGTTACGGATTCGGGTACAGCGTAGGGTATGGGCTAGGTTTAGGCTTAGGGTTAGTTTTAGGATTAGGGCTCGGTTTAGGGTACTGGTTAGAATTAGGGTACGTTTTAGTGTTATAGTAGGGTTTAGGGTTAGGGTATGCGTTAGGGTTAGGGTATTTATTAAAGCTGTCCCACTTAGCAATTAAAGGAATCTTATTTGAGGTGCAGCCATGGAGAAGAGTTTAGACACTGGGATAAGATAAGGAACACACCCATTATAAAGAAATCACATTAGGATTCTCTTTTTAAACTGTTCCTTAAAACACTAGTGCTTAAGAAATGTATTGGAGGCAGAAGCTGTCAAGGGTAGCTTAGGGTTAGGGTTAGGGTTAGGGTACGGCTTAGGGTACGGGTTGGGGTAAGGGTTCATACACGGCGTAGGGTATGGTTTAGGGTTAGGGTTAGGGTTAGTTTTAGGGTTAGGGCTTGGTTAGGGTTAGGGTTAGGGTTAGGGTTAAGTTAAGGTTACGGATAAGGGTACGGGTTTGGGTATGACATAGTGTATGGGCTAGGGTTAGGGGTAGGGTACGGCTTAGGATACAGCTTAGGGTACGGGTTAGGGTTAGGGTTAGGGTTAATTTAAGGGTTATGGCTCGGTTTAGGGCACGGTTTAGGATTAGGGTACGTGTTAGTGTTAGGGTAGGGGTTAGGGTTTGGGTACGTGTTAGGGTTAGGTTATCTATTAAACCTATTCCACTCTCTAGATACCATTTAGCACGTAAAGAATATTATTTGGGGTCCAGCCATGGAGAAGAGTTTAGACACTAGGATAAGATAAGGAACACACCCATTATAAAGAAATCACATTAGGATTCTCTTCTTAACCTGTTCCTTAAAATACTAGTGCTTAGGAAATCTATTGGAGGCAGAAGCAGTCAAGGGTAGCTTAGGGTTAGGTTTAGGGTTAAGGTTAGGGTACGGCGTAGGGTATGGGTTAGGGTTAAGATTAGGGGTAGTTTTAGGGTTAGGGCTCGGTTTAGGGTTCGGGTTAGGATTAGCGTACGTGATAGGGTTAGGGTAGGGGTTAGGGTTAGGTTACGCGTTAGGGTTAGGGTATTTATTAAACCTATCCCACTCTCTAGATACCACTTAGCACTTAAAGGAATATTATTTGGGGTCCAGCCATGGAAAAGTGTTTAGACACTTTCTAAGATAAGAAAGTGTCTAAGATAAGATATGGAACACACCCATTATGAAGAAATCACATTACGATTCTCTTTTTAAGCTGTACCGTAAAACACTAGTGCTTAGGAAATCCATTGGAGGCAGAAGCAGTCAAGGGTAGCTTAGGGTTAGTGTTAGGGTTAGGGTACTGCTTATGGTACCGGTTCGGTTACGGTTTCGTGTATGGCGTAGGGTATGGGCTAGGGTTAGGCTTAGGGTTAGTTTTAGGGTTAGGGCTCGGTTTAAGGTACGGGTTAGGATTAGGGTACGTGTTAGGGATATGGTAGGGGATAGGGTTAGGATATGCGTTAGGGTTAGGGTACTTATTAAAGCTATCCCACTGTCTAGATACCACTTACCACGTAAGGGATTATTATTTGGTGTCCAGCCATTGAGAAGAGTTTAGAAACTACGATAAGATATGGAACACACCCATTATAAAGAAATCACATTAGGATTCTCTTTTTAACCAGTTCCTTGAAACACTAGTGTTTAGGAAATATATTGGAGGCAGAATCAGTCAAGGGTAGGTTAGGGTTAGGATTAGCGTTAGGGCATGGCTTAGGGTACGGGTTCGAGTACGGGTTCGGATACAGCATAGGATGTGGGTTAGGGTTAGGTTTAGGGTTTGTTTTAGGGTTAGGGCTCAGTTTAGGGTATGGGTTAGGATAAGGGTTAGTGTTAGGGTTAGGGTAGCGGTTAGGGTTAGGGTACGCGTTAGGGTTACAGCAATTATTAAACCTATCCCACTCTCTATATACCACTTAGCAGGTAAAGGAATATTATCTGGGGTCCATCCATGGAGAAGAGTTTAGACATTAGGATAAGATAAGGAACACAACAATTATAAAGAAATCACATTAGGATTCTCTTTTTAACCAATTCCTTAAAACCCTAGTGCTTAGGAAATCTATTGGAGGCAGAAGCAGTCAAGGGTAGCTTAGGGTTAGGGTTAGGGTTAGGGTACTGCTTATTGTACGGGTTCGGTTATGGGTTTGGGTACGGAGTAGGGTATGGGCTAGGGTTAGGCTTAGGGTTAGTTTTAGGGTTAGGGCTCAGTTTAGGGTATGGTTTAGGATTAGGTTTAGTGTTAGGCTTAGGGTAGGGGTTAGGGTTAGGGTGCGTGTTAGGGTTACGGTAATTATTAAACCTATCCCACTCTCTAGATACCACTTAGCACGTAAAGGAATATTATTTGGGGTCCAGCCATGGAGAAGAGTTTAGACACTTGGATAAGATAAGGAACACACCCATCCTAAAGAAATCACATTAGGATTCTCTTTTTAACCTGTTCCTTAAAGCACTAGTGCTTAGGAAACCTATTGGAGGCAGAAGCAGTCAAGAGTAGCTTAGGGTTAGGGTTAGGGTACTGCTTAGGGTATGGCATAGGGTACGGGTACGGGTTAGGGTTAGGGTTTGTTTAAGGGTTAGGGCTCGGTTTAGGGCACGGGTTAGGATTAGGGTACGTGTTAGGGATAGGGTAGGGGTTAGGGTTCGGGTAGGCGTTAGGGTTAGGGTATTTATTAAACCTATCCCACTCTGTAGATACCACTTAGCACGTAAAGGAATATTCTTTGAGGTCCAGCCATGGAGAAGAGTTTAGACACTAGGATAAGATAAGGAACACACCCATTATAAAGAAATCACATTAGGATTCTCTGTTTAACCTGTTCCTTAAAACACTAGTGCTTAGGAAACCTATTGGAGGCAGAAGCAGTCAAGGGTAGCTTAGGGTTAGGTTTAAGGTTAGGGTATGGCTTAGGGTACGGGTTCTGGTACAGGTTCGGGCACGGCATAGGGTATGGGTTAGAGTTAGGGTTAGGGTTAGTTGTAGTGTTACGGCTCGGTTTATGGTATGGGTTAGGATTAGGGTACGTGTCAGGGTTAGGGTAGGTGTTAGGGTTAGGGTAAGCATAAGGTTAGGGTATTTATTAAACCTATCCCACTGTCTAGATACCATAAATCAGGTAAAGGAATATTATTTTGGGTCCAGCCATAGAGAAGAGTTTAGACAGTAGGATAAGATAAGGAACACACCCATGGTAAAGAAATCACTTTAGGATTCTCTTTTTAAGCTGCTCCTTAAAACACTAGTGCTTAGGAAATCTATTGGAGGCAGAAGCTGTCAAGCGTAGGTTAGGGTTAGTGTTACGGTTAGGGTACGGATTAGGGTACGGGTTCTGATACGGGTTCGGGTACGGCGTACGGTATGGGTTAGGGTTAGGGTTAGGCTTAGTTTTAGGTTTTGGGCTCGGTTTAGGGTTCGGGTTAGGATTAGGGTACGTGTTACGGTTAAGGTAGGGGTTTGGGTTAGGGTACGCCGTAGGCTTAGGGTATTTATTAAACCTATCGCACTCTCTAGATACCACTAAGCATGTAAAGGAATATTATTTGGGGTCCAGGCATGGAGAAGAGTTTAGACACTAGGATAAGATAAGGAACACACTCATTATAAAGAATTCACATTAGGATTCTCTTTTTAAGCCGTTCCGTAAAACACTAGTGCTTAGGAAATCTATTGGAGGAAGAAGCAGTCAAGGGTAGCTTAGGGTTAGGTTTAGGGTTAATGATAGGGTACTGCTTATGGTACGGGTTCGGATACGATGTAGGGTATGTGTTAGGGTTAGTGTTAGGGTTAGTTTTAGGCTTAGGGCTCGGTTTAGGGTATGGGTTAGGATTAGTGTACGTGTTAGTGTTAGTGTAGGGGTTTGGGTTACGGTAGGCGTTAGGGTTAGGATATTTATTAAACCTATCCAACTCTCTAGATACCACTTAGCACGTAAAGGAATATTATTTGTGGTCCAGCCATGGAGAAGAGTTTAGACAGTAGGAGAAGATAAGGAACACACCCATTAAAAAGAAATCACATTAGGATTCTCTTTTTAACCTGTTCCTTAAAACACTAGTGCTTAGGACATCGATTGGAGGCAGAAGCAGTCAACGGTAGCTTAGGGTTAGAGTTAGGGTTAGGGTTAGCGTTAGGGTTAGGGTTAGGTTTAGGGTAAGAGTACGGCTTAGGGTACGGCTTCGGGTATGACATAGTGTATAGGTTAGTTTTAGAGTTAGGGTTAGTTTTAGGGTTAGTGTTAGGGCTCGGTTTAGGGTACGGGGTAGGATAAGGGTACGGGTTAGTGTTAAGGTAGGGGTTTGGGTTAGGGTACGTGTTAAGGTTAGGGTATTTATTAAAGCTATCCCACTCTCTAGGTACCACTTAGCACGTAAAGCATTATTATTTGGGGTCCAGCCATGGAGAAGAGTTTAGAGACAAGGATAAGATAAGGAACACACCCATTATAAAGAAATCACATTAGGATTCTCTTTTTAACCTGTTCCTTAAAACACTAGTGCTTAGGAAATCTATTGGAGGCAGAAGCAGTCAAGAGTAGCTTAGGGTTAGGGTTAGGGTTAGGGTTACGGTACGGCTTAGGGTACTGGTTCGGGTACGGTTTCGAGTACGGCGTAGGGTATCGGTTAAGTTTAGGGTTAGGTTTAGTTTTAGGGTTAGGGCTCCTGTTTTGGGTATGGGTTAGTTTTAGGGTACTTGTTACGGTTAGGGTAGGTGTTAGGGTTAGGGTACGAGTTAGGGTTAGGGTGTTTTTTAAACCTATCCCACTCTCTAGGTATCACTTAGCACGTAAAGGAATATTATTTAGGGTCCAGCCATGGAGAAGAGTGTAGACACTAGGATAAGATAAGGAACACACCCATTATAAAGAAATCACATTAGGATTCTCTTTTTAAGCTGTACCGTAAAACACTAGTGCTTAGGAGATCTATAGGAGGCAGAAGCAGTCAAGGTTAGCTTAGTGTTAGGGTTAGGGTTAGGGTTAGAGTTACGTTTAGGGTACGGCTTAGGGTACGGGTTCGGGTACGGTTTCGGGTACGGCGTAGGGTATGGGTTAGGTTTAGGGTTAGGGTTAGTATTAGGGTTAGGGTTCGGTGTAGGGTACGGGTTAGGATTAGCGTACGTGTTAGGGTTAGGGTATGCGTTAGGGTTAGGGTATTTATTAAACCTATCCCAGTCTCTAGATACCACTGAGCAGGTAAAGGAATATTATTTTGGGTCCAACCATGGAAAAGAGTTTAGACACTAGGAAAAGATAAGGAACACACCCATTATAAAGAAATCACATTAGGATTCTCTTTTTAAGCTGTTCCTTAAAACACTAGTGCTTAGGAAATCCACTGGAGGCAGAAGCAGTCAAGGGTAGCTTAGGGTTAGTGTTAGGGTTAGGGTTAGGGTACTGCTTATGGTACGGGATCGGTTACGGATTCGGGTACGGCGTAGGGTATGGGCTAGGTTTAGGCTTAGGGTTAGTTTTTGGGTTAGGGCTCGGTTTAGGGTACGGGTTAGAAGTAGGGTACGTTTTAGTGTTATAGTAGGGTTTAGGGTTAGGGTATGCGTTAGGGTTAGGGTATTTATTAAAGCTGTCCCACTTAGCAATTAAAGGAATATTATTTGAGGTCCAGCCATGGAGAAGAGTTTAGACACTGGGATAAGATAAGGAACACACCCATTATAAAGAAATCACATTAGGATTCTCTTTTTAACCTGTTCCTTAAAACACTAGTGCTTAGGAAATGTATTGGAGGCAGAAGCAGTCAAGGGTAGCTTAGGGTTAGGGTTAGGGTTAGGGTTAGGGTACTGCTTATGGTACGGGTTCGGTTACGGATTCGGGTACGGCGTAGGGTATGGGCTAGGTTTAGGCTTAGGGTTAGTTTTAGGGTTAGGGCTCGGTTTAGGGTACGGGTTAGAATTAGGGTACGTTTTAGTGTTATAGTAGGGTTTAGGGTTAGGGTATGCGTTAGGGTTAGGGTATTTATTAAAGCTGTCCCACTTAGCAATTAAAGGAATCTTATTTGAGGTGCAGCCATGGAGAAGAGTTTAGACACTGGGATAAGATAAGGAACACACCCATTATAAAGAAATCACATTAGGATTCTCTTTTTAAACTGTTCCTTAAAACACTAGTGCTTAGGAAATGTATTGGAGGCAGAAGCTGTCAAGGGTAGCTTAGGGTTAGGGTTAGGGTTAGGGTACGGCTTAGGGTACGGGTTCGGGTAAGGGTTCATACACGGCGTAGGGTATGGTTTAGGGTTAGGGTTAGGGTTAGTTTTAGGGTTAGGGCTTGGTTAGGGTTAGGGTTAGGGTTAGGGTTAAGTTAAGGTTACGGATAAGGGTACGGGTTTGGGTATGGCATAGTGTATGTGCTAGGGTTAGGGTTAGGGTTAGGGGTAGGGTACGGCTTAGGATACAGCATAGGGTACGGGGTAGGGTTAGTTTACGGGTTATGGCTTGGTTTAGGGCACGGTTTAGGATTAGGGTACGTGTTAGGGTTAGGGTAGGGGTTAGGGTTCGGGTACGCGTTAGGGTTAGGTTATTTATTAAACCTATTCCACTCTCTAGATACCATTTAGCACGTAAAGAATATTATTTGGGGTCCTGCCATGGAGAAGATTTTAGACACTAGGATAAGATAAGGAACACACCCATTATAAAGAAATCACATTAGGATTCTCTTCTTAACCTGTTCCTTAAAACACTAGTGCTTACGAAATCTATTGGAGGCAGAAGCAGTCAAGGGTAGCTTAGGGTTAGGGTTAGGGTTAAGGTTAGCGTACGGCTTAGGGTACGGGTTCGGGTACGGGTTCGGGTACGGCGTACGGTATGGGTTAGAGTTAAGGTTAGGGTTAGTTTTAGGGTTAGGGATCGGTTTAGGGTACGGGTTAGGATTAGGGTACGTGATAGGGTTAGGGTAGGGGTTAGGGTTAGGTTACGCGTTAGGGTTAGGGTATTTATTAAGCCTATCCCACTCTCTAGATACCACTTAGCACTTAAAGGAATATTATTTGGGGTCCAGCCATGGAAAAATGTTTAGACACTAGGATAAGATATGGAACACACCCATTATGAAGAAATCACATTAGGATTGTCTTTTTAAGCTGTACCGTAAAACACTAATGCTTAGGAAATCCATTGGAGGCAGAAGCAGTAAAGGGTAGTTTAGGGTTAGGGTTAGGGTTAGGGTACTGCTTATGGTTCGGGTTCGGTTACGGGTTCGGGTACGGCATAGGGTATGGGCTAGGGTTAGGCTTAGGGTTAGTTTTATGGTTAGGGCTCGGTTTAGGGTACGGGTTAGGAATAGGGTACGTGTTAGGGTTAGGGTATGGGTTAGGGTTAAGGTATGCGTTAGGGTCAGGGTATTTATTAAACCTATTCCACTCTCTAGATACCACTTAGCACGTAAAGGAATATTAATTTGGGTCCAGCCATGGAGAAGAGTTTAGACACTAGGATAAGATAAGGAACACACCCATTATAAAGAAGTCACATTAGGATTCTCTTTTTAACCTGTTCCTTAAAACACTAGTGCTTAGGACATCGATTGGAGGCAGAAGCAGTCAACGGTAGCTTAGGGTTAGGGTTAGCGTTAGGGTTAGGGTTAGGTTTAGGTTTAGGGTAAGAGTACGGCTTAGGGTACGGCTTCGGGTATGACATAGTGTATAGGTTAGTTTTAGGTTTAGGGTTAGTTTTAGGGTTAGTGTTAGGGCTCGGTTTAGGGTACGGGGTAGGATAAGGGTACGGGTTAGGATTAAGGTAGGGGTTTGGGTTAGGGTACGCGTTAAGGTTAGGGTATTTATTAAAGCTATCCCACTCTCTAGGTACCACTTAGCACGTAAAGCATTATTATTTGGGGTCCAGCCATGGAGAAGAGTTTAGACACTAGGATAAGATAAGGAACACACCCATTATAAAGAAATCACATTAGGATTCTCTTTTTAACCTGTTCCTTAAAACACTAGTGCTTAGGAAATCTATTGGAGGCAGAAGCAGTCAAGAGTAGCTTAGGGTTAGGGTTAGGGTTAGGGTTAAGGTACGGCTTAGGGTACTGGTTCGGGTACGGTTTCGAGTACGGCGTAGGGTATGGGTTAAGTTTAGGGTTAGGTTTAGTTTTAGGGTTAGGGCTCCTGTTTTGGGTACGGGTTAGTTTTAGGGTACTTGTTACGGTTAGGGTAGGTGTTAGGTTTAGGGTACGAGTTAGGGTTAGGGTGTTTTTTAAACCTATCCCACTCTCTAGGTATCACCTAGCACGTAAAGGAATATTATTTAGGGTCCAGCCATGGAGAAGAGTTTAGACACTAAGATAAGATAAGGAACACACCCATTATAAAGAAATCACATTAGGATTCTCTTTTTAACCTGTTCCTAAAAACACTATTGCTTAGGAGATCTATAGGAGGCAGAAGCTGTCAAGGTTAGCTTAGTGTTAGGGTTAGGGTTAGGGTTAGAGGTACGGCTTAGGGTACGGGTTCGGGTACGGTTTCGGGTACGGAGTAGGGTATGGGTTAGGTTTAGGGTTAGGGTTAGTATTAGGGTTAGGGGTCGGTGTAAGGTACGGGTTAGGATTAGCGTACGTGTTAGGGTTAGGGTATGCGTTAGGGTTAGGGTATTTATTAAACCTATCCCAGTCTCTAGATACCACTGAGCAGGTAAAGGAATATTATTTTGGGTCCAACCATGGAAAAGAGTTTAGACACTAGGATAAGATAAGGAACACACCCATTATAAAGAAATCACATTAGGATTCTCTTTTTAAACTGTTCCTTAAAACACTATTGCTTAGGAAATCCACTGGAGGCAGAAGCAGTCAAGGGTAGCTTAGGGTTAGGGTTAGGGTTAGGGTTAGGGTACTGCTTATGGTACGGGTTCAGTTACGGATTCGAGTACGGCGTAGGGTATGGGCTAGGTTTAGGCTTAGGGTTAGTTTTTGGGTTAGGGCTCGGTTTAGGGTACGGGTTAGAATTAGGGTACGTTTTATTGTTATAGTAGGGTTTAGGGTTAGGGTATGCATTAGGGTTAGGGTATTTATTAAAGCTGTCCCACTTAGCAATTAAAGGAATACTATTTGAGGTCCAGCCATGGAGAAGAGTTTAGACACTTGGATAAGATAAGGAACTCACCCATCCTAAAGAAATCACATTAGGATTCTCTTTTTAACCTGTTCCTTAAAGCACTAGTGCATAGGAAATCTATTGGAGGCAGAAGCAGTCAAGGGTAGCTTAGGGTTAGGGTTAGGGTACTGCTTAGGATATGGCATAGGGTACGGGTACGGGTTAGGTTTAGGGTTTGTTTAAGGGTTAGGGCTCGGTTTAGGGCACGGGTTAGGATTAGGGTACGTGTTAGGGATAGGGTAGGGGTTAGGGTTCGGGTAGGCGTTAGGGTTAGGGTATTTATTAAACCTATCCCACTCTGTAGATACCACTTAGCACGTAAAGGAATATTCTTTGAGGTCCAGGCATGGAGAAGAGTTTAGACACTAGGATAAGATAAGGAACACACCCATTATAAAGAAATCACATTAGGATTCTCTTTTTAACCTGTTCCTTAAAACACTAGTGCTTAGGAAACCTATTGGAGGCAGAAGCAGTCAAGGGTAGCTTAGGGTTAGGGTTAGGGTTAGGGTATGGCTTAGGGTAAGGGTTCTGGTACAGGTTCGGGCACGGCATAGGGTATGGGTTAGAGTTAGGGTTAGGGTTAGTTGTAGTGTTACAGCTCGGTTTATGGTATGGGTTAGGATTAGGGTACGTGTCAGGGTTAGGGTAGGTGTTAGGGTTAGGGTAAGCATAAGGTTAGGGTATTTATTAAACCTATCCCACTGTCTAGATACCATAAATCAGGTAAAGGAATATTATTTTGGGTCCAGCCATAGAGAAGAGTTTAGACAGTAGGATAAGATAAGGAACACACCCATGGTAAAGAAATCACTTTAGGATTCTCTTTTTAAGCTGCTCCTTAAAACACTAGTGCTTAGGAAATCTATTGGAGGCAGAAGCTGTCAAGCGTAGGTTAGGGTTAGTGTTACGGTTAGGGTACGGATTAGGGTACGGGTTCTGATACGGGTTCGGGTACGGCGTACGGTATGGGTTAGGGTTGGGGTTAGGCTTAGTTTTAGGGTTGGGGCTCGGTTTAGGGTTCGGATTAGGATTAGGGTACGTGTTACGGTTAAGGTAGGGGTTTGGGTTAGGGTACGCCGTAGGCTTAGGGTATTTATTAAACCTATCGCACTCTCTAGATACCACTAAGCATGTAAATGAATATTATTTGGGGTCCAGGCATGGAGAAGAGTTTAGACACTAGGATAAGATAAGGACCACACTCATTATAAAGAATTCACGTTAGGATTCTCTTTTTAAGTCGTTCCGTAAAACACTAGTGCTTAGGAAATCTATTGGAGGAAGAAGCAGTCAAGGGTAGCTTAGGGTTAGGTTTAGGGTTAATGTTAGGGTACTGCTTATGGTATGGGTTCGGATACGATGTAGGGTATGTGTTAGGGTTAGTGTTAGGGTTAGTTTTAGGCTTAGGGCTCGGTTTAGGGTATGGGTTAGGATTAGTGTACGTGTTAGTGTTAGTGTAGGGGTTTGGGTTAGGGTAGGCGTTAGGGTTAGGATATTTATTAAACCTATCCAACTCTCTAGATACCACTTAGCACGTAAAGGAATATTATTTGGGGTCCAGCCATGGAGAAGAGTTTAGACAGTAGGAGAAGATAAGGAACACACCCATTAAAAAGAAATCACATTAGGATTCTCTTTTTAACCTGTTCCTTAAAACACTAGTGCTTAGGACATCAATTGGAGGCAGAAGCAGTCAACGGTAGCTTAGGGTTAGGCTTAGGGTTAGGGTTAGCGTTAGGGTTAGGGTTACGGTTAGGGTTAGGTTTAGGGTAAGAGTACGGCTTAGGGTACGGCTTCGGGTATGACATAGTGTATAGGTTAGTTTTAGAGTTAGGGTTAGTTTTAGGGTTAGTGTTAGGGCTCGGTTTAGGGTACGGGGTAGGATAAGGGTACGGGTTAGTGTTAAGGTAGGGGTTTGGGTTAGGGTACGCGTTAAGGTTAGGGTATTTATTAAAGCTATCCCACTCTCTAGGTACCACTTAGCACGTAAAGCATTATTATTTGGGGTCCAGCTATGGAGAAGAGTTTAGACACTGGGATAAGATAAGGAACACACCCATTATAAAGAAATCACATTAGGATTCTCTTTTTAAACTGTTCCTTAAAACACTAGTGCTTAGGAAATGTATTGGAGGCAGAAGCTGTCAAAGGTAGCTTAGGGTTAGGGTTAGGGTTAGGGTACGGCTTAGGGTACGGGTTCGGGTAAGGGTTCATACACGGCGTAGGGTATGGTTTAGGGTTAGGGTTAGGGTTAGTTTTAGGGTTAGGGCTTGGTTAGGGTTAGGGTTAGGGTTAAGTTAAGGTTACGGATAAGGGTACGGGTTTGGGTATGGCATAGTGTATGGGCTAGGGTTAGGGTTAGGGTTAGGGGTAGGGTACGGCTTAGGATACAGCATAGGGTACGGGGTAGGGTTAGGGTTAGGGTTAGTTTACGGGTTATGGCTCGGTTTAGGGCACGGTTTAGGAATAGGGTACGTGTTAGGGTTAGGGTAGGGGTTAGGGTTCGGGTACGCGTTAGGGTTAGGTTATTTATTAAACCTATTCCACTCTCTAGATACCATTTAGCACGTAAAGAATATTATTTGGGGTCCAGCCATGGAGAAGATTTTAGACACTAGGATAAGATAAGGAACACACCCATTATAAAGAAATCACATTAGGATTCTCTTCTTAACCTGTTCCTTAAAACACTAGTGCTTACGAAATCTATTGGAGGCAGAAGCAGTCAAGGGTAGCTTAGGGTTAGGGTTAGGGTTAAGGT
This sequence comes from Eschrichtius robustus, assembly GCF_028021215.1. Classification (NCBI taxonomy): domain Eukaryota; kingdom Metazoa; phylum Chordata; class Mammalia; order Artiodactyla; family Eschrichtiidae; genus Eschrichtius; species Eschrichtius robustus. Next base: position 27,137,574 of record NC_090827.1, on the reverse strand, counting down.
TAGGGTACGGCTTAGGGTACGGGTTCGGGTACGGGTTCGGGTACGGCGTACGGTATGGGTTAGAGTTAAGGTTAGGGTTAGTTTTAGGGTTAGGGATCGGTTTAGGGTACGGGTTAGGATTAGGGTACGTGATAGGGTTAGGGTAAGGTTTAGGGTTAGGTTACGCGTTAGGGTTAGGATATTTATTAAACCTATCCCACTCTCTACATCCCACTTAGCACTTAAAGGAATATTATTTTGGGTCCAGCCATGGAAAAAAGTTTAGACACTAGGATAAGATAAGGAACACACCCATTATAAAGAAATCACATTAGGATTCTCTTTTTAAACTGTTCCTTAAAACACTATTGCTTAGGAAATCCACTGGAGGCAGAAGCAGTCAAGGGTAGCTTAGGGTTAGGGTTAGGGTTAGGGTTAGGGTACTGCTTATGGTACGGGTTCAGTTACGGATTCGAGTACGGCGTAGGGTATGGGCTAGGTTTAGGCTTAGGGTTAGTTTTTGGGTTAGGGCTCGGTTTAGGGTACGGGTTAGAATTAGGGTACGTTTTATTGTTATAGTAGGGTTTAGGGTTAGGGTATGCATTAGGGTTAGGGTATTTATTAAAGCTGTCCCACTTAGCAATTAAAGGAATACTATTTGAGGTCCAGCCATGGAGAAGAGTTTAGACACTTGGATAAGATAAGGAACTCACCCATCCTAAAGAAATCACATTAGGATTCTCTTTTTAACCTGTTCCTTAAAGCACTAGTGCATAGGAAATCTATTGGAGGCAGAAGCAGTCAAGGGTAGCTTAGGGTTAGGGTTAGGGTACTGCTTAGGATATGGCATAGGGTACGGGTACGGGTTAGGTTTAGGGTTTGTTTAAGGGTTAGGGCTCGGTTTAGGGCACGGGTTAGGATTAGGGTACGTGTTAGGGATAGGGTAGGGGTTAGGGTTCGGGTAGGCGTTAGGGTTAGGGTATTTAGTAAACCTATCCCACTCTGTAGATACCACTTAGCACGTAAAGGAATATTCTTTGAGGTCCAGGCATGGAGAAGAGTTTAGACACTAGGATAAGATAAGGAACACACCCATTATAAAGAAATCACATTAGGATTGTCTTTTTAACCTGTTCCTTAAAACACTAGTGCTTAGGAAACCTATTGGAGGCAGAAGCAGTCAAGGGTAGCTTAGGGTTAGGGTTAGGGTTAGGGTATGGCTTAGGGTAAGGGTTCTGGTACAGGTTCGGGCACGGCATAGGGTATGGGTTAGAGTTAGGGTTAGGGTTAGTTGTAGTGTTACGGCTCGGTTTATGGTATGGGTTAGGATTAGGGTACGTGTCAGGGTTAGGGTAGGTGTTAGGGTTAGGGTAAGCATAAGGTTAGGGTATTTATTAAACCTATCCCACTGTCTAGATACCATAAATCAGGTAAAGGAATATTATTTTGGGTCCAGCCATAGAGAAGAGTTTAGACAGTAGGATAAGATAAGGAACACACCCATGGTAAAGAAATCACTTTAGGATTCTCTTTTTAAGCTGCTCCTTAAAACACTAGTGCTTAGGAAATCTATTGGAGGCAGAAGCTGTCAAGCGTAGGTTAGGGTTAGTGTTACGGTTAGGGTACGGATTAGGGTACGGGTTCTGATACGGGTTCGGGTACGGCGTACGGTATGGGTTAGGGTTGGGGTTAGGCTTAGTTTTAGGGTTGGGGCTCGGTTTAGGGTTCGGATTAGGATTAGGGTACGTGTTACGGTTAAGGTAGGGGTTTGGGTTAGGGTACGCCGTAGGCTTAGGGTATTTATTAAACCTATCGCACTCTCTAGATACCACTAAGCATGTAAATGAATATTATTTGGGGTCCAGGCATGGAGAAGAGTTTAGACACTAGGATAAGATAAGGACCACACTCATTATAAAGAATTCACATTAGGATTCTCTTTTTAAGTCGTTCCGTAAAACACTAGTGCTTAGGAAATCTATTGGAGGAAGAAGCAGTCAAGGGTAGCTTAGGGTTAGGTTTAGGGTTAATGTTAGGGTACTGCTTATGGTATGGGTTCGGATACGATGTAGGGTATGTGTTAGGGTTAGTGTTAGGGTTAGTTTTAGGCTTAGGGCTCGGTTTAGGGTATGGGTTAGGATTAGTGTACGTGTTAGTGTTAGTGTAGGGGTTTGGGTTAGGGTAGGCGTTAGGGTTAGGATATTTATTAAACCTATCCAACTCTCTAGATACCACTTAGCACGTAAAGGAATATTATTTGGGGTCCAGCCATGGAGAAGAGTTTAGACAGTAGGAGAAGATAAGGAACACACCCATTAAAAAGAAATCACATTAGGATTCTCTTTTTAACCTGTTCCTTAAAACACTAGTGCTTAGGACATCAATTGGAGGCAGGAGCAGTCAACGGTAGCTTAGGGTTAGGGTTAGGGTTAGGGTTAGCGTTAGGGTTAGGGTTACGGTTAGGGTTAGGTTTAGGGTAAGAGTACGGCTTAGGGTACGGCTTCGGGTATGACATAGTGTATAGGTTAGTTTTAGAGTTAGGGTTAGTTTTAGGTTTAGTGTTAGGGCTCGGTTTAGGGTACGGGGTAGGATAAGGGTACGGGTTAGTGTTAAGGTAGGGGTTTGGGTTAGGGTACGCGTTAAGGTTAGGGTATTTATTAAAGCTATCCCACTCTCTAGGTACCACTTAGCACGTAAAGCATTATTATTTGGGGTCCAGCCATGGAGAAGAGTTTAGAGACAAGGATAAGATAAGGAACACACCCATTATAAAGAAATCACATTAGGATTCTCTTTTTAACCTGTTCCTTAAAACACTAGTGCTTAGGAAATCTATTGGAGGCAGAAGCAGTCAAGAGTAGCTTAGTGTTAGGGTTAGGGTTAGGGTTACGGTACGGCTTAGGGTACTGGTTCGGGTACGGTTTCGAGTACGGCGTAGGGTATCGGTTAAGTTTAGGGTTAGGTTTAGTTTTAGGGTTAGGGCTCCTGTTTTGGGTATGGGTTAGTTTTAGGGTACTTGTTACGGTTAGGGTAGGTGTTAGGGTTAGGGTACGAGTTAGGGTTAGGGTGTTTTTTAAACCTATCCCACTCTCTAGGTATCACTTAGCACGTAAAGGAATATTATTTAGGGTCCAGCCATGGAGAAGAGTTTAGACACTAGGATAAGATAAGGAACACACCCATTATAAAGAAATCACATTAGGATTCTCTTTTTAAGCTGTACCGTAAAACACTAGTGCTTAGGAGATCTATAGGAGGCAGAAGCAGTCAAGGTTAGCTTAGTGTTAGGGTTAGGGTTAGGGTTAGAGTTACGTTTAGGGTACGGCTTAGGGTACGGGTTCGGGTACGGTTTCGGGTACGGCGTAGGGTATGGGTTAGGTTTAGGGTTAGGGTTAGTATTAGGGTTAGGGTTCGGTGTAGGGTACGGGTTAGGATTAGCGTACGTGTTAGGGTTAGGGTATGCGTTAGGGTTAGGGTATTTATTAAACCTATCCCAGTCTCTAGATACCACTGAGCAGGTAAAGGAATATTATTTTGGGTCCAACCATGGAAAAGAGTTTAGACACTAGGATAAGGTAAGGAACACACCCATTATAAAGAAATCACATTAGGATTCTCTTCTTAACCTGTTCCTTAAAACACTAGTGCTTACGAAATCTATTGGAGGCAGAAGCAGTCAAGGGTAGCTTAGGGTTAGGGTTAGGGTTAGGGTTAGGGTACTGCTTATGGTACGGGTTCGGTTACGGATTCGGGTACGGCGTAGGGTATGGGCTAGGTTTAGGCTTAGGGTTAGTTTTAGGGTTAGGGCTCGGTTTAGGGTACGGGTTAGAATTAGGGTACGTTTTAGTGTTATAGTAGGGTTTAGGGTTAGGGTATGCGTTAGGGTTAGGGTATTTATTAAAGCTGTCCCACTTAGCAATTAAAGGAATCTTATTTGAGGTGCAGCCATGGAGAAGAGTTTAGACACTGGGATAAGATAAGGAACACACCCATTATAAAGAAATCACATTAGGATTCTCTTTTTAAACTGTTCCTTAAAACACTAGTGCTTAGGAAATGTATTGGAGGCAGAAGCTGTCAAGGGTAGCTTAGGGTTAGGGTTAGGGTTAGGGTACGGCTTAGGGTACGGGTTCGGGTAAGGGTTCATACACGGCGTAGGGTATGGTTTAGGGTTAGGGTTAGGGTTAGTTTTAGGGTTAGGGCTTGGTTAGGGTTAGGGTTAGGGTTAGGGTTAAGTTAAGGTTACGGATAAGGGTACGGGTTTGGGTATGGCATAGTGTATGGGCTAGGGTTAGGGTTAGGGTTAGGGGTAGGGTACGGCTTAGGATACAGCATAGGGTACGGGGTAGGGTTAGTTTACGGGTTATGGCTTGGTTTAGGGCACGGTTTAGGATTAGGGTACGTGTTAGGGTTAGGGTAGGGGTTAGGGTTCGGGTACGCGTTAGGGTTAGGTTATTTATTAAACCTATTCCACTCTCTAGATACCATTTAGCACGTAAAGAATATTATTTGGGGTCCTGCCATGGAGAAGATTTTAGACACTAGGATAAGATAAAGAACACACCCATTATAAAGAAATCACATTAGGATTCTCTTCTTAACCTGTTCCTTAAAACACTAGTGCTTACGAAATCTATTGGAGGCAGAAGCAGTCAAGGGTAGCTTAGGGTTAGGGTTAGGGTTAAGGTTAGCGTACGGCTTAGGGTACGGGTTCGGGTACGGGTTCGGGTACGGCGTACGGTATGGGTTAGAGTTAAGGTTAGGGTTAGTTTTAGGGTTAGGGATCGGTTTAGGGTACGGGTTAGGATTAGGGTACGTGATAGGGTTAGGGTAGGGGTTAGGGTTAGGTTACGCGTTAGGGTTAGGGTATTTATTAAACCTATCCCAGTCTCTAGATACCACTGAGCAGGTAAAGGAATATTATTTTGGGTCCAACCATGGAAAAGAGTTTAGACACTAGGATAAGATAAGGAACACACCCATTATAAAGAAATCACATTAGGATTCTCTTTTTAAGCTGTTCCTTAAAACACTAGTGCTTAGGAAATCCACTGGAGGCAGAAGCAGTCAAGGGTAGCTTAGGGTTAGTGTTAGGGTTAGGGTTAGGGTACTGCTTATGGTACGGGATCGGTTACGGATTCGGGTACGGCGTAGGGTATGGGCTAGGTTTAGGCTTAGGGTTAGTTTTTGGGTTAGGGCTCGGTTTAGGGTACGGGTTAGAAGTAGGGTACGTTTTAGTGTTATAGTAGGGTTTAGGGTTAGGGTATGCGTTAGGGTTAGGGTATTTATTAAAGCTGTCCCACTTAGCAATTAAAGGAATATTATTTGAGGTCCAGCCATGGAGAAGAGTTTAGACACTGGGATAAGATAAGGAACACACCCATTATAAAGAAATCACATTAGGATTCTCTTTTTAACCTGTTCCTTAAAACACTAGTGCTTAGGAAATGTATTGGAGGCAGAAGCAGTCAAGGGTAGCTTAGGGTTAGGGTTAGGGTTAGGGTTAGGGTACTGCTTATGGTACGGGTTCGGTTACGGATTCGGGTACGGCGTAGGGTATGGGCTAGGTTTAGGCTTAGGGTTAGTTTTAGGGTTAGGGCTCGGTTTAGGGTACGGGTTAGAATTAGGGTACGTTTTAGTGTTATAGTAGGGTTTAGGGTTAGGGTAGGCGTTAGGGTTAGGGTATGCGTTAGGGTTAGGGTATTTATTAAAGCTGTCCCACTTAGCAATTAAAGGAATCTTATTTGAGGTGCAGCCATGGAGAAGAGTTTAGACACTGGGATAAGATAAGGAACACACCCATTATAAAGAAATCACATTAGGATTCTCTTTTTAAACTGTTCCTTAAAACACTAGTGCTTAGGAAATGTATTGGAGGCAGAAGCTGTCAAGGGTAGCTTAGGGTTAGGGTTAGGGTTAGGGTACGGCTTAGGGTACGGGTTCGGGTAAGGGTTCATACACGGCGTAGGGTATGGTTTAGGGTTAGGGTTAGGGTTAGTTTTAGGGTTAGGGCTTGGTTAGGGTTAGGGTTAGGGTTAGGGTTAAGTTAAGGTTACGGATAAGGGTACGGGTTTGGGTATGGCATAGTGTATGTGCTAGGGTTAGGGTTAGGGTTAGGGGTAGGGTACGGCTTAGGATACAGCATAGGGTACGGGGTAGGGTTAGTTTACGGGTTATGGCTTGGTTTAGGGCAAGGTTTAGGATTAGGGTACGTGTTAGGGTTAGGGTAGGGGTTAGGGTTCGGGTACGCGTTAGGGTTAGGTTATTTATTAAACCTATTCCACTCTCTAGATACCATTTAGCACGTAAAGAATATTATTTGGGGTCCTGCCATGGAGAAGATTTTAGACACTAGGATAAGATAAGGAACACACCCATTATAAAGAAATCACATTAGGATTCTCTTCTTAACCTGTTCCTTAAAACACTAGTGCTTACGAAATCTATTGGAGGCAGAAGCAGTCAAGGGTAGCTTAGGGTTAGGGTTAGGGTTAAGGTTAGCGTACGGCTTAGGGTACGGGTTCGGGTACGGGTTCGGGTACGGCGTACGGTATGGGTTAGAGTTAAGGTTAGGGTTAGTTTTAGGGTTAGGGATCGGTTTAGGGTACGGGTTAGGATTAGGGTACGTGATAGGGTTAGGGTAGGGGTTAGGGTTAGGTTACGCGTTAGGGTTAGGGTATTTATTAAACCTATCCCACTCTCTAGATACCACTTAGCACTTAAAGGAATATTATTTGGGGTCCAGCCATGGAAAAATGTTTAGACACTAGGATAAGATATGGAACACACCCATTATGAAGAAATCACATTAGGATTGTCTTTTTAAGCTGTACCGTAAAACACTAATGCTTAGGAAATCCATTGGAGGCAGAAGCAGTAAAGGGTAGTTTAGGGTTAGGGTTAGGGTTAGGGTACTGCTTATGGTTCGGGTTCGGTTACGGGTTCGGGTACGGCATAGGGTATGGGCTAGGGTTAGGCTTAGGGTTAGTTTTATGGTTAGGGCTCGGTTTAGGGTACGGGTTAGGAATAGGGTACGTGTTAGGGTTAGGGTATGGGTTAGGGTTAAGGTATGCGTTAGGGTCAGGGTATTTATTAAACCTATTCCACTCTCTAGATACCACTTAGCACGTAAAGGAATATTAATTTGGGTCCAGCCATGGAGAAGAGTTTAGACACTAGGATAAGATAAGGAACACACCCATTATAAAGAAGTCACATTAGGATTCTCTTTTTAACCTGTTCCTTAAAACACTAGTGCTTAGGACATCGATTGGAGGCAGAAGCAGTCAACGGTAGCTTAGGGTTAGGGTTAGCGTTAGGGTTAGGGTTAGGTTTAGGTTTAGGGTAAGAGTACGGCTTAGGGTACGGCTTCGGGTATGACATAGTGTATAGGTTAGTTTTAGGTTTAGGGTTAGTTTTAGGGTTAGTGTTAGGGCTCGGTTTAGGGTACGGGGTAGGATAAGGGTACGGGTTAGGATTAAGGTAGGGGTTTGGGTTAGGGTACGCGTTAAGGTTAGGGTATTTATTAAAGCTATCCCACTCTCTAGGTACCACTTAGCACGTAAAGCATTATTATTTGGGGTCCAGCCATGGAGAAGAGTTTAGACAGTAGGAGAAGATAAGGAACACACCCATTAAAAAGAAATCACATTAGGATTCTCTTTTTAACCTGTTCCTTAAAACACTAGTGCTTAGGAAATCTATTGGAGGCAGAAGCAGTCAAGAGTAGCTTAGGGTTAGGGTTAGGGTTAGGGTTAAGGTACGGCTTAGGGTACTGGTTCGGGTACGGTTTCGAGTACGGCGTAGGGTATGGGTTAAGTTTAGGGTTAGGTTTAGTTTTAGGGTTAGGGCTCCTGTTTTGGGTACGGGTTAGTTTTAGGGTACTTGTTACGGTTAGGGTAGGTGTTAGGTTTAGGGTACGAGTTAGGGTTAGGGTGTTTTTTAAACCTATCCCACTCTCTAGGTATCACCTAGCACGTAAAGGAATATTATTTAGGGTCCAGCCATGGAGAAGAGTTTAGACACTAAGATAAGATAAGGAACACACCCATTATAAAGAAATCACATTAGGATTCTCTTTTTAACCTGTTCCTAAAAACACTATTGCTTAGGAGATCTATAGGAGGCAGAAGCTGTCAAGGTTAGCTTAGTGTTAGGGTTAGGGTTAGGGTTAGAGGTACGGCTTAGGGTACGGGTTCGGGTACGGTTTCGGGTACGGAGTAGGGTATGGGTTAGGTTTAGGGTTAGGGTTAGTATTAGGGTTAGGGGTCGGTGTAAGGTACGGGTTAGGATTAGCGTACGTGTTAGGGTTAGGGTATGCGTTAGGGTTAGGGTATTTATTAAACCTATCCCAGTCTCTAGATACCACTGAGCAGGTAAAGGAATATTATTTTGGGTCCAACCATGGAAAAGAGTTTAGACACTAGGATAAGATAAGGAACACACCCATTATAAAGAAATCACATTAGGATTCTCTTTTTAAACTGTTCCTTAAAACACTATTGCTTAGGAAATCCACTGGAGGCAGAAGCAGTCAAGGGTAGCTTAGGGTTAGGGTTAGGGTTAGGGTTAGGGTACTGCTTATGGTACGGGTTCAGTTACGGATTCGAGTACGGCGTAGGGTATGGGCTAGGTTTAGGCTTAGGGTTAGTTTTTGGGTTAGGGCTCGGTTTAGGGTACGGGTTAGAATTAGGGTACGTTTTATTGTTATAGTAGGGTTTAGGGTTAGGGTATGCATTAGGGTTAGGGTATTTATTAAAGCTGTCCCACTTAGCAATTAAAGGAATACTATTTGAGGTCCAGCCATGGAGAAGAGTTTAGACACTTGGATAAGATAAGGAACTCACCCATCCTAAAGAAATCACATTAGGATTCTCTTTTTAACCTGTTCCGTAAAGCACTAGTGCATAGGAAATCTATTGGAGGCAGAAGCAGTCAAGGGTAGCTTAGGGTTAGGGTTAGGGTACTGCTTAGGATATGGCATAGGGTACGGGTACGGGTTAGGTTTAGGGTTTGTTTAAGGGTTAGGGCTCGGTTTAGGGCACGGGTTAGGATTAGGGTACGTGTTAGGGATAGGGTAGGGGTTAGGGTTCGGGTAGGCGTTAGGGTTAGGGTATTTATTAAACCTATCCCACTCTGTAGATACCACTTAGCACGTAAAGGAATATTCTTTGAGGTCCAGGCATGGAGAAGAGTTTAGACACTAGGATAAGATAAGGAACACACCCATTATAAAGAAATCACATTAGGATTCTCTTTTTAACCTGTTCCTTAAAACACTAGTGCTTAGGAAACCTATTGGAGGCAGAAGCAGTCAAGGGTAGCTTAGGGTTAGGGTTAGGGTTAGGGTATGGCTTAGGGTAAGGGTTCTGGTACAGGTTCGGGCACGGCATAGGGTATGGGTTAGAGTTAGGGTTAGGGTTAGTTGTAGTGTTACAGCTCGGTTTATGGTATGGGTTAGGATTAGGGTACGTGTCAGGGTTAGGGTAGGTGTTAGGGTTAGGGTAAGCATAAGGTTAGGGTATTTATTAAACCTATCCCACTGTCTAGATACCATAAATCAGGTAAAGGAATATTATTTTGGGTCCAGCCATAGAGAAGAGTTTAGACAGTAGGATAAGATAAGGAACACACCCATGGTAAAGAAATCACTTTAGGATTCTCTTTTTAAGCTGCTCCTTAAAACACTAGTGCTTAGGAAATCTATTGGAGGCAGAAGCTGTCAAGCGTAGGTTAGGGTTAGTGTTACGGTTAGGGTACGGATTAGGGTACGGGTTCTGATACGGGTTCGGGTACGGCGTACGGTATGGGTTAGGGTTGGGGTTAGGCTTAGTTTTAGGGTTGGGGCTCGGTTTAGGGTTCGGATTAGGATTAGGGTACGTGTTACGGTTAAGGTAGGGGTTTGGGTTAGGGTACGCCGTAGGCTTAGGGTATTTATTAAACCTATCGCACTCTCTAGATACCACTAAGCATGTAAATGAATATTATTTGGGGTCCAGGCATGGAGAAGAGTTTAGACACTAGGATAAGATAAGGACCACACTCATTATAAAGAATTCACGTTAGGATTCTCTTTTTAAGTCGTTCCGTAAAACACTAGTGCTTAGGAAATCTATTGGAGGAAGAAGCAGTCAAGGGTAGCTTAGGGTTAGGTTTAGGGTTAATGTTAGGGTACTGCTTATGGTATGGGTTCGGATACGATGTAGGGTATGTGTTAGGGTTAGTGTTAGGGTTAGTTTTAGGCTTAGGGCTCGGTTTAGGGTATGGGTTAGGATTAGTGTACGTGTTAGTGTTAGTGTAGGGGTTTGGGTTAGGGTAGGCGTTAGGGTTAGGATATTTATTAAACCTATCCAACTCTCTAGATACCACTTAGCACGTAAAGGAATATTATTTGGGGTCCAGCCATGGAGAAGAGTTTAGACAGTAGGAGAAGATAAGGAACACACCCATTAAAAAGAAATCACATTAGGATTCTCTTTTTAACCTGTTCCTTAAAACACTAGTGCTTAGGACATCAATTGGAGGCAGAAGCAGTCAACGGTAGCTTAGGGTTAGGCTTAGGGTTAGGGTTAGCGTTAGGGTTAGGGTTACGGTTAGGGTTAGGTTTAGGGTAAGAGTACGGCTTAGGGTACGGCTTCGGGTATGACATAGTGTATAGGTTAGTTTTAGAGTTAGGGTTAGTTTTAGGGTTAGTGTTAGGGCTCGGTTTAGGGTACGGGGTAGGATAAGGGTACGGGTTAGTGTTAAGGTAGGGGTTTGGGTTAGGGTACGCGTTAAGGTTAGGGTATTTATTAAAGCTATCCCACTCTCTAGGTACCACTTAGCACGTAAAGCATTATTATTTGGGGTCCAGCTATGGAGAAGAGTTTAGACACTGGGATAAGATAAGGAACACACCCATTATAAAGAAATCACATTAGGATTCTCTTTTTAAACTGTTCCTTAAAACACTAGTGCTTAGGAAATGTATTGGAGGCAGAAGCTGTCAAAGGTAGCTTAGGGTTAGGGTTAGGGTTAGGGTACGGCTTAGGGTACGGGTTCGGGTAAGGGTTCATACACGGCGTAGGGTATGGTTTAGGGTTAGGGTTAGGGTTAGTTTTAGGGTTAGGGCTTGGTTAGGGTTAGGGTTAGGGTTAAGTTAAGGTTACGGATAAGGGTACGGGTTTGGGTATGGCATAGTGTATGGGCTAGGGTTAGGGTTAGGGTTAGGGGTAGGGTACGGCTTAGGATACAGCATAGGGTACGGGGTAGGGTTAGGGTTAGGGTTAGTTTACGGGTTATGGCTCGGTTTAGGGCACGGTTTAGGAATAGGGTACGTGTTAGGGTTAGGGTAGGGGTTAGGGTTCGGGTACGCGTTAGGGTTAGGTTATTTATTAAACCTATTCCACTCTCTAGATACCATTTAGCACGTAAAGAATATTATTTGGGGTCCAGCCATGGAGAAGATTTTAGACACTAGGATAAGATAAGGAACACACCCATTATAAAGAAATCACATTAGGATTCTCTTCTTAACCTGTTCCTTAAAACACTAGTGCTTACGAAATCTATTGGAGGCAGAAGCAGTCAAGGGTAGCTTAGGGTTAGGGTTAGGGTTAAGGTTAGGGTACGGCTTAGGGTACGGGTTCGGGTACGGGTTCGGGTACGGCGTACGGTATGGGTTAGAGTTAAGGTTAGGGTTAGTTTTAGGGTTAGGGATCGGTTTAGGGTACGGGTTAGGATTAGGGTACGTGATAGGGTTAGGGTAGGGTTTAGGGTTAGGTTACGCGTTAGGGTTAGGATATTTATTAAACCTATCCCACTCTCTACATCCCACTTAGCACTTAAAGGAATATTATTTTGGGTCCAGCCATGGAAAAAAGTTTAGACACTAGGATAAGATAAGGAACACACCCATTATAAAGAAATCACATTAGGATTCTCTTTTTAAACTGTTCCTTAAAACACTATTGCTTAGGAAATCCACTGGAGGCAGAAGCAGTCAAGGGTAGCTTAGGGTTAGGGTTAGGGTTAGGGTTAGGGTACTGCTTATGGTACGGGTTCAGTTACGGATTCGAGTACGGCGTAGGGTATGGGCTAGGTTTAGGCTTAGGGTTAGTTTTTGGGTTAGGGCTCGGTTTAGGGTACGGGTTAGAATTAGGGTACGTTTTATTGTTATAGTAGGGTTTAGGGTTAGGGTATGCATTAGGGTTAGGGTATTTATTAAAGCTGTCCCACTTAGCAATTAAAGGAATACTATTTGAGGTCCAGCCATGGAGAAGAGTTTAGACACTTGGATAAGATAAGGAACTCACCCATCCTAAAGAAATCACATTAGGATTCTCTTTTTAACCTGTTCCTTAAAGCACTAGTGCATAGGAAATCTATTGGAGGCAGAAGCAGTCAAGGGTAGCTTAGGGTTAGGGTTAGGGTACTGCTTAGGATATGGCATAGGGTACGGGTACGGGTTAGGTTTAGGGTTTGTTTAAGGGTTAGGGCTCGGTTTAGGGCACGGGTTAGGATTAGGGTACGTGTTAGGGATAGGGTAGGGGTTAGGGTTCGGGTAGGCGTTAGGGTTAGGGTATTTATTAAACCTATCCCACTCTGTAGATACCACTTAGCACGTAAAGGAATATTCTTTGAGGTCCAGGCATGGAGAAGAGTTTAGACACTAGGATAAGATAAGGAACACACCCATTATAAAGAAATCACATTAGGATTGTCTTTTTAACCTGTTCCTTAAAACACTAGTGCTTAGGAAACCTATTGGAGGCAGAAGCAGTCAAGGGTAGCTTAGGGTTAGGGTTAGGGTTAGGGTATGGCTTAGGGTAAGGGTTCTGGTACAGGTTCGGGCACGGCATAGGGTATGGGTTAGAGTTAGGGTTAGGGTTAGTTGTAGTGTTACGGCTCGGTTTATGGTATGGGTTAGGATTAGGGTACGTGTCAGGGTTAGGGTAGGTGTTAGGGTTAGGGTAAGCATAAGGTTAGGGTATTTATTAAACCTATCCCACTGTCTAGATACCATAAATCAGGTAAAGGAATATTATTTTGGGTCCAGCCATAGAGAAGAGTTTAGACAGTAGGATAAGATAAGGAACACACCCATGGTAAAGAAATCACTTTAGGATTCTCTTTTTAAGCTGCTCCTTAAAACACTAGTGCTTAGGAAATCTATTGGAGGCAGAAGCTGTCAAGCGTAGGTTAGGGTTAGTGTTACGGTTAGGGTACGGATTAGGGTACGGGTTCTGATACGGGTTCGGGTACGGCGTACGGTATGGGTTAGGGTTGGGGTTAGGCTTAGTTTTAGGGTTGGGGCTCGGTTTAGGGTTCGGATTAGGATTAGGGTACGTGTTACGGTTAAGGTAGGGGTTTGGGTTAGGGTACGCCGTAGGCTTAGGGTATTTATTAAACCTATCGCACTCTCTAGATACCACTAAGCATGTAAATGAATATTATTTGGGGTCCAGGCATGGAGAAGAGTTTAGACACTAGGATAAGATAAGGACCACACTCATTATAAAGAATTCACATTAGGATTCTCTTTTTAAGTCGTTCCGTAAAACACTAGTGCTTAGGAAATCTATTGGAGGAAGAAGCAGTCAAGGGTAGCTTAGGGTTAGGTTTAGGGTTAATGTTAGGGTACTGCTTATGGTATGGGTTCGGATACGATGTAGGGTATGTGTTAGGGTTAGTGTTAGGGTTAGTTTTAGGCTTAGGGCTCGGTTTAGGGTATGGGTTAGGATTAGTGTACGTGTTAGTGTTAGTGTAGGGGTTTGGGTTAGGGTAGGCGTTAGGGTTAGGATATTTATTAAACCTATCCAACTCTCTAGATACCACTTAGCACGTAAAGGAATATTATTTGGGGTCCAGCCATGGAGAAGAGTTTAGACAGTAGGAGAAGATAAGGAACACACCCATTAAAAAGAAATCACATTAGGATTCTCTTTTTAACCTGTTCCTTAAAACACTAGTGCTTAGGACATCAATTGGAGGCAGGAGCAGTCAACGGTAGCTTAGGGTTAGGGTTAGGGTTAGGGTTAGCGTTAGGGTTAGGGTTACGGTTAGGGTTAGGTTTAGGGTAAGAGTACGGCTTAGGGTACGGCTTCGGGTATGACATAGTGTATAGGTTAGTTTTAGAGTTAGGGTTAGTTTTAGGTTTAGTGTTAGGGCTCGGTTTAGGGTACGGGGTAGGATAAGGGTACGGGTTAGTGTTAAGGTAGGGGTTTGGGTTAGGGTACGCGTTAAGGTTAGGGTATTTATTAAAGCTATCCCACTCTCTAGGTACCACTTAGCACGTAAAGCATTATTATTTGGGGTCCAGCCATGGAGAAGAGTTTAGAGACAAGGATAAGATAAGGAACACACCCATTATAAAGAAATCACATTAGGATTCTCTTTTTAACCTGTTCCTTAAAACACTAGTGCTTAGGAAATCTATTGGAGGCAGAAGCAGTCAAGAGTAGCTTAGTGTTAGGGTTAGGGTTAGGGTTACGGTACGGCTTAGGGTACTGGTTCGGGTACGGTTTCGAGTACGGCGTAGGGTATCGGTTAAGTTTAGGGTTAGGTTTAGTTTTAGGGTTAGGGCTCCTGTTTTGGGTATGGGTTAGTTTTAGGGTACTTGTTACGGTTAGGGTAGGTGTTAGGGTTAGGGTACGAGTTAGGGTTAGGGTGTTTTTTAAACCTATCCCACTCTCTAGGTATCACTTAGCACGTAAAGGAATATTATTTAGGGTCCAGCCATGGAGAAGAGTTTAGACACTAGGATAAGATAAGGAACACACCCATTATAAAGAAATCACATTAGGATTCTCTTTTTAAGCTGTACCGTAAAACACTAGTGCTTAGGAGATCTATAGGAGGCAGAAGCAGTCAAGGTTAGCTTAGTGTTAGGGTTAGGGTTAGGGTTAGAGTTACGTTTAGGGTACGGCTTAGGGTACGGGTTCGGGTACGGTTTCGGGTACGGCGTAGGGTATGGGTTAGGTTTAGGGTTAGGGTTAGTATTAGGGTTAGGGTTCGGTGTAGGGTACGGGTTAGGATTAGCGTACGTGTTAGGGTTAGGGTATGCGTTAGGGTTAGGGTATTTATTAAACCTATCCCAGTCTCTAGATACCACTGAGCAGGTAAAGGAATATTATTTTGGGTCCAACCATGGAAAAGAGTTTAGACACTAGGATAAGGTAAGGAACACACCCATTATAAAGAAATCACATTAGGATTCTCTTCTTAACCTGTTCCTTAAAACACTAGTGCTTACGAAATCTATTGGAGGCAGAAGCAGTTAAGGGTAGCTTAGGGTTAGGGTTAGGGTTAGGGTTAGGGTACTGCTTATGGTACGGGTTCGGTTACGGATTCGGGTACGGCGTAGGGTATGGGCTAGGTTTAGGCTTAGGGTTAGTTTTAGGGTTAGGGCTCGGTTTAGGGTACGGGTTAGAATTAGGGTACGTTTTAGTGTTATAGTAGGGTTTAGGGTTAGGGTATGCGTTAGGGTTAGGGTATTTATTAAAGCTGTCCCACTTAGCAATTAAAGGAATCTTATTTGAGGTGCAGCCATGGAGAAGAGTTTAGACACTGGGATAAGATAAGGAACACACCCATTATAAAGAAATCACATTAGGATTCTCTTTTTAAACTGTTCCTTAAAACACTAGTGCTTAGGAAATGTATTGGAGGCAGAAGCTGTCAAGGGTAGCTTAGGGTTAGGGTTAGGGTTAGGGTACGGCTTAGGGTACGGGTTCGGGTAAGGGTTTATACACGGCGTAGGGTATGGTTTAGGGTTAGGGTTAGGGTTAGTTTTAGGGTTAGGGCTTGGTTAGGGTTAGGGTTAGGGTTAGGGTTAAGTTAAGGTTACGGATAAGGGTACGGGTTTGGGTATGGCATAGTGTATGGGCTAGGGTTAGGGTTAGGGTTAGGGGTAGGGTACGGCTTAGGATACAGCATAGGGTACGGGGTAGGGTTAGTTTACGGGTTATGGCTTGGTTTAGGGCACGGTTTAGGATTAGGGTACGTGTTAGGGTTAGGGTAGGGGTTAGGGTTCGGGTACGCGTTAGGGTTAGGTTATTTATTAAACCTATTCCACTCTCTAGATACCATTTAGCACGTAAAGAATATTATTTGGGGTCCTGCCATGGAGAAGATTTTAGACACTAGGATAAGATAAAGAACACACCCATTATAAAGAAATCACATTAGGATTCTCTTCTTAACCTGTTCCTTAAAACACTAGTGCTTACGAAATCTATTGGAGGCAGAAGCAGTCAAGGGTAGCTTAGGGTTAGGGTTAGGGTTAAGGTTAGCGTACGGCTTAGGGTACGGGTTCGGGTACGGGTTCGGGTACGGCGTACGGTATGGGTTAGAGTTAAGGTTAGGGTTAGTTTTAGGGTTAGGGATCGGTTTAGGGTACGGGTTAGGATTAGGGTACGTGATAGGGTTAGGGTAGGGGTTAGGGTTAGGTTACGCGTTAGGGTTAGGGTATTTATTAAACCTATCCCAGTCTCTAGATACCACTGAGCAGGTAAAGGAATATTATTTTGGGTCCAACCATGGAAAAGAGTTTAGACACTAGGATAAGATAAGGAACACACCCATTATAAAGAAATCACATTAGGATTCTCTTTTTAAGCTGTTCCTTAAAACACTAGTGCTTAGGAAATCCACTGGAGGCAGAAGCAGTCAAGGGTAGCTTAGGGTTAGTGTTAGGGTTAGGGTTAGGGTACTGCTTATGGTACGGGATCGGTTACGGATTCGGGTACGGCGTAGGGTATGGGCTAGGTTTAGGCTTAGGGTTAGTTTTTGGGTTAGGGCTCGGTTTAGGGTACGGGTTAGAAGTAGGGTACGTTTTAGTGTTATAGTAGGGTTTAGGGTTAGGGTATGCGTTAGGGTTAGGGTATTTATTAAAGCTGTCCCACTTAGCAATTAAAGGAATATTATTTGAGGTCCAGCCATGGAGAAGAGTTTAGACACTGGGATAAGATAAGGAACACACCCATTATAAAGAAATCACATTAGGATTCTCTTTTTAACCTGTTCCTTAAAACACTAGTGCTTAGGAAATGTATTGGAGGCAGAAGCAGTCAAGGGTAGCTTAGGGTTAGGGTTAGGGTTAGGGTTAGGGTACTGCTTATGGTACGGGTTCGGTTACGGATTCGGGTACGGCGTAGGGTATGGGCTAGGTTTAGGCTTAGGGTTAGTTTTAGGGTTAGGGCTCGGTTTAGGGTACGGGTTAGAATTAGGGTACGTTTTAGTGTTATAGTAGGGTTTAGGGTTAGGGTAGGCGTTAGGGTTAGGGTATGCGTTAGGGTTAGGGTATTTATTAAAGCTGTCCCACTTAGCAATTAAAGGAATCTTATTTGAGGTGCAGCCATGGAGAAGAGTTTAGACACTGGGATAAGATAAGGAACACACCCATTATAAAGAAATCACATTAGGATTCTCTTTTTAAACTGTTCCTTAAAACACTAGTGCTTAGGAAATGTATTGGAGGCAGAAGCTGTCAAGGGTAGCTTAGGGTTAGGGTTAGGGTTAGGGTACGGCTTAGGGTACGGGTTCGGGTAAGGGTTCATACACGGCGTAGGGTATGTTTTAGGGTTAGGGTTAGGGTTAGTTTTAGGGTTAGGGCTTGGTTAGGGTTAGGGTTAGGGTTAGGGTTAAGTTAAGGTTACGGATAAGGGTACGGGTTTGGGTATGGCATAGTGTATGTGCTAGGGTTAGGGTTAGGGTTAGGGGTAGGGTACGGCTTAGGATACAGCATAGGGTACGGGGTAGGGTTAGTTTACGGGTTATGGCTTGGTTTAGGGCAAGGTTTAGGATTAGGGTACGTGTTAGGGTTAGGGTAGGGGTTAGGGTTCGGGTACGCGTTAGGGTTAGGTTATTTATTAAACCTATTCCACTCTCTAGATACCATTTAGCACGTAAAGAATATTATTTGGGGTCCTGCCATGGAGAAGATTTTAGACACTAGGATAAGATAAGGAACACACCCATTATAAAGAAATCACATTAGGATTCTCTTCTTAACCTGTTCCTTAAAACACTAGTGCTTACGAAATCTATTGGAGGCAGAAGCAGTCAAGGGTAGCTTAGGGTTAGGGTTAGGGTTAAGGTTAGCGTACGGCTTAGGGTACGGGTTCGGGTACGGGTTCGGGTACGGCGTACGGTATGGGTTAGAGTTAAGGTTAGGGTTAGTTTTAGGGTTAGGGATCGGTTTAGGGTACGGGTTAGGATTAGGGTACGTGATAGGGTTAGGGTAGGGGTTAGGGTTAGGTTACGCGTTAGGGTTAGGGTATTTATTAAACCTATCCCACTCTCTAGATACCACTTAGCACTTAAAGGAATATTATTTGGGGTCCAGCCATGGAAAAATGTTTAGACACTAGGATAAGATATGGAACACACCCATTATGAAGAAATCACATTAGGATTGTCTTTTTAAGCTGTACCGTAAAACACTAATGCTTAGGAAATCCATTGGAGGCAGAAGCAGTAAAGGGTAGTTTAGGGTTAGGGTTAGGGTTAGGGTACTGCTTATGGTTCGGGTTCGGTTACGGGTTCGGGTACGGCATAGGGTATGGGCTAGGGTTAGGCTTAGGGTTAGTTTTATGGTTAGGGCTCGGTTTAGGGTACGGGTTAGGAATAGGGTACGTGTTAGGGTTAGGGTATGGGTTAGGGTTAAGGTATGCGTTAGGGTCAGGGTATTTATTAAACCTATTCCACTCTCTAGATACCACTTAGCACGTAAAGGAATATTAATTTGGGTCCAGCCATGGAGAAGAGTTTAGACACTAGGATAAGATAAGGAACACACCCATTATAAAGAAGTCACATTAGGATTCTCTTTTTAACCTGTTCCTTAAAACACTAGTGCTTAGGACATCGATTGGAGGCAGAAGCAGTCAACGGTAGCTTAGGGTTAGGGTTAGCGTTAGGGTTAGGGTTAGGTTTAGGTTTAGGGTAAGAGTACGGCTTAGGGTACGGCTTCGGGTATGACATAGTGTATAGGTTAGTTTTAGGTTTAGGGTTAGTTTTAGGGTTAGTGTTAGGGCTCGGTTTAGGGTACGGGGTAGGATAAGGGTACGGGTTAGGATTAAGGTAGGGGTTTGGGTTAGGGTACGCGTTAAGGTTAGGGTATTTATTAAAGCTATCCCACTCTCTAGGTACCACTTAGCACGTAAAGCATTATTATTTGGGGTCCAGCCATGGAGAAGAGTTTAGACAGTAGGAGAAGATAAGGAACACACCCATTAAAAAGAAATCACATTAGGATTCTCTTTTTAACCTGTTCCTTAAAACACTAGTGCTTAGGAAATCTATTGGAGGCAGAAGCAGTCAAGAGTAGCTTAGGGTTAGGGTTAGGGTTAGGGTTAAGGTACGGCTTAGGGTACTGGTTCGGGTACGGTTTCGAGTACGGCGTAGGGTATGGGTTAAGTTTAGGGTTAGGTTTAGTTTTAGGGTTAGGGCTCCTGTTTTGGGTACGGGTTAGTTTTAGGGTACTTGTTACGGTTAGGGTAGGTGTTAGGTTTAGGGTACGAGTTAGGGTTAGGGTGTTTTTTAAACCTATCCCACTCTCTAGGTATCACCTAGCACGTAAAGGAATATTATTTAGGGTCCAGCCATGGAGAAGAGTTTAGACACTAAGATAAGATAAGGAACACACCCATTATAAAGAAATCACATTAGGATTCTCTTTTTAACCTGTTCCTAAAAACACTATTGCTTAGGAGATCTATAGGAGGCAGAAGCTGTCAAGGTTAGCTTAGTGTTAGGGTTAGGGTTAGGGTTAGAGGTACGGCTTAGGGTACGGGTTCGGGTACGGTTTCGGGTACGGAGTAGGGTATGGGTTAGGTTTAGGGTTAGGGTTAGTATTAGGGTTAGGGGTCGGTGTAAGGTACGGGTTAGGATTAGCGTACGTGTTAGGGTTAGGGTATGCGTTAGGGTTAGGGTATTTATTAAACCTATCCCAGTCTCTAGATACCACTGAGCAGGTAAAGGAATATTATTTTGGGTCCAACCATGGAAAAGAGTTTAGACACTAGGATAAGATAAGGAACACACCCATTATAAAGAAATCACATTAGGATTCTCTTTTTAAACTGTTCCTTAAAACACTATTGCTTAGGAAATCCACTGGAGGCAGAAGCAGTCAAGGGTAGCTTAGGGTTAGGGTTAGGGTTAGGGTTAGGGTACTGCTTATGGTACGGGTTCAGTTACGGATTCGAGTACGGCGTAGGGTATGGGCTAGGTTTAGGCTTAGGGTTAGTTTTTGGGTTAGGGCTCGGTTTAGGGTACGGGTTAGAATTAGGGTACGTTTTATTGTTATAGTAGGGTTTAGGGTTAGGGTATGCATTAGGGTTAGGGTATTTATTAAAGCTGTCCCACTTAGCAATTAAAGGAATACTATTTGAGGTCCAGCCATGGAGAAGAGTTTAGACACTTGGATAAGATAAGGAACTCACCCATCCTAAAGAAATCACATTAGGATTCTCTTTTTAACCTGTTCCTTAAAGCACTAGTGCATAGGAAATCTATTGGAGGCAGAAGCAGTCAAGGGTAGCTTAGGGTTAGGGTTAGGGTACTGCTTAGGATATGGCATAGGGTACGGGTACGGGTTAGGTTTAGGGTTTGTTTAAGGGTTAGGGCTCGGTTTAGGGCACGGGTTAGGATTAGGGTACGTGTTAGGGATAGGGTAGGGGTTAGGGTTCGTGTAGGCGTTAGGGTTAGGGTATTTATTAAACCTATCCCACTCTGTAGATACCACTTAGCACGTAAAGGAATATTCTTTGAGGTCCAGGCATGGAGAAGAGTTTAGACACTAGGATAAGATAAGGAACACACCCATTATAAAGAAATCACATTAGGATTCTCTTTTTAACCTGTTCCTTAAAACACTAGTGCTTAGGAAACCTATTGGAGGCAGAAGCAGTCAAGGGTAGCTTAGGGTTAGGGTTAGGGTTAGGGTATGGCTTAGGGTAAGGGTTCTGGTACAGGTTCGGGCACGGCATAGGGTATGGGTTAGAGTTAGGGTTAGGGTTAGTTGTAGTGTTACAGCTCGGTTTATGGTATGGGTTAGGATTAGGGTACGTGTCAGGGTTAGGGTAGGTGTTAGGGTTAGGGTAAGCATAAGGTTAGGGTATTTATTAAACCTATCCCACTGTCTAGATACCATAAATCAGGTAAAGGAATATTATTTTGGGTCCAGCCATAGAGAAGAGTTTAGACAGTAGGATAAGATAAGGAACACACCCATGGTAAAGAAATCACTTTAGGATTCTCTTTTTAAGCTGCTCCTTAAAACACTAGTGCTTAGGAAATCTATTGGAGGCAGAAGCTGTCAAGCGTAGGTTAGGGTTAGTGTTACGGTTAGGGTACGGATTAGGGTACGGGTTCTGATACGGGTTCGGGTACGGCGTACGGTATGGGTTAGGGTTGGGGTTAGGCTTAGTTTTAGGGTTGGGGCTCGGTTTAGGGTTCGGATTAGGATTAGGGTACGTGTTACGGTTAAGGTAGGGGTTTGGGTTAGGGTACGCCGTAGGCTTAGGGTATTTATTAAACCTATCGCACTCTCTAGATACCACTAAGCATGTAAAGGAATATTATTTGGGGTCCAGGCATGGAGAAGAGTTTAGACACTAGGATAAGATAAGGACCACACTCATTATAAAGAATTCACATTAGGATTCTCTTTTTAAGTCGTTCCGTAAAACACTAGTGCTTAGGAAATCTATTGGAGGAAGAAGCAGTCAAGGGTAGCTTAGGGTTAGGTTTAGGGTTAATGTTAGGGTACTGCTTATGGTATGGGTTCGGATACGATGTAGGGTATGTGTTAGGGTTAGTGTTAGGGTTAGTTTTAGGCTTAGGGCTCGGTTTAGGGTATGGGTTAGGATTAGTGTACGTGTTAGTGTTAGTGTAGGGGTTTGGGTTAGGGTAGGCGTTAGGGTTAGGATATTTATTAAACCTATCCAACTCTCTAGATACCACTTAGCACGTAAAGGAATATTATTTGGGGTCCAGCCATGGAGAAGAGTTTAGACAGTAGGAGAAGATAAGGAACACACCCATTAAAAAGAAATCACATTAGGATTCTCTTTTTAACCTGTTCCTTAAAACACTAGTGCTTAGGACATCAATTGGAGGCAGAAGCAGTCAACGGTAGCTTAGGGTTAGGCTTAGGGTTAGGGTTAGCGTTAGGGTTAGGGTTACGGTTAGGGTTAGGTTTAGGGTAAGAGTACGGCTTAGGGTACGGCTTCGGGTATGACATAGTGTATAGGTTAGTTTTAGAGTTAGGGTTAGTTTTAGGGTTAGTGTTAGGGCTCGGTTTAGGGTACGGGGTAGGATAAGGGTACGGGTTAGTGTTAAGGTAGGGGTTTGGGTTAGGGTACGCGTTAAGGTTAGGGTATTTATTAAAGCTATCCCACTCTCTAGGTACCACTTAGCACGTAAAGCATTATTATTTGGGGTCCAGCTATGGAGAAGAGTTTAGACACTGGGATAAGATAAGGAACACACCCATTATAAAGAAATCACATTAGGATTCTCTTTTTAAACTGTTCCTTAAAACACTAGTGCTTAGGAAATGTATTGGAGGCAGAAGCTGTCAAAGGTAGCTTAGGGTTAGGGTTAGGGTTAGGGTACGGCTTAGGGTACGGGTTCGGGTAAGGGTTCATACACGGCGTAGGGTATGGTTTAGGGTTAGGGTTAGGGTTAGTTTTAGGGTTAGGGCTTGGTTAGGGTTAGGGTTAGGGTTAGGGTTAAGTTAAGGTTACGGATAAGGGTACGGGTTTGGGTATGGCATAGTGTATGGGCTAGGGTTAGGGTTAGGGTTAGGGGTAGGGTACGGCTTAGGATACAGCATAGGGTACGGGGTAGGGTTAGGGTTAGGGTTAGTTTACGGGTTATGGCTCGGTTTAGGGCACGGTTTAGGAATAGGGTACGTGTTAGGGTTAGGGTAGGGGTTAGGGTTCGGGTACGCGTTAGGGTTAGGTTATTTATTAAACCTATTCCACTCTCTAGATACCATTTAGCACGTAAAGAATATTATTTGGGGTCCAGCCATGGAGAAGATTTTAGACACTAGGATAAGATAAGGAACACACCCATTATAAAGAAATCACATTAGGATTCTCTTCTTAACCTGTTCCTTAAAACACTAGTGCTTACGAAATCTATTGGAGGCAGAAGCAGTCAAGGGTAGCTTAGGGTTAGGGTTAGGGTTAAGGTTAGGGTACGGCTTAGGGTACGGGTTCGGGTACGGGTTCGGGTACGGCGTACGGTATGGGTTAGAGTTAAGGTTAGGGTTAGTTTTAGGGTTAGGGATCGGTTTAGGGTACGGGTTAGGATTAGGGTACGTGATAGGGTTAGGGTAGGGTTTAGGGTTAGGTTACGCGTTAGGGTTAGGATATTTATTAAACCTATCCCACTCTCTACATCCCACTTAGCACTTAAAGGAATATTATTTTGGGTCCAGCCATGGAAAAAAGTTTAGACACTAGGATAAGATAAGGAACACACCCATTATAAAGAAATCACATTAGGATTCTCTTTTTAAACTGTTCCTTAAAACACTATTGCTTAGGAAATCCACTGGAGGCAGAAGCAGTCAAGGGTAGCTTAGGGTTAGGGTTAGGGTTAGGGTTAGGGTACTGCTTATGGTACGGGTTCAGTTACGGATTCGAGTACGGCGTAGGGTATGGGCTAGGTTTAGGCTTAGGGTTAGTTTTTGGGTTAGGGCTCGGTTTAGGGTACGGGTTAGAATTAGGGTACGTTTTATTGTTATAGTAGGGTTTAGGGTTAGGGTATGCATTAGGGTTAGGGTATTTATTAAAGCTGTCCCACTTAGCAATTAAAGGAATACTATTTGAGGTCCAGCCATGGAGAAGAGTTTAGACACTTGGATAAGATAAGGAACTCACCCATCCTAAAGAAATCACATTAGGATTCTCTTTTTAACCTGTTCCTTAAAGCACTAGTGCATAGGAAATCTATTGGAGGCAGAAGCAGTCAAGGGTAGCTTAGGGTTAGGGTTAGGGTACTGCTTAGGATATGGCATAGGGTACGGGTACGGGTTAGGTTTAGGGTTTGTTTAAGGGTTAGGGCTCGGTTTAGGGCACGGGTTAGGATTAGGGTACGTGTTAGGGATAGGGTAGGGGTTAGGGTTCGGGTAGGCGTTAGGGTTAGGGTATTTATTAAACCTATCCCACTCTGTAGATACCACTTAGCACGTAAAGGAATATTCTTTGAGGTCCAGGCATGGAGAAGAGTTTAGACACTAGGATAAGATAAGGAACACACCCATTATAAAGAAATCACATTAGGATTCTCTTTTTAACCTGTTCCTTAAAACACTAGTGCTTAGGAAACCTATTGGAGGCAGAAGCAGTCAAGGGTAGCTTAGGGTTAGGGTTAGGGTTAGGGTATGGCTTAGGGTAAGGGTTCTGGTACAGGTTCGGGCACGGCATAGGGTATGGGTTAGAGTTAGGGTTAGGGTTAGTTGTAGTGTTACAGCTCGGTTTATGGTATGGGTTAGGATTAGGGTACGTGTCAGGGTTAGGGTAGGTGTTAGGGTTAGGGTAAGCATAAGGTTAGGGTATTTATTAAACCTATCCCACTGTCTAGATACCATAAATCAGGTAAAGGAATATTATTTTGGGTCCAGCCATAGAGAAGAGTTTAGACAGTAGGATAAGATAAGGAACACACCCATGGTAAAGAAATCACTTTAGGATTCTCTTTTTAAGCTGCTCCTTAAAACACTAGTGCTTAGGAAATCTATTGGAGGCAGAAGCTGTCAAGCGTAGGTTAGGGTTAGTGTTACGGTTAGGGTACGGATTAGGGTACGGGTTCTGATACGGGTTCGGGTACGGCGTACGGTATGGGTTAGGGTTGGGGTTAGGCTTAGTTTTAGGGTTGGGGCTCGGTTTAGGGTTCGGATTAGGATTAGGGTACGTGTTACGGTTAAGGTAGGGGTTTGGGTTAGGGTACGCCGTAGGCTTAGGGTATTTATTAAACCTATCGCACTCTCTAGATACCACTAAGCATGTAAAGGAATATTATTTGGGGTCCAGGCATGGAGAAGAGTTTAGACACTAGGATAAGATAAGGACCACACTCATTATAAAGAATTCACATTAGGATTCTCTTTTTAAGTCGTTCCGTAAAACACTAGTGCTTAGGAAATCTATTGGAGGAAGAAGCAGTCAAGGGTAGCTTAGGGTTAGGTTTAGGGTTAATGTTAGGGTACTGCTTATGGTATGGGTTCGGATACGATGTAGGGTATGTGTTAGGGTTAGTGTTAGGGTTAGTTTTAGGCTTAGGGCTCGGTTTAGGGTATGGGTTAGGATTAGTGTACGTGTTAGTGTTAGTGTAGGGGTTTGGGTTAGGGTAGGCGTTAGGGTTAGGATATTTATTAAACCTATCCAACTCTCTAGATACCACTTAGCACGTAAAGGAATATTATTTGGGGTCCAGCCATGGAGAAGAGTTTAGACAGTAGGAGAAGATAAGGAACACACCCATTAAAAAGAAATCACATTAGGATTCTCTTTTTAACCTGTTCCTTAAAACACTAGTGCTTAGGACATCAATTGGAGGCAGAAGCAGTCAACGGTAGCTTAGGGTTAGGCTTAGGGTTAGGGTTAGCGTTAGGGTTAGGGTTACGGTTAGGGTTAGGTTTAGGGTAAGAGTACGGCTTAGGGTACGGCTTCGGGTATGACATAGTGTATAGGTTAGTTTTAGAGTTAGGGTTAGTTTTAGGGTTAGTGTTAGGGCTCGGTTTAGGGTACGGGGTAGGATAAGGGTACGGGTTAGTGTTAAGGTAGGGGTTTGGGTTAGGGTACGCGTTAAGGTTAGGGTATTTATTAAAGCTATCCCACTCTCTAGGTACCACTTAGCACGTAAAGCATTATTATTTGGGGTCCAGCTATGGAGAAGAGTTTAGACACTGGGATAAGATAAGGAACACACCCATTATAAAGAAATCACATTAGGATTCTCTTTTTAAACTGTTCCTTAAAACACTAGTGCTTAGGAAATGTATTGGAGGCAGAAGCTGTCAAAGGTAGCTTAGGGTTAGGGTTAGGGTTAGGGTACGGCTTAGGGTACGGGTTCGGGTAAGGGTTCATACACGGCGTAGGGTATGGTTTAGGGTTAGGGTTAGGGTTAGTTTTAGGGTTAGGGCTTGGTTAGGGTTAGGGTTAGGGTTAGGGTTAAGTTAAGGTTACGGATAAGGGTACGGGTTTGGGTATGGCATAGTGTATGGGCTAGGGTTAGGGTTAGGGTTAGGGGTAGGGTACGGCTTAGGATACAGCATAGGGTACGGGGTAGGGTTAGGGTTAGGGTTAGTTTACGGGTTATGGCTCGGTTTAGGGCACGGTTTAGGAATAGGGTACGTGTTAGGGTTAGGGTAGGGGTTAGGGTTCGGGTACGCGTTAGGGTTAGGTTATTTATTAAACCTATTCCACTCTCTAGATACCATTTAGCACGTAAAGAATATTATTTGGGGTCCAGCCATGGAGAAGATTTTAGACACTAGGATAAGATAAGGAACACACCCATTATAAAGAAATCACATTAGGATTCTCTTCTTAACCTGTTCCTTAAAACACTAGTGCTTACGAAATCTATTGGAGGCAGAAGCAGTCAAGGGTAGCTTAGGGTTAGGGTTAGGGTTAAGGTTAGGGTACGGCTTAGGGTACGGGTTCGGGTACGGGTTCGGGTACGGCGTACGGTATGGGTTAGAGTTAAGGTTAGGGTTAGTTTTAGGGTTAGGGATCGGTTTAGGGTACGGGTTAGGATTAGGGTACGTGATAGGGTTAGGGTAGGGTTTAGGGTTAGGTTACGCGTTAGGGTTAGGATATTTATTAAACCTATCCCACTCTCTACATCCCACTTAGCACTTAAAGGAATATTATTTTGGGTCCAGCCATGGAAAAAAGTTTAGACACTAGGATAAGATAAGGAACACACCCATTATAAAGAAATCACATTAGGATTCTCTTTTTAAACTGTTCCTTAAAACACTATTGCTTAGGAAATCCACTGGAGGCAGAAGCAGTCAAGGGTAGCTTAGGGTTAGGGTTAGGGTTAGGGTTAGGGTACTGCTTATGGTACGGGTTCAGTTACGGATTCGAGTACGGCGTAGGGTATGGGCTAGGTTTAGGCTTAGGGTTAGTTTTTGGGTTAGGGCTCGGTTTAGGGTACGGGTTAGAATTAGGGTACGTTTTATTGTTATAGTAGGGTTTAGGGTTAGGGTATGCATTAGGGTTAGGGTATTTATTAAAGCTGTCCCACTTAGCAATTAAAGGAATACTATTTGAGGTCCAGCCATGGAGAAGAGTTTAGACACTTGGATAAGATAAGGAACTCACCCATCCTAAAGAAATCACATTAGGATTCTCTTTTTAACCTGTTCCTTAAAGCACTAGTGCATAGGAAATCTATTGGAGGCAGAAGCAGTCAAGGGTAGCTTAGGGTTAGGGTTAGGGTACTGCTTAGGATATGGCATAGGGTACGGGTACGGGTTAGGTTTAGGGTTTGTTTAAGGGTTAGGGCTCGGTTTAGGGCACGGGTTAGGATTAGGGTACGTGTTAGGGATAGGGTAGGGGTTAGGGTTCGGGTAGGCGTTAGGGTTAGGGTATTTATTAAACCTATCCCACTCTGTAGATACCACTTAGCACGTAAAGGAATATTCTTTGAGGTCCAGGCATGGAGAAGAGTTTAGACACTAGGATAAGATAAGGAACACACCCATTATAAAGAAATCACATTAGGATTGTCTTTTTAACCTGTTCCTTAAAACACTAGTGCTTAGGAAACCTATTGGAGGCAGAAGCAGTCAAGGGTAGCTTAGGGTTAGGGTTAGGGTTAGGGTATGGCTTAGGGTAAGGGTTCTGGTACAGGTTCGGGCACGGCATAGGGTATGGGTTAGAGTTAGGGTTAGGGTTAGTTGTAGTGTTACGGCTCGGTTTATGGTATGGGTTAGGATTAGGGTACGTGTCAGGGTTAGGGTAGGTGTTAGGGTTAGGGTAAGCATAAGGTTAGGGTATTTATTAAACCTATCCCACTGTCTAGATACCATAAATCAGGTAAAGGAATATTATTTTGGGTCCAGCCATAGAGAAGAGTTTAGACAGTAGGATAAGATAAGGAACACACCCATGGTAAAGAAATCACTTTAGGATTCTCTTTTTAAGCTGCTCCTTAAAACACTAGTGCTTAGGAAATCTATTGGAGGCAGAAGCTGTCAAGCGTAGGTTAGGGTTAGTGTTACGGTTAGGGTACGGATTAGGGTACGGGTTCTGATACGGGTTCGGGTACGGCGTACGGTATGGGTTAGGGTTGGGGTTAGGCTTAGTTTTAGGGTTGGGGCTCGGTTTAGGGTTCGGATTAGGATTAGGGTACGTGTTACGGTTAAGGTAGGGGTTTGGGTTAGGGTACGCCGTAGGCTTAGGGTATTTATTAAACCTATCGCACTCTCTAGATACCACTAAGCATGTAAAGGAATATTATTTGGGGTCCAGGCATGGAGAAGAGTTTAGACACTAGGATAAGATAAGGACCACACTCATTATAAAGAATTCACATTAGGATTCTCTTTTTAAGTCGTTCCGTAAAACACTAGTGCTTAGGAAATCTATTGGAGGAAGAAGCAGTCAAGGGTAGCTTAGGGTTAGGTTTAGGGTTAATGTTAGGGTACTGCTTATGGTATGGGTTCGGATACGATGTAGGGTATGTGTTAGGGTTAGTGTTAGGGTTAGTTTTAGGCTTAGGGCTCGGTTTAGGGTATGGGTTAGGATTAGTGTACGTGTTAGTGTTAGTGTAGGGGTTTGGGTTAGGGTAGGCGTTAGGGTTAGGATATTTATTAAACCTATCCAACTCTCTAGATACCACTTAGCACGTAAAGGAATATTATTTGGGGTCCAGCCATGGAGAAGAGTTTAGACAGTAGGAGAAGATAAGGAACACACCCATTAAAAAGAAATCACATTAGGATTCTCTTTTTAACCTGTTCCTTAAAACACTAGTGCTTAGGACATCGATTGGAGGCAGGAGCAGTCAACGGTAGCTTAGGGTTAGGGTTAGGGTTAGAGTTAGGGTTAGGGTTAGCGTTAGGGTTAGGGTTAGGTTTAGGGTAAGAGTACGGCTTAGGGTACGGCTTCGGGTATGACATAGTGTATAGGTTAGTTTTAGAGTTAGGGTTAGTTTTAGGGTTAGTGTTAGGGCTCGGTTTAGGGTACGGGGTAGGATAAGGGTACGGGTTAGTGTTAAGGTAGGGGTTTGGGTTAGGGTACGCGTTAAGGTTAGGGTATTTATTAAAGCTATCCCACTCTCTAGGTACCACTTAGCACGTAAAGCATTATTATTTGGGGTCCAGCCATGGAGAAGAGTTTAGAGACAAGGATAAGATAAGGAACACACCCATTATAAAGAAATCACATTAGGATTCTCTTTTTAACCTGTTCCTTAAAACACTAGTGCTTAGGAAATCTATTGGAGGCAGAAGCAGTCAAGAGTAGCTTAGTGTTAGGGTTAGGGTTAGGGTTACGGTACGGCTTAGGGTACTGGTTCGGGTACGGTTTCGAGTACGGCGTAGGGTATCGGTTAAGTTTAGGGTTAGGTTTAGTTTTAGGGTTAGGGCTCCTGTTTTGGGTATGGGTTAGTTTTAGGGTACTTGTTACGGTTAGGGTAGGTGTTAGGGTTAGGGTACGAGTTAGGGTTAGGGTGTTTTTTAAACCTATCCCACTCTCTAGGTATCACTTAGCACGTAAAGGAATATTATTTAGGGTCCAGCCATGGAGAAGAGTGTAGACACTAGGATAAGATAAGGAACACACCCATTATAAAGAAATCACATTAGGATTCTCTTTTTAAGCTGTACCGTAAAACACTAGTGCTTAGGAGATCTATAGGAGGCAGAAGCAGTCAAGGTTAGCTTAGTGTTAGGGTTAGGGTTAGGGTTAGAGTTACGTTTAGGGTACGGCTTAGGGTACGGGTTCGGGTACGGTTTCGGGTACGGCGTAGGGTATGGGTTAGGTTTAGGGTTAGGGTTAGTATTAGGGTTAGGGTTCGGTGTAGGGTACGGGTTAGGATTAGCGTACGTGTTAGGGTTAGGGTATGCGTTAGGGTTAGGGTATTTATTAAACCTATCCCAGTCTCTAGATACCACTGAGCAGGTAAAGGAATATTATTTTGGGTCCAACCATGGAAAAGAGTTTAGACACTAGGATAAGATAAGGAACACACCCATTATAAAGAAATCACATTAGGATTCTCTTTTTAAGCTGTTCCTTAAAACACTAGTGCTTAGGAAATCCACTGGAGGCAGAAGCAGTCAAGGGTAGCTTAGGGTTAGGGTTAGGGTTAGGGTTAGGGTACTGCTTATGGTACGGGTTCGGTTACGGATTCGGGTACGGCGTAGGGTATGGGCTAGGTTTAGGCTTAGGGTTAGTTTTAGGGTTAGGGCTCGGTTTAGGGTACGGGTTAGAATTAGGGTACGTTTTAGTGTTATAGTAGGGTTTAGGGTTAGGGTATGCGTTAGGGTTAGGGTATTTATTAAAGCTGTCCCACTTAGCAATTAAAGGAATCTTATTTGAGGTGCAGCCATGGAGAAGAGTTTAGACACTGGGATAAGATAAGGAACACACCCATTATAAAGAAATCACATTAGGATTCTCTTTTTAAACTGTTCCTTAAAACACTAGTGCTTAGGAAATGTATTGGAGGCAGAAGCTGTCAAGGGTAGCTTAGGGTTAGGGTTAGGGTTAGGGTACGGCTTAGGGTACGGGTTTGGGTTAGGGTTCATACACGGCGTAGGGTATGGTTTAGGGTTAGGGTTAGGGTTAGTTTTAGGGTTAGGGCTTGGTTAGGGTTAGGGTTAGGGTTAGGGTTAAGTTAAGGTTACGGATAAGGGTACGGGTTTGGGTATGGCATAGTGTATGTGCTAGGGTTAGGGTTAGGGTTAGGGGTAGGGTACGGCTTAGGATACAGCATAGGGTACGGGGTAGGGTTAGTTTACGGGTTATGGCTTGGTTTAGGGCACGGTTTAGGATTAGGGTACGTGTTAGGGTTAGGGTAGTGGTTAGGGTTCGGGTACGCGTTAGGGTTAGGTTATTTATTAAACCTATTCCACTCTCTAGATACCATTTAGCACGTAAAGAATATTATTTGGGGTCCTGCCATGGAGAAGATTTTAGACACTAGGATAAGATAAGGAACACACCCATTATAAAGAAATCACATTAGGATTCTCTTCTTAACCTGTTCCTTAAAACACTAGTGCTTACGAAATCTATTGGAGGCAGAAGCAGTCAAGGGTAGCTTAGGGTTAGGGTTAGGGTTAAGGTTAGCGTACGGCTTAGGGTACGGGTTCGGGTACGGGTTCGGGTACGGCGTACGGTATGGGTTAGAGTTAAGGTTAGGGTTAGTTTTAGGGTTAGGGATCGGTTTAGGGTACGGGTTAGGATTAGGGTACGTGATAGGGTTAGGGTAGGGGTTAGGGTTAGGTTACGCGTTAGGGTTAGGGTATTTATTAAACCTATCCCACTCTCTAGATACCACTTAGCACTTAAAGGAATATTATTTGGGGTCCAGCCATGGAAAAATGTTTAGACACTAGGATAAGATATGGAACACACCCATTATGAAGAAATCACATTAGGATTGTCTTTTTAAGCTGTACCGTAAAACACTAATGCTTAGGAAATCCATTGGAGGCAGAAGCAGTAAAGGGTAGTTTAGGGTTAGGGTTAGGGTTAGGGTACTGCTTATGGTTCGGGTTCGGTTACGGGTTCGGGTACGGCATAGGGTATGGGCTAGGGTTAGGCTTAGGGTTAGTTTTATGGTTAGGGCTCGGTTTAGGGTACGGGTTAGGAATAGGGTACGTGTTAGGGTTAGGGTATGGGTTAGGGTTAAGGTATGCGTTAGGGTCAGGGTATTTATTAAACCTATTCCACTCTCTAGATACCACTTAGCACGTAAAGGAATATTAATTTGGGTCCAGCCATGGAGAAGAGTTTAGACACTAGGATAAGATAAGGAACACACCCATTATAAAGAAGTCACATTAGGATTCTCTTTTTAACCTGTTCCTTAAAACAATAGTGCTTAGGACATCGATTGGAGGCAGAAGCAGTCAACGGTAGCTTAGGGTTAGGGTTAGCGTTAGGGTTAGGGTTAGGGTTAGGTTTAGGTTTAGGGTAAGAGTACGGCTTAGGGTACGGCTTCGGGTATGACATAGTGTATAGGTTAGTTTTAGGTTTAGGGTTAGTTTTAGGGTTAGTGTTAGGGCTCGGTTTAGGGTACGGGGTAGGATAAGGGTACGGGTTAGGATTAAGGTAGGGGTTTGGGTTAGGGTACGCGTTAAGGTTAGGGTATTTATTAAAGCTATCCCACTCTCTAGGTACCACTTAGCACGTAAAGCATTATTATTTGGGGTCCAGCCATGGAGAAGAGTTTAGACACTAGGATAAGATAAGGAACACACCCATTATAAAGAAATCACATTAGGATTCTCTTTTTAACCTGTTCCTTAAAACACTAGTGCTTAGGAAATCTATTGGAGGCAGAAGCAGTCAAGAGTAGCTTAGGGTTAGGGTTAGGGTTAGGGTTAAGGTACGGCTTAGGGTACTGTTTCGGGTACGGTTTCGAGTACGGCGTAGGGTATGGGTTAAGTTTAGGGTTAGGTTTAGTTTTAGGGTTAGGGCTCCTGTTTTGGGTACGGGTTAGTTTTAGGGTACTTGTTACGGTTAGGGTAGGTGTTAGGTTTAGGGTACGAGTTAGGGTTAGGGTGTTTTTTAAACCTATCCCACTCTCTAGGTATCACCTAGCACGTAAAGGAATATTATTTAGGGTCCAGCCATGGAGAAGAGTTTAGACACTAAGATAAGATAAGGAACACACCCATTATAAAGAAATCACATTAGGATTCTCTTTTTAACCTGTTCCTAAAAACACTATTGCTTAGGAGATCTATAGGAGGCAGAAGCTGTCAAGGTTAGCTTAGTGTTAGGGTTAGGGTTAGGGTTAGAGGTACGGCTTAGGGTACGGGTTCGGGTACGGTTTCGGGTACGGAGTAGGGTATGGGTTAGGTTTAGGGTTAGGGTTAGTATTAGGGTTAGGGGTCGGTGTAAGGTACGGGTTAGGATTAGCGTACGTGTTAGGGTTAGGGTATGCGTTAGGGTTAGGGTATTTATTAAACCTATCCCAGTCTCTAGATACCACTGAGCAGGTAAAGGAATATTATTTTGGGTCCAACCATGGAAAAGAGTTTAGACACTAGGATAAGATAAGGAACACACCCATTATAAAGAAATCACATTAGGATTCTCTTTTTAAGCTGTTCCTTAAATCACTAGTGCTTAGGAAATCCACTGGAGGCAGAAGCAGTCAAGGGTAGCTTAGGGTTAGGGTTAGGGTTAGGGTTAGGGTACTGCTTATGGTACGGGTTCAGTTACGGATTCGAGTACGGCGTAGGGTATGGGCTAGGTTTAGGCTTAGGGTTAGTTTTAGGGTTAGGACTCGGTTTAGGGTACGGGTTAGAATTAGGGTACGTTTTAGTGTTATAGTAGGGTTTAGGGTTA
Organism: Eschrichtius robustus; assembly: GCF_028021215.1. Classification (NCBI taxonomy): domain Eukaryota; kingdom Metazoa; phylum Chordata; class Mammalia; order Artiodactyla; family Eschrichtiidae; genus Eschrichtius; species Eschrichtius robustus. Next base: position 27,104,053 of record NC_090827.1, on the reverse strand, counting down.
GGGTATGCATTAGGGTTAGGGTATTTATTAAAGCTGTCCCACTTAGCAATTAAAGGAATACTATTTGAGGTCCAGCCATGGAGAAGAGTTTAGACACTTGGATAAGATAAGGAACACACCCATCCTAAAGAAATCACATTAGGATTCTCTTTTTAACCTATTCCTTAAAGCACTAGTGCATAGGAAATCTATTGGAGGCAGAAGCAGTCAAGGGTAGCTTAGGGTTAGGGTTAGGGTACTGCTTAGGATATGGCATAGGGTATGGGTACGGGTTAGGTTTAGGGTTTGTTTAAGGGTTAGGGCTCGGTTTAGGGCACGGGTTAGGATTAGGGTACGTGTTAGGGATAGGGTAGGGGTTAGGGTTCGGGTAGGCGTTAGGGTTAGGGTATTTATTAAACCTATCCCACTCTGTAGATACCACTTAGCACGTAAAGGAATATTCTTTGAGGTCCAGGCATGGAGAAGAGTTTAGACACTAGGATAAGATAAGGAACACACCCATTATAAAGAAATCACATTAGGATTCTCTTTTTAACCTGTTCCTTAAAACACTAGTGCTTAGGAAACCTATTGGAGGCAGAAGCAGTCAAGGGTAGCTTAGGGTTAGGGTTAGGGTTAGGGTATGGCTTAGGGTAAGGGTTCTGGTACAGGTTCGGGCACGGCATAGGGTATGGGTTAGAGTTAGGGTTAGGGTTAGTTGTAGTGTTACGGCTCGGTTTATGGTATGGGTTAGGATTAGGGTACGTGTCAGGGTTAGGGTAGGTGTTAGGGTTAGGGTAAGCATAAGGTTAGGGTATTTATTAAACCTATCCCACTGTCTAGATACCATAAATCAGGTAAAGGAATATTATTTTGGGTCCAGCCATAGAGAAGAGTTTAGACAGTAGGATAAGATAAGGAACACACCCATGGTAAAGAAATCACTTTAGGATTCTCTTTTTAAGCTGCTCCTTAAAACACTAGTGCTTAGGAAATCTATTGGAGGCAGAAGCTGTCAAGCGTAGGTTAGGGTTAGTGTTACGGTTAGGGTACGGATTAGGGTACGGGTTCTGATACGGGTTCGGGTACGGCGTACGGTATGGTTTAGGGTTAGGGTTAGGCTTAGTTTTAGGGTTGGGGCTCGGTTTAGGGTTCGGGTTAGGATTAGGGTACGTGTTACGGTTAAGGTAGGGGTTTGGGTTAGGGTACGCCGTAGGCTTAGGGTATTTATTAAACCTATCGCACTCTCTAGATACCACTAAGCATGTAAAGGAATATTATTTGGGGTGCAGGCATGGAGAAGAGTTTAGACACTAGGATAAGATAAGGAACACACTCATTATAAAGAATTCACATTAGGATTCTCTTTTTAAGCCGTTCCGTAAAACACTAGTGCTTAGGAAATCTATTGGAGGAAGAAGCAGTCAAGGGTAGCTTAGGGTTAGGTTTAGGGTTAATGATAGGGTACTGCTTATGGTACGGGTTCGGATACGATGTAGGGTATGTGTTAGGGTTAGTGTTAGGGTTAGTTTTAGGCTTAGGGCTCGGTTTAGGGTATGGGTTAGGATTAGTGTACGTGTTAGTGTTAGTGTAGGGGTTTGGGTTACGGTAGGCGTTAGGGTTAGGATATTTATTAAACCTATCCAACTCTCTAGATACCACTTAGCACGTAAAGGAATATTATTTGTGGTCCAGCCATGGAGAAGAGTTTAGACAGTAGGAGAAGATAAGGAACACACCCATTAAAAAGAAATCACATTAGGATTCTCTTTTTAACCTGTTCCTTAAAACACTAGTGCTTAGGACATCGATTGGAGGCAGAAGCAGTCAACGGTAGCTTAGGGTTAGAGTTAGGGTTAGGGTTAGCGTTAGGGTTAGGGTTAGGTTTAGGGTAAGAGTACGGCTTAGGGTACGGCTTCGGGTATGACATAGTGTATAGGTTAGTTTTAGAGTTAGGGTTAGTTTTAGGGTTAGTGTTAGGGCTCGGTTTAGGGTACGGGGTAGGATAAGGGTACGGGTTAGTGTTAAGGTAGGGGTTTGGGTTAGGGTACGTGTTAAGGTTAGGGTATTTATTAAAGCTATCCCACTCTCTAGGTACCACTTAGCACGTAAAGCATTATTATTTGGGGTCCAGCCATGGAGAAGAGTTTAGAGACAAGGATAAGATAAGGAACACACCCATTATAAAGAAATCACATTAGGATTCTCTTTTTAACCTGTTCCTTAAAACACTAGTGCTTAGGAAATCTATTGGAGGCAGAAGCAGTCAAGAGTAGCTTAGGGTTAGGGTTAGGGTTAGGGTTACGGTACGGCTTAGGGTACTGGTTCGGGTACGGTTTCGAGTACGGCGTAGGGTATCGGTTAAGTTTAGGGTTAGGTTTAGTTTTAGGGTTAGGGCTCCTGTTTTGGGTATGGGTTAGTTTTAGGGTACTTGTTACGGTTAGGGTAGGTGTTAGGGTTAGGGTACGAGTTAGGGTTAGGGTGTTTTTTAAACCTATCCCACTCTCTAGGTATCACTTAGCACGTAAAGGAATATTATTTAGGGTCCAGCCATGGAGAAGAGTTTAGACACTAGGATAAGATAAGGAACACAACCATTATAAAGAAATCACATTAGGATTCTCTTTTTAAGCTGTACCGTAAAACACTAGTGCTTAGGAGATCTATAGGAGGCAGAAGCAGTCAAGGTTAGCTTAGTGTTAGGGTTAGGGTTAGGGTTAGAGTTACGTTTAGGGTACGGCTTAGGGTACGGGTTCGGGTACGGTTTCGGGTACGGCGTAGGGTATGGGTTAGGTTTAGGGTTAGGGTTAGTATTAGGGTTAGGGTTCGGTGTAGGGTACGGGTTAGGATTAGCGTACGTGTTAGGGTTAGGGTATGCGTTAGGGTTAGGGAATTTATTAAACCTATCCCAGTCTCTAGATACCACTGAGCAGGTAAAGGAATATTATTTTGGGTCCAACCATGGAAAAGAGTTTAGACACTAGGATAAGATAAGGAACACACCCATTATAAAGAAATCACATTAGGATTCTCTTTTTAAGCTGTTCCTTAAAACACTAGTGCTTAGGAAATCCACTGGAGGCAGAAGCAGTCAAGGGTAGCTTAGGGTTAGTGTTAGGGTTAGGGTTAGGGTACTGCTTATGGTACGGGATCGGTTACGGATTCGGGTACGGCGTAGGGTATGGGCTAGGTTTAGGCTTAGGGTTAGTTTTTGGGTTAGGGCTCGGTTTAGGGTACGGGTTAGAAGTAGGGTACGTTTTAGTGTTATAGTAGGGTTTAGGGTTAGGGTATGCGTTAGGGTTAGGGTATTTATTAAAGCTGTCCCACTTAGCAATTAAAGGAATATTATTTGAGGTCCAGCCATGGAGAAGAGTTTAGACACTGGGATAAGATAAGGAACACACCCATTATAAAGAAATCACATTAGGATTCTCTTTTTAACCTGTTCCTTAAAACACTAGTGCTTAGGAAATGTATTGGAGGCAGAAGCAGTCAAGGGTAGCTTAGGGTTAGGGTTAGGGTTAGGGTTAGGGTACTGCTTATGGTACGGGTTCGGTTACGGATTCGGGTACGGCGTAGGGTATGGGCTAGGTTTAGGCTTAGGGTTAGTTTTAGGGTTAGGGCTCGGTTTAGGGTACGGGTTAGAATTAGGGTACGTTTTAGTGTTATAGTAGGGTTTAGGGTTAGGGTATGCGTTAGGGTTAGGGTATTTATTAAAGCTGTCCCACTTAGCAATTAAAGGAATCTTATTTGAGGTGCAGCCATGGAGAAGAGTTTAGACACTGGGATAAGATAAGGAACACACCCATTATAAAGAAATCACATTAGGATTCTCTTTTTAAACTGTTCCTTAAAACACTAGTGCTTAGGAAATGTATTGGAGGCAGAAGCTGTCAAGGGTAGCTTAGGGTTAGGGTTAGGGTTAGGGTACGGCTTAGGGTACGGGTTCGGGTAAGGGTTCATACACGGCGTAGGGTATGGTTTAGGGTTAGGGTTAGGGTTAGTTTTAGGGTTAGGGCTTGGTTAGGGTTAGGGTTAGGGTTAGGGTTAAGTTAAGGTTACGGATAAGGGTACGGGTTTGGGTATGGCATAGTGTATGTGCTAGGGTTAGGGTTAGGGTTAGGGGTAGGGTACGGCTTAGGATACAGCATAGGGTACGGGGTAGGGTTAGTTTACGGGTTATGGCTTGGTTTAGGGCACGGTTTAGGATTAGGGTACGTGTTAGGGTTAGGGTAGGGGTTAGGGTTCGGGTACGCGTTAGGGTTAGGTTATTTATTAAACCTATTCCACTCTCTAGATACCATTTAGCACGTAAAGAATATTATTTGGGGTCCTGCCATGGAGAAGATTTTAGACACTAGGATAAGATAAGGAACACACCCATTATGAAGAAATCACATTAGGATTGTCTTTTTAAGCTGTACCGTAAAACACTAATGCTTAGGAAATCCATTGGAGGCAGAAGCAGTAAAGGGTAGTTTAGGGTTAGGGTTAGGGTTAGGGTACTGCTTATGGTTCGGGTTCGGTTACGGGTTCGGGTACGGCATAGGGTATGGGCTAGGGTTAGGCTTAGGGTTAGTTTTATGGTTAGGGCTCGGTTTAGGGTACGGGTTAGGAATAGGGTACGTGTTAGGGTTAGGGTATGGGTTAGGGTTAAGGTATGCGTTAGGGTCAGGGTATTTATTAAACCTATTCCACTCTCTAGATACCACTTAGCACGTAAAGGAATATTAATTTGGGTCCAGCCATGGAGAAGAGTTTAGACACTAGGATAAGATAAGGAACACACCCATTATAAAGAAGTCACATTAGGATTCTCTTTTTAACCTGTTCCTTAAAACAATAGTGCTTAGGACATCGATTGGAGGCAGAAGCAGTCAACGGTAGCTTAGGGTTAGGGTTAGCGTTAGGGTTAGGGTTAGGGTTAGGTTTAGGTTTAGGGTAAGAGTACGGCTTAGGGTACGGCTTCGGGTATGACATAGTGTATAGGTTAGTTTTAGGTTTAGGGTTAGTTTTAGGGTTAGTGTTAGGGCTCGGTTTAGGGTACGGGGTAGGATAAGGGTACGGGTTAGGATTAAGGTAGGGGTTTGGGTTAGGGTACGCGTTAAGGTTAGGGTATTTATTAAAGCTATCCCACTCTCTAGGTACCACTTAGCACGTAAAGCATTATTATTTGGGGTCCAGCCATGGAGAAGAGTTTAGACACTAGGATAAGATAAGGAACACACCCATTATAAAGAAATCACATTAGGATTCTCTTTTTAACCTGTTCCTTAAAACACTAGTGCTTAGGAAATCTATTGGAGGCAGAAGCAGTCAAGAGTAGCTTAGGGTTAGGGTTAGGGTTAGGGTTAAGGTACGGCTTAGGGTACTGGTTCGGGTACGGTTTCGAGTACGGCGTAGGGTATGGGTTAAGTTTAGGGTTAGGTTTAGTTTTAGGGTTAGGGCTCCTGTTTTGGGTACGGGTTAGTTTTAGGGTACTTGTTACGGTTAGGGTAGGTGTTAGGTTTAGGGTACGAGTTAGGGTTAGGGTGTTTTTTAAACCTATCCCACTCTCTAGGTATCACCTAGCACGTAAAGGAATATTATTTAGGGTCCAGCCATGGAGAAGAGTTTAGACACTAAGATAAGATAAGGAACACACCCATTATAAAGAAATCACATTAGGATTCTCTTTTTAAACTGTTCCTTAAAACACTATTGCTTAGGAAATCCACTGGAGGCAGAAGCAGTCAAGGGTAGCTTAGGGTTAGGGTTAGGGTTAGGGTTAGGGTACTGCTTATGGTACGGGTTCAGTTACGGATTCGAGTAAGGCGTAGGGTATGGGCTAGGTTTAGGCTTAGGGTTAGTTTTTGGGTTAGGGCTCGGTTTAGGGTACGGGTTAGAATTAGGGTACGTTTTATTGTTATAGTAGGGTTTAGGGTTAGGGTATGCATTAGGGTTAGGGTATTTATTAAAGCTGTCCCACTTAGCAATTAAAGGAATAATATTTGAGGTCCAGCCATGGAGAAGAGTTTAGACACTTGGATAAGATAAGGAACTCACCCATCCTAAAGAAATCACATTAGGATTCTCTTTTTAACCTGTTCGTTAAAGCACTAGTGCATAGGAAATCTATTGGAGGCAGAAGCAGTCAAGGGTAGCTTAGGGTTAGGGTTTGGGTACTGCTTAGGATATGGCATAGGGTACGGGTACGGGTTAGGTTTAGGGTTTGTTTAAGGGTTAGGGCTCGGTTTAGGGCACGGGTTAGGATTAGGGTACGTGTTAGGGATAGGGTAGGGGTTAGGGTTCGGGTAGGCGTTAGGGTTAGGGTATTTATTAAACCTATCCCACTCTGTAGATACCACTTAGCACGTAAAGGAATATTCTTTGAGGTCCAGGCATGGAGAAGAGTTTAGACACTAGGATAAGATAAGGAACACACCCATTATAAAGAAATCACATTAGGATTCTCTTTTTAACCTGTTCCTTAAAACACTAGTGCTTAGGAAACCTATTGGAGGCAGAAGCAGTCAAGGGTAGCTTAGGGTTAGGGTTAGGGTTAGGGTATGGCTTAGGGTAAGGGTTCTGGTACAGGTTCGGGCACGGCATAGGGTATGGGTTAGAGTTAGGGTTAGGGTTAGTTGTAGTGTTACGGCTCGGTTTATGGTATGGGTTAGGATTAGGGTACGTGTCAGGGTTAGGGTAGGTGTTAGGGTTAGGGTAAGCATAAGGTTAGGGTATTTATTAAACCTATCCCACTGTCTAGATACCATAAATCAGGTAAAGGAATATTATTTTGGGTCCAGCCATAGAGAAGAGTTTAGACAGTAGGATAAGATAAGGAACACACCCATGGTAAAGAAATCACTTTAGGATTCTCTTTTTAAGCTGCTCCTTAAAACACTAGTGCTTAGGAAATCTATTGGAGGCAGAAGCTGTCAAGCGTAGGTTAGGGTTAGTGTTACGGTTAGGGTACGGATTAGGGTACGGGTTCTGATACGGGTTCGGGTACGGCGTACGGTATGGGTTAGGTTTGGGGTTAGGCTTAGTTTTAGGGTTGGGGCTCGGTTTAGGGTTCGGATTAGGATTAGGGTACGTGTTACGGTTAAGGTAGGGGTTTGGGTTAGGGTACGCCGTAGGCTTAGGGTATTTATTAAACCTATCGCACTCTCTAGATACCACTAAGCATGTAAAGGAATATTATTTGGGGTCCAGACATGCAGAAGAGTTTAGACACTAGGATAAGATAAGGAACACACTCATTATAAAGAATTCACATTAGGATTCTCTTTTTAAGCCGTTCCGTAAAACACTAGTGCTTAGGAAATCTATTGGAGGAAGAAGCAGTCAAGGGTAGCTTAGGGTTAGGTTTAGGGTTAATGATAGGGTACTGCTTATGGTACGGGTTCGGATACGATGTAGGGTATGTGTTAGGGTTAGTGTTAGGGTTAGTTTTAGGCTTAGGGCTCGGTTTAGGGTATGGGTTAGGATTAGTGTACGTGTTAGTGTTAGTGTAGGGGTTTGGGTTACGGTAGGCGTTAGGGTTAGGATATTTATTAAACCTATCCAACTCTCTAGATACCACTTAGCACGTAAAGGAATATTATTTGTGGTCCAGCCATGGAGAAGAGTTTAGACAGTAGGAGAAGATAAGGAACACACCCATTAAAAAGAAATCACATTAGGATTCTCTTTTTAACCTGTTCCTTAAAACACTAGTGCTTAGGACATCGATTGGAGGCAGAAGCAGTCAACGGTAGCTTAGGGTTAGAGTTAGGGTTAGGGTTAGCGTTAGGGTTAGGGTTAGGTTTAGGGTAAGAGTACGGCTTAGGGTACGGCTTCGGGTATGACATAGTGTATAGGTTAGTTTTAGAGTTAGGGTTAGTTTTATGGTTAGTGTTAGGGCTCGGTTTAGGGTACGGGGTAGGATAAGGGTACGGGTTAGTGTTAAGGTAGGGGTTTGGGTTAGGGTACGCGTTAAGGTTAGGGTATTTATTAAAGCTATCCCACTCTCTAGGTACCACTTAGCACGTAAAGCATTATTATTTGGGGTCCAGCCATGGAGAAGAGTTTAGACACTAGGATAAGATAAGGAACACACCCATTAAAAAGAAATCACATTAGGATTCTCTTTTTAACCTGTTCCTTAAAACACTAGTGCTTAGGACATCAATTGGAGGCAGGAGCAGTCAACGGTAGCTTAGGGTTAGGGTTAGGGTTAGGGTTAGCGTTAGGGTTAGGGTTACGGTTAGGGTTAGGTTTAGGGTAAGAGTACGGCTTAGGGTACGGCTTCGGGTATGACATAGTGTATAGGTTAGTTTTAGAGTTAGGGTTAGTTTTAGGGTTAGTGTTAGGGCTCGGTTTAGGGTACGGGGTAGGATAAGGGTACGGGTTAGTGTTAAGGTAGGGGTTTGGGTTAGGGTACGCGTTAAGGTTAGGGTATTTATTAAAGCTATCCCACTCTCTAGGTACCACTTAGCACGTAAAGCATTATTATTTGGGGTCCAGCCATGGAGAAGTGTTTAGAGACAAGGATAAGATAAGGAACACACCCATTATAAAGAAATCACATTAGGATTCTCTTTTTAACCTGTTCCTTAAAACACTAGTGCTTAGGAAATCTATTGGAGGCAGAAGCAGTCAAGAGTAGCTTAGGGTTAGGGTTAGGGTTAGGGTTACGGTACGGCTTAGGGTACTGGTTCGGGTACGGTTTCGAGTACGGCGTAGGGTATCGGTTAAGTTTAGGGTTAGGTTTAGTTTTAGGGTTAGGGCTCCTGTTTTGGGTATGGGTTAGTTTTAGGGTACTTGTTACGGTTAGGGTAGGTGTTAGGGTTAGGGTACGAGTTAGGGTTAGGGTGTTTTTTAAACCTATCCCACTCTCTAGGTATCACTTAGCACGTAAAGGAATATTATTTAGGGTCCAGCCATGGAGAAGAGTTTAGACACTAGGATAAGATAAGGAACACACCCATTATAAAGAAATCACATTAGGATTCTCTTTTTAAGCTGTACCGTAAAACACTAGTGCTTAGGAGATCTATAGGAGGCAGAAGCAGTCAAGGTTAGCTTAGTGTTAGGGTTAGGGTTAGGGTTAGAGTTACGTTTAGGGTACGGCTTAGGGTACGGGTTCGGGTACGGTTTCGGGTACGGCGTAGGGTATGGGTTAGGTTTAGGGTTAGGGTTAGTATTAGGGTTAGGGTTCGGTGTAGGGTACGGGTTAGGATTAGCGTACGTGTTAGGGTTAGGGTATGCGTTAGGGTTAGGGTATTTATTAAACCTATCCCAGTCTCTAGATACCACTGAGCAGGTAAAGGAATATTATTTTGGGTCCAACCATGGAAAAGAGTTTAGACACTAGGATAAGGTAAGGAACACACCCATTATAAAGAAATCACATTAGGATTCTCTTCTTAACCTGTTCCTTAAAACACTAGTGCTTACGAAATCTATTGGAGGCAGAAGCAGTCAAGGGTAGCTTAGGGTTAGGGTTAGGGTTAGGGTTAGGGTACTGCTTATGGTACGGGTTCGGTTACGGATTCGGGTACGGCGTAGGGTATGGGCTAGGTTTAGGCTTAGGGTTAGTTTTAGGGTTAGGGCTCGGTTTAGGGTACGGGTTAGAATTAGGGTACGTTTTAGTGTTATAGTAGGGTTTAGGGTTAGGGTATGCGTTAGGGTTAGGGTATTTATTAAAGCTGTCCCACTTAGCAATTAAAGGAATCTTATTTGAGGTGCAGCCATGGAGAAGAGTTTAGACACTGGGATAAGATAAGGAACACACCCATTATAAAGAAATCACATTAGGATTCTCTTTTTAAACTGTTCCTTAAAACACTAGTGCTTAGGAAATGTATTGGAGGCAGAAGCTGTCAAGGGTAGCTTAGGGTTAGGGTTAGGGTTAGGGTACGGCTTAGGGTACGGGTTCGGGTAAGGGTTCATACACGGCGTAGGGTATGGTTTAGGGTTAGGGTTAGGGTTAGTTTTAGGGTTAGGGCTTGGTTAGGGTTAGGGTTAGGGTTAGGGTTAAGTTAAGGTTACGGATAAGGGTACGGGTTTGGGTATGGCATAGTGTATGGGCTAGGGTTAGGGTTAGGGTTAGGGGTAGGGTACGGCTTAGGATACAGCATAGGGTACGGGGTAGGGTTAGTTTACGGGTTATGGCTTGGTTTAGGGCACGGTTTAGGATTAGGGTACGTGTTAGGGTTAGGGTAGGGGTTAGGGTTCGGGTACGCGTTAGGGTTAGGTTATTTATTAAACCTATTCCACTCTCTAGATACCATTTAGCACGTAAAGAATATTATTTGGGGTCCTGCCATGGAGAAGATTTTAGACACTAGGATAAGATAAGGAACACACCCATTATAAAGAAATCACATTAGGATTCTCTTCTTAACCTGTTCCTTAAAACACTAGTGCTTACGAAATCTATTGGAGGCAGAAGCAGTCAAGGGTAGCTTAGGGTTAGGGTTAGGGTTAAGGTTAGCGTACGGCTTAGGGTACGGGTTCGGGTACGGGTTCGGGTACGGCGTACGGTATGGGTTAGAGTTAAGGTTAGGGTTAGTTTTAGGGTTAGGGATCGGTTTAGGGTACGGGTTAGGATTAGGGTACGTGATAGGGTTAGGGTAGGGGTTAGGGTTAGGTTACGCGTTAGGGTTAGGGTATTTATTAAACCTATCCCACACTCTAGATACCACTTAGCACTTAAAGGAATATTATTTGGGGTCCAGCCATGGAAAAATGTTTAGACACTAGGATAAGATATGGAACACACCCATTATGAAGAAATCACATTAGGATTGTCTTTTTAAGCTGTACCGTAAAACACTAATGCTTAGGAAATCCATTGGAGGCAGAAGCAGTAAAGGGTAGTTTAGGGTTAGGGTTAGGGTTAGGGTACTGCTTATGGTTCGGGTTCGGTTACGGGTTCGGGTACGGCATAGGGTATGGGCTAGGGTTAGGCTTAGGGTTAGTTTTATGGTTAGGGCTCGGTTTAGGGTACGGGTTAGGAATAGGGTACGTGTTAGGGTTAGGGTACGGGTTAGGGTTAAGGTATGCGTTAGGGTCAGGGTATTTATTAAACCTATTCCACTCTCTAGATACCACTTAGCACGTAAAGGAATATTAATTTGGGTCCAGCCATGGAGAAGAGTTTAGACACTAGGATAAGATAAGGAACACACCCATTATAAAGAAGTCACATTAGGATTCTCTTTTTAACCTGTTCCTTAAAACAATAGTGCTTAGGACATCGATTGGAGGCAGAAGCAGTCAACGGTAGCTTAGGGTTAGGGTTAGCGTTAGGGTTAGGGTTAGGGTTAGGTTTAGGTTTAGGGTAAGAGTACGGCTTAGGGTACGGCTTCGGGTATGACATAGTGTATAGGTTAGTTTTAGGTTTAGGGTTAGTTTTAGGGTTAGTGTTAGGGCTCGGTTTAGGGTACGGGGTAGGATAAGGGTACGGGTTAGGATTAAGGTAGGGGTTTGGGTTAGGGTACGCGTTAAGGTTAGGGTATTTATTAAAGCTATCCCACTCTCTAGGTACCACTTAGCACGTAAAGCATTATTATTTGGGGTCCAGCCATGGAGAAGAGTTTAGACACTAGGATAAGATAAGGAACACACCCATTATAAAGAAATCACATTAGGATTCTCTTTTTAACCTGTTCCTTAAAACACTAGTGCTTAGGAAATCTATTGGAGGCAGAAGCAGTCAAGAGTAGCTTAGGGTTAGGGTTAGGGTTAGGGTTACGGTACGGCTTAGGGTACTGGTTCGGGTACGGTTTCGAGTACGGCGTAGGGTATCGGTTAAGTTTAGGGTTAGGTTTAGTTTTAGGGTTAGGGCTCCTGTTTTGGGTACGGGTTAGTTTTAGGGTACTTGTTACGGTTAGGGTAGGTGTTAGGTTTAGGGTACGAGTTAGGGTTAGGGTGTTTTTTAAACCTATCCCACTCTCTAGGTATCACCTAGCACGTAAAGGAATATTATTTAGGGTCCAGCCATGGAGAAGAGTTTAGACACTAAGATAAGATAAGGAACACACCCATTATAAAGAAATCACATTAGGATTCTCTTTTTAACCTGTTCCTAAAAACACTATTGCTTAGGAGATCTATAGGAGGCAGAAGCTGTCAAGGTTAGCTTAGTGTTAGGGTTAGGGTTAGGGTTAGAGGTACGGCTTAGGGTACGGGTTCGGGTACGGTTTCGGGTACGGAGTAGGGTATGGGTTAGGTTTAGGGTTAGGGTTAGTATTAGGGTTAGGGGTCGGTGTAAGGTACGGGTTAGGATTAGCGTACGTGTTAGGGTTAGGGTATGCGTTAGGGTTAGGGTATTTATTAAACCTATCCCAGTCTCTAGATACCACTGAGCAGGTAAAGGAATATTATTTTGGGTCCAACCATGGAAAAGAGTTTAGACACTAGGATAAGATAAGGAACACACCCATTATAAAGAAATCACATTAGGATTCTCTTTTTAAGCTGTTCCTTAAATCACTAGTGCTTAGGAAATCCACTGGAGGCAGAAGCAGTCAAGGGTAGCTTAGGGTTAGGGTTAGGGTTAGGGTTAGGGTACTGCTTATGGTACGGGTTCAGTTACGGATTCGAGTACGGCGTAGGGTATGGGCTAGGTTTAGGCTTAGGGTTAGTTTTAGGGTTAGGACTCGGTTTAGGGTACGGGTTAGAATTAGGGTACGGTTTAGTGTTATATAAGGGTTTAGGGTTAGGGTATGCATTAGGGTTAGGGTATTTATTAAAGCTGTCCCACTTAGCAATTAAAGGAATACTATTTGAGGTCCAGCCATGGAGAAGAGTTTAGACACTTGGATAAGATAAGGAACACACCCATCCTAAAGAAATCACATTAGGATTCTCTTTTTAACCTGTTCCTTAAAGCACTAGTGCATAGGAAATCTATTGGAGGCAGAAGCAGTCAAGGGTAGCTTAGGGTTAGGGTTAGGGTACTGCTTAGGATATGGCATAGAGTACGGGTACGGGTTAGGTTTAGGGTTTGTTTAAGGGTTAGGGCTCGGTTTAGGGCACGGGTTAGGATTAGGGTACGTGTTAGGGATAGGGTAGGTGTTAGGGTTCGGGTAGGCGTTAGGGTTAGGGTATTTATTAAACCTATCCCACTCTGTAGATACCACTTAGCACGTAAAGGAATATTCTTTGAGGTCCAGGCATGGAGAAGAGTTTAGACACTAGGATAAGATAAGTAACACACCCATTATAAAGAAATCACATTAGGATTCTCTTTTTAACCTGTTCCTTAAAACACTAGTGCTTAGGAAACCTATTGGAGGCAGAAGCAGTCAAGGGTAGCTTAGGGTTAGGGTTAGGGTTAGGGTATGGCTTAGGGTAAGGGTTCTGGTACAGGTTCGGGCACGGCATAGGGTATGGGTTAGAGTTAGGGTTAGGGTTAGTTGTAGTGTTACGGCTCGGTTTATGGTATGGGTTAGGATTAGGGTACGTGTCAGGGTTAGGGTAGGTCTTAGGGTTAGGGTAAGCATAAGGTTAGGGTATTTATTAAACCTATCCCACTGTCTAGATACCATAAATCAGGTAAAGGAATATTATTTTGGGTCCAGCCATAGAGAAGAGTTTAGACAGTAGGATAAGATAAGGAACACACCCATGGTAAAGAAATCACTTTAGGATTCTCTTTTTAAGCTGCTCCTTAAAACACTAGTGCTTAGGAAATCTATTGGAGGCAGAAGCTGTCAAGCGTAGGTTAGGGTTAGTGTTACGGTTAGGGTACGGATTAGGGTACGGGTTCTGATACGGGTTCGGGTACGGCGTACGGTATGGGTTAGGGTTAGGGTTAGGCTTAGTTTTAGGGTTGGGGCTCGGTTTAGGGTTCGGGTTAGGATTAGGGTACGTGTTACGGTTAAGGTAGGGGTTTGGGTTAGGGTACGCCGTAGGCATAGGGTATTTATTAAACCTATCGCACTCTCTAGATACCACTAAGCATGTAAAGGAATATTATTTGGGGTCCAGGCATGGAGAAGAGTTTAGACACTAGGATAAGATAAGGAACACACTCATTATAAAGAATTCACATTAGGATTCTCTTTTTAAGCCGTTCCGTAAAACACTAGTGCTTAGGAAATCTATTGGAGGAAGAAGCAGTCAAGGGTAGCTTAGGGTTAGGTTTAGGGTTAATGATAGGGTACTGCTTATGGTACGGGTTCGGATACGATGTAGGGTATGTGTTAGGGTTAGTGTTAGGGTTAGTTTTAGGCTTAGGGCTCGGTTTAGGGTATGGGTTAGGATTAGTGTACGTGTTAGTGTTAGTGTAGGGGTTTGGGTTACGGTAGGCGTTAGGGTTAGGATATTTATTAAACCTATCCAACTCTCTAGATACCACTTAGCACGTAAAGGAATATTATTTGTGGTCCAGCCATGGAGAAGAGTTTAGACAGTAGGAGAAGATAAGGAACACACCCATTAAAAAGAAATCACATTAGGATTCTCTTTTTAACCTGTTCCTTAAAACACTAGTGCTTAGGACATCGATTGGAGGCAGAAGCAGTCAACGGTAGCTTAGGGTTAGAGTTAGGGTTAGGGTTAGCGTTAGGGTTAGGGTTAGGTTTAGGGTAAGAGTACGGCTTAGGGTACGGCTTCGGGTATGACATAGTGTATAGGTTAGTTTTAGAGTTAGGGTTAGTTTTAGGGTTAGTGTTAGGGCTCGGTTTAGGGTACGGGGTAGGATAAGGGTACGGGTTAGTTTTAAGGTAGGGGTTTGGGTTAGGGTACGTGTTAAGGTTAGGGTATTTATTAAAGCTATCCCACTCTCTGGGTACCACTTAGCACGTAAAGCATTATTATTTGGGGTCCAGCCATGGAGAAGAGTTTAGAGACAAGGATAAGATAAGGAACACACCCATTATAAAGAAATCACATTAGGATTCTCTTTTTAACCTGTTCCTTAAAACACTAGTGCTTAGGAAATCTATTGGAGGCAGAAGCAGTCAAGAGTAGCTTAGGGTTAGGGTTAGGGTTAGGGTTACGGTACGGCTTAGGGTACTGGTTCGGGTACGGTTTCGAGTACGGCGTAGGGTATCGGTTAAGTTTAGGGTTAGGTTTAGTTTTAGGGTTAGGGCTCCTGTTTTGGGTATGGGTTAGTTTTAGGGTACTTGTTACGGTTAGGGTAGGTGTTAGGGTTAGGGTACGAGTTAGGGTTAGGGTGTTTTTTAAACCTATCCCACTCTCTAGGTATCACTTAGCACGTAAAGGAATATTATTTAGGGTCCAGCCATGGAGAAGAGTTTAGACACTAGGATAAGATAAGGAACACACCCATTATAAAGAAATCACATTAGGATTCTCTTTTTAAGCTGTACCGTAAAACACTAGTGCTTAGGAGATCTATAGGAGGCAGAAGCAGTCAAGGTTAGCTTAGTGTTAGGGTTAGGGTTAGGGTTAGAGTTACGTTTAGGGTACGGCTTAGGGTACGGGTTCGGGTACGGTTTCGGGTACGGCGTAGGGTATGGGTTAGGTTTAGGGTTAGGGTTAGTATTAGGGTTAGGGTTCGGTGTAGGGTACGGGTTAGGATTAGCGTACGTGTTAGGGTTAGGGTATGCGTTAGGGTTAGGGTATTTATTAAACCTATCCCAGTCTCTAGATACCACTGAGCAGGTAAAGGAATATTATTTTGGGTCCAACCATGGAAAAGAGTTTAGACACTAGGATAAGATAAGGAACACACCCATTATAAAGAAATCACATTAGGATTCTCTTTTTAAGCTGTTCCTTAAAACACTAGTGCTTAGGAAATCCACTGGAGGCAGAAGCAGTCAAGGGTAGCTTAGGGTTAGTGTTAGGGTTAGGGTTAGGGTACTGCTTATGGTACGGGATCGGTTACGGATTCGGGTACGGCGTAGGGTATGGGCTAGGTTTAGGCTTAGGGTTAGTTTTTGGGTTAGGGCTCGGTTTAGGGTACGGGTTAGAAGTAGGGTACGTTTTAGTGTTATAGTAGGGTTTAGGGTTAGGGTATGCGTTAGGGTTAGGGTATTTATTAAAGCTGTCCCACTTAGCAATTAAAGGAATATTATTTGAGGTCCAGCCATGGAGAAGAGTTTAGACACTGGGATAAGATAAGGAACACACCCATTATAAAGAAATCACATTAGGATTCTCTTTTGAACCTGTTCCTTAAAACACTAGTGCTTAGGAAATGTATTGGAGACAGAAGCAGTCAAGGGTAGCTTAGGGTTAGGGTTAGGGTTAGGGTTAGGGTACTGCTTATGGTACGGGTTCGGTTACGGATTCGGGTACGGCATAGGGTATGGGCTAGGTTTAGGCTTAGGGTTAGTTTTAGGGTTAGGGCTCGGTTTAGGGTACGGGTTAGAATTAGGGTACGTTTTAGTGTTATAGTAGGGTTTAGGGTTAGGGTATGCGTTAGGGTTAGGGTATTTATTAAAGCTGTCCCACTTAGCAATTAAAGGAATCTTATTTGAGGTGCAGCCATGGAGAAGAGTTTAGACACTGGGATAAGATAAGGAACACACCCATTATAAAGAAATCACATTAGGATTCTCTTTTTAAACTGTTCCTTAAAACACTAGTGCTTAGGAAATGTATTGGAGGCAGAAGCTGTCAAGGGTAGCTTAGGGTTAGGGTTAGGGTTAGGGTACGGCTTAGGGTACGGGTTCGGGTAAGGGTTCATACACGGCGTAGGGTATAGTTTAGGGTTAGGGTTAGGGTTAGTTTTAGGGTTAGGGCTTGGTTAGGGTTAGGGTTAGGGTTAGGGTTAAGTTAAGGTTACGGATAAGGGTACGGGTTTGGGTATGGCATAGTGTATGTGCTAGGGTTAGGGTTAGGGTTAGGGGTAGGGTACGGCTTAGGATACAGCATAGGGTACGGGGTAGGGTTAGTTTACGGGTTATGGCTTGGTTTAGGGCACGGTTTAGGATTAGGGTACGTGTTAGGGTTAGGGTAGGGGTTAGGGTTCGGGTACGCGTTAGGGTTAGGTTATTTATTAAACCTATTCCACTCTCTAGATACCATTTAGCACGTAAAGAATATTATTTGGGGTCCTGCCATGGAGAAGATTTTAGACACTAGGATAAGATAAGGAACACACCCATTATAAAGAAATCACATTAGGATTCTCTTCTTAACCTGTTCCTTAAAACACTAGTGCTTACGAAATCTATTGGAGGCAGAAGCAGTCAAGGGTAGCTTAGGGTTAGGGTTAGGGTTAAGGTTAGCGTACGGCTTAGGGTACGGGTTCGGGTACGGGTTCGGGTACGGCGTACGGTATGGGTTAGAGTTAAGGTTAGGGTTAGTTTTAGGGTTAGGGATCAGTTTAGGGTACGGGTTAGGATTAGGGTACGTGATAGGGTTAGGGTAGGGGTTAGGGTTAGGTTACGCGTTAGGGTTAGGGTATTTATTAAACCTATCCCACTCTCTAGATACCACTTAGCACTTAAAGGAATATTATTTGGGGTCCAGCCATGGAAAAATGTTTAGACACTAGGATAAGATAAGGAACACACCCATTATAAAGAAATCACATTAGGATTCTCTTTTTAAACTGTTCCTTAAAACACTATTGCTTAGGAAATCCACTGGAGGCAGAAGCAGTCAAGGGTAGCTTAGGGTTAGGGTTAGGGTTAGGGTTAGGGTACTGCTTATGGTACGGGTTCAGTTACGGATTCGAGTACGGCGTAGGGTATGGGCTAGGTTTAGGCTTAGGGTTAGTTTTTGGGTTAGGGCTCGGTTTAGGGTACGGGTTAGAATTAGGGTACGTTTTATTGTTATAGTAGGGTTTAGGGTTAGGGTATGCATTAGGGTTAGGGTATTTATTAAAGCTGTCCCACTTAGCAATTAAAGGAATACTATTTGAGGTCCAGCCATGGAGAAGAGTTTAGACACTTGGATAAGATAAGGAACTCACCCATCCTAAAGAAATCACATTAGGATTCTCTTTTTAACCTGTTCCTTAAAGCACTAGTGCATAGGAAATCTATTGGAGGCAGAAGCAGTCAAGGGTAGCTTAGGGTTAGGGTTAGGGTACTGCTTAGGATATGGCATAGGGTACGGGTACGGGTTAGGTTTAGGGTTTGTTTAAGGGTTAGGGCTCGGTTTAGGGCACGGGTTAGGATTAGGGTACGTGTTAGGGATAGGGTAGGGGTTAGGGTTCGGGTAGGCGTTAGGGTTAGGGTATTTATTAAACCTATCCCACTCTGTAGATACCACTTAGCACGTAAAGGAATATTCTTTGAGGTCCAGGCATGGAGAAGAGTTTAGACACTAGGATAAGATAAGGAACACACCCATTATAAAGAAATCACATTAGGATTCTCTTTTTAACCTGTTCCTTAAAACACTAGTGCTTAGGAAACCTATTGGAGGCAGAAGCAGTCAAGGGTAGCTTA
The DNA here is from genome assembly GCF_028021215.1 of Eschrichtius robustus. Classification (NCBI taxonomy): domain Eukaryota; kingdom Metazoa; phylum Chordata; class Mammalia; order Artiodactyla; family Eschrichtiidae; genus Eschrichtius; species Eschrichtius robustus. Next base: position 27,085,724 of record NC_090827.1, on the reverse strand, counting down.
GGGTTAGGGTTAGGGTTAGGGTATGGCTTAGGGTAAGGGTTCTGGTACAGGTTCGGGCACGGCATAGGGTATGGGTTAGAGTTAGGGTTAGGGTTAGTTGTAGTGTTACGGCTCGGTTTATGGTATGGGTTAGGATTAGGGTACGTGTCAGGGTTAGGGTAGGTGTTAGGGTTAGGGTAAGCATAAGGTTAGGGTATTTATTAAACCTATCCCACTGTCTAGATACCATAAATCAGGTAAAGGAATATTATTTTGGGTCCAGCCATAGAGAAGAGTTTAGACAGTAGGATAAGATAAGGAACACACCCATGGTAAAGAAATCACTTTAGGATTCTCTTTTTAAGCTGCTCCTTAAAACACTAGTGCTTAGGAAATCTATTGGAGGCAGAAGCTGTCAAGCGTAGGTTAGGGTTAGTGTTACGGTTAGGGTACGGATTAGGGTACGGGTTCTGATACGGGTTCGGGTACGGCGTACGGTATGGGTTAGGGTTGGGGTTAGGCTTAGTTTTAGGGTTGGGGTTCGGTTTAGGGTTCGGATTAGGATTAGGGTACGTGTTACGGTTAAGGTAGGGGTTTGGGTTAGGGTACGCCGTAGGCTTAGGGTATTTATTAAACCTATCGCACTCTCTAGATACCACTAAGCATGTAAAGGAATATTATTTGGGGTCCAGGCATGGAGAAGAGTTTAGACACTAGGATAAGATAAGGACCACACTCATTATAAAGAATTCACATTAGGATTCTCTTTTTAAGTCGTTCCGTAAAACACTAGTGCTTAGGAAATCTATTGGAGGAAGAAGCAGTCAAGGGTAGCTTAGGGTTAGGTTTAGGGTTAATGTTAGGGTACTGCTTATGGTATGGGTTCGGATACGATGTAGGGTATGTGTTAGGGTTAGTGTTAGGGTTAGTTTTAGGCTTAGGGCTCGGTTTAGGGTATGGGTTAGGATTAGTGTACGTGTTAGTGTTAGTGTAGGGGTTTGGGTTAGGGTAGGCGTTAGGGTTAGGATATTTATTAAACCTATCCAACTCTCTAGATACCACTTAGCACGTAAAGGAATATTATTTGGGGTCCAGCCATGGAGAAGAGTTTAGACAGTAGGAGAAGATAAGGAACACACCCATTAAAAAGAAATCACATTAGGATTCTCTTTTTAACCTGTTCCTTAAAACACTAGTGCTTAGGACATCAATTGGAGGCAGAAGCAGTCAACGGTAGCTTAGGGTTAGGCTTAGGGTTAGGGTTAGCGTTAGGGTTAGGGTTACGGTTAGGGTTAGGTTAGGGTAAGAGTACGGCTTAGGGTACGGCTTCGGGTATGACATAGTGTATAGGTTAGTTTTAGAGTTAGGGTTAGTTTTAGGGTTAGTGTTAGGGCTCGGTTTAGGGTACGGGGTAGGATAAGGGTACGGGTTAGTGTTAAGGTAGGGGTTTGGGTTAGGGTACGCGTTAAGGTTAGGGTATTTATTAAAGCTATCCCACTCTCTAGGTACCACTTAGCACGTAAAGCATTATTATTTGGGGTCCAGCCATGGAGAAGAGTTTAGACACTGGGATAAGATAAGGAACACACCCATTATAAAGAAATCACATTAGGATTCTCTTTTTAAACTGTTCCTTAAAACACTAGTGCTTAGGAAATGTATTGGAGGCAGAAGCTGTCAAAGGTAGCTTAGGGTTAGGGTTAGGGTTAGGGTACGGCTTAGGGTACGGGTTCGGGTAAGGGTTCATACACGGCGTAGGGTATGGTTTAGGGTTAGTGTTAGGGTTAGTTTTAGGGTTAGGGCTTGGTTAGGGTTAGGGTTAGGGTTAGGGTTAAGTTAAGGTTACGGATAAGGGTACGGGTTTGGGTATGGCATAGTGTATGGGCTAGGGTTAGGGTTAGGGTTAGGGGTAGGGTACGGCTTAGGATACAGCATAGGGTACGGGGTAGGGTTAGGGTTAGGGTTAGTTTACGGGTTATGGCTCGGTTTAGGGCACGGTTTAGGATTAGGGTACGTGTTAGGGTTAGGGTAGGGGTTAGGGTTCGGGTACGCGTTAGGGTTAGGTTATTTATTAAACCTATTCCACTCTCTAGATACCATTTAGCACGTAAAGAACATTATTTGGGGTCCAGCCATGGAGAAGATTTTAGACACTAGGATAAGATAAGGAACACACCCATTATAAAGAAATCACATTAGGATTCTCTTCTTAACCTGTTCCTTAAAACACTAGTGCTTACGAAATCTATTGGAGGCAGAAGCAGTCAAGGGTAGCTTAGGGTTAGGGTTAGGGTTAAGGTTAGCGTACGGCTTAGGGTACGGGTTCGGGTACGGGTTCGGGTACGGCGTACGGTATGGGTTAGAGTTAAGGTTAGGGTTAGTTTTAGGGTTAGGGATCGGTTTAGGGTACGGGTTAGGATTAGGGTACGTGATAGGGTTAGGGTAGGGTTTAGGGTTAGGTTACGCGTTAGGGTTAGGGTATTTATTAAACCTATCCCACTCTCTACATTCCACTTAGCACTTAAAGGAATATTATTTTGGGTCCAGCCATGGAAAAATGTTTAGACACTAGGATAAGATATGGAACACACCCATTATGAAGAAATCACATTAGGATTGTCTTTTTAAGCTGTACCGTAAAACACTAATGCTTAGGAAATCCATTGGAGGCAGAAGCAGTCAAGGATAGCTTAGGGTTAGGGTTAGGGTTAGGGTATGGCTTAGGGTAAGGGTTCTGGTACAGGTTCGGGCACGGCATAGGTTATGGGTTAGAGTTAGGGTTAGGGTTAGTTGTAGTGTTACGGCTCGGTTTATGGTATGGGTTAGGATTAGGGTACGTGTCAGGGTTAGGGTAGGTGTTAGGGTTAGGGTAAGCATAAGGTTAGGGTATTTATTAAACCTATCCCACTGTCTAGATACCATAAATCAGGTAAAGGAATATTATTTTGGGTCCAGCCATAGAGAAGAGTTTAGACAGTAGGATAAGATAAGGAACACACCCATGGTAAAGAAATCACTTTAGGATTCTCTTTTTAAGCTGCTCCTGAAAACACTAGTGCTTAGGAAATCTATTGGAGGCAGAAGCTGTCATGCGTAGGTTAGGGTTAGTGTTACGGTTAGGGTACGGATTAGGGTACGGGTTCTGATACGGGTTCGGGTACGGCGTACGGTATGGGTTAGGGTTAGGGTTAGGCTTAGTTTTAGGGTTGGGGCTCGGTTTAGGGTTCGGATTAGGATTAGGGTACGTGTTACGGTTAAGGTAGGGGTTTGGGTTAGGGTACGCCGTAGGCTTAGGGTATTTATTAAACCTATTGCACCCTCTAGATACCACTAAGCATGTAAAGGAATATTATTTGGGGTCCAGGCATGGAGAAGAGTTTAGACACTAGGATAAGATAAGGAACACACTCATTATAAAGAATTCACATTAGGATTCTCTTTTTAAGCCGTTCCGTAAAACACTAGTGCTTAGGAAATCTATTGGAGGAAGAAGCAGTCAAGGGTAGCTTAGGGTTAGGTTTAGGGTTAATGTTAGGGTACTGCTTATGGTATGGGTTCGGATACGATGTAGGGTATGTGTTAGGGTTAGTGTTAGGGTTAGTTTTAGGCTTAGGGCTCGGTTTAGGGTATGGGTTAGCATTAGTGTACGTGTTAGTGTTAGTGTAGGGGTTTGGGTTAGGGTAGGCGTTAGGGTTAGGATATTTATTAAACCTATACAACTCTCTAGATACCACTTAGCACGTAAAGGAATATTATTTGGGGTCCAGCCATGGAGAAGAGTTTAGACAGTAGGAGAAGATAAGGAACACACCCATTAAAAAGAAATCACATTAGGATTCTCTTTTTAACCTGTTCCTTAAAACACTAGTGCTTAGGACATCGATTGGAGGCAGAAGCAGTCAACGGTAGCTTAGGGTTAGGGTTAGGGTTAGGGTTAGCGTTAGGGTTAAGGTTACGGTTAGGGTTAGGTTTAGGGTAAGAGTACGGCTTAGGGTACGGCTTCGGGTATGACATAGTGTATAGGTTAGTTTTAGAGTTAGGGTTAGTTTTAGGGTTAGTGTTAGGGCTCGGTTTAGGGTACGGGGTAGGATAAGGGTACGGGTTAGTGTTAAGGTAGGGGTTTGGGTTAGGGTGCGCGTTAAGGTTAGGGTATTTATTAAAGCTATCCCACTCTCTAGGTACCACTTAGCACGTAAAGCATTATTATTTGGGGTCCAGCCATGGAGAAGAGTTTAGACACTAGGATAAGATAAGGAACACACCCATTATAAAGAAATCACATTAGGATTCTCTTTTTAACCTGTTCCTTAAAACACTAGTGCTTAGGAAATCTATTGGAGGCAGAAGCAGTCAAGAGTAGCTTAGGGTTAGGGTTAGGGTTAGGGTTAAGGTACGGCTTAGGGTACTGGTTCGGGTACGGTTTCGAGTACGGCGTAGGGTATGGGTTAAGTTTAGGGTTAGGTTTAGTTTTAGGGTTAGGGCTCCTGTTTTGGGTACGGGTTAGTTTTAGGGTAATTGTTACGGTTAGGGTAGGTGTTAGGGTTAGGGCACGAGTTAGGGTTATGGTGTTTTTTAAACCTATCCCACGCTCTAGGTATCACTTAGCACGTAAAGGAATATTATTTAGGGTCCAGCCATGGAGAAGAGTTTAGACACTAGGATAAGATAAGTAACACACCCATTATAAAGAAATCACATTAGGATTCTCTTTTTAAGCTGTACCGTAAAACACTAGTGCTTAGGAGATCTATAGGAGGCAGAAGCAGTCAAGGTTAGCTTAGTGTTAGGGTTAGGGTTAGGGTTAGAGTTACGTTTAGGGTACGGCTTAGGGTACGGGTTCGGGTACGGTTTCGGGTACGGCGTAGGGTATGGGTTAGTTTTAGGGTTAGGGTTAGTATTAGGGTTAGGTGTTGGTGTAGGGTACGGGTTAGGATTAGCGTACGTGTTAGGGTTAGGGTATGCGTTAGGGTTAGGGTATTTATTAAACCTATCCCAGTCTCTAGATACCACTGAGCAGGTAAAGGAATATTATTTTGGGTCCAACCATGGAAAAGAGTTTAGACACTAGGATAAGATAAGGAACACACCCATTATAAAGAAATCACATTAGGATTCTCTTTTTAAGCTGTTCCTTAAAACACTAGTGCTTAGGAAATCCACTGGAGGCAGAAGCAGTCAAGGGTAGCTTAGGGTTAGGGTTAGGGTTAGGGTTAAGGTACTGCTTATGGTACGGGTTCGGTTACGGATTTGGGTACGGCGTAGGGTATGGGCTAGGTTTAGGCTTAGGGTTAGTTTTAGGGTTAGGGCTCGGTTTAGGGTACGGGTTAGAAGTAGGGTACGTTTTAGTGTTATAGTAGGGTTTAGGGTTAGGGTATGCATTAGGGTTAGGGTATTTATTAAAGCTGTCCCACTTAGCAATTAAAGGAATACTATTTGAGGTCCAGCCATGGAGAAGAGTTTAGACACTTGGATAAGATAAGGAACTCACCCATCCTAAAGAAATCACATTAGGATTCTCTTTTTAACCTGTTCCTTAAAGCACTAGTGCATAGGAAATCTATTGGAGGCAGAAGCAGTCAAGGGTAGCTTAGGGTTAGGGTTAGGGTACTGCTTAGGATATGGCATAGGGTACGGGTACGGGTTAGGTTTAGGGTTTGTTTAAGGGTTAGGGCTCGGTTTAGGGCACGGGTTAGGATTAGGGTACGTGTTAGGGATAGGGTAGGGGTTAGGGTTCGGGTAGGCGTTAGGGTTAGGGTATTTATTAAACCTATCCCACTCTGTAGATACCACTTAGCACGTAAAGGAATATTCTTTGAGGTCCAGGCATGGAGAAGAGTTTAGACACTAGGATAAGATAAGGAACACACCCATTATAAAGAAATCACATTAGGATTCTCTTTTTAACCTGTTCCTTAAAACACTAGTGCTTAGGAAACCTATTGGAGGCAGAAGCAGTCAAGGGTAGCTTAGGGTTAGGGTTAGGGTTAGGGTATGGCTTAGGGTAAGGGTTCTGGTACAGGTTCGGGCACGGCATAGGGTATGGGTTAGAGTTAGGGTTAGGGTTAGTTGTAGTGTTACGGCTCGGTTTATGGTATGGGTTAGGATTAGGGTACGTGTCAGGGTTAGGGTAGGTCTTAGGGTTAGGGTAAGCATAAGGTTAGGGTATTTATTAAACCTATCCCACTGTCTAGATACCATAAATCAGGTAAAGGAATATTATTTTGGGTCCAGCCATAGAGAAGAGTTTAGACAGTAGGATAAGATAAGGAACACACCCATGGTAAAGAAATCACTTTAGGATTCTCTTTTTAAGCTGCTCCTTAAAACACTAGTGCTTAGGAAATCTATTGGAGGCAGAAGCTGTCAAGCGTAGGTTAGGGTTAGTGTTACGGTTAGGGTACGGATTAGGGTACGGGTTCTGATACGGGTTCGGGTACGGCATACGGTATGGGTTAGGGCTGGGGTTAGGCTTAGTTTCAGGGTTGGGGCTCGGTTTAGGGTTCGGATTAGGATTAGGGTACGTGTTACGGTTAAGGTAGGGGTTTGGGTTAGGGTACGCCGTAGGCTTAGGGTATTTATTAAACCTATCGCACTCTCTAGATACCACTAAGCATGTAAAGGAATATTATTTGGGGTCCAGGCATGGAGAAGAGTTTAGACACTAGGATAAGATAAGGACCACACTCATTATAAAGAATTCACATTAGGATTCTCTTTTTAAGTCGTTCCGTAAAACACTAGTGCTTAGGAAATCTATTGGAGGAAGAAGCAGTCAAGGGTAGCTTAGGGTTAGGTTTAGGGTTAATGTTAGGGTACTGCTTATGGTATGGGTTCGGATACGATGTAGGGTATGTGTTAGGGTTAGTGTTAGGGTTAGTTTTAGGCTTAGGGCTCGGTTTAGGGTATGGGTTAGGATTAGTGTACGTGTTAGTGTTAGTGTAGGGGTTTGGGTTAGGGTAGGCGTTAGGGTTAGGATATTTATTAAACCTATCCAACTCTCTAGATACCACTTAGCACGTAAAGGAATATTATTTGGGGTCCAGCCATGGAGAAGAGTTTAGACAGTAGGAGAAGATAAGGAACACACCCATTAAAAAGAAATCACATTAGGATTCTCTTTTTAACCTGTTCCTTAAAACACTAGTGCTTAGGACATCAATTGGAGGCAGAAGCAGTCAACGGTAGCTTAGGGTTAGGCTTAGGGTTAGGGTTAGCGTTAGGGTTAGGGTTACGGTTAGGGTTAGGTTTAGGGTAAGAGTACGGCTTAGGGTACGGCTTCGGGTATGACATAGTGTATAGGTTAGTTTTAGAGTTAGGGTTAGTTTTAGGGTTAGTGTTAGGGCTCGGTTTAGGGTACGGGGTAGGATAAGGGTACGGGTTAGTGTTAAGGTAGGGGTTTGGGTTAGGGTACGCGTTAAGGTTAGGGTATTTATTAAAGCTATCCCACTCTCTAGGTACCACTTAGCACGTAAAGCATTATTATTTGGGGTCCAGCCATGGAGAAGAGTTTAGACACTGGGATAAGATAAGGAACACACCCATTATAAAGAAATCACATTAGGATTCTCTTTTTAAACTGTTCCTTAAAACACTAGTGCTTAGGAAATGTATTGGAGGCAGAAGCTGTCAAAGGTAGCTTAGGGTTAGGGTTAGGGTTAGGGTACGGCTTAGGGTACGGGTTCGGGTCAGGGTTCATACACGGCGTAGGGTATGGTTTAGGGTTAGGGTTAGGGTTAGTTTTAGGGTTAGGGCTTGGTTAGGGTTAGGGTTAGGCTTAGGGTTAAGTTAAGGTTACGGATAAGGGTACGGGTTTGGGTATGGCATAGTGCATGGGCTAGGGTTAGGGTTAGGGTTAGGGGTAGGGTACGGCTTAGGATACAGCATAGGGTACGGGGTAGGGTTAGGGTTAGGGTTAGTTTACGGGTTATGGCTCGGTATAGGGCACGGTTTAGGATTAGGGTACGTGTTAGGGTTAGGGTAGGGGTTAGGGTTCGGGTACGCGTTAGGGTTAGGTTATTTATTAAACCTATTCCACACTCTAGATACCATTTAGCACGTAAAGAATATTATTTGGGGTCCAGCCATGGAGAAGATTTTAGACACTAGGATAAGATAAGGAACACACCCATTATAAAGAAATCACATTAGGATTCTCTTTTTAACCTGTTCCTTAAAACACTAGTGCTTAGGAAATCTATTGGAGGCAGAAGCAGTCAAGAGTAGCTTAGGGTTAGGGCTAGGGTTAGGGTTACGGTACGGCTTAGGGTACTGGTTCGGGTACGGTTTCGAGTACGGCGTAGGGTATGGGTTAAGTTTAGGGTTAGGTTTAGTTTTAGGGTTAGGGCTCCTGTTTTGGGTACGGGTTAGTTTTAGGGTACTTGTTACGGTTAGGGTAGGTGTTAGGGTTAGGGCACGAGTTAGGGTTATGGTGTTTTTTAAACCTATCCCACTCTCTAGGTATCACTTAGCACGTAAAGGAATATTATTTAGGGTCCAGCCATGGAGAAGAGTTTAGACACTAGGATAAGATAAGTAACACACCCATTATAAAGAAATCACATTAGGTTTCTCTTTTTAAGCTGTACCGTAAAACACTAGTGCTTAGGAGATCTATAGGAGGCAGAAGCAGTCAAGGTTAGCTTAGTGTTAGGGTTAGGGTTAGGGTTAGAGTTACGTTTAGGGTACGGCTTAGGGTACGGGTTCGGGTACGGTTTCGGGTACGGCGTAGGGTATGGGTTAGTTTTAGGGTTAGGGTTAGTATTAGGGTTAGGTGTTGGTGTAGGGTACGGGTTAGGATTAGCGTACGTGTTAGGGTTAGGGTATGCGTTAGGGTTAGGGTATTTATTAAACCTATCCCAGTCTCTAGATACCACTGAGCAGGTAAAGGAATATTATTTTGGGTCCAACCATGGAAAAGAGTTTAGACACTAGGATAAGATAAGGAACACACCCATTATAAAGAAATCACATTAGGATTCTCTTTTTAAGCTGTTCCTTAAAACACTAGTGCTTAGGAAATCCACTGGAGGCAGAAGCAGTCAAGGGTAGCTTAGGGTTAGGGTTAGGGTTAGGGTTAAGGTACTGCTTATGGTACGGGTTCGGTTACGGATTTGGGTACGGCGTAGGGTATGGGCTAGGTTTAGGCTTAGGGTTAGTTTTAGGGTTAGGGCTCGGTTTAGGGTACGGTTTAGAAGTAGGGTACGTTTTAGTGTTATAGTAGGGTTTAGGGTTAGGGTATGCGTTAGGGTTAGGTATTTATTAAAGCTGTCCCACTTAGCAATTAAAGGAATATTATTTGAGGTCCAGCCATGGAGAAGAGTTTAGACACTGGGATAAGATAAGGAACACACCCATTATAAAGAAATCACATTAGGTTTCTCTTTTTAACCTGTTCCTTAAAACACTAGTGCTTAGGAAATGTATTGGAGGCAAAAGCAGTCAACGGTAGCTTAGGGTTAGGGTGAGGGTTAGGGTTAGGGTACTGCTTATGGTACGGGTTCGGTTACGGATTCGGGTACAGCGTAGGGTATGGGCTAGGTTTAGGCTTAGGGTTAGTTTTAGGATTAGGGCTCGGTTTAGGGTACTGGTTAGAATTAGGGTACGTTTTAGTGTTATAGTAGGGTTTAGGGTTAGGGTATGCGTTACGGTTAGGGTATTTATTAAAGCTGTCCCACTTAGCAATTAAAGGAATCTTATTTGAGGTGCAGCCATGGAGAAGAGTTTAGACACTGGGATAAGATAAGGAACACACCCATTATAAAGAAATCACATTAGGATTCTCTTTTTAAACTGTTCCTTAAAACACTAGTGCTTAGGAAATGTATTGGAGGCAGAAGCTGTCAAAGGTAGCTTAGGGTTAGGGTTAGGGTTAGGGTACGGCTTAGGGTACGGGTTCGGGTAAGGGTTCATACACGGCGTAGGGTATGGTTTAGGGTTAGGGTTAGGGTTAGTTTTAGGGTTACGGCTTGGTTAGGGTTAGGGTTAGGGTTAGGGTTAAGTTAAGGTTACGGATAAGGGTACGGGTTTGGGTATGGCATAGTGTATGTGCTAGGGTTAGGGTTAGGGTTAGGGGTAGGGTACGGCTTAGGATACAGCATAGGGTACGGGGTAGGGTTAGTTTACGGGTTATGGCTTGGTTTAGGGCACGGTTTAGGATTAGGGTACGTGTTAGGGTTAGGGTAGGGGTTAGGGTTCGGGTACGCGTTAGGGTTAGGTTATTTATTAAACCTATTCCACTCTCTAGATACCATTTAGCACGTAAAGAATATTATTTGGGGTCCTGCCATGGAGAAGATTTTAGACACTAGGATAAGATAAGGAACACACCCATTATAAAGAAATCACATTAGGATTCTCTTCTTAACCTGTTCCTTAAAACACTAGTGCTTACGAAATCTATTGGAGGCAGAAGCAGTCAAGGGTAGCTTAGGGTTAGGGTTAGGGTTAAGGTTAGCGTACGGCTTAGGGTACGGGTTCGGGTACGGGTTCGGGTACGGCGTACGGTATGGGTTAGAGTTAAGGTTAGGGTTAGTTTTAGGGTTAGGGATCGGTTTAGGGTACGGGTTAGGATTAGGGTACGTGATAGGGTTAGGGTAGGGGTTAGGGTTAGGTTACGCGTTAGGGTTAGGGTATTTATTAAACCTATCCCACTCTCTAGATACCACTTAGCACTTAAAGGAATATTATTTGGGGTCCAGCCATGGAAAAATGTTTAGACACTAGGATAAGATATGGAACACACCCATTATGAAGAAATCACATTAGGATTGTCTTTTTAAGCTGTACCGTAAAACACTAATGCTTAGGAAATCCATTGGAGGCAGAAGCAGTAAAGGGTAGTTTAGGGTTAGGGTTAGGGTTAGGGTACTGCTTATGGTTCGGGTTCGGTTACGGGTTCGGGTACGGCATAGGGTATGGGCTAGGGTTAGGCTTAGGGTTAGTTTTATGGTTAGGGCTCGGTTTAGGGTACGGGTTAGGAATAGGGTACGTGTTAGGGTTAGGGTATGGGTTAGGGTTAAGGTATGCGTTAGGGTCAGGGTATTTATTAAACCTATTCCACTCTCTAGATACCACTTAGCACGTAAAGGAATATTAATTTGGGTCCAGCCATGGAGAAGAGTTTAGACACTAGGATAAGATAAGGAACACACCCATTATAAAGAAGTCACATTAGGATTCTCTTTTTAACCTGTTCCTTAAAACAATAGTGCTTAGGACATCGATTGGAGGCAGAAGCAGTCAACGGTAGCTTAGGGTTAGGGTTAGCGTTAGGGTTAGGGTTAGGGTTAGGTTTAGGTTTAGGGTAAGAGTACGGCTTAGGGTACGGCTTCGGGTATGACATAGTGTATAGGTTAGTTTTAGGTTTAGGGTTAGTTTTAGGGTTAGTGTTAGGGCTCGGTTTAGGGTACGGGGTAGGATAAGGGTACGGGTTACGATTAAGGTAGGGGTTTGGGTTAGGGTACGCGTTAAGGTTAGGGTATTTATTAAAGCTATCCCACTCTCTAGGTACCACTTAGCACGTAAAGCATTATTATTTGGGGTCCAGCCATGGAGAAGAGTTTAGACACTAGGATAAGATAAGGAACACACCCATTATAAAGAAATCACATTAGGATTCTCTTTTTAACCTGTTCCTTAAAACACTAGTGCTTAGGAAATCTATTGGAGGCAGAAGCAGTCAAGAGTAGCTTAGGGTTAGGGTTAGGGTTAGGGTTAAGGTACGGCTTAGGGTACTGGTTCGGGTACGGTTTCGAGTACGGCGTAGGGTATGGGTTAAGTTTAGGGTTAGGTTTAGTTTTAGGGTTAGGGCTCCTGTTTTGGGTACGGGTTAGTTTTAGGGTACTTGTTACGGTTAGGGTAGGTGTTAGGTTTAGGGTACGAGTTAGGGTTAGGGTGTTTTTTAAACCTATCCCACTCTCTAGGTATCACCTAGCACGTAAAGGAATATTATTTAGGGTCCAGCCATGGAGAAGAGTTTAGACACTAAGATAAGATAAGGAACACACCCATTATAAAGAAATCACATTAGGATTCTCTTTTTAACCTGTTCCTAAAAACACTATTGCTTAGGAGATCTATAGGAGGCAGAAGCTGTCAAGGTTAGCTTAGTGTTAGGGTTAGGGTTAGGGTTAGAGGTACGGCTTAGGGTACGGGTTCGGGTACGGTTTCGGGTACGGAGAAGGGTATGGGTTAGGTTTAGGGTTAGGGTTAGTATTAGGGTTAGGGGTCGGTGTAAGGTACGGGTTAGGATTAGCGTACGTGTTAGGGTTAGGGTATGCGTTAGGGTTAGGGTATTTATTAAACCTATCCCAGTCTCTAGATACCACTGAGCAGGTAAAGGAATATTATTTTGGGTCCAACCATGGAAAAGAGTTTAGACACTAGGATAAGATAAGGAACACACCCATTATAAAGAAATCACATTAGGATTCTCTTTTTAAACTGTTCCTTAAAACACTATTGCTTAGGAAATCCACTGGAGGCAGAAGCAGTCAATGGTAGCTTAGGGTTAGGGTTAGGGTTAGGGTTAAGGTACTGCTTATGGTACGGGTTCAGTTACGGATTCGAGTACGGCGTAGGGTATGGGCTAGGTTTAGGCTTAGGGTTAGTTTTTGGGTTAGGGCTCGGTTTAGGGTACGGGTTAGAATTAGGGTACGTTTTATTGTTATAGTAGGGTTTAGGGTTAGGGTATGCATTAGGGTTAGGGTATTTATTAAAGCTGTCCCACTTAGCAATTAAAGGAATACTATTTGAGGTCCAGCCATGGAGAAGAGTTTAGACACTTGGATAAGATAAGGAACTCACCCATCCTAAAGAAATCACATTAGGATTCTCTTTTTAACCTGTTCCTTAAAGCACTAGTGCATAGGAAATCTATTGGAGGCAGAAGCAGTCAAGGGTAGCTTAGGGTTAGGGTTAGGGTACTGCTTAGGATATGGCATAGGGTACGGGTACGGGTTAGGTTTAGGGTTTGTTTAAGGGTTAGGGCTCGGTTTAGGGCACGGGTTAGGATTAGGGTACGTGTTAGGGATAGGGTAGGGGTTAGGGTTCGGGTAGGCGTTAGGGTTAGGGTATTTATTAAACCTATCCCACTCTGTAGATACCACTTAGCACGTAAAGGAATATTCTTTGAGGTCCAGGCATGGAGAAGAGTTTAGACACTAGGATAAGATAAGGAACACACCCATTATAAAGAAATCACATTAGGATTCTCTTTTTAACCTGTTCCTTAAAACACTAGTGCTTAGGAAACCTATTGGAGGCAGAAGCAGTCAAGGGTAGCTTAGGGTTAGGGTTAGGGTTAGGGTATGGCTTAGGGTAAGGGTTCTGGTACAGGTTCGGGCACGGCATAGGGTATGGGTTAGAGTTAGGGTTAGGGTTAGTTGTAGTGTTACGGCTCGGTTTATGGTATGGGTTAGGATTAGGGTACGTGTCAGGGTTAGGGTAGGTGTTAGGGTTAGGGTAAGCATAAGGTTAGGGTATTTATTAAACCTATCCCACTGTCTAGATACCATAAATCAGGTAAAGGAATATTATTTTGGGTCCAGCCATAGAGAAGAGTTTAGACAGTAGGATAAGATAAGGAACACACCCATGGTAAAGAAATCACTTTAGGATTCTCTTTTTAAGCTGCTCCTTAAAACACTAGTGCTTAGGAAATCTATTGGAGGCAGAAGCTGTCAAGCGTAGGTTAGGGTTAGTGTTACGGTTAGGGTACGGATTAGGGTACGGGTTCTGATACGGGTTCGGGTACGGCGTACGGTATGGGTTAGGGTTGGGGTTAGGCTTAGTTTTAGGGTTGGGGCTCGGTTTAGGGTTCGGATTAGGATTAGGGTACGTGTTACGGTTAAGGTAGGGGTTTGGGTTAGGGTACGCCGTAGGCTTAGGGTATTTATTAAACCTATCGCACTCTCTAGATACCACTAAGCATGTAAAGGAATATTATTTGGGGTCCAGGCATGGAGAAGAGTTTAGACACTAGGATAAGATAAGGACCACACTCATTATAAAGAATTCACATTAGGATTCTCTTTTTAAGTCGTTCCGTAAAACACTAGTGCTTAGGAAATCTATTGGAGGAAGAAGCAGTCAAGGGTAGCTTAGGGTTAGGTTTAGGGTTAATCTTAGGGTACTGCTTATGGTATGGGTTCGGATACGATGTAGGGTATGTGTTAGGGTTAGTGTTAGGGTTAGTTTTAGGCTTAGGGCTCGGTTTAGGGTATGGGTTAGGATTAGTGTACGTGTTAGTGTTAGTGTAGGGGTTTGGGTTAGGGTAGGCGTTAGGGTTAGGATATTTATTAAACCTATCCAACTCTCTAGATACCACTTAGCACGTAAAGGAATATTATTTGGGGTCCAGCCATGGAGAAGAGTTTAGACAGTAGGAGAAGATAAGGAACACACCCATTAAAAAGAAATCATATTAGGATTCTCTTTTTAACCTGTTCCTTAAAACACTAGTGCTTAGGACATCAATTGGAGGCAGAAGCAGTCAACGGTAGCTTAGGGTTAGGCTTAGGGTTAGGGTTAGCGTTAGGGTTAGGGTTACGGTTAGGGTTAGGTTTAGGGTAAGAGTACGGCTTAGGGTACGGCTTCGGGTATGACATAGTGTATAGGTTAGTTTTAGAGTTAGTGTTAGTTTTAGGGTTAGTGTTAGGGCTCGGTTTAGGGTACGGGGTAGGATAAGGGTACGGGTTAGTGTTAAGGTAGGGGTTTGGGTTAGGGTACGCGTTAAGGTTAGGGTATTTATTAAAGCTATCCCACTCTCTAGGTACCACTTAGCACGTAAACCATTATTATTTGGGGTCCAGCCATGGAGAAGAGTTTAGACACTGGGATAAGATAAGGAACACACCCATTATAAAGAAATCACATTAGGATTCTCTTTTTAAACTGTTCCTTAAAACACTAGTGCTTAGGAAATGTATTGGAGGCAGAAGCTGTCAAAGGTAGCTTAGGGTTAGGGTTAGGGTTAGGGTACGGCTTAGGGTACGGGTTCGGGTCAGGGTTCATACACGGCGTAGGGTATGGTTTAGGGTTAGGGTTAGGGTTAGTTTTAGGGTTAGGGCTTGGTTAGGGTTAGGGTTAGGGTTAGGGTTAAGTTAAGGTTACGGATAAGGGTACGGGTTTGGGTATGGCATAGTGCATGGGCTAGGGTTAGGGTTAGGGTTAGGGGTAGGGTACGGCTTAGGATAGAGCATAGGGTACGGGGTAGGGTTAGGGTTAGGGTTAGTTTACGGGTTATGGCTCGGTTTAGGGCACGGTTTAGGATTAGGGTACGTGTTAGGGTTAGGGTAGGGGTTAGGGTTCGGGTACGCGTTAGGGTTAGGTTATTTATTAAACCTATTCCACTCTCTAGATACCATTTAGCACGTAAAGAATATTATTTGGGGTCCAGCCATGGAGAAGGTTTTAGACACTAGGATAAGATAAGGAACACACCCATTATAAAGAAATCACATTAGGATTCTCTTCTTAACCTGTTCCTTAAAACACTAGTGCTTACGAAATGTATTGGAGGCAGAAGCAGTCAAGGGTAGCTTAGGGTTAGGGTTAGGGTTAAGGTTAGGGTACGGCTTAGGGTACGGGTTCGGGTACGGGTTCGGATACGGCGTACGGTATGGGTTAGAGTTAAGGTTAGGGTTAGTTTTAGGGTTAGGGATCGGTTTAGGGTACGGGTTAGGATTAGGGTACGTGATAGGGTTAGGGTAGGGGTTAGGGTTAGGTTACGCGTTAGGGTTAGGGTATTTATTAAACCTATCCCACTCTCTAGATCCCACTTAGCACTTAAAGGAATATTATTTTGGGTCCAGCCATGGAAAAATGTTTAGACACTAGGATAAGATATGGAACACACCCATTATGAAGAAATCACATTAGGATTGTCTTTTTAAGCTGTACCGTAAAACACTAATGCTTAGGAAATCCATTGGAGGCAGAAGCAGTCAGGGGTAATTTAGGGTTAGGGTTAGGGTTAGGGTACTGCTTATGGTTCGGGTTCGGTTACGGGTTCGGGTACGGCGTAGAGTATGGGCTGGGGTTAGGCTTAGGGTTAGTTTTACGGTTAGGGCTCGGTTTAGGGTACGGGTTAGGAATAGGGTACGTGTTAGGGTTAGGGTACGGGTTAGGGTTAAGGTATGCGTTAGGGTCAGGGTATTTATTAAACCTATTCCACTCTCTAGATACCACTTAGCACGTAAAGGAATATTAATTTGGGTCCAGCCATGGAGAAGAGTATAGACACTAGGATAAGTTAAGGAACACACCCATTATAAAGAAGTCACATTAGGATTCTCTTTTTAACCTGTTCCTTAAAACACTAGTGCTTAGGAAACCTATTGGAGGCAGAAGCAGTCAAGGGTAGCTTAGGGTTAGGGTTAGGGTTAGGGTATGGCTTAGGGTAAGGGTTCTTGTACAGGTTCGGGCACGGCATAGGGTATGGGTTAGAGTTAGGGTTAGGGTTAGTTGTAGTGTTACGGCTCGGTTTATGGTATGGGTTAGGATTAGGGTACGTGTCAGGGTTAGGGTAGGTGTTAGGGTTAGGGTAAGCATAAGGTTAGGGTATTTATTAAACCTATCCCACTGTCTAGATACCATAAATCAGGTAAAGGAATATTATTTTGGGTCCAGCCATAGAGAAGAGTTTAGACAGTAGGATAAGATAAGGAACACACCCATGGTAAAGAAATCACTTTAGGATTCTCTTTTTAAGCTGCTCCTGAAAACACTAGTGCTTAGGAAATCTATTGGAGGCAGAAACTGTCATGCGTAGGTTAGGGTTAGTGTTACGGTTAGGGTACGGATTAAGGTACGGGTTCTGATACGGGTTCGGGTACGGCGTACGGTATGGGTTAGGGTTAGGGTTAGGCTTAGTTTTAGGGTTGGGGCTCGGTTTAGGGTTCGGATTAGGATTAGGGTACATGTTACGGTTAAGGTAGGGGTTTGGGTTAGGGTACGCCGTAGGCTTAGGGTATTTATTAAACCTATCGCACCCTCTAGATACCACTAAGCATGTAAAGGAATATTATTCGGGGTCCAGGCATGGAGAAGAGTTTAGACACTAGGATAAGATAAGGAACACACTCATTATGAAGAATTCACATTAGGATTCTCTTTTTAAGCCGTTCCGTAAAACACTAGTGCTTAGGAAATCTATTGGAGGAAGAAGCAGTCAAGGGTAGCTTAGGGTTAGGTTTAGGGTTAATGTTAGGGTACTGCTTATGGTATGGGTTCGGATACGATGTAGGGTATGTGTTAGGGTTAGTGTTAGGGTTAGTTTTAGGCTTAGGGCTCGGTTTAGGGTATGGGTTAGCATTAGTGTACGTGTTAGTGTTAGTGTAGGGGTTTGGGTTAGGGTAGGCGTTAGGGTTAGGATATTTATTAAACCTATCCAACTCTCTAGATACCACTTAGCACGTAAAGGAATATTATTTGGGGTCCAGCCATGGAGAAGAGTTTAGACAGTAGGAGAAGATAAGGAACACACCCATTAAAAAGAAATCACATTAGGATTCTCTTTTTAACCTGTTCCTTAAAACACTAGTGCTTAGGACATCGATTGGAGGCAGAAGCAGTCAACGGTAGCTTAGGGTTAGGGTTAGGGTTAGGGTTAGCGTTAGGGTTAGGGTTACGGTTAGGGTTAGGTTTAGGGTAAGAGTACGGCTTAGGGTACGGCTTCGGGTATGACATAGTGTATAGGTTAGTTTTAGAGTTAGGGTTAGTTTTAGGGTTAGTGTTAGGGCTCGGTTTAGGGTACGGGGTAGGATAAGGGTACGGGTTAGTGTTAAGGTAGGGGTTTGGGTTAGGGTGCGCGTTAAGGTTAGGGTATTTATTAAAGCTATCCCACTCTCTAGGTACCACTTAGCACGTAAAGCATTATTGTTTGGGGTCCAGCCATGGAGAAGAGTTTAGACACTAGGATAAGATAAGGAACACACCCATTATAAAGAAATCACATTAGGATTCTCTTTTTAACCTGTTCCTTAAAACACTAGTGCTTAGGAAATCTATTGGAGGCAGAAGCAGTCAAGAGTAGCTTAGGGTTAGGGCTAGGGTTAGGGTTACGGTACGGCTTAGGGTACTGGTTCGGGTACGGTTTCGAGTACGGCGTAGGGTATGGGTTAAGTTTAGGGTTAGGTTTAGTTTTAGGGTTAGGGCTCCTGTTTTGGGTACGGGTTAGTTTTAGGGTACTTGTTACGGTTAGGGTAGGTGTTAGGGTTAGGGCACGAGTTAGGGTTATGGTGTTTTTTAAACCTATCCCACTCTCTAGGTATCACTTAGCACGTAAAGGAATATTATTTAGGGTCCAGCCATGGAGAAGAGTTTAGACACTAGGATAAGATAAGTAACACACCCATTATAAAGAAATCACATTAGGATTCTCTTTTTAAGCTGTACCGTAAAACACTAGTGCTTAGGAGATCTATAGGAGGCAGAAGCAGTCAAGGTTAGCTTAGTGTTAGGGTTAGGGTTAGGGTTAGAGTTACGTTTAGGGTACGGCTTAGGGTACGGGTTCGGGTACGGTTTCGGGTACGGCATAGGGTATGGGTTAGGTTTAGGGTTAGGGTTAGTATTAGGGTTAGGGGTCGGTGTAGGGTACGGGTTAGGATTAGCGTACGTGTTAGGGTTAGGGTATGCGTTAGGGTTTGGGTATTTATTAAACCTATCCCAGTCTCTAGATACCACTGAGCAGGTAAAGGAATATTATTTTGGGTCCAACCATGGAAAAGAGTTTAGACACTAGGATAAGATAAGGAACACACCCATTATAAAGAAATCACATTAGGATTCTCTTTTTAACCTGTTCCTTAAAACACTAGTGCTTAGGAAATGTATTGGAGGCAAAAGCAGTCAAGGGTAGCTTAGGGTTAGGGTTAGGGTTAGGGTTAGGGTACTGCTTATGGTGCGGTTTCGGTTACGGATTCGGGTACAGCGTAGGGTATGGGCTAGGTTTAGGCTTAGGGTTAGTTTTAGGATTAGGGCTCGGTTTAGGGTACGGGTTAGAATTAGGGTACGTTTTAGTGTTATAGTAGGGTTTAGGGTTAGGGTATGCGTTAGGGTTAGGGTATTTATTAAAGCTGTCCCACTTAGCAATTAAAGGAATCTTATTTGAGGTGCAGCAATGGAGAAGAGTTTAGACACTGGGATAAGATAAGGAACACACTCATTATAAAGAAATCACATTAGGATTCTCTTTTTAAACTGTTCCTTAAAACACTAGTGCTTAGGAAATGTATTGGAGGCAGAAGCTGTCAAGGGTAGCTTAGGGTTAGGGTTAGGGTTAGGGTACGGCTTAGGGTACGGGTTCGGGTAAGGGTTCATACACGGCGTAGGGTATGGTTTAGGGTTAGGGTTAGGGTTAGTTTTAGGGTTAGGGCTTGGTTAGGGTTAGGGTTAGGGTTAGGGTTAAGTTAAGGTTACGGATAAGGGTACGGGTTTGGGTATGGCATAGTGTATGGGCTAGGGTTAGGGTTAGGGTTAGGGGTAGGGTACGGCTTAGGATACAGCATAGGGTACGGGGTAGGGTTAGGGTTAGGGTTAGTTTACGGGTTATGGCTCGGTTTAGGGCACGGTTTAGGATTAGGGTACGTGTTAGGGTTAGGGTAGGGGTTAGGGTTCGGGTACGCGTTAGGGTTAGGTTATTTATTAAACCTATTCCACTCTCTAGATACCATTTAGCACGTAAAGAATATTATTTGGGGTCCAGCCATGGAGAAGGTTTTAGACACTAGGATAAGATAAGGAACACACCCATTATAAAGAAATCACATTAGGATTCTCTTCTTAACCTGTTCCTTAAAACACTAGTGCTTACGAAATCTATTGGAGGCAGAAGCAGTCAAGGGTAGCTTAGGGTTAGGGTTAGGGTTAAGGTTAGGGTACGGCTTAGGGTACGGGTTCGGGTACGGGTTCGGGTACGGCGTACGGTATGGGTTAGAGTTAAGGTTAGGGTTAGTTTTAGGGTTAGGGATCGGTTTAGGGTACGGGTTAGGATTAGGGTACGTGATAGGGTTAGGGTAGGGGTTAGGGTTAGGTTACGCGTTAGGGTTAGGGTATTTATTAAACCTATCCCACTCTCTAGATACCACTTAGCACTTAAAGGAATATTATTTGGGGTCCAGCCATGGAAAAATGTTTAGACACTAGGATTAGATATGGAACACACCCATTATGAAGAAATCACATTAGGATTCTCTTTTTAAGCTGTACCGTAAAACACTAATGCTTAGGAAATCCATTGGAGGCAGAAGCAGTCAAGGGTAGTATAGGTTTAGGGTTAGGGTTAGGGTACTGCTTATGGTTCGGGTTCGGTTACGGGTTCGGGTACAGCGTAGGGTATGGGCTAGGGTTAGGCTTAGGGTTAGTTTTACGGTTAGGGCTCGGTTTAGGGTACGGGTTAGGAGTAGGGTACGTGTTAGGGTTAGGGTACGGGTTAGGGTTAAGGTATGCTTTAGGGTCAGGGTATTTATTAAACGTATTCCACTCTCTAGATACCACTTAGCACGTAAAGGAATATTAATTTGGGTCCAGCCATGGAGAAGAGTTTAGACACTAGGATAAGTTAAGGAACACACCCATTATAAAGAAGTCACATTAGGATTCTCTTTTTAACCTGTTCCTTAAAACACTAGTGCTTAGGAAACCTATTGGAGGCAGAAGCAGTCAAGGATAGCTTAGGGTTAGGGTTAGGGTTAGGGTATGGCTTAGGGTAAGGGTTCTGGTACAGGTTCGGGCACGGCATAGGTTATGGGTTAGAGTTAGGGTTAGGGTTAGTTGTAGTGTTACGGCTCGGTTTATGGTATGGGTTAGGATTAGGGTACGTGTCAGGGTTAGGGTAGGTGTTAGGGTTAGAGTAAGCATAAGGTTAGGGTATTTATTAAACCTATCCCACTGTCTAGATACCATAAATCAGGTAAACGAATATTATTTTGGGTCCAGCCATAGAGAAGAGTTTAGACAGTAGGATAAGATAAGGAACACACCCATGGTAAAGAAATCACTTTAGGATTCTCTTTTTAAGCTGCTCCTGAAAACACTAGTGCTTAGGAAATCTATTGGAGGCAGAAGCTGTCATGCGTAGGTTAGGGTTAGTGTTACGGTTAGGGTACGGATTAGGGTACGGGTTCTGATACGGGTTCGGTTACGGCGTACGGTATGGGTTAGGGTTAGGGTTAGGCTTAGTTTTAGGGTTGGGGCTCCGTTTAGGGTTCGGATTAGGATTAGGGTACGTGTTACGTTTAAGGTAGGGGTTTGGGTTAGGGTACGCCGTAGGCTTAGGGTATTTATTAAACCTATCGCACTCTCTAGATACCACTAAGCATGTAAAGGAATATTATTTGGGGTCCAGGCATGGAGAAGAGTTTAGACACTAGGATAAGATAAGGAACACACTCATTATAAAGAATTCACATTAGGATTCTCTTTTTAAGCCGTTCCGTAAAACACTAGTGCTTAGGAAATCTATTGGAGGAAGAAGCAGTCAAGGGTAGCTTAGGGTTAGGTTTAGGGTTAATGTTAGGGTACTGCTTATGGTATGGGTTCGGATACGATGTAGGGTATGTGTTAGGGTTAGTGTTAGGGTTAGTTTTAGGCTTAGGGCTCGGTTTAGGGTATGGGTTAGGATTAGTGTACATGTTAGTGTTAGAGTAGGGGTTTGGGTTAGGGTAGGCGTTAGGGTTAGGATATTTATTAAACCTATCCAACTCTCTAGATACCACTTAGCACGTAAAGGAATATTATTTGGGGTCCAGCCATGGAGAAGAGTTTAGACAGTAGGAGAAGATAAGGAACACACCCATTAAAAAGAAATCACATTAGGATTCTCTTTTTAACCTGTTCCTTAAAACACTAGTGCTTAGGACATCGATTGGAGGCAGAAGCAGTCAACGGTAGCTTAGGGTTAGGGTTAGGGTTAGGGTTAGCGTTAGGGTTAGGGTTACGGTTAGGGTTAGGTTTAGGGTAAGAGTACGGCTTAGGGTACGGCTTCGTGTATGACATAGTGTATAGGTTAGTTTTAGAGTTAGGGTTAGTTTTAGGGTTAGTGTTAGGGCTCGGTTTAGGGTACGGGGTAGGATAAGGGTACGGGTTAGTGTTAAGGTAGGGGTTTGGGTTAGGGTACGCGTTAAGGTTAGGGTATTTATTAAAGCTATCCCACTCTCTAGGTACCACTTAGCACGTAAAGCATTATTATTTGGGGTCCAGCCATGGAGAAGAGTTTAGACACTAGGATAAGATAAGGAACACACCCATTATAAAGAAATCACATTAGGATTCTCTTTTTAACCTGTTCCTTAAAACACTAGTGCTTAGGAAATCTATTGGAGGCAGAAGCAGTCAAGAGTAGCTTAGGGTTAGGGTTAGGGTTAGGGTTACGGTACGGCTTAGGATACTGGTTCGGGTACGGTTTCGAGTACGGCGTAGGGTATGGGTTAAGTTTAGGGTTAGGTTTAGTTTTAGGGTTAGGGCTCCTGTTTTGGGTACGGGTTAGTTTTAGGGTACTTGTTACGGTTAGCGTAGGTGTTAGGGTTAGGGTACGAGTTAGGGTTATGGTGTTTTTTAAACCTATCCCACTCTCTAGGTATGACTTAGCACGTAAAGGAATATTATTTAGGGTCCAGCCATGGAGAAGAGTTTAGACACTAGGATAAGATAAGTAACACACCCATTATAAAGATATCACATTAGGATTCTCTTTTTAAGCTGTACCGTAAAACACTAGTGCTTAGGAGATCTATAGGAGGCAGAAGCAATCAAGGTTAGCTTAGTGTTAGGGTTAGGGTTAGGGTTAGAGTTACGTTTAGGGTACGGCTTAGGGTACGGGTTCGGGTACGGTTTCGGGTACGGCGTAGGGTATGGGTTAGGTTTAGGGTTAGGGTTAGTATTAGGGTTAGGGGTCGGTGTAGGGTACGGGTTAGGATTAGCGTACGTGTTAGGGTTAGGGTATTCGTTAGGGTTAGGGTATTTATTAAACCTATCCCAGTCTCTAGATACCACTGAGCAGGTAAAGGAATATTATTTTGGGTCCAACCATGGAAAAGAGTTTAGACACTAGGATAAGATAAGGAACACACCCATTATAAAGAAATCACATTAGGATTCTCTTTTTAAGCTGTTCCTTAAAACACTAGTGCTTAGGAAATCCACTGGAGGCAGAAGCAGTCAAGGGTAGCTTAGGGTTAGGGTTAGGGTTAGGTTTAGGGTACTGCTTATGGTACGGGATCAGTTACGGATTTGGGTACGGCGTAGGGTATGGGCTAGGTTTAGGCTTAGGTTTAGTTTTAGGGTTATGGCTCGGTTTAGGGTACGGGTTAGAAGTAGGGTACGTTTTAGTGTTATAGTAGGGTTTAGGGTTAGGGTATGCGTTAGGGTTAGGTATTTATTAAAGCTGTCCCACTTAGCAATTAAAGGAACATTATTTGAGGTCCAGCCATGGAGAAGAGTTTAGACACTGGGATAAGATAAGGAACACACCCATTATAAAGAAATCACATTAGGATTCTCTTTTTAACCTGTTCCTTAAAACACTAGTGCTTAGGAAATGTATTGGAGGCAAAAGCACTCAATGGTAGCTTAGGGTTAGGGTTAGGGTTAGGGTTAGGGTTAGGGTACTGCTTATGGTACGGGTTCGGTTACGGATTCGGGTACAGCGTAGGGTATGGGCTAGGTTTAGTCTTAGGATTAGTTTTAGGATTAGGGCTCGGTTTAGGGTACGGGTTAGAATTAGGGTACGTTTTAGTGTTATAGTAGGGTTTAGGGTTAGGGTATTTATTAAAGCTGTCCCACTTAGCAATTAAAGGAATCTTATTTGAGGTGCAGCAATGGAGAAGAGTTTAGACACTGGGATAAGATAAGGAACACACCCATTATAAAGAAATCACATTAGGATTCTCTTTTTAAACTGTTCCTTAAAACACTAGTGCTTAGGAAATGTATTGGAGGCAGAAGCTGTCAAGGGTAGCTTAGGGTTAGGGTTAGGGTTAGGGTACGGCTTAGGGTACGGGTTCGGGTAAGGGTTCATACACGGCGTAGGGTATGGTTTAGGGTTAGGGTTAGGGTTAGTTTTAGGGTTAGGGCTTGGTTAGGGTTAGGGTTAGGGTTAGGGTTAAGTTAAGGTTACGGATAAGGGTACGGGTTTGGGTATGGCATAGTGTATGGGCTAGGGTTAGGGTTAGGGTTAGGGGTAGGGTACGGCTTAGGATACAGCATAGGGTACGGGGTAGGGTTAGGGTTAGGGTTAGTTTACGGGTTATGGCTCGGTTTAGGGCACGGTTTAGGATTAGGTTACGTGTTAGGTTTAGGGTAGGGGTTAGGGTTCAGGTACGCGATAGGGTTAGGTTATTTATTAAACCTATTCCACTCTCTAGATACCATTTAGCACGTAAAGAATATTATTTGGGGTCCAGCCATGGAGAAGATTTTAGACACTAGGATAAGATAAGGAACACACCCATTATAAAGAAATCACATTAGGATTCTCTTCTTAACCTGTTCCTTAAAACACTAGTGCTTACGAAATCTATTGGAGGCAGAAGCAGTCAAGGGTAGCTTAGGGTTAGGGTTAGGGTTAAGGTTAGGGTACGGCTTAGGGTACGGGTTCGGGTACGGCGTACGGTATGGGTTAGAGTTAAGGTTAGGGTTAGTTTTAGGGTTAGGGATCGGTTTAGGGTACGGGTTAGGATTAGGGTACGTGATAGGGTTAGGGTAGGGGTTAGGGTTAGGTTACGTGTTAGGGTTAGTGTATTTATTAAACCTATCCCACTCTCTAGATACCACTTAGCACTTAAAGGAATATTATTTGGGGTCCAGCCATGGAAAAATGTTTAGACACTAGGATAAGATATGGAACACACCCATTATGAAGAAATCACATTAGGATTGTCTTTATAAGCTGTACCGTAAAACACTAATGCTTAGGAAATCCATTGGAGGCAGAAGCAGTCAAGGGTAGTTTAGGGTTAGGGTTAGGGTTAGGGTACTGCTTATGGTTCGGGTTCAGTTACGGGTTCGGGTACGGCGTAGGGTATGGGCTAGGGTTAGGCTTAGGGTTAGTTTTACGGTTAGGGCTCGGTTTAGGGTACGGGTTAGGAATAGGGTACGTGTTAGGGTTAGGGTACGTGTTAGGGTTAAGGTATGCGTTAGGGTCAGGGTATTTATTAAACCTATTCCACTCTCTAGATACCACTTAGCACGTAAAGGAATATTAATTTGGGTCCAGCCATGGAGAAGTGTTTAGACACTAGGATAAGATAAGGAACACACCCATTATAAAGAAGTCACATTAGGATTCTCTTTTTAACCTGTTCCTTAAAACACTAGTGCTTAGGACATCGATTGGAGGCAGAAGCAGTCAACGGTAGCTTAGGGTTAGGGTTAGGGTTAGGGTTAGCGTTAGGGTTAGGGTTAGGGTTAGGTTTAGGTTTAGGGTAAGAGTACGGCTTAGGGTACGGCTTCGTGTATGACATAGTGTATAGGTTAGTTTTAGGGTTAGGGTTAGTTTTAGGGTTAGTGTTAGGGCTCGGTTTAGGGTACGGGGTAGGATAAGGGTACGGGTTAGGATTAAGGTAGGGGTTTGGGTTAGGGTACGCATTAAAGTTAGGGTATTTATTAAAGCTATCCCACTCTCTAGGTACCACTTAGCACGTAAAGCATTATTATTTGGGGTGCAGCCATGGAGAAGAGTTTAGACACTAGGATAAGATAAGGAACACACCCATTATAAAGAAATCACATTAGGATTCTCTTTTTAACCTGTTCCTTAAAACACTAGTGCTTAGGAAATCTATTGGAGGCAGAAGCAGTCAAGAGTAGCTTAGGGTTAGGGTTAGGGTTAGGGTTACGGTACGGCTTAGGGTACGGGTTCGGGTACGGTTTCGGTTACGGAGTAGGGTATGGGTTAGGTTTAGGGTTAGGGTTAGTATTAGGGTTAGGGGTCGGTGTAAGGTACGGGTTAGGATTAGCGTACGTGTTAGGGTTAGGGTATGCGTTAGGGTTAGGGTATTTATTAAACCTATCCCACTCTCTAGATACCACTGAGCAGGTAAAGGAATATTATTTTGGGTCCAACCATGGAAAAGAGTTTAGACACTAGGATAAGATAAGGAACACACCCATTATAAAGAAATCACATTAGGATTCTCTTTTTAAGCTGTTCCTTAAAACACTAGTGCTTAGGAAATCCACTGGAGGCAGAAGCAGTCAAGGGTAGCTTAGGGTTAGGGTTAGGGTTAGGGTTAGGGTACTGCTATGGTACGGGTTCAGTTACGGATTCGGGTACGGCGTAGGGTATGGGCTAGGTTTAGGCTTAGGGTTAGTTTTAGGGTTAGGGCTCGGTTTAGGGTACGGGTTAGAATTAGGGTACGTTTTAGTGTTATAGTAGGGTTTATTGTTAGGGTATGCGTTAGGGTTAGGGTATTTATTAAAGCTGTCCCACTTAGCAATTAAAGGAATACTATTTGAGGTCCAGCCATGGAGAAGAGTTTAGACACTGGGATAAGATAAGGAACACACCCATTATAAAGAAATCACATTAGGATTCTCTTTTTAACCTGTTCCTTAAAACACTAGTGCTAAGGAAATGTATTGGAGGCAGAAGCTGTCAAGGGTAGCTTAGGGTTAGGGTTAGGGTTAGTGTACGGCTTAGTGTACGGGTTCGGGTAAGGGTTCATACACGGCGTAGGGTATGGTTTAGGGTTAGGGTTAGGGTTAGTTTTAGGGTTAGGGCTTGGGTAGGGTTAGGGTTAGGTTTAGGGTTAGGGTTAAGTTAAGGTAACAGAAGAGGGTACGGGTTTGGGTATGGCATAGTGTATGGGCTAGGGTTAGGGTTAGGGTTAGGGGTAGGGTACGGCTTAGGATACAGCATAGGCTACGGGTTAGGGTTAGGGTTGGGGTTAGGGTTAGGGTTAGGGTTAGGGTTAGGGTTAGGGTTAGGGTTAGGTTATTTATTAAACCTATTCCACTCTCTAGATACCATTTAGCACGTAAAGAATATTACGTGGGGTCCAGCCATGGAGAAGAGTTTAGACACTAGGATAAGATAAGGAACACACCCATTATAAAGAAATCACATTAGGATTCTCTTCTTAACCTGTTCCTTAAAATACTAGTGCTTAGGAAATCTATTGGAGGCAGAAGCAGTCAAGGGTAGCTTAGGGTTAGGGTTAGGGTTAAGGTTAGGGTACGGCTTAGGGTATGGGGTCGGGTAAGGGTTCATACACGGCGTAGGGTATGGTTTAGGGTTAGGGTTAGGGTTAGTTTTTGGGTTAGGGCTTGGTTAGGGTTAGGGTTAGTGTTAGGGTTAAGTTAAGGTTACGGATAAGGGTACGGGTTTAGGGTTAGGGTTAGGTTTAGGGTTAGGGTTAGGGTTAGGGTTAGGGTTAGGGTTAGTTTTAGGGTTAGGGCTCGGTTTAGGGTTCGGGTTAGGATTAGGGTACGTGATAGGGTTAGGGTAGGGGTTAGGGTTAGGTTACGCGTTAGGGTTAGGGTATTTATTAAACCTATCCCACTCTCTAGATACCACTTAGCACTTAAAGGAATATTATTTGGGGTCCAGCCATGGAAAAGTGTTTAGACACTTTCTAAGATAAGAAAGTGTCTAAGATAAGATATGGAACACACCCATTATGAAGAAATCACATTAGGATTCTCTTT
Organism: Eschrichtius robustus; assembly: GCF_028021215.1. Classification (NCBI taxonomy): domain Eukaryota; kingdom Metazoa; phylum Chordata; class Mammalia; order Artiodactyla; family Eschrichtiidae; genus Eschrichtius; species Eschrichtius robustus. The sequence continues at coordinate 27,058,100 of NC_090827.1, read as the reverse complement.
TTATGCTGTACCCTAAAACACTAGTGCTTAGGAAATCCATTGGAGGCAGAAGCAGTCAAGGGTAGCTTAGGGTTAGTGTTAGGGTTAGGGTACTGCTTATGGTACCGGTTCGGTTACGGTTTCGTGTACGGCGTAGGGTATGGGCTAGGGTTAGGCTTAGGGTTAGTTTTAGGGTTAGGGCTCGGTTTAAGGTACGGGTTAGGATTAGGGTACCTGTTAGGGATATGGTAGGGGATAGGGTTAGGATATGCGTTAGGGTTAGGGTATTTATTAAAGCTATCCCACTGTCTAGATACCACTTAGCACGTAAGGGATTATTATTTGGTGTCCAGCCATTGAGAAGAGTTTAGAAACTACGATAAGATAAGGAACACACCCATTATAAAGAAATCACATTAGGATTCTCTTTTTAACCAGTTCCTTGAAACACTAGTGTTTAGGAAATATATTGGAGGCAGAATCAGTCAAGGGTAGGTTAGGGTTAGGATTAGCGTTAGGGCATGGCTTAGGGTACGGGTTCGAGTACGGGTCCGGATACAGCATAGGATGTGGGTTAGGGTTAGGTTTAGGGTTTGTTTTAGGGTTAGGGCTCAGTTTAGGGTATGGGTTAGGATAAGGGTTAGTGTTAGGGTTAGGGTAGCGGTTAGGGTTAGGGTACGCGTTAGGGTTACGGCAATTATTAAACCTATCCCACTCTCTAGATACCACTTAGCAGGTAAAGGAATAATATTTGGGGTCCATCCATGGAGAAGAGTTTAGACACTAGGATAAGATAAGGAACACAACAATTATAAAGAAATCATATTAGGATTCTCTTTTTAACCAATTCCTTAAAACCCTAGTGCTTAGGAAATCTACTGGAGGCAGAAGCAGTCAAGAGTAGCTTAGGGTTAGGGTTAGGGTTACGGTTAGGAGTAGGTTACGACCTAGGGTCCGGCATCGGGTACGGGTTCGGGTACGGAGTAGGGTATGGGTTAGGATTAGAGTTAGGGTCAGTTTTAGGGTTAGTGCTCGGTTTAGGTTATGGGTCAGGATTAAGGTACGTGGTAGGGTTATGGTAGGGGTTAGGGTTAGGGTACGCGTTAGGGTTAGGGTATTTATTAAACCTATCCCACCTAGCAGGTAAAGGAAAATTATCTGGGGTCCGGCCAAGGAGAAGAGTTTAGAAACTAGAATAAGATAAGGAACACACCCATTAGAAAGAAATCACATTAGGATTCTCTTTTTAACCAGTTCCTTAAAACACTAGTGCTTAGATAATCTATTGGAGGCAGAATCAGTCAAGGGTAGGTTAGGGTTAGGATTAGCGTTAGGGCATGGCTTAGGGTACGGGTTCGAGTACGGGTTCGGATACAGCACAGGATGTGGGTTAGGGTTAGGTTTAGGGATTGTTTTAGGGTTAGGGCTCAGTTTAGGGTATGGGTTAGGATTAGGGTACGTGTCAGGTTTAGGGTAGGTGTTAGGGTTAGGGTAAGCATAAGGTTAGGGTATTTATTAAACCTATCCCACTGTCTAGATACCATAAATCAGGTAAAGGAATATTATTTTGGGTCCAGCCATAGAGAAGAGTTTAGAGAGTAGGATAAGATAAGGAACACACCCATGGTAAAGAAATCACTTTAGGATTCTCTTTTTAAGCTGCTCCTTAAAACACTAGTGCTTAGGAAATCTATTGGAGGCAGAAGCTGTCAAGCGTAGGTTAGGGTTAGTGTTACGGTTAGGGTACGGATTAGGGTACGGGTTCTGATACGGGTTCGGGTACAGCGTAGGGTATGGGTTAGAGTTAAGGTTAGGGTTAGTTTTAGGGTTAGGGATAGGTTTCGGGTACAGGTTAGGATTAGGGTACGTGATAGGGTTAGGGTAGGGGTTAGGGTTAGGTTACGCGTTAGGGTTAGGGTATTTATTAAACCTATCCCACTCTCTAGATACCACTTAGCACTTAAAGGAATATTATTTGGGGTCCAGCCATGGAAAAATGTTTAGACACTAGGATAAGATATGGAACACACCCATTATGAAGAAATCACATTAGGATTGTCTTTTTAAGCTGTACCGTAAAACACTAATGCTTAGGAAATCCATTGGAGGCAGAAGCAGTCAAGGGTAGCTTAGGGTTAGGGTTAGGGTTAGGGTACTGCTTATGGTTCGGGTTCGGTTACGGGTTCGGGTACAGCGTAGGGTATGGGCTAGGGTTAGGCTTAGGGTTAGTTTTAGGGTTAGGGCTCGGTTTAGGGTACGGGTTAGGAATAGGGTACGTGTTAGGGTTAGGGTACGGGTTAGGGTTAAGTTATGCGTTAGGGTCAGGGTATTTCTTAAACCTATTCCACTCTCTAGATACCACTTAGCACGTAAAGGAATATTAATTTGGGTCCAGCCATGGAGAAGAGTTTAGACACTAGGATAAGATAAGGAACACACCCATTATAAAGAAGTCACATTAGGATTCTCTTTTTAACCTGTTCCTTAAAACACTAGTGCTTAGAACATCGATTGGAGGCAGAAGCAGTCAACGGTAGCTTAGGGTTAGGGTTAGGGTTAGGGTTTGCGTTAGAGTTAGGGTTAGGGTTAGGTTTAGGTTTAGGGTAAGAGTACGGCTTAGGATACGGCTTCGGGTATGACATAGTGTATAGGTTAGTTTTAGGGTTAGGGTTAGTTTTAGGGTTAGTGTTAGGGCTCGGTATAGGGTACGGGGTAGGATAAGGGTACGGGTTAGTGTTAAGGTAGGGGTTTGGGTTAGGGTACGTGTTAAGGTTAGGGTATTTATTAAAGCTATCCCACTCTCTAGGTACCACTTAGCACGTAAAGCATTATTATTTGGGGTCCAGCTATGGAGAAGAGTTTAGACAGTAGGAGAAGATAAGGAACACACCCATTAAAAAGAAATCACATTAGGATTCTCTTTTTAACCTGTTCCTTAAAACACTAGTGCTTAGGAAATCTATTGGAGGCAGAAGCAGTCAAGAGTAGCTTAGGGTTAGGGTTAGGGTTAGGGTTACGGTACGGCTTAGGGTACTGGTTCGGGTACGGTTTCGAGTACGGCGTAGGGTATGGGTTAAGTTTAGGGTTAGGTTTAGTTTTAGGGTTAGGGCTCCTGTTTTGGGTACGGGTTAGTTTTAGGGTACTTGTTACGGTTAGGGTAGGTGTTAGGTTTAGGGTACGAGTTAGGGTTATGGTGTTTTTTAAACCTATCCCACTCTCTAGGTATCACCTAGCACGTAAAGGAATATTATTTAGGGTCCAGCCATGGAGAAGAGTTTAGACACTAAGATAAGATAAGGAACACACCCATTATAAAAAAATCACATTAGGATTCTCTTCTTAACCTGTTCCTAAAAACACTAGTGCTTAGGAGATCTATAGGAGGCAGAAGCTGTCAAGGTTAGCTTAGTGTTAGGGTTAGGGTTAGGGTTAGAGGTACGGCTTAGGGTACGGGTTCGGGTACGGTTTCGGGTACGGCGTAGGGTATGGGTTAGGTTTAGGGTTAGGGTTAGTATTAGGGTTAGGGGTCGGTGTAGGGTACGGGTTAGGATTAGCGTACGTGTTAGGGTTAGGGTATGCGTTAGGGTTAGGGTATTTATTAAACCTATCCCACTCTCTAGATACCACTGAGCAGGTAAAGGAATATTATTTTGGGTCCAACCATGGAAAAGAGTTTAGACACTAGGATAAGGTAAGGAACACACCCATTATAAAGAAATCACATTAGGATTCTCTTTTTAAGCTGTTCCTTAAAGCACTAGTGCTTAGGAAATCCACTGGAGTCAGAAGCAGTCAAGGGTAGCTTAGGGTTAGGGTTAGGGTTAGGGTTAGGGTACTGCTTATGGTACGGTTTCAGTTACAGATTCGGGTACGGCGTAGGGTATGGGCTAGGTTTAGGCTTAGGGTTAGTTTTAGGGTTAGGGCTCGGTTTAGGGTACGGGTTAGAATTAGGGTACGTTTTAGTGTTATAGTAGGTTTTAGGGTTAGGGTATGCCTTAGGGTTAGGGTATTTATTTAAGCTGTCCCACTTAGCAATTAAAGGAATACTATTTGAGGTCCAGCCATGGAGAAGAGTTTAGACACTGGGATAAGATAAGGAACACACCCATTATAAAGGAATCACATTAGGATTCTCTTTTTAACCTGTTCCTTAAAACACTAGTGCTTAGGAAATGTATTGGAGGCAGAAGCTGTCAAGGGTAGCTTAGGGTTAGGGTTAGGGTTAGGGTACGGCTGAGGGTACGGGTTCGGGTAAGGGTTCATACACGGCGTAGGGTATGGTTTAGAGTTAGGGTTAGGGTTAGTTTTAGGGTTAGGGCTTGTTTAGGGTTAGGGTTAGGTTTAGGGTTAGGGTTAAGTTAAGGTTACGGATGAGGGTACGGGTTTGGGTATGGCATAGTGTATGGGCTAGGGTTAGGGTTAGGGTTAGGGGTAGGGTACGGCTTAGGATACAGCATAGGGTACGGGTTAGGGTTAGGGTTAGGGTTAGTTTAAGGGTTATGGCTCGGTTTAGGGCACGGTTTAGGTTTAGGGTACGTGTTAGGGTTAGGGTAGGGGTTAGGGTTCGGGTACGTGTTATGGTTAGGTTATTTATTAAACCTATTCCACTCTCTAGATACCATTTAGCACGTAAAGAATATTATTTGGGGTCCAGCCATGGAGAAGAGTTTAGACACTAGGATAAGGTAAGGAACACACCCATTATAAAGAAATCACATTAGGATTCTCTTCTTAACCTGTTCCTTAAAATACTAGTGCTTAGGAAATCTATTGGAGGCAGAAGCAGTCAAGGGTAGCTTAGGGTTAGGGTTAGGGTTAAGGTTAGGGTACGGCTTAGAGTACGGGTTCGGGTCCGGGTTCGGGTACGGCGTAGGGTATGGGCTAGGGTTAGGCTTAGGGTTAGATTTAGGGTTAGGGCTCAGTTTAGGTTACGGGTTAGGATTAGGGTACGTGATAGGGTTAGGGTAGGGGTTAGGGTTAGGTTACGCATTAGGGTTAGGGTATTTATTAAACCTATCCTACTCTCTAGATACCACTTAGCACTGAAAGGAATATTATTTGGGGTCCAGCCATGGAAAAATATTTAGACACTAGGATAAGATATGGAACACACCCATTATGAAGAAATCACATTAGGATTGTCTTTTTAAGCTGTACCGTAAAACACTAATGCTTAGGAAATCCATTGGAGGCAGAAGCAGTCAAGGGTAGCTTAGGGTTAGGGTTAGGGTTAGGGTTAGCGTACTGCTTATGGTACGGGTTCGGTTACGGATTCGGGTACGGCGTAGGGTATGGGCTAGGTTTAGGCTTAGGGTTAGTTTTAGGGTTAGGGGTCGGTGTGGGTACGGGTTAGGATTAGCGTACGTGTTAGGGTTAGGGTACGCGTTAGGGTTACGGCAATTATTAAACCTATCCCACTCTCTAGATACCACTTAGCAGGTAAAGGAATATTATTTGGGGTCCATCCATGGAGAAGAGTTTAGACACTAGGATAAGATAAGGAACACAACAATTATAAAGAAATCACATTAGGATTCTCTTTTTAACCAATTCCTTAAAACCCTAGTGCTTAGGAAATCTATTGGAGGTACAAGCAGTCAACAGTAGCTTAGGGTTAGGGTTAGGGTTAAGATTAGGTTTCGACCTAGGGTCCGGCATCGTGTACGGGTTCGGATACGGAGTAGGGTATGGGTTAGGATTAGAGATAGGGTCAGTTTTAGGTTTAGTGCTCGGTTTAGGTTATGGGTTAGGATTAGGGTACGTGGTAGGGTTATGGTAGGGTTTAGGGTTAGGGTACGCGTTAGGGTTAGGGTATTTATTAAACCTATCCCACCTAGCACGTAAAGGAAAATTATTTGGGGTCCAGCCAAGGAGAAAAGTTTAGAAACTAGAATAAGATAAGGAACACACCCATTAGAAAGAAATCACATTAGGATTCTCTCTTTAAGCTGTTCCTTAAAACACTAGTGCTTAGGAAATCCATTGGAGGCAGAAGCAGTCAAGGATAGCTTAGGGTGAGGGTTAGGGTTACGGTACTGCTTATGGTACGGGTTCGGGTACGGCGTAGGGTATGGGCTAGGGTTAGGCTTAGGGTTAGTTTTAGGGTTAGGGCTCGGTTTAGGGTACGGGTTAGGATTAGGGTACGTGTTAGTGTTATGGTAGGTGTTAGGGTATGCGTTATGGTTAGGGTATTTATTAAAGCTATCCCACTTAGCACGTAAAGGAATATTATTTGGGGTCCAGCCATGGAGAAGAGTTTAGACACTAGGATAAGATAAGGAACACACCCATTATAAAGAAATCACATTAGGATTCTCTTTTTAACCTGTTCCTCAAAACACTAGTGCTTAGAAAATCTACTGGATGCAGAATCTGTCAAGGGTAGGTTAGCGTTAGGGTATGGCTTAGGGTACGTGTTCGAGTACGGGTTCGGATACAGCATAGGATGTGGGTTAGGGTTAGGTTTAGGGTTTGTTTTAGGGTTAGGGCTCAGTTTAGGTTATGGGTTAGGATTAGGGTTAGTGTTAGGCTTAGGGTAGTGGTTAGGGTTAGGGTACGCGTTAGGGTTACGGTAATTATTAAACCTATCCCACTCTCTAGATACCACTTAGCACGTAAAGCATTATTATTTGGGGTCCAGCCATGGAGAAGAGTTTAGACACTAGGATAAGATAAGGAACACACCCATCCTAAAGAAATCACATTAGGATTCTCTTTTTAACCTGTTCCTTAAAGCACTAGTGCTTAGGAAATCTATTGGAGGCAATAGCAGTCAAGGGTATCTTAGGGTTAGTGTTAGGGTACAGCTTAGGGCATGGCATAGGGTACGGGTACGGGTTAGGGTTAGGGTTTGTTTAAGGGTTAGGGCTCGGTTTAGGGCACGGGTTAGGATTAGGGTACGTGTTAGGGATAGGGTAGGGGATAGGGTTCGGGTAGGCGTTAGGGTTAGGGTATTTATTAAACCTATCCCACTCTGTAGATACCACTTAGCATGTAAAGGAATATTCTTTGAGGTCCAGCCATGGAGAAGAGTTTAGACACTAGGATAAGATAAGGAACACACCGATTATAAATAAATCACATTAGGATTCTCTTTTTAACCTGTTCCTTAAAACACTAGTGCTTAGGAAACCTATTGGAGGCAGAAGCAGTCAAGGGTAGCTTAGGGTTAGGGTTAGGGTTAGGGTACGTCTTACGGTATGGGTTCGGGTATGGTGTAGGGTAGGGTTAGGGTTAGGTTTAGGGTACGGTTTAGGGTACGGGTTCGGGTACGGTTTCAGATATGGCGTAGGATATGGGTTAGGGTTAGCTTTAGGGTTTTTTTTAGGGTTAGGGCTCAGTTTAGGGTATGGGTTAGGAATAGGGTACGTGTTAGTGTTAGGGTACGGGTTAGGGTTAAGGTATGCATTAGGGTCAGGGTATTTATTTAACCTATTCCACTCTCTAGATACCACTTAGCACGTAAAGGAATATTAATTTGGGTCCAGCCATGGAGAAGAGTTTAGACACTAGGATAAGATAAGGAACACACCCATTATAAAGAAGTCACATTAGGATTCTCTTTTAAACCTGTTCCTTAAAACACTAGTGCTTAGGACATCGATTGGAGGCAGAAGCAGTCAACGGTAGCTTAGGATTAGGGTTAGGGTTAGGGTTAGGTTTAGGGTTAGGGTTAGGGTTAGGGTTAGGTTTAGGGTAAGAGTACGGCTTAGGTTATGGCTTCGGGTATGACATAGTGTATGGGTTAGTTTTAGGGTTAGGGTTAGTTTTAGGGTTACTATTAGGGATCGGTTTAGGGTACGGGGTAGGATAAGGGTACGTGTTAGGGTTAAGTAGGGGTTTGGGTTAGGGTACGCGTTAAGGTTAGGGTATTTATTAAAGCTATCCCACTCTCTAGGTACCACTTAGCACGTAAAGCATTATTATTTGGGGTCCTGCCATGGAGAAGAGTTTAGACACTAGGATAAGATAAGGAACACACCCATTATAAAGAAATCACATTAGGATTCTCTTTTTAACCAGTTCCTTGAAAAACTAGTGTTTAGGACATATATTGGAGGCAGAATCAGTCAAGGGTAGGATAGGGTTAGGATTAACGTTAGGGCATGGCTTAGGGTACGGGTTCGAGTACGGGTTCGGATACAGCATAGGATGTGGGTTAGGGTTAGGTTTAGGGTTTGTTTTAGGGTTAGGGCTCAGTTTAGGGTATGGGTTAGGATAAGGGTTAGTGTTAGGGTTAGGGTAGCGGTTAGGGTTAGTGTACGCGTTAGGGTTACGGCAATTATTAAACCTATCCCACTCTCTAGATACCACTTTGCAGGTAAAGGAATATTATTTAGGGTCCATCCATGGAGAAGAGTTTAGACACTAGGATAAGATAAGGAGCACAACAATTATAAAGAAATCACATTAGGATTCTCTTTTTAACCAATTCCTTAAAACCCTAGTGCTTAGGAAATCTATTGGAGGCAGAAGCAGTCAACAGTAGCTTAGGGTTAGGGTTAGGGTTAGGGTTAGGATTAGGTTACGACCTAGGGTCCGGCATCGGGCACGGGTTCGGGTTCGGAGTAGGGTATGGGTTAGGATTAGAGTTAGGGTCAGTTTTAGGGTTAGTGCTCGGTTTAGGTTATGGGTTAGGATTAGTGTACGTAGTAGGGTTATGGTAGGGGTTAGGGTTAGGGTACGTGTTAGGGTTAGGGTATTTATTAAACCTATCCCACCTAGCAAGTAAAGGAAAATTATTTGGGGTCCAGCCAATTAGAAGAGTTTAGAAACTAGAATAAGATAAGGAACACACCCATTAGAAAGAAATCACATTAGGATTCTCTTTTTAACCAGTTCCTTAAAACACTAGTGCTTAGAAAATCTATTGGAGTCAGAAGTATTCAAGGGTAGCTTAGGGTTAGGGTTAGGGTTAGGGTACTGCTTATGGTACGGGATCGGTTACGGATTCGGGTACGGCGTAGGGTATGGGCTAGGTTTAGGCTTAGGGTTAGTTTTAGGGTTAGGGCTCGGTTTAGGGTACGGGTTAGAAGTAGGGTACGTTTTAGTGTTATAGTAGGGTTTAGGGTTAGGGTATGCGTTAGGGTTAGGGTATTTATTAAAGCTGTCCCACTTAGCAATTAAAGGAATCTTATTTGAGGTCCAGCCATGGAGAAGAGTTTAGACACTGGGATAAGATAAGGAACACACCCATTATAAAGAAATCACATTAGGATTCTCTTTTTAACCTCTTCTTTAAAACACTAGTGCTTAGGAAATGTATTGGAGGCAGAAGCTGTCAAGGGTAGCTTAGGGTTAGGGTTAGGGTTAGGGTACGGCTTAGGGTACGGGTTCGGGTAAGGGTTCATACACGGCGTAGGGTATGGTTTAGGGTTAGGGTTAGGGTTAGTTTTAGGGTTAGGGCTTGGTTAGGGTTAGGGTTATGGTTAGGGTTAAGTTAAGGTTACGGATAAGGGTACGGGTTTGGGTATGGCATAGTGTATGGGCTAGGGTTAGGGTTAGGGTTAGGGGTAGGGTACGGCTTAGGATACAGCATAGGGTAAGGGGTAGGGTTAGGGTTAGGGTTAGTTTACGGGTTATGGCTCGGTTTAGGGCACGGTTTAGGATTAGGGTACGTGTTAGGGTAAGGGTAGGGGATAGGGTTCGGGTACGCGTTAGGGTTAGGTTATTTATTAAACCTATTCAGCTCTCTAGATACCATTTAGCACGTAAAGAATATTATTTGGGGTCCAGCCATGGAGAAGATTTTAGACACTAGGATAAGATAAGAACACACCCATTATAAAGAAATCACATTAGGATTCTCTTCTTAACCTGTTCCTTAAAACACTAGTGCTTACGAAATCTATTGGAGGCAGAAGCAGTCAAGGGTAGCTTAGGGTTAGGGTTAGGGTTAAGGTTAGCGTACGGCTTAGGGTACGGTTTCGGGTACGGGTTCGGGTACGGCGTACTGTATGTGTTAGAGTTAAGGTTAGGGTTAGGGATCGGTTTAGGGTACGGGTTAGGATTAGGGTACGTGATAGGGTTAGGGTAGGGGTTAGGGTTAGGTTACGCGTTAGGGTTAGGGTATTTATTAAACCTATCCCACTCTCTAGATACCACTTATCACTTAAAGGAATATTATTTGGGGTCCAGCCATGGAAAAATGTTTAGATAATAGGATAAGATATGGAACACACCCATTATGAAGAAATCACATTAGGATTGTCTTTTTAAGCTGTACCGTAAAACACTAATGCTTAGGAAATCCATTGGAGGCAGAAGCAGTCAAGGGTAGCTTAGGGTTAGGGTTAGGGTTAGGGTACTGCTTATGGTTCGGGTTCGGTTACGGGTTCGGGTACGGCGTAGGGTATGGGCTAGGGTTAGGCTTAGGGTTAGTTTTAGAGTTAGGGCTCGGTTTAGGGTTCGGGTTAGGAATAGGGTACGTGTTAGGGTTAGGGTACGGGTTAGGGTTAAGGTATGCGTTAGGGTCAGGGTATTTATTAAACCTATTCCACTCTCTAGATACCACTTAGCACGTAAAGGAATATTAATTTGGGTCCAGCCATGGAGAAGAGTTTAGACACTAGGATAAGATAAGGAACACACCCATTATAAAGAAGTCACATTAGGATTCTCTTTTTAACCTGTTCCTTAAAACACTAGTGCTTAGGACATCGATTGGAGGCAGAATCAGTCAACGGTAGCTTAGATTTAGGGTTAGGGTTAGGGTTAGCGTTAGTGTTAGGATTAGGGTTAGGTTTAGGTTTAGGGTAAGAGTACGGCTTAGGGTACGGCTTCGGGTATGACATAGTGTATAGGTTAGTTTTAGGATTAGGGTTAGTTTTAGGGCTAGTGTTAGGGCTCGGTTTAGGGTACGGGGTAGGATAAGGGTACGGGTTAGGATTAAGGTAGGGGTTTGGGTTAGGGTACGCGTTAAGGTTAGGGTATTTATTAAAGCTATCCCACTCTCTAGGTACCACTTAGCACGTAAAGCATTATTATTTGGGGTCCAGCCATGGAGAAGAGTTTAGACACTAGGATAAGATAAGGAACACACCCATTATAAAGAAATCACATTAGGATTCTCTTTTTAACCTGTTCCTTAAAACACTAGTGCTTAGGACATCAATTGGAGGCAGAAGCAGTCAAGAGTAGCTTAGGGTTAGGGTTAGGGTTAGGGTTACGGTAGGCCTTAGGGTACTGGTTCGGGTTCGGTTTCGAGTACGGCGTAGGGTATGGGTTAAGTTTAGGGTTAGGTTTAGTTTTAGGGTTAGGGCTCCTGTTTATGGTACGGGTTAGTTTTAGGGTACTTGTTACGGTTAGGGTAGGTGTTAGGGTTAGGGTACGAGTTAGGGTTAGGGTGTTTTTTAAACCTATCCCACTCTCTAGGTATCACTTAGCACGTAAGGAATATTATTTAGGGTCCAAACATGGAGAAGAGTTTAGACACTAGGATAAGATAAGAAACACACCCATTATAAAGAAATCACATTAGGATTCTCTTTTTAAACTGTACCGTAAAACACTAGTGCTTAGGAGATCTATAGGAGGCAGAAACAGTCAAGGTTAGCTTTGTGTTAGGGTTAGGGTTAGGGTTAGAGTTACGTTTAGGGTACGGCTTAGGGTACGGGTTCGGGTACGGTTTCGGGAACGGCGTAGGGTATGCTTTAGGTTTAGGGTTAGGGTTAGTATTAGGGTTAGGGGGTCGGTGTAGGGTACAGGTTAGGATTAGCGTACGTGTTAGGGTTAGGGTATGCGTTAGGGTTAGGGTATTTATTAAACCTATCCCACTCTCTAGATACCACTGAGCATGTAAAGGAATATTATTTTGGGTCCAACCATGCAAAAGAGTTTAGACACTAGGATAAGATAAGGAACACAACCATTATAAAGAAATCACATTAGGATTCACTTTTTAAGCTGTTCCTTAAAACACTAGTGCTTAGGAAATCCACTGGAGGCAGAAGCTGTCAAGGGTAGCTTAGGGTTAGGGTTAGGGTTAGGGTACGGCTTAGGGTACGGGTTCGGGTCAGGGTTCATACACGGCGTAGTGTATGGTTTAGGGTTAGGGTTAGGGTTAGTTTTAGGGTTAGGGCTTGGTTAGGGTTAGGGTTAGGGTTAGGGTTAAGTTAAGGTTACGGATAAGGGTACGGGTTTGGGTATGGCATAGTGTATGGGCTAGGGTTAGGGTTAGGAGTAGGGTACGGCTTAGGATAGCGCATAGGGTACGGGGTAGGGTTAGGGTTAGGGTTAGTTTACGGTCATGGCTCGGTTTAGGGCACGGTTTAGGATTAGGGTACGTGTTAGGGTTAGGGTAGGGGTTAGGGTTAGGGTAAGCGTTAGGGTTACGGTAATTATTAAACCTATCCCACTCTCTAGATACCACTTAGCACGTAAAGGAATATTATTTGGGGTCCAGCCATGGAGAAGAGTTTAGACACTAGGATAATATAAGGAACACACCCATTATAAAGAAATCACATTAGGATTCTCTTTTTAACCTGTTCCTTAAAACACTAGTGCTTAGGAAATCTATTGGAGGCAGAAGCAGTCAAGAGTAGCTTAGGGTTAGGGTTAGGTTTAGGGTTACGGTACGGCTTAGGGTACTGCTTCGGGTACGGTTTCGAGTACGGCGTAGGGTATGGGTTAAGTTTAGGGTTAGGATTAGTTTTAGGGTTAGGGCTCCTGTTTAGGGTACGGGTTAGTTTTAGTGTATTTGTTACGGTTAGGTTAGGTGTTAGGGTTAGGTTACGATTTAGGGTTAGGGTGTTTTTTAAACCTATCCCACTCTCTAGGTATCACTTAGCACGTAAAGGAATATTATTTAGGGTCCAGCCATGGAGAAGAGTTTAGACACTAGGATAAGATAAGGAACACACCCATTATAAAGAAATCACATTAGAATTCTCTTTTTAACCTGTTCCTAAAAACACTAGTGCTTAGGAGATCTATAGGAGGCAGAAGCAGTCAAGGTTAGCTTAGTGTTAGGGTTAGGGTTAGGGTTAGAGTTACGTTTAGGGTACGGCTTAGGGTACGGGTTCGGGTACGGTTTCGGGTACGGGGTAGGGTATGGTTTAGGTTTAGGGTTAGGGTTAGTATTAGGTTTAGGGGTCGGTGTAGGATACGGGTTAGGTTTAGCGTACGTGTAAGGGTTAGGGCATGCGTTAGGGTTAGGGTATTTATTAAACCTATCCCAGTCTCTAGATACCACTTAGCACGTAAAGGAATATTATTTGGGGTCCAGCCATGGAGAATAGTTTAGACAGTAGGAGAAGATAAGGAACACACCCATTAAAAAGAAATCACATTAGGATTCTCTTTTTAACCTGTTCCTTAAAACACTAGTGCTTAGGAAATCTATTGGAGGCAGAAGCAGTCAAGTGTAGCTTACGGTTAGGGTTAGGGTTAGGTTACGTCTTACGGTATGGGTTCGGGTATGGTGTAGGTTAGGGTTAGGGTTAGGGTACGGTTTAGGGTATGGGTTCAGATACGGCGTAGGATATGGGTTAGGGTTAGGTTTAGGGTTTTTTTTTACGGTTAGGGCTCAGTTTAGGGTACGGGTTAGGAATAGGGTACGTGTTAGGGTTAGGGTACGTGTTAGGGTTAAGTTATGCGTTAGGGTCAGATTATTTATTAAACCTATTCCACTCTCTAGATACCACTTAGCACGTAAAGGAATATTAATTTGGGTCCAGCCATGGAGAAGAGTTTAGACACTAGGATAAGAAAAGGAACACACCCATTATAAAGAAGTCACATTAGTATTCTCTTTTTAACCTGTTCCTTAAAACACTAGTGCTTAGGACATCGATTGGAGGCAGAAGCAGTCAACGGTAGCTTAGGGTTAGTGTTAGGGTTAGGGTTAGGTTTAGGGTTAGGTTTAAGTTCAGGTTTAGGGTAAGAGTATGGCTTAGGGTACGGCTTCGGGTATGACATATTGTATGGGTTAGTTTTAGGGTTAGGGTTAGTTTTAGGGTTAGAGTTAGGGCTCGGTTTAGGGTACGGGGTAGGATAAGGGTACGTGTTAGGGTTAAGGTAGGGGTTTGAGGAAGGGTACGCATTAAGGTTAGGGTATTTATTAAAGCTATCCCACTCTCTAGGTACCACTTAGCACGTAAAGAATTATTATTTGGGGTCCAGCCATGGAGAAGAGTTTAGACACTAGGATAAGATAAGGAACACACCCACTATAAAGAAATCACATTAGGATTCTCTTTTTAACCTGTTCCTTAAAACACTAGTGCTTAGGAAATCTATTGGAGGCAGAAGCAGTCAAGAGTAGCTTAGGGTTAGGGTTAGGGTTAGGGTTACGTTACGGCTTAGGGTACTGCTTCGGGTACGGTTTCGAGTACGGCGTAGGGTATGGCTTAAGTTTAGGGTTAGGTTTAGTTTTAGGGTTAGGGCTCCAGTTTAGGGTACGGGTTAGTTTTAGGGTACTTGTTACGGTTAGGGTAGGTGTTAGGGTTAGGGTACGAGGTAGGGTTAGGGTGTTTTTTAAACCTATCCCACTCTCTAGGTATCACTTAGCACGTAAAGGAATATTATTTAGGGTTCAGCCATGGAGAAGAGTTTAGACACTAGGATAAGATAAGGAACACACCCATTATAAAGAAATCACATTAGGATTCTCTTTTTAACCTGTTCTTAAAAACACTAGTGCTTAGGAGATCTATAGGAGGCAGAAGCAGTCAAGGTTAGCTTAGTGTTAGGGTTAGGGTTAGGGTAGGAGTTACGTTTAGGGTACGGCTTAGGGTACGGGTTCAGGTACGGTTTCGGGTACGGCGTAGAGTATGGGTTAGGTTTAGGGTTAGGGTTACTATTAGGTTTAGGGGTTGGTGTAGGGTACGGGTTAGGATTAGCGTACGTGTTAGGTTTAGGGTATGCGTTAGGGTCTGGGTATTTATTAAACCTATCCCACTCTCTAGATACCACTGAGCAGGTAAAGGAGTATTATTTTGGGTCCAACCATGGAAAAGAGTTTAGACACTAGGATAAGATAAGGAACTCACCCATTATAAAGGAATCACATTAGGATTCTCTTTTTAACCTGTTCCTTAAAACACTAGTGCTTAGGAAATGTATTGGAGGCAGAAGCAGTCAAGGGTAGCTTAGGGTTAGGGATAGGGTGAGGGATAGGGTACGGGTTCGGGTACGGGTTCGTATACGGCGTAGGGTATGGGTTAGGGTTAGGGTTAGGGTTACTTTTAGGGTTAGGGCTCGGTTAGGGTTAGGGTTAGAGTTAGGGATAGGGTAAGTGTACGGCTGAGTGTACGGTTTCGGGTATGGCATAGTGTATGGTCTAGGTTTAGGGTCAGGGTTAGTTTTAGGGTTAGGGCTCGGTTTAGGGTACAGGTTAGGATTAAGGTTAGTGTTAGTGTTATGATAGGGGTTAGGGTTAGGGTACGCGTTAGGGTTACGGTAATTATTAAACCTATCCCACTCTCTAGATACCACTTAGCACGTAAAGGAATATTATTTGGGGTCCAGCCATGGAGAAGAGTTTAGACACTATGATAAGATAAGGAACACACCCATTAGAAAGAAATCACATTAGGATTCTCTTTTTAACCAGTTCCTTGAAACACTAGTGTTTAGGAAATATATTGGAGGCAGAATCAGTCAAGCGTCGGTTAGGGTTAGGATTAGCGTTAGGGCATGGCTTAGGGTACGGGTTCGAGTACGGCTTCGGATACAGCATAGGATGTGGGTTAGGGTTAGGTTTAGGGTTTGTTTTAGGGTTAGGGCTCAGTTTAGGGTATGGGTTAGGATAAGGGTTAGTGTTAGGGTTAGGGTAGCGGTTAGGGTTAGGGTACGTGTTAGGGTTACGGCAATTATTAAACCTATCCCACTCTCTAGATACCACTTAGCAGGTAAAGGAATATTATTTGGGGTCCATCCATGGAGAAGAGTTTAGACACTAGGATAAGATAAGGAACACAACAATTATAAAGAAATCACATCAGGATTCTCTTTTTAACCAATTCCTTAAAACCCTAGTGCTTCTGAAATCTATTGGAGGCAGAAGCAGTCAACAGTAGCTTAGGGTTAGGTTTAGGGTTAGGGTTAGGATTAGGTTACGACCTAGGGTCCGGCATCGGGTACGGGTTCGGGTACGGAGTAGGGTATGGGTTAGGATTAGAGTTAGGGTCAGTTTTAGGGTTAGTGCTCGGTTTAGGTTATGGGTTAGGATTAGGGTACGTGGTAGGGTTATGGTAAGGGTTAGGTTTAGGGTACGTGTTAGGGTTAGGGTATTTATTAAACCTATCCCACCTAGCACGTAAAGGAAATTTATTGGGGTCCTGCAAAGGAGAAGAGTTTAGAAACTAGAATAAGATAAGGAACACACCCATTAGAAAGAAATCACATTAGGATTCTCTTTTTAACCAGTTCCTTAAAACACTAGTGCTTAGATAGTCTATTGGAGTCAGAAGCAGTCAAGGGTAGCTTAGGGTTAGGGTTAGGTTTAGGGTACTGCTTATGGTACGGGTTCGGTTATGGGTTCGGGTACGGAGTAGGGTATGGGCTAGGGTTAGGCTTAGGGTTAGTTTTAGGGTTAGGGCTCAGTTTAGGGTACAGGTTAGGATTAGGGTACGTGTTAGGGTAAGGGTAGGGGTTAGGTTTAGGTTACGCATTAGTGTTAGGGTATTTATTAAACCTATCCTACTCTCTAGATACCACTTAGCACGTAAAGGAATATTATTTGGGGTCCAGCCATGGAGAATTGTTTAGACACTAGGATAAGTTATGGAACACACCCATTATAAAGAAATCACATTAGGATTCTCTCTTTAAGCTGTTCCTTAAAACACCAGTGCTTAGGAAATCCATTGGAGGCAGAAGCAGTCAAGGGTAGCTTAGGGTTAGGGTACTGCTTATGGTACGGGTTTGGGTACGGCGTAGGGTATGCGCTAGGGTTAGGCTTAGGGTTAGTTTTAGGGTTAGGGCTCGGTTTAGGGTATGGGTTAGGATTAGGGTACGTGTTAGTGTTATGGTAGGGGTTAGGGTATGCGTTTGGGTTAGGGTATTTATTAATGCTATCCCACTTAGCACTTAAAGGAATACTATTTGGGGGTCCAGCCATGGAGAAGAGTTTAGACACTAGGATAAAATAAGGAACTCACCCATTATAAAGAAATCACATTAGGATTCTCTTTTTAACCTGTTCCTTAAAACACAAGTGCTTAGGAAATGTATTGGAGGCAGAAGCAGTCAAGGGTAGCTTAGGGTTAGGGTTAGGGTTAGGGGTAGGGTACGGGTTCGGGTACGGGTTCGTATACGGCGTAGGGTATGGGTTAGGGTTAGGGTTAGGGTTACTTTTAGGGTTAGAGCTCGGTTAGGGTTAGGGTTAGGGTTAGGGATAGGGTAAGCGTACGGCTGAGTGTACGGTTTCCGGTATGGCATAGTGTATGGGCTAGGTTTAGGGTCAGGGTTAGTTTTAGGGTTAGGGCTCGATTTAGGGTACGGGTTAGGATTAAGGTTAGTGTTAGGGTTATGATAGGGGTTAGGGTTAGGGTACGCGTTAGGGTTACGGTAATTATTAAACCTATCCCACTCTCTAGATACCACTTAGCACGTAAAAGAATATTATTTGGTGTCCAGCCATGGAGAAGAGTTTAGACACTAGGATAAGATAAGGAACACACCCATTATAAAGAAATCACATTAGGATTCTCTTTTTAACCTGTTCCTCAAAACACTAGTGCTTAGGAAATCTACTGGAGGCAGAATCTGTCAAGGGTAGGTTAGCGTTAGGATTAGCCTTAGGGTATGGCTTAGGGTACGGGTTCGAGTACGGGTTCGGATACAGCATAGGATGTGGGTTAGGGTTAGGTTTAGGGTTTGTTTTAGCGTTAGGGCTCAGTTTAGGGTATGAGTTAGGATTAGGGTTAGTGTTAGGCTTAGGGTAGGGGTTA